>NC_090436.1:387248844-387853678 GCF_031143425.1 Pleurodeles waltl | reverse complement strand
TGTATCAATATCGCTTTGGTTGGAATTGGTAAGTTATACAGACTTTGAATAAATGGCAATAATCGTTTTTAAAAGTTGACAGTGCAATCTTCAGAACAGTTCCTTGGAGGGGAAGAAAAGTTAGTACATTTTTGCAGATAAGTACAATACTTACAGTTCCAGTCTCCAGGGGTTAGGATGTCCACAGGTTGGGATTCAAGTTAACCCTAAACACCCACCCCCAGCAACACGGGGCCGGCTGGGTGCAGAGGTCAAAGTTGAGGCAAATTTAACATGGGCTCCTATGGAGACTGGAGGTACTCTGTTTCAGATCTGCTGGCAGGTAAGTATCTGCGTCTTTGGAGGGTAGACCTGGGGGGTTTAGAGGAGCACCGGGGGCTGGGAGGGGGCACAAGCAGGCACCAAATTTACACCCTCAGTGGCACAGGGGCGGCCAGGTGCATGGTGCAAACAGAGCGTCTGGCTCGCAGTGCTTTCCTATGAGGTGACCCCAGGGGTCACTTAGATGCTGCAGGCTGAGTCCAGGGGGTCGTTTCAGGAAACCCACAGGCTGGACAAGGAGGAGGAACGCCTACTGAATGTTGCTGCTCCAATGGTCGGGTTCTCCAAGGCCTGGGGACTGCGGGTGCAGTGTACCTTTAGGCGTCGAATATCTTCGTCCAGAGCTTTCGCAGTCAGCAGGGTCCTCTGGATTCAGACTCCAGGTGTCGTCATGGGGTGCAGAAGAGGACAACCCAGAGTGGGCACTTGCTTGGAATCACCTGGGGATCATCTCTAGCTGGTTGGGCCACCTGGACACAAGTCGTGGGTGTTGAGTGCAGAGTGCTCAGGACTCACAGAGGCTCTGGAGTCCTTAGATGTAGTTTCTTCTTTGACAGGGTCACTGTCCTTGAGAATTCTTGGTCCTTTGTGATGCAGGCGGTCCTATGGAGCTTGGCAGAGGTCGCTGGTCCCGCAGGATGCTTCATTTTCTTGTTGCAGGTTCCTTAAAGGAAGATACAGGCCGGTAGGGCTGGGGCCAAGTCAGTTTGCATCTTCCTTCTTCTCTGCTGGGGTTTCATCTTAGCAGTCCTTCTTTCTTGTCAGGTCACCAGGAATCGGACGACTTGGGCTCATGGGAGCCCTTAAATCCTGGCTTCACGGGCGTTACAGGGGTCAGAGGGCAGTAGCCAATGGATACTTACCCCGAGGGTGGCTACACCCTTCTTGGGTTTATTCCCTTTGGGAAGGGGGGGGGGGGGGACACAAACCTAACCCTATTGGTCCCTGTTGCCAAACCAAGATGGAGGATTCTGTAGGAAGGGGGTCACCTCAGCTCTGGACACCTTAGGGGTAGTCCCAGCTGGGGTGGTCACTCCTTCCTGCTTTCCCTAATTTTCCTGCCGCACTTGCCGCCAAAAGTGGGGCGGGCAACTTCACTTGCTGGAGCGCCCTGGGGCACTGTAACAAAAGGCCTGAGCCATTGAGGCTCACCGCAAGGTGTTACAGTTCCTGCGGGGGGGAGGTATGAAGCACCTCCCACCCAGTGCAGGCTTTGTGTCTGACCACAGACAGCATAAAGGCTCTCACCCCATGGGGCCAGAAACTCATCTCTTAGTGGCAGACTGGCACAGACCGATCAGTCCTGCACTAAAGGACTTGATAAAATACAGGGGGCAACTCTAAGATGCCCTCTGGGTGCATTGTTCAATAAATCCAACACTGGCATCAGTGTGAGTTTATTGTGCTGAACAAATTGATACCAAACTTCTAAGTAGTCAGAGAAGCCATTATGGAGCTGTGGATTTCGTAATGACAAACTCCCAGACCATTTACTCAATATGGCTACACTGCACTTACAATGTCGAAGAATGGGCTTAGACACTGTATGGACATACTGCAGATTCAGTTATACCCTCACCTATGGTACAGTGCACCCTGCCTTAGGGCTGTAAGGCCTGCCAGAGGGTTGACTTACCTATGCCTCAGGAAGTGGTTTGTGGGCTTGGCACCCTGAAAGGGGTGCCATGTCGACCTCGACTTTTTCATCCTACCACACACACAAGCTGCAAAGGCAGTGTGCAGGGGTTTGGAGAGGGGTCCTCCAGGGTGGCATAATACATGCTGCAACCCTTGTGGACCTTCCCTGGCCACAGGGTGTAGGAAAGAAGCCTCTTTCTAGCTCAGTTACCCCCACATTTGGCCTATTTGTCAGAGTGTTTGACTGTCTACTGGGATCCTGTTAACCAGGACCCCAGTAGTTCTGCTCTCTCCCTTAAAATTGTTTGTTGGTTACTGTTACCACAGTATTTCACCCATAATTGACATACTAGTGCCTCCTTACAAGTCCTTAGTATATGGTACCTAGGTACCAAGGGCATTGGGGATCCAGGGGGTCCCTATGGGCTGCAGCATATATTTTGCCACCTATAGGGAGCCCATGCAAAAGCTTCTGCAGGACTGCCATTGCAGCCTGTGCGAAAAGGTGCAAGCACTCTTTCACTGCCATTTACACTGCACCAGGTCACTTATAAGTCACCCCTATAGCACGCCCTCCAGCCCGGAGGACAGGCTGCAAAGTACCTGTGTGTGAGGGCACCCCTGAACTAGCAGAGGCGCCCCCCCGCGTCCTCCAGGACCATTTTCCCGGACTTCGTGAGTGCGGGGACACCATTGTATGCAAGTACTGGACGTAGGTCACTAACTATGTCCAGCCACATAATGGTAACTCTGAACATAGGCATGTTTGGTATCAAACATGTTGGAATCATACCCCAAGGCTTTTACAAGCATTGGTTGGATGATTTCATTGACTCTAGGGGCTCCTAAGACCACCCCAGTATTGCCATTTCAGCCTTCTGAGGTTTTGCAGGCAGCCCCAGCTGCTGCCACCTCACAGACAGGTTTCTGCCCTCCTGTTGCTTGAGAAGCTCAAGCCCAGGAAGGCAGAACAAATGATTTCCTTTGGTAGAGGGTTGTTTCGCCCTCTCCCTTTGGAAATAGGTGTTACAGGCTGGGGAGGCCTTCCGAAGACACTGGAAATGCTTTGAAGGGCACATTTGGTGCCCTCCATGCATGAACCAGTCTACACCGGTTCAGGGACCCCAGTCCCTGCTCTGGCGCAAAACTGGACAAAGGAAAAGGGAGTGACCACTCCCCTGTCCATCACCACCCCAGGGGTGGTGCTCAGAGTTCCTCCGGAGGGTCCCTGGGTTTTGCCATCTTGGATTCAAGATTGGCAGGGAACTCTGGAATCATCTGAGTGGCCAGTGCCAGCAGGTGAAGTCCGAGCCCTCCCCTGATATATGCTTACCAGGTTAGGTGACCAGTCCCCTTTTAGGGCTATTTACGGTCTCTCCTTTGGGTGGTTCCTCAGATTCGGATTGCAAGACTCCAGCAGGAGTCCTCTGCATCCTCCACTTTGACTTCTCACTGAAGAAACTGCATCTGGACCCTCCAGGAACTCTACAAGCTGCAACAAAGAAGCAAGATGCCTTCTGAAACATTGTATCTCCAGCTCCAGCCAGCAACTGCATCTGTTTCCGGGTCGAGCAGCCTTTGAAGACAGCTGGTCTTCATCCTGCATCAGAAGAGCAAAGGAATCTCCCTTGGGGTGAAGGAGTCACTCCACTGCTTCTGCAGGCACCAACTGCAACGACAACCGGCTGCGTAGATCCCCTCTCCTGCTGAGCAGCATGGATCCGGCATCATGGATGGTGGAGTGAAGTGGTCCAGACGGTCCTCTCTTCCAACTGTCCAACTTTGGTGGAGGTAAGAGCTTGCCTCCACACACAAGACAGTACCCCATGCTCTGCGTGTTTTGCAGCTGCCAAGGCTTGTTGGCATCCTTCCTTCAAGTTCTTCGTGCATCTTGAATATCTGGCCCCCAGCACTCTATCCAGCGATGCACAGCTTCCTGAGTGGTTCCTTGGCAGCGTGGGAGCCTTTGTCGTAGTGCTGCGTGGACCTCTTCTGCAACATCCTTGTCCCCATGCTCTGGGACTCCTGTGTGTGCTGCCTGGTCTTCTGTGGGCTCTCTGAGTTGCTGGGGGCCCCCTCTGGCTCTCCCTCATGGGTAGAGTCCACCTGGTCCTTCTTGGTCCCGGAGACTGCCATTTTCCTCTAATCGCGAACTTTGCATGTGCCAAGGCTTGTTGGCGTGCACCAGTGACGCAAACCAGGCCGCAATCCTCCATCCGGCGTGGGACATCACTTGCCCCCTCCAGGAACCCAACTCCTTCTTGGGTGCAGTGCTGACTTTTCTTATTCACTGGTAGTTCTCTTTTTGCAACTTCATCAGGATTAGTAGGGGCTCCTGCTCTTACTGGACTCTTCTGTGCTTCTTGGACTTGGTCCCCCTTCTTCCACAGGTCTTCTTGTCCTGGAATCCACTGTTGGTGTCTTGCAGTCTCTTCTGGTTCTTGCATAATAATTCTTCTCATTTCTGTGTGTGTTCTGGGAAAGTTACTGTGATTTACTCTGGTCACTGGGGTGGGGTGGGTTCTAGTACTTACCTTTGGGGTTTTCAAGTACTCCTAGCTCCACTCTCCACTCTCCACTCTCCACTCTCCACTCTCCACTCGCCTTGTTGGGGGACCGACTTTCGCATTCCACTTTCTTGGTATATGGTTTGTGCGCCCCCCTAGGCCCATTTCTAACTGTTGTGATTTTCACTAATTGAAATGTTTTCTAACTGTTTTCAGGCCTACTTCTGCATGCTAGTGTATATAATTTGTGTATTACTTACCTCCTAAGGGAGCACAGTCTCTATAGTATTTTTGGTATTTGTGCCACCAAAATAAAGTACCTTTATTTCTGTTGTACTGAGTATTTTCTTTCATGTGTGTGAGTACTGTGGTATTGCATGAGCTTTGCATGTCTCCTAGATACGCCTTGGCTGCTCATCCACAGCTACCTCCGGAGAGCCTGGCTTCTAGACACTGGCTACATTTCACTAATAAGAGATAACTGGACCTGGTATAAGGTGTACCATAGGTACCCACTACAAACCAGGCCAGCCTCCTACATTGGTAGTGCAGCGGTGGGATAAGTACTTGCAATTGCCTTATCACTCTGTCACCTGGTGCTTTCCACAGGAAAGACTACTCCATACCTAGAGACAATACATAGTCCCTAGTATAGGAATCTAGTCTCTACCTTTATTTCTGAGAGACTAGAAGTTAGGTAGGTTAGGTACACCCTACACCACCCTAACACGCACCATGTCTGCAGCTGGACCTAGCTCTGAGGTAATGGACTCTCCTTATGAAAGCATGACCTGCAAGGAATTGAAGGGGCTGTGTTCAGAGAGGAAGCTAGACATGGGGAAGAATCAAAATAAGAATTTCCTTATAAGCCTCCTTCTCCAGGATGACCAAGAACATGCTGGTAGTCAGGAGGAGGAGGGAGATTCTAACCCCCTTTGAGCTAGAAGAGAATCTTGCAGGTTCAGTGGAGGGTTCTTCCAAGGATCTTGTACCTAGTAGACCAACTAGTGCAGAGGGTAGTGGGAGGGGAAGTCACCCAGGTAGGGTTCCCTTTACACCCAGAGGACAGGTAGCTAGGGTCACAAAGACTAGGGAAAGATCCACTTCTGCCCACTCTCATGTCACTTCGGTGTCTGAGGGGGTCACACTGCAGAACTCCAGGAGATGACTCTATAGATAGAGAGCTCAGAAAGCTGAGACTGGAGGAGGCTAGGCTGAGGCTACAGCAGCAACAGCTAGCCATAGATAGGGAGGCCTTGGCAGTGGATAGGGAGAGGCAGGGGTTGGGGTTAGCCCCCCATGGTGGCAGCAGGAGCAATTTCAGGGATTATAGAGTCAGGGAGGACTCCATAGATTCAGGGAACCCGCACAAAATTATTCCTTCATACAAGGTGGAGGATGATATATACAAGTGGTTTGCTGCACTTGAGAGGGCCTGTAAAGTTCAGAGGGTCCCTCAAAGGCAGTGGGCTGCTATTCTCTGGTTGTCCTTCTCTGACAAGGGGAGGGATAGACTTTTCACTGTCAGAGAAGAGGATGCAGACAACTACAGTATTTTTAAAACAGCACTCTTGGAAGGTTTTGGTCTCACCACTGAACGGTAAAGGATCAAGTTCAGGGAGACCAGAAAAGAGGCCTCACATGATTGGGTTGATTTTGTGGACTGTTCTGTTAAAGCTTTGGAAGGCTGGTTACATTGAAGCAAAGTGTCTGACTATGAGGGCTTGTACAATCTGTTACTGAGAGCATATTTTAAATAACTGTGTGTCTGACTTGTTGCACCAGTACTTGGTAGACTCAGATCTGACCTCTCCCCAAGAATTGGGAAAGAAGGAAGACAAATGGGTCAGAACAAATGTGAGCCGAAAAGCCCATACAGGGGGTGACAAGGAAAAGAAGAAAGAAGGTGATTAGCCTCAGGACAAGGGTGGGGACAAAGACAAAAGTATAGACTCCTCATCTCCCCCTCTGGTGGTGGGAATAAAACCCTTTCTTCTTCTTCTCCACACAATAAAAAGCCTTGGTGCTATTTGTGCAGAAATAAAGGCCAGGGGACAAATCCTGTCCTGGTAAAGCCCCTGATCCTATCACCATACTAGCTCCACATCCACTACTAGTGTCAGTAGTAATAGTAGTAGTGGGACTACTGGCAACAGTCAAAACAAAGGTGTAGTTGGGTTCACATTTGGGTCCATAATAGGAACAGGGGTAGGTGAAGAAATCCCCAAGATAGTTTCTGTCTCACCAGGTGGCACTGGCCTTGCCACCTTAGCTGCTTGTCCTCTTAATATGGATAAGTACAAGCAGCAAATACAAATAAATGGTGTTGAAGCCCAGGCCTACAGGGACACAGGTGCCAGTATCTCTACTGTCACTGAAAACTTGGTGTTACCTGCACAACACCTACTTAGAAATACCAAGTTGCAGATGTTAACAACTCCACTCAGTCTCTCCCCTTAGCTATTGTGCAGCTTAGTTGGGGTGGAGTTACTGGCCCTAAGCAGGTGGTAGTGTCACCTGGCTTACCTGTAGACTGTCTCTTAGGTAATGACCTAGAGGCTTCAGGTTGGGCTGAAGTACAGTTTCTTACCCATGCATCCATGCTGGGTATTCCCAGAGAATTGTTTTCCTTAATCTCAAGAGACAGTAAAAAGCAAAGAAGGGAAGGAGCGCTGGAGCCTGAAATAATGGCCCATGATACTCCTAAAAACACAGGCATGCAGGATATCAAATTATCCCATGCCCACACTACCACTAAGGATATCATTCCTCTGAGGAAGCATGCCACCCCTAGGGTGGGGCCTGTATCAAGGAAGTCAAAAGCTACCACAGCTGATCTCCCAGAGGTAAAGGTGCCTCTGTGTGAGAAACCTAAGACAAAAGAGCAACCCTGCCCTGTCTTAGAAAACCTGGAGCAACCCTTCAGCCTTCCCAGAGAAACTTTAGTGCAGCACTCCTGCACTACCTCTAACACCATAGGACAGCAAACCTGTCCTTATGCAGAGCCCTTGGGACTCTACATAAGGATTCATTCCGCTCTACCCCAGGAAGGACAGCAGCCCTGTCCTCCTTTAGAGTCTTTGGGACAAACCTTTTGCCCTGCTCTAGCCTTGCTAAGGCAGCACCCCTGTCTAACATTACAATCCTTAGGACAGCAACACTGTCCTAACATAGGGTCCCAGGGACAGTCCTGCTGCCCCACTTTAAAATTTTCCCCACATTATAAAACTAGGCAATCACAGGGTCCGCAGTTGCACTATATTTTAGGTAAAAAGAACCAAACGGGGTGGTTCAACTCCCCATAGGGAAGGGACCTCATAGTGGATGATAAAGGGAGTAACCACTCTACTGCAGAGATACTCTCCAATTATCACCACTTAGACAAAGTCTCAACTGGCCAAGGTTAGCCTTATTGTCCTTCATTTGCTGGGGGTGGGGTGGGGGAGGAGGGTTGTGTAGGAAAGTAGCCTTTTTCTAGCTTAGTTACCCCCACTTTGGGCCTGTTTGTCAGTGTGTTTGACTGTGTCTACTGGGATCCTGCTAACCAGGACCCCAGTAGTTATGCTCTCTCCCTTAAAATTGGCTGTTGGTTACTGTTAACATAGTATTTCACCCACAATTGGCATACTGGTGCCCCCTTATAAGTCCATAGTATATGGTACCTAGGTACCCAGGGCACTGGGGCTCCAGGGGATCCCGGTGGGCTGCAGCATATATTTTGCCACCCATCGGGAGCCCATGCAAAGGCTCCTGCAGGACTGCCATTGCAGCTGGAGTGAAAAGCAGCAAGCACCCTTTCACTGGCATTTACACTGGACTAGGTCACTTATAGGTCACCCCAATAGCAGATCCTCCAGCCCTGAGGGCAGGGTGAAAAGTACCTGTGTATGAGTGCACCCCTACACTAGCAGAGGTGCTCCCACGACCTCCAGGACCATTTCCCCAGACTTCATGGGTGCAGGGACGCCATTTTACGTGTCTACTGGACATAGGTCACTACCTATGTACAGCTACAAAATGGTAACTCCGAACCTAGGCATGTTTGGTATCAAACATGTTGGAATCATACCCTGAAGTTTTTGCAAGCATTGGTTGTATGATTCAATGCATCCTGGGGGCTCCTTAGAGGACCCCAGTATTGAATTTCAGCATTTTGAGGTTTTCCAGGCAGCCTCAGCTGCTGCCACCTCTCAGACCGGTTTCTGCCCTACCGCTACTTGAGAAGCTCAAGCCCATGAAGGCAGAGCAAAGGATCTCCTTTGGGAGAGGGGTGCTACACCCTCTCCCTTTTGAAACAAGTGCTACAGGCTCGGAATGGGTAGCCTCCCCAAGCCACTGGAAATGCTTTGAAGAGCACATTTGGTGCCCTCCATGCATAAACCAGTCTACAGTGGTTCAGGGACCCTCAGTCCCTGCTCTGGCGCAAAACTGGACAAAGGAAAGGGGAGTGACCACTCCTCTGTCCAACACCACCCCAGGGGTGGTACTGAGAGTTCCTCTGGAGGGTCCCTGGGTTTTACCATCTTGGATTCAAGATTGGCAGGGAACGCTAGTGCCAGCAGGTGACGTCAGAGCCCTCCCCTGATAGGTGCTTACCTGGTTAGGTGACCAATCCCCTTTTAGGGCTATTTAGGCTCTCTCCTTTGGGTGGTTCTTCAGATTTGGATTGCAAGACTCCAGCAGGAATCCTCTGCATCCTCCACTTCGACTGCCTACTGAAGAAACTGCATCTGGACCCTCCAGTAACTCTACAAGCTGCAACAAAGAAGCAAGACACCTTCTGCAACATTGAATCTCCGGCTCCTGCCAGCAACTGTAACTGTTTCCAGGTCGTACATCCTCTGAAGACAGCGAGTCTTCAGCCTGCATCAGAAGAGCGAAGGAATCTCCCTTGGGGTGAAGGAGTCACTCCCCTGCTTCTGCAGGCACCAATTGCAATGAAAACTAGCAGCGTAGATCCCCTCTCCTGCTGAGCTGCATGGATCCTGCATGGACTGAAGTGGTCCCGACGGTCCTCTCTTCCAACTGTCCAACTTTGGTGGAGGTAAGAGCTTGCCTCCCCACGCAAGACAGTACCCCTGTGCACAGCGTGTTTTGCAGCTGCCAAGGCTTGTTGACATCCTTCCTCCAAGTTCTTCGTGCATCTTAAAGATCCGGCTCCCTGCACTCTATCCGGTGACGCACAGCTTCCCGAGTGGTTCTCTGGCGGCATGGGAGCCTTTTGTCGTAGTGCTGAGTGGGCCTCTTCTGCAACTTCCTTGTTCCCATGCTGTGGGACTCCTGTGTGAGCTGCCTGGTCTTCTGTGGGCTCTGAGTTGCTGAGGGCCCCCTCTGGCTTCCCCTCCTGGGTAGGGTCCACCTGGTCCTTCCTGGTCCCGGGGAGTGCCATTTCCCACTAATCGTGAGCTTTGCATGTGCCAAGGCTTTTTAGCGGACTCCAGCAACGCAAACCAGGCTCCAATCCTCCATCCGCTGTGGGACATCACTTGCACCCTCCAGGAACCCAACTCAGTCTTCTTGGGAGCAGTGCTGACTTTTCTTCTTCACCGGTGGTTCTTCTTTTGCAACTTCATCCGGATTAGCAGGGGCCCCTGCTCTTTCTGGATTCTTCTGTGCTTCTTGGACTTGGTCACCTTCTTCCACAGGTCTTCTTGTCTATAAATCCACTGTTGGTGTCTTGTAGTCTCTTCTGGTTCTTGCATAACTATTGTTCTTGTTTCTGTGTGTGTTCTAGGAAAGTTACTGTGATTTACTCCTGCTTTCCTGGTCAATGGGGTGGATCCTAGTACTTACCTTTGGGGTTTTCCAATACTCCTAGCTGCCCTCTACACACTACACTTGCCTAGTTGGGGGACCGACTTTCGCATTCCACTTTCTTAGTATATGGCTTGTGCTCCCCCTAGGCCCATTTCTAACACTTGTGATTTTCACTAATTGCAATGTTTTCTAACTGTTTTTAGGCCTATTTCTGCATGCTAGTGTATATAATTTGTGTATTACTTACCTCCTAAGGGAGTACAGTGTCTCTATGGTATTTTTGGTATTTGTGCCACCAAAATAAAGTATCTTTATTTTTGTAGTACTGAGTATTTTATTTCATGTGTGGGTACTGTGCGACTACTGTGGTATTGCATGAGCTTTGCATGTCTCCTACGTACGCCTTGGCTGCTCATCCACAGCTACCTCCAGAGCGCCTGGCTTCTAGACACTGGCTACATTTCACTAATAAGGGATAACTGGACCTGGTATAAGGTGTAAGTACCATGGGTACCCACTACAAACCAGGCCATCCTCCTACACAGGGCCCTTAGTACCATAGATACCTTTTATAAGGGCCTTATCTGGGTGCCAGGGGTGTGCCAATTGTGGAAACAAAAGTACAGATTTTGGGAAAGAACACTGGTGCTGGGGCCTGGTTAGCAGGTTCCCAACACACTCTCAAAAATGGCATCAATATCAGACAAAAAGTGGGGGGTAGCCATGCCAACAAGGGCTGCCAAATGTGGTCCAGCTGATTATTTCCTGCCTTCTGCATAAACCACAATATTCTTAGGTTTCTAGTCTTGAGGTGTGGCAGTTGCCGATTCATCAGTGGCACAAGTAACAACCGACCTAGTATGTATGCTAGATTTGAGAAAAAAAATTATTCTCATCCTGGTAGTAGACCAGAAGGCATGGCACGAACTGCCAGCCGCACAGGGTGATTTCTGTAATATGATTTAAATTTGGCCACAAAATCTACCTTCTGTATCCACGGCACAACCCAAAAAGATGCTTTTAATAGTGGATGCTGGTTTATGTTGAATTTGGAATGAAAATGTCACTTACCCAGTGTACATCTGTTCGTGGCATCAGTCGCAGTAGATTCGCATGTTTTGCAATAGCTCGCCATCTGGTGTTGGGCCGGAGTGTTACAAGTTGTTTTTCTTCGAAGAAGTCTTTCGAGTCAAGGGACCGAGTGACTCCTCCTTTTGTCTCCATTGCGCATGGGCGTCGACTCCATCTTCGATTGTTTTTCCCCGCAGAGGGTGAGGTAGGAGTTGAATTGTAGTAATAGTGCCCATGCAATGGAGTGACTAAGTATGCACCTATTTAAGGTTGAGATGATATATATATAAATAGTTGAAGGTAACTTCCAAACTGCTACAGGCTCCCGGGGAGGCGGGTGGGCACATGCGAATCTACTGCGACTGATGCCACGAACAGATGTACACTGGGTAAGTGACATTTTCAGTTCGATGGCATCTGTCGCTGTAGATACGCATGTTTTGCATAGACTAGTAAGCAGTTATCTCCCCAAAAGCGGTGGATCAGCCTGTAGGAGTGGAAGTAGTCTGAAATAATGTTCTTAATACGGCTTGACCTACTGTGGCTTGTTGTGCGGATAACACGTCTACACAGTAGTGCTTGGTGAATGTGTGAGGCGTAGACCATGTGGCTGCCTTACATATTTCTTGCATTGGGATGTTTCCTAGAAAGGCCATGGTAGCACCTTTCTTTCTGGTTGAGTGTGCCCTTGGTGTAATGGGCAGCTGTCGTTTAGCTTTAAGGTAGCAGATTTGGATGCATTTAACTATCCATCTGGCTATACCTTGTTTTGATATTGGGTTCCCTGCAGGAGGTTTTTGAAATGCAATAAATAGTTGTTTAGTCTTTCTGATGTTTTTTGTTCTGTCAATGTAATACATCAATGCTCTTTTGACATCTAATGTATGTAGTGCCCTTTCAGCTACGGTATCTGGCTGTGGAAAGAACACTGGAAGTTCCACTGTTTGATTTAGATGGAACGGTGAAATAACCTTTGGCAAAAATTTAGGATTGGTCCTTAGGACGACCTTATTCTTGTGTAGTTGTATAAAAGGTTCCTGTATTGTAAACGCCTGAATCTCGCTTACTCTTCTTAGGGAAGTAATGGCGATGAGAAATGCCACCTTCCAGGTTAGGAACTGTATTTCGCAGGAGTGCATGGGTTCAAAAGGTGGACCCATAAGTCTAGTTAGGACAACATTTAGGTTCCATGAAGGAACAGGTGGTGTTCTTGGTGGTATAATTCTCCTAAGGCCCTCCATGAATGCTTTAATGACTGGTATCTTATATAGGGAAGTTGAATAGGTAGTCTGCAGGTATGCAGATATTGCTGCAAGGTGTATTTTAATGGAAGAGAAAGCCAGGTTAGATTTTTGTAAGTGAAGCAAGTAACCCACTACATGTTCTGGAGTTGTGTGTAATGGTTGTATTTGATTAATATAGCAGTAGCAAACAAACCTCTGCCATTTACTTGCATAGCAGTGCCTGGTGGATGGCCTTCTGGCTTGTTTTATGACTTCCATACATTCTTGGGTAAGTTGTAAGTGCCCGAATTCTAGGATTTCAGGAGCCAGATTGCTAGCTTCAGCGATGCTGGATCTGGGTGTCTGATCTTTTGGTTGTGCTGTGTCAACAGATCTGGCCTGTTGGGCAATTTGATGCAGGGTACTACTGATAGCTCTAGCAGCGTTGTGTACCAGGGTTGCCTTGCCCAAGTTGGTGCTATTAATATGAGTTTGAGTTTGTTTTGACTGAGTTTGTTTACCAGGTAAGGAAGGAGAGGGAGAGGAGGAAAAGCGTAAGCAAATATCCCTGACCAGTTCATCCATAGGGCATTGCCTTGGGACTGTTTCTGTGGGTATCTGGATGCGAAGTTTTGGCATTTTGCGTTCTCCTTTGTCGCAAACAAGTCTATCTGAGGTGTTCCCCAGAGTTTGAAATAAGTGTTCAGAATTTGGGGGTGAATTTCCCATTCATGGACCTGTTGGTGATCTCGAGAGAGATTGTCTGCGAGTTGATTTTGGATCCCTGGTATAAATTGTGCTATTAGGCGAATTTGGTTGTGAATTGCCCAACGCCAAATCTTTTGTGCTAGCAGGCTTAACTGCGTGGAGTGCGTCCCCCCTTGCTTGTTTAGATAATACATTGTTGTCATGTTGTCTGTTTTGACGAGAATGTATTTGTGAACTATTATTGGTTGGAAAGCTTTTAGTGCTTGAAAAACTGCTAGAAGTTCTAGGTGATTTATATGCAGTTTTGTTTGATGAACGTTCCATTGTCCTTGTATGCTGTGTTGATCGAGGTGTGCTCCCCACCCTGACATGGAAGCATCTGTTGTTATTACGTATTGTGGCACTGGGTTTTGGAAAGCCCGCCCTTTGTTTAAATTTATGTTGTTCCACCACAGAAGCGAGAGGTAAGTTTGGCGGTCTATTAACACCAGATCTAGAAGGTGACCCTGTGCTTGTGACCATTGTGATGCTAGGCACTGTTGTAAGGGCCTCATGTGTAGTCTTGCGTTTGGGACAATGGCTATGCATGAAGACATCATGCCTAGGAGTTGTAATATCATCTTTGCTTGTATTCTTTGTGTTGGATACATGCGTTGTATGATGGTGTTGAAATTTTGAATTCTTTGTGGACTTGGAGTGGCTACTCCTCTTGATGTGTCTATTATGGCTCCCAGGTATTGTTGTACCTTGCGCGGCAGAATTTTGGATTTTGTGAAATTGACAGTGAACCCTAGTTTGAAGAGGGTTTGTATGATATGATTTGTGTGATTTGAGCACTCTATTAACGAATGGGCCTTGATTAGCCAGTCGTCTAGATATGGGAACACATGTATTTGCTGCCTTCTTATGTGTGCAGCGACTACCGCTAGACATTTGGTAAAGACTCTTGGTGCGGTTGTTAATCCGAAAGGCAGTACCTTGAATTGGTAATGTATTCCCTTGAATACAAACCTTAGGTATTTCCTGTGCGATGGGTGTATTGGTATATGGAAATAAGCATCCTTGATGTCTAAAGTTGCCATGTAGTCGTGTAGTTTTAGCAATGGCAATACTTCTTGTAGTGTGACCATGTGAAAGTGGTCTGATTTGATGAAAGTGTTCACTACCCTGAGGTCTAGGATTGGTCTCAGCGTTTTGTCCTTCTTTGGTATCAGAAAGTACAGTGAGTAAACTCCTGTGTTTATTTGTGTGTTTGGCACTAATTCGATTGCATTCTTTTGCAATAGTGCCTGCACTTCTATCTCCAGGAGATTGGAATGGTGTGTTGTCAAATTTTGTGCTTTTGGTGGTATGTTTGGAGGGAATTGTAGAAATTCTACGCAATAACCATGTTGGATAATTGCTAGAACCCAAGTGTCTGTAGTGATTTCCTCCCATGCTTTGTAATAATGACTTATTCTTCCCCCCACTGGTGTTGTGTGGAGGGGGTAAGTGACATGTGAGTCACTGTTTAGTAGTAGGGGTTTTGGGGCTCTGAAATCTTCCTCTATTCCTAGGGAATTGCCCTCCTCTATATTGTCCCCGAAAACCTCCTCTATACTGTCCCTGGTAACTGGACGGTGTTGCTTGTGAGGTGCTGGCTTGTGTGCTCTGACCCCGAAACCCCCCTCGAAAGGGTGTTTTACGGAATGTGCTGTAATTCCCTCTGCTCTGCGGGGAGTAGAGTGCGCCCATGGCTTTGGCAGTGTCCGTATCTTTTTTGAGTTTCTCAATCGCTGTGTCCACTTCTGGACCGAACGGTTCTTTTTCGTTAAAAGGCATATTGAGAACTGCTTGTTGAATCTCTGGTTTAAATCCAGACGTTCGGAGCCATGCATGCCGTCTGATAGTTACAGATGTATTAATTGTCCGTGCAGCTGTATCTGCAGCGTCCATGGAGGAGCGGATCTGGTTGTTGGAAATGGTCTGTCCTCCTCAACCACTTGTTTTGCCCTATTTTGTAAGTCCTTGGGCAGATGTTCAATGAGATGTTGCATCTCGTCCCAGTGGGCTCTGTCATAGCGCGCAAGTAGTGCACTGGTTTGCAGCTTGTGCTGCGACTCTCTTACCAGCTGCATCGAACTTGCGGCTTTCTTTATCTGGGGGTGGTGCATCTCCAGATGTGTGGGAGTTGGCCCTTTTCCTAGCTGCTCCTACAACGACAGAGTCTGGTGGCAGCTGTGTAGTGATGAAAACCGGGTCTGTAGGAGGCGCCTTATACTTTTTTTCCACCCTTGGTGTGATTGCCCTACTTTTGACCGGCTCCTTAAAGATTTCTTTTGCGTGCCGGAGCATACCAGGGAGCATAGGCAGGCTTTGGTATGAGCTGTGGGTGGAGGAGAGTGTGTTGAATAAAAAATCATCCTCGACCTGTTCTGAGTGGAGGCTTACGTTGTGAAATTGTGCTGCTCTAGCCACCACTTGAGAATACGCGGTGCTGTCCTCTGGTGGAGATGGCTTCGTAGGGTATGCCTCCGGACTGTTATCCGACACTGGGGCGTCGTATAGGTCCCATGCGTCTTGATCTTGGTCACCCTGGCTTATGGTGGTGTGAGCTGGGGAGTGTGATGGAGTTTGTGCTGGTGAGACGTTAATCACGGGCGGAGGAGAAGGTGGTGGGGTAACTCTTTTCACCACTTTTGGTTGTGGTGTCTGTTCAGTTTGGAACTCCAACCTTCTCTTTCTTCTAATGGGGGGAAGGGTGCTTATTTTTCCTGTCCCCTGCTGTATGAAAATACGCTTTTGCGTATGGTCCACATCAGTTGATTGTAGCTCTTCCTCAAACCTATGCTTTTGCATTTGGGAGGTTAGCGAGTGCTCTTCTGTATAAGAGCCTGAAGCTGGGTCGCTTGCAGTTTGTTTCGGCACCGAAACCCTGTCTGCGTGTTTTTTCGGCTCCGAGGTGACTTTTTTCTTTTTCGGGGCCGAAACCTCTCGGCGTCGATCTTCTTCGGTGCCGCTGTCTCGGTGTCGAGCCGTGTCCACACCGGCATCTCGGTGTCGAGGCTTGTCTCCAGCACTTTCTCGGTCCCGAGAAGGCTGCGTGCCGGTGTCTCGACCGGAGTCGGATGATCTCGGCACTGTTTGGGCCTTTTTCGGTGCCGACGGTCGGTCACCGAATTTATGGGTGGAGCCATGGCCTGATGGCAGTGGCGTCCCCTGGGCCTTGTAAATCTTCCTCTGTGTGGTTTTCGACGTCTTACTCACGGTTTGTGTATTGTCGAATCCTTCGGAATCTGAGTCTTGGATCGAGAAGGCACCTTCCTCTTCTTGTTCCTCGAACTCTCGGTGGGCTGTCGGCGCGGACGCCATCTGAAGTCTTCTGGCTCGACGGTCTCGGAGTGTTTTTCGGGACCGGAACGCACAACAGGCCTCACAGGTGTCTTCACTGTGCTCAGGTGACAGGCACAGGTTACAGACCAAGTGTTGGTCTGTATAGGGGTATTTATTGTGGCATTTGGGGCAGAAACGGAACGGGGTCCGTTCCATCGGCGTTCTTCAGCACGCGGTCGGGCCGACCAGGCCCCGACGGGGGATCGAAAAACTACCCCGAAGGGCACCGGAGCTCTTCGATCTTCGATGCGGTGTTGAATCTAACTACACCGATCCCGAACGCAACAATACCGACGAAAATCTTCCGAAATTAGCTATCTTTCCGTTCCGAAACTCGGAGCGACAGGAACACGTCCGAACCCGATGGCGGAAAAAAAACAATCTAAGATGGAGTCGACGCCCATGCGCAATGGAGACAAAAGGAGGAGTCACTCGGTCCCGTGACTCGAAAGACTTCTTCGAAGAAAAACAACTTGTAACACTCCGGCCCAACACCAGATGGCGAGCTATTGCAAAACATGCGTATCTACAGCGACAGATGCCATCGAACATTATATTACGTTTGAATTGTTGTAGATTACAAAAATAGAAAAGTATCTATGAACTATTGCTTCCCAAGCTGAATGGCTCACTACCAAAGACATGAGACCATTCACACTTAGTGGGCAGGTAATGTAAATGCCATGGATTCAGACAACCTACAGTTAGATCTTGTTAAGGGGCATCTGAAAGTTAGTTTCGAGTTATTATAGGGTGATATTTTAAAAACTGTTGGCTCAAAAATTAGAGAACTAATCAGATTTTGTAATCAGACAAAAAATAAACTTGTCCAGACTGGGCACATCCTTTTCAAGAAGTGGCTATTCCACTTCCCTCGGTTGTTCACTCAAGCAGTGGGGTAGTTACTAAACAGGTGTTCTGAAATATCTGGCTCTAAACGGAAACCACAAAATCACAGACTGGAAGCATAAGGCAATAGATACGTTCAGTAGTATAAATGAATTTGTGAATAAATTACCACTTCCACTTATAGGGAAAACAGTGATAAGAAACATGGTCATATTACCTTGACGAATTGCTGGAAATCTGTCTTTTTCACAATTTCACCCAAGATTTTTTTCTTCTCTTCAGGCCCCTATTTTTGCTGGCTTTAGAACTCTGTACACTTTACCCCTGCTAAGCAGTTGTTAAATGTCTGTGCGCCCCCTTTAACCGTGGTTAAACTGGCTTATTCCTATTTGACATATTTAATTTGCCTGTAAGTCCCAATGGTGTAGAAAGTGTAGGGCCTGAAAGTTAAATGCAACTTCTGGACTGCAGCACCTATTGTGCCATCCACTATAGTGACAGTGCAAATAGAGTTCAGGCCACCCTGCGTTGCCTGGCTGTTGCAGTGTACAACCTGCATTGTTAGCTGTTAAAATAACGGTTGACTGTTCTCATTGGAGTAGGACTGAGGCTGATTTGCATATTGTTCTATTTCATACGAGGTGGCATTATGAGCAAAACAAACAATGGGATGGTAAGATACCTGACCAATTGCCAGTGATTAGACTATTTAGAAGCATTCCTCCCATCATTTTTGCGTGTCTGATGTAACACCCTAAGTGGCAAGAGAATGCCCAAACGTTGGTCCAGTGCTCACTGTACAACTGGAACCATCACATATTCAGGGCAAATATGGTGTTTGCCTCAGTACAGGGAGGAATATTCCTATTTGAGCGTGGTCCAGACTGATTTGCTTATGGCGGAGTCTAATCTAAGCTGGCACTGTGGAAAAAACATGAAAGGTTGGGATGCTACCCTGAGCAATTGCCAGTTGTTAGACTCTTTACACGCATTCTTCTTATCGCTTCTTGTGGGCAACTCTGCCACGCCATACTCTTTTTAGCCTCTTTTCATGCAGCCATACCTGGCTACTTTATTGAACTCTTATTTAGCTCTAAGT
The DNA here is from genome assembly GCF_031143425.1 of Pleurodeles waltl. Lineage (NCBI taxonomy): Eukaryota > Metazoa > Chordata > Amphibia > Caudata > Salamandridae > Pleurodeles > Pleurodeles waltl. The sequence goes on along the minus strand of NC_090436.1, from coordinate 387,835,133 downwards.
AGACGTGAAAACATTTTGTACAAGTATTTAGTAGGGTGCTGCACCCCAATTACACTTCTGTGTAGTTCAGTGTCAAGCAAAGTATGACAGTTCTAGACCAAACAACACAAACTACTTTTCAAACCTCGTCAACTGAATGAGTCTCGAGTTCATTCTTGTTGACATCGTTTATGTCGTGGGATGATATTATATTAATTCTTACCTGCAGTATTTACAATCCTGTTAGCACGTATTGTTCCATTTGGAGTCTCCACATCCCATGAACCATCTGTCCTCGGCGTCAGTTTTGTCACCTGAGCTGGAAAATATAGTTGGGCTCCATACATTCGGGCTCCAGCTGCCAAGGCCATAGTGAGTGAGTAGGGATCAATATGGCCATCACCTGGATTGTAGAGACCTGCTAAAACCTAGGAGAATTGAAAATAAATATATTCAAATTAGTGTTCCAAGAATTAAATTGTTAGGCAAGTGCAATTTAATAAGCATTACAAAATCTAAATAAGCTTTCTAGCTCCTTGAGGCAGCACTGCTCTGTTTAAGACTAGGATGGATTATGAAACATTTAAAACTAGCACCTGTCAATAAGACATGGATAGATGCTGAAAGTTTGTCGAAGGTCCTATCTCCCAGGGGCCCATGCAACGTGTCGATGGGGGCCTCCTGGAGCTCAGGAGCCTACTCGCACAACATGGGCTATTGTTGCACCACTGCCAATTTCCTGCACCTTTTTACCATTCGCCAAACACTAAGCTTCAGTTCCCATAATGCATGTGTTGTATGCATTTTCCAATCCCTCCATATTAGAGGATCTATGACTTTTCGGCACTCATTTGACTCTGTAAATTAAAAAAAAAAAAAAAAAGACTCCCGGTTTTCAGAAACCTTACAAAACATGAAAGGACACCTGCCACATCATGGTCCTTGGGGTTTTAAAACGAGAAGTGTCGTCTTGAGGTACTTATTACAATTCACCACTTTTATAGTGTCTAGAAACAAACACAACTTTTCCTCAGAAACATCAACTTGGGAAGCCCTAGACTGCCAGCCCTTTGTACCACCTGAAATTTCAATTCATTTGGCAAATTTTGCTGCACACTCAATTAACTCTATAGAAAAAACTATGATCTCTAATGTCTGTGTTCACTGTTTTGTTGTGTAGCCATTTTAGTTATAGCTCCATACAGTTATTTTAGCATACTAGGCCTGCCGCTGTGCACTCTAACCTAGATATATTTTATTCAGCATTCATTTTATTATTCTTACAATAGCCACTTTTGTCTAGCTGTTTTTGCCTAGGCCTGCACTATGCTCTTAAACAAGACATTCTTGTTCACTCTGTGCTTCTTTCAAGGCTGCAGTAAGATAGGTTGCCGGTGAACGTGGTACAAGTCTGGTCTCTGACATTCATAGAAAAACACACATCCTGACATAGGGACATTTTCTCAGAACATCAGTTGTTTTATTATAAAAACACTTCCCTGTCCCTTAACCGTTAGAGGGAGATTCCAGCCAGAGAACCACGACTGTATGCTCATTGCTGAATGCTTCACTACCGCTGCTTATGCAGACTTCAGGCCTTTGCTCAGGTAAGGGGAACCTGAAGGGCAGAATTAGAGCTTTACACGCTGTGCTCTATTATAGCCTAGGTAGGAATTAGTCTATCGACTCTAGTGACAATATGGTAGCGTTATTTCTATGCTTTACTCTCCTAGTCACAATTTTAATCTTGTCATGCTGTATCGTCCTGGTTATTGCAGCCCATGCTTTGTTAAGATGCAGTTGCTTCATTAAAACGTTATTAAAACATACGCTGCCTCTGTTTGTCATGGTGTATGTGAGACTAATGTAATAGAGAGAAACGGATGAGACCTGAGTGACCACGGATTCCCCTGAGAAATCAATTATGTCATGCACTCGCTGCCCAATCATCCCTGCCTTTGGGTAGAGATGAGGCACTGCTAGTTAGCTGGAACAAAACCCGGATTGGAGTGACAGGTGTCACCTGTAGTGGGTTAGACTCAGTCTCCCACACCACAGGTGATTCTGCCGCTCAAAATCCAGTAGTCTCATTAGAATAATGAGAGCCTATGCAACAGTTTATTGGTATTCAGAAGCAACAGGCTTCATTTTCAGGCTTTCAGCACCTGGAACATTCCTCTTGGATTTCTACATTTCTACAGGAACACAAGTACTAGAATGTGTAGTGTTATAAATGGGGTCTTTAGTTAGCAGAGGTTTGCACCCTGTCCAAGTAGGGACCCTCACTCTTGTCAGGCTAAGGGAGTCACACAGCTAAGATAAACCCTGCTCACCCCCCCTTTGTAGCTTGGCCTGGGCAGTGAGGCTTATGTCAGAGGCAATTTGTAAAATATTTGTACACACACACTAACAGTGCAAATACCACAAAAGGACCCCACACCAATTTAGAAAAATAGCCACTATTTATCCAAGTAAAACAAGACCGAAATGAAAAAAAATCCAGTATAGCGCTTAGAAAAACAATAGCTCCAATTGGGGCTATCAGGCTGTCTTGACGGAGTCGTTCCCAACAGTCTGACGCCACTCGCGAGGGAGTGCGGGATGGTCATGAAGTCGCACTGACCCCAGGTACAGTACCTTGGAAAACGAGAAAACAAAGGAGTCAGGGAGGTGAGGCCTGGCTGGAGCTGGTGTGGCATTGGTTCCTTGCTGTTACCGGGGAGGGGAGGTGAGGTGCTTTTTCATTACTATTAGGCAGGGGAGGTGAAGCGTCTGTTTGCTCTGACAGACGGGGTCAATGAATCTAGCAGGTCAAAACGAGAGGCGTTGACTTTGTGGTGTCGCAATCACACCACAGGCCACAGGTGCTGCGGCAGAGTCAGGTGTCACCGACATCTGTGACACAGCACTTGGGACTCGTGCTCCATCGGAACTTCAGAAGCGCTGTGGTGACATCGGGCCTGCGGTGTTGATCGTTACACTAAGCAGGGACCACGGCTCCTGTGCAGGCAGCAGTGCGGAGTCTGACAGTGGCGCCTGTTCCATAGTCAAACTGGAGTTGATATGCTCGTTTCTCCTTGGTTACACCAGAACTCCCTCCCAAGGGCCCAAGACATGGAGTTGGCACCACTTGGCAAGTCAGGACTTTCAGTAAGAGAACCCAGGTGCTGGCAGATACAGTATTTGATGTCCCTGAGTCTTCTTAACAGGAGGCAAGCTCAGTCCATGCCATTGGGGAACCTTCAGAAGCGGGATGTAGAAAGCAAAGTCCAGTCCTTTCACTCACAGGACAGAAGCAGCACACAGCAGGCCAGCACAGCAAAGCAACAGACTAAGTGGCAGTCCCTCCTACAGCATGCAGCTCCTCTTCCTGGCAGAATGTTCTCAGTCCAGAAGGATTCTTATTTTGTGGGGTCAGAGGTGCAGTACTTATACCCATTTCTGTCTTTGAAGTAGGCATGTTTCAAAGAAAAGTCTTTGTTGTGCACAAGCCCCTGCTTATCCTGCCCTGGCGCTAGACACACTCCAGGGGGTTGGAGACTGTTTTGTGTAAGGACAGGCACAACCCTATTCAGATGCAAGTGTCAGCTCCTCCTCCTCCTCCTACCACTTTAGCTCAGGAAGACCCATCAGAATATGCAGGGCAAACCTCAGCTCCCTTTGTGTGACTGTCTAGAGTGATTTTACAAACAGCCCAACCGTCATCCTGACCCTGACATGTATTCTACAGACAGGCAGAGGCACATAATGGTTAAGCAACACGATGCCCACTTTCTAAAAGTGGCATTTTAAAACATACAATCTAAAAACTAACTTTACAAAAAAAATTATTTTTAAATTGTGAGTTCAGATACCCCAAACTCCATACCTCTTACTGCTCCCAATCGGAAATTACACTTAAAAGATAAGTCAGGGCAATCCCCATGTTAACCTATGGGAGAGATAGGCCTTGCAATAGTGAAACTGAATTTGGCAGTATTTCACTATGAGGACATGCAAAACACACTAGTACATGTACTACCTTTTAAATACACTGCACCCTGTCCAGGGGACTGCCTTGGGCCTACTTTTGGGGTGACTTACATGTAGTAAAAGGGAAGGTTTGGGCGCACTTGCCAGGTCGAACTGGCAGTTTAAAACTACACACATAGACTTCAGTGGCAGGACTGAGACAATGTTTTCAGGTCCACTCTTTGGGGGTGGCACAATCATTGCTGCAGGCCCACTAGTGACATTTGGTTTACAGGCCCAAAGAAGCTCTAGTGCACTTTACTGGGGACTTACTAGTAAAGCAAATATGCCAATCATGGAGAAAACCAATCACCAACCCAATTTAGATAGAGAGCACTTGCACTTCAGCACTGGTCAGCAGTGGGCAGCAGTGATAAAGTGCCCAGAGTCCAAAAGCCAGCAAATAAGTAATTCCACAGAATCATAACAAGAGGCCAGAAGCCAAAAAGACAGAGGAAACCACGCCAAACACGGACAGGTTTAACAGCGGTAAACTGGGGATAAGTTACTACTAACTGAGGGTTTTGATTTTGGTTTTCACTTGGGTGATGAGGGACCCAGAGAAAGGTGGTGGGCTGAGAATTTCTGATTGGTGCTTAGGCATGAGAAGGGGAGTGAATGGCGCATGATGGGAATATTTGATCAGTGGTCATGGGATTCCTTGATGATTTCTCTAATCGTGGGTGTGCCCAAGGAGGATTAAGGGACGTTTTGGCTAATTAAGAATTTGTCCTGGCCTGAGGGGTAGTCCATCAACAATTTAATTTTGGAGGAGTTTAATAAGGTGAGGTATGCCACAGTAGATGATGCAATCGTTCTGGTGACAAAGATGGGAGCCGGGTGCGCTCATAGCAAAGTGTGATTTAAAATCAGTGTTTTATCTGTGGTCAGTGCACCCGCCAGATTTTGAGTGGCTCTGCATACAATTTGGAGGTTTTTTTTTATGTTGACGAGGCTCTGCCCATGGGGTGTTCAATTTCTTGTTCTTTTTCAAAAGGTTTAGCAGCTTCTTACAGGGTTTGTTCATGTGGATTACTGTTGAGGAATGCATGACGCACTAATTGGATGATCGCTTTTTTTGCTAGATAGGCAGCTTCATAAGCACATGTCAAACCCTTTCTGAGTTTTGAGGACTTGATGGTGGATTTTGGGGTGCCGTTGGACCCGGAGAAGACAGTGGGGCCATGTACGATATGAACTTTTCTAGGGGTGGAAGTGGATTTTGAGAAGCTAGAGGTTAGATTACCACAGGACAAACATTGTTGGAGTGGAAACTGGCCAAGGCGAAAGTGCAAATATGTGATATTAAGGTATTCATGGGCCCTTTGCATGATATTCAGGTTTTGCTAGGCCCTTTGCTTTTGAGGCGGTGAGGGCTGAATGCATGTTTTGCAGGAGATTGGGTTTGGCTCTTTCATGGGCTTTTTTGTCCCATTACAGAGTGCACCTCTCAGCAGGTGTGAAGGCGGATTTGAAGGTGTGGCAAATATTCCTATTGGATTTCAATGGAATACCCATGATAGGTTTTGAAGAGGAGGTGGAATGGTCCATTCAGATCTTTTGACGCTGCCAGAAGAGCAGGATTAGGGATTTACGGGCAAGGGAGGTGGTGCATGGAAAAGTGGCAGAGCGGTGAAAGTAGCTTTGCTTTCTTAGAGTTCCTTCACCTACTAGCGGAAGTGGTTTTGTGGGGGAGACATTTTTCAAGCAAGACGTTTTTGCATAATGTGGACAACATGGCCATTGTTAATATAATGAACATAAAGTCAGCGAGAGTTAGAAAAGTCTAGCAAATTTTCAGAGTTTTAGTGCTTGCGACAATATTGTGTTCAAGGCAAGGCATATTGCCAGAATTGACAATGACACTGAAGATGCTTTATCTCTTTCGCAGTGGAAAAGATTCTGCAGACTGGTCCAAAGGGAGAGTGAAGACGGATATGCCTCAGCACTTGTGGGACACAGGATGGTCCATGCGATAGAGTTGATTGAGTGGTTGTCGTCAGAGACAACAAGAGTTATTTTCTTTCAGGCATGGGTGGAATGCTTGTCATCTGGATGAGGCAGCGGAATAGAGTGTGGGGTTTAAAGAAGCATTAGCAAGATGTGGTAAACTTTATAATGGTTGTGACTGAGAAAGGAATGCCCCCAGTTATTACTGCGGATAAATTGGCAGGATCGGCTTTTTGCTGAAAGGTCTATTGGGGTTATGAGCCACTGGCTGGAGGGAGGGGAAACAGGATTTTGGAGGGATGGGCCAGAGAAAGGAGGGTGAAGGGAAAGGTGCAGAGATCTCTGATTTTGCGGGTGTTGAAGAAGTTGATGGGGGTATTGTCGGGTATTTGAAGGGACAGACAGGAAGCAATGTTTGCTTTGTTGATGGCTTAGTTTATTCTTTTAGCATTTTGGGTAACAAAGCTGTGGAGACTGCAGTCTTAAGAGGGGCTACAAAGGGATAACACTAGGGAGGCAATGACATCGGTTCAGATCAGGTTGGTGCGGTCAAAGTCAGACAGAGGGAACAAGGGAGATGAGTGATAGTCTCTGCATACCTGGGCCCGGTGGTTTGGTAGAGAACAGTTTTTAGACATGAAGACTGATCAAGGATTACAGCATCACCACTGTCAGAGGTTCTGCAGAAGGCTCTTGAAGACTGCAGCTATCTGCGGAGGAATATGGGACTCACTCTTCCCAGACAGGAATGGCGACAGAAGCTGAAGAGTGGTTGTTTCAAGGAAGTTATGAGATACTTGGGTAGGTGGAAATCCGATTTTGTTCAGAAATATTTCAGGGCTATGTTGTTGGAGTAATGGCTTTGTTTAATTGTTTGTTGCTGTTTATATAACAGGTTGTTTGGATGGTCCAAGATGAGAACATACTAAAATATAGATTTGCAGTCATTCTTTTTAAGTGGGAGGTTCAACAAGCAGCTGCGAGGAGATACAGGGAACAGTTGTGATGGGATGACCATGGCTATCAAGTTAAATGGTTGGGAAAAGGGACATGAGTTGGCATGAACTGCTCCATAAGCTGGACTTTTTGTCTCCTAGTGTGTGTGTGTTGTCTGGATGTGGTATTGGTGCATCTCTTGGAAAATGGCCTTGTGAAGATGGAAGGGTCGGCATTGTTGAAGGCTAGATTTGAATTGAAAAGGGCTTTGTCAGGGACATCAGTGATGTGGAATGAATCATTGCCCAGGAGGAAGTGGCGAGATGTAAAAATCCTGGAGCGATTGATAGAGCATGCCACAAAGAGAACAGAGGGATGTGCAAGTTTTGTAAAAGGGACATTTCTGAATTGTATTTGTTGCTGCGAGGAGCACAGTGGCAGACTTGTTGCAGGTTAAGTTGTATAAGGTGCCTTTTTCTATTGGAGGGCAGAAAAACGCAGTAATTTTTTGTTTTCTGGGGCTGTTCTGGACAACAATCTGATTAAATGAAATCTGTGCTCCGAGTTATTTTTAATTTAACAATTTCATCAGCTTTAACATAAGGAATACCCATTAGTATTCCACCTTCCTTTATGACAACAAGCAATTACTTCACCACCATTGTCAAGACCTTAATATCATATTGCTACTAAAGACAACAAACAGGCCTGTATAAAATGAGGATCTTCCCCTCTCCTCTTGAAAAAAACTGTGCAAATTAGTGCGCATATCCTAGTAAAGGATGACTCCCAAAAACAGTTTTCAAAATATCAAAGTCTAAACCCTTAGGAATGCAGCACTATCTCCTTGCCAAGCAAAGAACGCTCTGAAACGTGATGAACTTGTACTCCACTAATTGCTGTTACCATTGAAAGTCTCAAGAGTCCTGTGGCGTCCTAGGACTTTTAGACTATCCATACTTCTTAGGTAGCACAAGTATCAGACTTGAGTTCACACACCAAACAGCTCACACATTTTGTAGACCTCACTGAACTCTACTGCCTATGAAGAAATGCACACCCCTGTCGGAGCCGCCTCACCTGTATTGCTATCACAGGTGAGCATGGTGAACCTCCTGTGAGACCATACCACACAACCAAAGTCTTGAGTGGAGGGACTGGACTTTCATCAGGCTCTCTGCCTAGCCCACATGTCTAGAAAGCTCAATTAGCATAGCTGTGGACAGTTGCTCGGTGGCTAGGCTTTTAGTTAGAAGTGTAAAACGTGTTTTCCAATCAACAAATCTGGAAATATGGCTTCAAACAGTGCCAGTGTTCCATAGCGCTGAGCATTTTCTCTTTTGCAGTGGAAAAGATTCTGCGGGCTGGTCCAGTGGGGATGCATTGAAGACAGATGTGCCTCATCACTTGTGGGACACAGGAAGGTCCACGCAATAGAGTTGACTGACTGGTTGATGTCTGAGTCAAAATGAAAGTCTATCTCTCAGGCATGCGGAATGCTTGGCATCTAGAGAGAGGCAGCGGACATTTCTGAAAATCCCATATCAACAACCATGAGTATTTTTCAATTATGGGGGCAGTACCTATCCCTCTGACAGACCACCACATCTTCTCTAGAGTCAGATGATTCCCCCCAGGCCCAATTATACAATTCCAAACAATTGGATTTTGCTCAGAAGATCCAGGTGTGGGTCAGTGGAAACAAAATGGCACTGTGGACATACAACTGTGGCCAGTTACACTTGCTCTGCAAATTAGAGTTGCTCTTTTTGCCTGTGCCTGTATTTCTGACTCCGATTTACAGAGCTCAAGAATAAGGCTGTAGCCACAGATGCAAAGCAACAGATCGCAGAACAAAATGAGATTGAGAGGGTGATATAAGGGTGTACCCTCTGATCATCTGAAGATTGGGAATACTGGGAGTATCCCAAAGAGGTAGATATTAATGCCTTCATATTAACTTTATTTTGCCCATAATCACTGCGATTGTTAAAACTACTACTATGAATCATCATCGGCTGAGGAAGATCAAACCTACAATGCAAGCGCCTGGTTCCTAACACATCTTGATGGAGGAAATACAATCCTAGCTCGCAAGTCTCCCGCCTCTTACTGCAGTGCTAAAAGCAGTCCTCCACACTGCTGCTCGTCTAGTTACAGCAGACACAAAAACAATAGCTCACACTACCCCTGTCCCAAGTAAACTTCACTGGCTCCCCCTTGATGCTTTCACAATTGCACTCATACCTCAATTCAATCTTAAAACCCCACTCACGGTTGGGTAAACAAGCTACTATAAGCAGAAATCATCAAAGTCCCAAATACCAACTTCTGAAACAGTAAAATCTCAAAGCAAGCCTTTTCATGCCTTGTTAGTAGACTAAGTAACTTCATTGTTCACCATATTGGAGTAGTCCCTGGTGGTTGGGCTTTCCAAAGGGCCCTGAGAACTCATCTCTCAAGACTCCACTTCTGTGGTTAATATTCAATAGCTGGTTTTCTCCTTTTATTGCTGACCTTCTGTTAGGATTCTATGACATCTTATTATGTGTAAAGTGCTCCACTGCTCTTGTTGTTTGTTCTCTCCTATCACCAATGTGTCTGCATTATATTGACTCTATGATATCTTATGTGTAGAGTGCCACACTGCCCTTCTGGCTTTGTCTGCCGCCTACAGAAATAACTTTAATAATAATATACGTGTCTTATGTGCATGGCGTTCTTCTCTGCACACATTTAAATTAGGTAGAATACATTTCCACATGGTTTCCATTTCTGTACTGTTCGGAGATGTTTGTATAAAATGCCTGGTCGTCAATTTACTGTAGGAAAGTACCATCTTGCCTGGCATGTTACCCCCATATTTCACTGTATATATGTTGTTTTAGTCTATGTGTTACAGGGACCCTGCCAGGCAGGGCCCCAGTGCTCATAAGTATGTGCCCTGTATGTGTTCCCTGTGTGATGACTAACTGTCTCACTGAGGCTCTGCTAACCAGAACCTCAGTGGTTATGCTCTCTCTGCTTTCCAAATTGTCACTAACAGGCTAGTGACCAATTTCACCAATTCACATTGGCATACTGGAACACCCTTATAATTCCCTAGTATATGGTACTGAGGTACCCAGGGTATTGGGGTTCCAGGAGATCCCTATGGGCTGCAGCATTTCTTTTGCCAACCATAGGGAGCTCTGACAATTCTTACACAGGCCTGCCACTGCAGCCTGAGTGAAATAACGTCCACGTTATTTCACAACCATTTACCACTGCACTTAAGTACCTTATAAGTCACCTATATGTCTAACCTTCACCTGGTGAAGGTTGGGTGCAAAGTTACTTAGTGTGTGGGCACCCTGGCACTAGCCAAAGTGCCCCCACATTATTCAGGGCAAATTCCCCGGACTTTGTGAGTGTGGGGACACCATTACACGCGTGCACTATACATAGGTCACTACCTATGTATAGCGTCACAATGGTAACTCCGAACATGGCCATGTAACATGTCTAAGATCATGGAATTGTCACCCCAATGCCATTCTGGCATTGGGGAGACAATTCCATAATCCCCCGGGTCTCTAGCACAGAACCCGGGTACTGCCAAACTGCCTTTCCGGGGTCTCCACTGCAGCTGCTGCCAACCCCTCAAACAGGTTTCTGCCCTCCTGGGGTCCAGGCAGCCCTGGCCTAGGAAGGCAGAAAAAGGATTTCCTCTGAAAGAGGGTGTGACACCCTCTCCCTTTGGAAATAGGTGTGATGGCTGGGGAGGAGTAGCCTCCCCCAGCCTCTGGAAATGCTTTGATGGGCACAGATGCTGCCCATCTCTGCATAAGCCAGTCTACATCGGTTTAGGGATCCCCCAGCCCTGCTCTGGCGCAAAACTGGACAAAGGAAAGGGGAGTGACCACTCCCCTGACCTGCACCTCCCAGGGGAGGTGCCCAGAGCTCCTCCAGTGTGCCCCAGACCTCTGCCATCTTGGAAACAGAGGTGTTGCTGGCACACTGGACTGCTCTGAGTGGCCAGTGCCAGCAGGTGATGTCAGAGACTCCTTCTGATAGGCTCTTACCTTTCTTACTAGCCTATCCTCCTTCTTAGGTAGCCAAACCTCCTTTTCTGGCTATTTAGGGTCTCTGCTTTGGGGAATTCTTCAGATACCGAATGCAAGAGCTCACCAGAGTTCCTCTGCATCTCCCTCTTCACCTTCTGCCAAAGGATCGACCGCTGACTGCTCAGGACGCCTGCAAAACCGCAACAAAGTAGCAAAGACGACTACTGCAACCTTGTATCACTTCATCCTGCTGGCTTTCTCGCCTGTTTCCTGGTGGTGCATGCTCTGGGGGTAGCCTGCCTCCTTTCTGCTCCAGGAGCTCTGAAGAAATCTCTTGTGGGACGACGGAATCTTACCCCTGCAACCGCAGGCAACAAAAGACTGCATCACCAGTCCTCTGGGTCCCCTCTCAGCACGACGAGCGTGGACCCTGGAACTCAGCAACTGTGTCCAAGTACCTCCCACAGTCCAGTGACTCTTCAGTCCAAGTTTGGTGGAGGTAAGTCCTTGCCTCCCCACGCTAGACTGCATTGCTGGGTACCGCGTGATTTGCAGCTGCTCCGGCTCCTGTGCACTCTTCCAGGATTTCCTTCGTGCACAGCCAAGCCAGGGTCCCCGACACTCTAACCTGCAGTGCACAACCTTCTGAGTTGTCCTCCGGCGTCATGGGACTCCCTTTTCTGACTTCGGGTGGACTCCGGTGCACTCCTCTTCTAAGTGACTAATCAGGTACTTCTGCGGGTGCTGCATGCTTCTGTGAGGGCTCCCTGACTTGATGAGCACCCCCTCTGTCTCCTCATACAAGTGGCGACATCCTGGTCCCTCCTGGGCCACAGCAGCATCCAAAAACCCTAACCGCGACCCTTGCAGCTAGCAAGGCTTGTTTGCGGTCTTTCTGCGTGGGAACTCCTCTGCAAGCTTCTTCACGACGTGGGACATCCATCCTCCAAAGGGGAAGTTCCTAGTCCTCTTCGTTCTTGCAAAACACCAAGCTTCTTCCATCCCGTGGCAGCTTCCTTGCACCCTCAGCTGGCATTTCCTGGGCTCCTACCCACTCTCGACACTGTCGCAACTCTTGGACTTGGTCCCCTTATCTTACAGGTACTCAGATCCAGAAATACACTGTTGTTGCATTGCTGGTGTTGGTTTTCCTTGCAGAATCCCCCTATCACTACTTCTGTGCTCGCTGGGGGTTGTAGGTGCACTTTACACCTACCTTACAGGGTCTTGGGGTGGGCTATTTTTCTAACCCTCACTGTTTTCTTACAGTCCCAGCGACCCTCTACAAGCTCACATAGGTTTGGGGTTCACTCGTGGTTCGCATTCCACTTTTGGAGTATATGGTTTGTGTTGCCCCTATACCCATGTGCTCCTATTGCAAACTATTGTAACTTTACACTGCTTGCATTACTTCCTTTTGCTATTACTGCATATTTTTGGTATTGTGTACATATATCTTGTGTATATTTGGCATCCTCATACTGAGGGTACTCACTGAGATACTTTTGGCATATTGTCATAAAAATAAAGTACCTTTATTTTTAGTATATCTGTGTATTGTGTTTTCTTATGATATTGTGCATATGACACCAGTGGTATAGTAGGAGCTTTGCATGTCTTCTAGTTCAGCCTAAGCTGCTCTGCTATAGCTACCTTCTATCAGCCTAAGCTGCTAGAAACACCTCTTCTACACTAATAAGGGATAACTGGACCTGGCACAAGGTGTAAGTACCTCTGGTACCCACTACAAGCCAGGCCAGCCTCCTACATTCACCGTTTAATCCTGTTCGTGAAACACGTGGCATGTGGAATCTTGAATCCCTGTGTCTACAAAAAGTTACGGATAAATACTTCTGAACAACCATTTCACCAGGTTATATGTCTTTACCTTCTCCATGCTGAGTAGAGGAAACAGCTCTTGCACTCTCTCGGGCTCAACGAGGGACTGCGGCGTCGGATGCCAGCCTGCCCGTGCCATTTGGTATCGAAACTCGTCCACCCGTGTTGGCGTAGAAGCAATTCTAATGCTGCCCGGCTGATGGAATCCGACCGCCTGAGAAACATGGTGGAGGAAAGCAGTCAACAAACGTGTTTAATGTAATTAGCCATTAGCCGCTAAAAAGTGCATGCAATTTCAGGTTCCCAACGCAATATGAAAACATTTCACCAATGTTACAGGAGCGTCACATTCAGATCAAACCGCTGGTAGGAACAGGCAACTTTAACATGCTGCTCAGAAATAGCTTTGCTTTGAGTTTACAAGTTTTTCTGTCTCAGTTTTGTGTTTGGGTGCAGCTGACTGCAATAATAGGAACCGAAACTGTTGCTTTAACCTTTATTCTTGAGCTATAATATACCCCCTTTTATTAACTATGTCAAGCCCTTGATAGATACAGGCTACTCACAACATCCCTGTCAGTGTCACAAAAATGTGTTGTGTCTCTTGGGGATTGCATCCAAATGTCTGCCCTTTCCTCTTCTTCTAAGTTAGCAAAACTTAGATGTATTAAACGTACTTCGAGGGAGCAGATCAAAAACAAGTGTTATGAGCAGGTCCTACACTCAAATAAGAGACAGGGGGACTTAAAAGGGCATCTGGCTGTTGGCAGTGGCTGTGTGTTATGTCGTCCTCAGTTCTACCATGGAGGACACCTGTTGAAGGGGGAAATTAAAGCTGGGGACATATCAAGACTCACCTTGAATGCATGTATTTTCCACTGCTTAAGCCTCTACCACTAACGGAGGGAACCTTTCTACAGGTTCTAATGCAGAGAGCTTGCAAATCATGTAACTGTTAAAAACAGACGTGAAAGACAACTTTTCTCAAACTAGCCCGATTTAGCATGTGGATTCCAATGCAGAACAACACTTTCTTCAAGACAGTTGAAAAACCTGACTTCTCTAAAGACGTGCACTTCGAGATTCTGCGGGCTGTGCTTCTGCCCCGGAGGTACCGCATGCGGATTCTCGCAATGCATGGTTCGAGCTTGTGTAATCCAGTTATCTCCAGGACAGCTACTAGACTCTGCAGATCACACGGTTCCCCATGGAAGCCCTCCCAGGTGTTACATTTGGATCCATCTTCTTCATTCGATTTGATCATGGCCAAAACTACAGCGCCTCTAGGAAAACTGAGCTAATGTCCACTCTAGCCGAGGGCCATTATACTGAGCCTGCAAGTCCGAATGGCACAGGGTAGATGCAGTGGCCTAACATAGGCCCGCAGCCCTGCGGTACGAGGGAGCCTAAGCTCCGGGGGGGGGAGGGGGGGCTCCGCACAGTACCCTGGCCTGAGAGCTCATGACTAAGTCCAGGGGGAAGGGGGAAGGGGGGGGAGGGGGGGGGCGCTCCATGCATTTTGAGGGGGGGGGGGGGGCTCATGTTTGTTACGCTAGTGGGTGGATGTATAGATTTATTCCCAATGCCAATATTACTTGACAAGCGCTAAATTGCCACTGCATGGAAATTGGTGAATGCCCCAATGAAGTTTCCAGATGAAGGATACTCACCAGTAAGCAATCCCAAACGGAACACCACAGAGTAGTGCCTGGTGAATAAGTTACTTACCTCTGGTAACGCTCTTTCTGGTGGATTTTCTAATCACATATGTCTCACATTGTGAATCCTCCCAGGCCCAAGAATGGGCACAGAAAGTAGCAGCAGCTCCTATGCGCAGAAAGGTAGCGCTATGGCACTCAGTGTTGACTCTGCCCTGCCTCTGGATGCGTGCACACTGAGCCGCATATAGGCACTACCTCTGTGTGCTGACATCAACACCACCACTGTTTTCCACGCAATTAGAAACAAAGCAACCAACAATTGAACATCAACAGTGTGGCAAATGAAACTTAGGACCATTTTAGCACAAAAGGTTCACTCTCCAGAACAGTGAGCAGTTTATGATTATAGTATTCACCAGAGATAGTTTTGTGAAGAAGAATCAATGATCACTTAAAGGTAAGTCAATACGTTTATTTGGGAAAACAGCTTAACATGGAGCTTCCGCACCAGCCAGAAGGTAACTGGCAAGTATAGAACCCCACGGCTCACAGCACACTCCCTATGTGAATTCTCAGCAGCATGCTAAACATACTGAGAAGTCTAAGCATTAAGTCATAAGACATACTGTTACTAAAAGTTAAGTAACTTGGTTTCTGATGGATATTTTCCTGTGTAAATCTATATCAAAGCATTACCTTGCAAAAAAATAATAATGCAGCACTGAAGTCCTGTATGACCAAACGGGCAAAATGGTCTTTCCTGTGGACCCTAGAGTCAAAGCATAGTGAATGCCAATGTAGAAGCCTGGCAGATGTCTAACACAGGAACAACTCTAGCCCATGGTGAAGTAGTAGCCTTGGCTCTGCTGAAATTAGGCAAAACCCATCAGGAGGCTCCTTCTCCGCTAAAGTGTAGCTCAACTTAATATACAGACAATGTCTGTTTCTGTACTGGCTCTCCTTACTTTGCACAGGTGAACCAAATGAACATTTGGTAGTCCTGATGGTGTTCCCTTGTTCTGTCAGTATAGAAACTTAGAGCCCATTTGGGTTCAATCCAGTGCAGCCTCTGATCCTCCTTAGAGGGATGCAGCACTGAGAAAAGCACAGGAAGTTTGATAAGCTGCTCAATATTGAAGGGTGACACCATCTTCAGAAGGATGCCTGATTCTGAATCAACCATTTGTAGGGGTAGAACATAGTGTATGGTGGCTGCACTAAAAGCACCTATAGCACACTGACATGTTGCACAAAAGTGACTGAATTAGGATAATCTTAAGAGTTAGCAGCCTGAGGGTACCATTACATGTGCATGCACATCAAAAAAGTAAGAACCACATTAAGGCCCCACTGTGACATAACAAAAGGTGCAGAGAGAAACTTAAGTAATCCCTTTCAAAAAATGCATCACAATGGGTGACACAAACAAATGGGATGATTAGGCAAATGTTGAAAAGCTGAGAGGGTCGAAGTGGAAACAGAGTCTCGGGTTCAGCAGGTTGGAATTGCAGACCTTGTGGGCCCAGTCCAGGCCTAGCAGGATGAACTGGGCTTGCTAAACCCAGACCTTCCCCAGGACCTGTGGAATCAGTGGCAGAAACAAGGACAGGAGGTTGGAGTCCCACCGAAAGCAGAAAGAATTTCCTGAGGAAACATAAGGGAACAGAAGGCCTTGACAACACACATTATCGGAGATAGCAAACAGATTTATGACAGGCACACCCCACTGGGGAAAGATGCCCTGTGTTAACTCTGCAATAGATGCCACTCACGGTTGGCAAATGCAAGTGAGTTTGTCCGCTCTGATGTTAAGAGAGCACACTAGTGGCTGACCATCAGAAAATCCTGTGATGAACCAGTCAGCGCAGCAACTCAAGGGCATCCAGACAGAGTGCACAAGATTACACACTGCCCTGCTTGTTGATGTATTTTATGGCAGTCATGTTGTCCTTCAGGACCTGGACAGTTCTTCCCCTGATGGAAGGCAGAAAGCCTTAAGGCAAGCAGAAGACTGATGTGGTGATAGTGGTTGGGAGACCTCATATCTCCACATCATTCAGGTAGCCTCCCCAGCCCACAGATGATGCTTCTGCTACCACTGTGATCAATATAAGGACAAGGAAAGTAGTTGCCACACACCATAGTGGCTTCCTTCATCCAAACTGAAGTCTGACTCATCTGAGATTCAAATAGAATCCAAGTGGGCATCCCAAAGTTTGGGCCCACTGCAGCTGATGTTTTCACTGCAGAGCCTGCATGTGCCAATAAGCAAGAGGCACCAGCAGAATGCAAGAGGTCAGAGGACCGAGAAGTCTTAAACTCATCCAAGGTGGAACACAGTTTGTTCCCGAAATATCGGAATCATAGCTGGAATATCCCTGACTCACTGTGATGGTTGAAATGCTTTTAACAATGTCCATGGGTACCAGCCTATGAAAAGAAACACTGTACAGGTTGAAGGTTAAGGTTGGTCTTCAATTTGCTAATCAAAAACCCCATTGCAGACCACAACAAAACTGTCACCTGTATGTAGTGCAAGATTAGCCGTGGAGATGGTGCCTTCAGGAGCCATTCACCAAGCTACAAGAAGACATTCTTGAAATGCAAAAACAAGCTACAACCAACATCACCTTCATAAATATCTGGGGGGAAAAGAGGGGTAATGCTGAATGGCAGAACAGTGATTTGTTAATGCTTCACCCTGACCATTATCTGAAGATAATGCCTGTGGGACTGCATGATTAGAATATGAAAGAAAGCATCCTGCAGGTCCAGGGAAATCCTCCATTTGCTGGGGTCCAAAGCTGACAGAACAAGGGCCAACATCAGCATTCTGAACCAGTCCTTCCTCAGGAAGGTGTTCAGAAGCCTAATATAGGTCTCAATCCCCTTTAGTCATTCAAGGAGACCAGGAAATAAGAGCAGCAGTCTGTGCCCTTCTCCGCCTTGAGCACCACACTGATCACACCCTTAGAAAGCAAGTGCTGAATCACTAAAGATAGGACAACTGCAGGAACACCAACACCATCAACACAACAAAGGGAATAGCTGGGAAAGTGAGCAAAAGAGGAGTTACATAGCTAACTTCAAGGACTAAGCAATGGTGCGCCAGGTGTATAAGCAAAAATAATCCCTGCCCCTACATGCCTCTCACAAGTGTACAAGGGTGCAGGGGGGATTAAAGGGGTCTACCAGTGCTTGCATAAGGTGAAGACGAATGCTGCCCTGGTTACGACCTCTGCCATCGCCCCAGTCCTTGGATTCATGAATCGGTTGGGAAGGTTGCTGGAATGGCTGCAAGGGGCTGCCTCTGATGAAGGAAATACCCTGTATTCCCATTTTAGTGGGGTTATCAGAAAACAGGGAAAAGCAGGCTTAGGGAGAAAGCCCTCACCCTGTGTTCTTTTAATCTTTCCAGAGCAGAAGGCACCTTCCTTATCCCTGAAAAGCCTTGCTTCATCAAAAAACGCATATCCACCAAGGAGCTTTGGACATCCCCAGAAAATCAAATTGCCCTCATCCAGGGATGCTGCTCCAAAATCACACTGATGCCTATAGAGCACACAACACAGTCCATAGTATCCAAGTCTGCTCTCAAAATGTACTTGGTTACATCTTTGCCATCATGCACCATTTGTGTGAAAATATGTTTGACGTCCAAAATCTTGTCATATCCCACAATGCATTAGTATAACAAATCAAAAGGTGCCTATCACTCAATGAGCAAAGTGCTAACGAAGGAGAAGAAAATACACATTTACCCTGGACATCAAATCAGTTTGGACTACATATCCCAGGGAGTTAAAGAAAATGCATTTGCATTGACTCTCCTCCTAAAACGAAATTAAAGAGCTTTAAAATAATATTCTTAAGACGTACTTGAAGGCTATGCTTTCAAGGTCTAAGATTATTTTGCCCTTGCACTTTAATTGAGGTTTTATAGTTTGTGAGGAGTAGCTTAAAAGATTTTGCAGTCGCTGGAAGAATTTCAACTAAAATTCATGGACACCTGTACCTGGTAAGTGGTGAATTTTAACCTGGGCCCTCACATCTGTAATAAAAAAAATGGCGCTGTGTTAACCAGACAGATTGACCAGATCATAATCTGATTCTGTTTCACATGCCTTTGGTGGGAGTGGCTCACTCCACAAAATCGAAAACAGCAGATGGAGGAGTTTAAACCGGCTACCAAGGAGGATAAAATGGTCTGGGGACCTAGTATGATACTCAGTCCCCAGGCTCACAAAGTGCTCCTCTACAAAGAGCTATTAAAGGGTGAACAACCGATGGTTCTCAGCAGAGTTAAAAGCGGTTATAAAAGCTAAAACAAGTTTGTCTAAATAGCAGAATAAGAAATCCCTAGCCATGTCAAAACTGAAAGGTCGGTTTATAATCAAGATTTAGGGCAAAAACACGCCTGCCAGGGTTAGAGGTGAAAAGAGATCAAAGGAATAATTTAGAATGCTGAAATATGTAATATATCCACCTCCTATGGATGACGTAACTAAGCAGACTGGTGTAATACCGAATAAAAGGATTTACAATCAAAGATGCGAGCGAGGAAGTTGTGCCCTGCTCCGACGAACACAGATAGTGCTCATATTACCAAAAGTCATACTCGGGTATGAGATGGGATGACATGTAGACACACCCACACCAGGGAATCTGGCAATCCTATTTCCCCGTTGGGTCCCTACTGCCTCAGCATGGGATCGGATAGTATTAACCTCTCATGGAAGAACATACCTTAAGAGTCCCGGGCCTTACTACACTCACACCCACATATTCACTGCTTCCTGAACTGCTCTCCTAGGCTAGTTGGGTTTGTTGATTGGTTACTTGTTGGTGTATTTCTCGCATTCTCAGCTGACTTCTGACTTACATTGCATGAAACAAAAGACTGACTATATTGTATGTGCGGTGACAAATATCATACTGTATTTTGTTTATGTAATGTTACAAGAAAAATGAATAAAGAGACGAGGAAAAAAGGCTGCAATTCCAATGGGTAATATTTCAGCCCGGAGAAAGCGCTTGCACTTGAAGGGCTCATTGAAATAAAGAATATCAGACCTCTGGGATTGGTAGTGAAAAGAAAAGATCAGGATACCACTGTCTGCTGCTCAGACGAAGGTCATTTTGGACGACTTCGATATGACCAGAATTCTGCAACGTGTGAAGATATGCCAGCTGCTCCACGACTTGGAAACTGGCATTTGCATTTTAGCCCTTCTTGATGCGGCTGAGAAAGGTTTTTAAGTGTTAATACGACAATGCAAACCGGCATGTCAAGCTGGTTGCATTTATTTTAACATTTGTTAATGTAGGTCTTGATTTCAAAATGGTTAGATTTGCTTGTAGCTATCTTTACAATATGTGGCTATTTTTTTGTCTCACTCTGCACACATACTATTCATATACAAGATACTTTGTAAGTTTTGCATGACATGTAATGTCACAGTTTTAGGTACAGAATGATTATTTGTTTCTGTAGTACTTTGTAACACAATGTTCACTGAGAGTGAATTGAAGGCCTCATCTATTGGAACCACAGTATGATTTACATCAGAACTTGTCCTTGTATATTAAGTAACCATATTTGTACTAACTATTGAGGTGTCTGAAGAGCACCAGGGATGGGAAATGCACTAAGTGAATCTGCGGCATAGTGCTGAATAATGTGATTTTAGACACTGTATTGTGTGTTCTTTAACCTGATTGGTCCAAATTTATGTGATTCTATTAGAATTGTATTCATGTATAGTTTTCATTGTATTTTGCATTATAAAAGAAGCCCATTAGTGAGGGCTTGGGACTCCCTCTCAATGGCTGATTCTAACTATTCATTTGCTTCTGTAATTATGTAAATACTTTAATAATAAAACCCCATGGTTTAATTTTAAATTTGTCTCATTTTCATTGTAAAGCATAAGGTGCGGGAGCGGGGCCGACACTCATGGAGTAGCACGCGAGCAAAGGAGCTCCCAGCCGAAGTCTGCCCTCCGCCAGAATCCTATGCCCGATTCTACACTGCGTGCCGCTTCAACTCCTGCTATGAGACCCCCTAGTGGAATGCGTTGCAGCGGGGACAAATTGGCATCCATTAAACCACCCCCCCCCTCTCAGACCACACATCTCCTGCTGCTCTGAGAGTTACCTGACCCACAGGAAGGACACTGTACCAGACGGTGAAGGGGGGTCTTTCTTGCTGGGTGCCCCCTTCTGGCCCTCATACTGTTGCTTCTGTGGTTGTGCCTGCAGAAGGGGCCTTAGTCAGACCAAATATTGAAGGAGGAGGAGTGGCCTATGGATGCACATAAAAACTGATTGAGCCTTTAGATAGAACTATTTGGCGCACCAGCCTGTTTTGTGACAGAAGGGGATGGGTAATTGGCAAAAAGTCTGTATACCACCACCACTTAAGAACCGGTGCCTGGCAAAACCGCTCTAGTTCCCATCCACAATTAAAACTGCACAACTGAAGTGGCACCCAGCTCCAGGCGCAGTGCTTTTTGGCCACACCTGGAGGATCGGGGCTGTGAAGAGCTGACCATAGTAGTTGCGAGACCCTGCCCAGTGCTTTTGACCAGCTGGGAGCTATCTGGCCCTGAACTGAAGCCTCGCTGCACCACTACGCCTCTTCACCATGGGCAAAACGGCTCTGAAGAAAAACTGTGGAGCGTGGGGGTCTATACGATTCCCGCACCACGGGGACACAAGAGAGGACTCCACTCTAGATTGCCATTCGGGGAACCAACATGGGGCGACTCTAAATACCATTTTACAAGCTATCACCGCCTCCCAGTAAGCACTAGAACTTAAAATAAACATGATGGTGACTGACCTAGGCCCACTGAGGGACGATCACCAGCAGCTAACAGGCAGAGTCACATCTATGGAACGGACCCTTGAGGTCATGTGCCCTGACCTATCGCAACTGCGGGAAGGCATGTCTACCATGGATGCCAAGGTGAAGACGCTAGAGGCTCAGGTGGAGGACGCAGAGAATAGGTCTAGGAGGAGCAACATACAGATTATTAGACTGCCAGAGCAAAATGAAGGTTCAAGTGCGGATATGACTGACTTCCTGTACCCGTGACTCTGCGACATTGTGGTACCAGAAAGGACTTTCACCATACTATGTGCTTGAATGTGAACACCGAGTGCCTTCCTAGACAACTCCTAGTGGGAGCGCCCCCTCCATCAGTAATCGCAAAGCTGTTGAATTTTAAGGACCATGATCACATCCTGGCTCAAGCAGGGCTACGTGGAGAAACACTGGTAGACAACCACCGTGACCAGATCTTTCTGGACTTTACGAAAGAAGTTCAGAAACAAAAAGCTTCCTTTATGAATGCTAAAAATAGACT
Organism: Pleurodeles waltl; assembly: GCF_031143425.1. Taxonomy (NCBI): domain Eukaryota; kingdom Metazoa; phylum Chordata; class Amphibia; order Caudata; family Salamandridae; genus Pleurodeles; species Pleurodeles waltl. The sequence continues at coordinate 387,813,341 of NC_090436.1, read as the reverse complement.
GAGAACCATGGGAATCCCGTATGCAGTGCTCTTTCCTGATAGAGTAAAGCATAACTATGATGTATTCTTTTTCACACCCCCTCCGCATCTCTAGGACTGGATAGAGGTGATCCCTCGAGAGGTGGCTGGACAACTGGGTGCCACCCAGAAGAAATCTATGTAACTCCCATGGAAAACTACAAGCAGGGGTGGTGGCACTGCATCGTCCCACACCAAGGCTATTCAAGAATGCCAGAAAGCGGTAGAAATAGTGGCAGCTCTTAGTGGCGCGAGCAGGGACCCTCCCATTGAACTAGACAATGCTACAGAGAGACACAGAGTCAGACTGTGCATCGATCTCCTCCTTTAACTCTGGTGACCCCTGGCACATCAGACAAAATAATTTAGACTGACACCTTTCTACAGGTGGCTGGGATGTAATGTAATTGGCAAGTAACTACAGAATACGTATGAACCCCTGAGATGATGGGATGCTGGGGAGGCCCTGCTTTGGTCTTACTGGGTCTGGCTACTCTACATACCTGCATGGACTGAAATGTTGTATCGAATTTGCCCAGATGATGAGTATTTTGAATAATTAGAGATAAAGGGCCTAGGATCAGAACATAATTAGGAATATGTTATTTTGTTGACAGTATGGATGGCGTGATGTGATGCCGGGAGCAACCTGGCAAGGCACTTCCCCCACCTCTCTGAAGCTGCGCACTGTAAGAGTGCATGAATGTTGGGGGTTTGCTTGATGGTTTGGATGAGGAGGTTTTATTTCCTTGTCCTGGGGAGTAGGACTGTTCTAGTAGTTTTTGGGAGTTTACGTTGGGTTGCATCCATACACATCATTGACAACACACATGACCCACTACCCTGGTCTTGCGAAGAGCATGGCATAACTGGCTCAGCCCCTTCACTTAAAACACCAATACAACCCAATCGTGTCCTCCATAATGAATAGCTTAGCCAGCTGGAATGTTAGGTGGCTTAACAATAGGACCATGAGATACAAGGTATACTCATACCTGGAAAAGGAGAGCAGTGCATATTGTGCTGATCCAGGAAATCCACCCGACGACCCCTGAACAGGACGCTATAAAGAAAAGGTGGCACGGGCAGATATATGCCACAACATGCTCTGCTTTTGCTAGAGGAGTTTTGATATGGGTCGATGGGATTAAGGGTAGATGCATAGCGGAAACAGGAGGAGTCAGACACACCCAAGTGAAAGAAACTGAGGGAAAGGAAGGAGCACTGTGAACCATGGAGCTAGAAAAAAAACAGGCAACCCAGATTTGGCACAATCTCTTTGAGGCCAAGAAAGGGAAGGATGTCTGCATATAATAACTATGAAGCTTTGACTACAGAGCCTATATGGCACACATGCATGACCGAACACAATAAAGAGGGGACCCTTCTGGTATGGCTGGTAAATCCCATGCCACATAACACATTCATTCTCGAAATAGAAGCCACTGATAGTGAACGTCTGTACCACCAGGAGGCCATTAATGCTAGATTCGAGGAGTACTACACATCCCTGTATGCACCCCTGAGAGATGTCCCCTCCTCTGCTCTGTTGCAATACATTAAAGAAACTGAACTTCTGCACTTAAGAGAGAAGGAGGCCTCAGAAATAGGTTGTCTCATTACACTACAGGAAGTCCGGGCAGCAATTAAGACAATGGCCGGAGGTAAAGCACCAGGTGTGGATGGTTTTACGGTAGAATTTTATGCAACATATCTGAAGAAGCTTGCTCTGAAAATAGCAGAACTATATGCAGCAGCGTTGCGGGCAGGATATCTACCCCGCCCCCACCACAAATGAGACCACAGTGGTCACATTATTAAAACCAGGGCACCCATCAGAGCATGTGCCCACATAGCATTCATTATCAATGTTAAACATTGACTACAAAAGTATGAGTAGAATACTAGCTACCTGATTACTGCTGTCCACGCCTAAACTAATCCACCTTGATCAAGCTGACTTTATTCCAGACTGGAACACAGCAATATACATTAGATGACTCCTGTCTCTTCTACAACCTCCTCTTCTAGATGCAGAGGGAGCGGTCGGTATAGCCATTGACACTGAAAAGGCCTGTGATAGCCTGAGGTGGGATTCTCTCTGCCAGGCGATGTTTAAAATGGGACTTGGTCAAGGATTCATCAGATGGACCAGGCCTCATTATACAGCACCCACGGCTCAGGTCAAAACAGGTAGAACAATTTCGGGTCCCTATGCAGCAAGGAGAGGAACGAGGCAGGGTTGCCCCCTTTCCCTGCTGCTGTTTACAGTTGGGGTGGAACACCAGTCACATGCGGCAAGAGCTGGTACCTTTAACAGAGGGCAGGAGGTTCAGGGAGGGCAGCACAGAATAGCCTTATATGCAGTTGAAACGATCCTTTTTCTCAGGGATAAGAAGAATGGCCTAAAAGGCGCCATCACCCGTTGGGAGCGCTTCGGAGCGATGTCGGGACTCTGCATTAAGTGGCAGAAAACCCACATCTTTCCGATATGCTGGGGTGCTCCCTACCCCAAACTCTATGTGACCTGACCTGGGAGGTTTCAACAATCAAAGATCTCGGAGTACAGGTGTATCACAATCCCTGTGATCCGTCAGAGGGAAGTGTCAGCGCAACAGTCAGAAAACTCCAAGTAAATGTCGCCTTTCAGAAAACGCTCCTTCTTTCCATAGCGGGCTACATTGCAGTTGCCAAAATAGTGGCTTTACCATAGCTACTCTATTTCTCCAGCCTACAGGTGTATATTCTCAATCCTTCTACTACTCAACCTAATTTGGGGTAAGGGCAGGCAAAAAGTGAGTAAACAACAAAGCCCAACCGAGGAGGGGGGCCTGGCAGCTCCGGACATGTAGACTTATTACCGAGCTGACCAGCTCCAGAAGTATAACCAATGGCTTCATGCAAGACGATTACTAGGGGAGGATATGCCTCATAATATACCAACGTTTGATACCCTGTTTCGCATCCTCATGGTGCCCAAGGCACACCCTCAGAGGGACCGTCGGACCTGCAGGTGATGAGGTCTGCTGGCTGCGCAGCTTACAGCGCACAAGAGCCACCTCGCTATATTCCTCGGACCTCCCCTTCAGATGCCTGATCCTGCTGCCAGGAGGGAGGGCCCTTCGTGGCCTGTCAGGATGGGCAGAACATGACATTACCCGTGGTGGTGACCTGTACAGGGATGGAGAACTACTATCCTTCGAGAATCTTGTTGAGGAATATGGATTGCCACAAGGACAATTCCTATTACATACGCCAGTAACTGCTACGATTAGGCGACACTGGGGGCAAGGCACAATGGAACCCAAGAATCACGGGGCTGCCAAGTGCTCTGCAAACGGTAGAATAAAGGCAGTCACACTCCTACATAGAGCACTACATGCAGATTTGATAACCCCACTAAAAACTGTGCACATAAAATGGGTAGAGGATAAAGGCTCCCCACTTGAAGACCCAGTGGGCTACTATTCTGTCGCACATGTACACTGTGACTAGAAATGCCCAGTTTAAATTGATACATTTCCATATATTACACAGGGCTTACGGCATCCCAGGTAAAATAATCAAGATCTTTGAAGCGGAAGAGGCCTGCTGTCCTTGATGTGCCGAGCAGGGAGCTGAACTACTCCACAGGCTGTGGTCTTGCACAGCCTTCACAGAGTACTGGGAGGGAGTGTTTCATTGCATATCTGAGGTTACTGGCAGAAGATACCCAGATGCCCCTCTGGCTGGCTTATTGGGGGGGATTCCCATGACCTGGCAAACCTAAACATACTATGAAATTCATTGATTTAGCACTCTTGCTGGCAAAGCGAGAAATTACTGCACATTTGAAGGCCCCAGCTTGAAGGAATGGAGAGATACCCTACTCATGTGGGTGGGTCTGGAAGGACAGGTGCTGTTCCGAGAGGTGATGAGGGGACAGTGCACCCCTGATAAAGCCAGGGCTGGGAGCCACCTGGTTGGCTGCTTAAAAGAACCCATAGTAGATTCCTATGACACTTCCTTAACCCCTTCGCTGCCAGGCCTTTTCCCCCTCCTGTGCCAGGCCTTTTTTTGGCTATTAGGGGCAGTTCGCGCTTAGGCCCTCATAACCTTTTGCCCACATAAGCTAGCCAAGCCAAATTTGCGTCCTTTTTTACCAACATCCTAGGGATTCTAGAGGTACCCAGACTTTGTGGGTTCCCCTGAAGGAGGCCAAGAAATTAGCCAAAATACAGTGAAAATGTCGTTTTTTTAAAAAAAATGGGAAAAAGAGGCTGCAGAAGGCGGCTTGTGGTTTTTCCCCTGAAAATGGCGTCAACAAAGGGTTTGCGGTGCTAAAATCACCAGCTTCCCAGCTTTCAGGAACAGGCAGACTTGAATCAGAAAAACCAATTTTTTCAACACAAATTTGGCATTTTACTGGGACATACCCCATTTTTACGATTTTTTGTGCTTTTGGCCTCCTTCCAGTCAGTGACAGAAATGGGCGTGAAACCAATGCTGGATCCCAGAAACCTAAACATTCCTGAAAAGTAGACAAAATTCTGAATTCCGCAAGGGGTAATTTGTGTAGATCCTACAAGGGTTTCCTACAGAAGATAACTGAAAAAGAAAAATATTGAAATTGAGGTGAAAAAAACAGAAATTTTTCTCTACATTTTACTCTATAACTTTTTCCTGCAATGTCAGATCTTTTAAAGCAATATACCGTTACATCTGCTGGACTCTTCTGGTTGCAGGGATATATAGGGCTTGTAGGTTCATCAAGAACCCTAGGTACCCAGAGCCAATAAATGAGCTGCACCCTGCAGTGCATTTTCATTCTATACCGGGTATACAGCAATTCATTTGCTGAAATATAAAGAGTGAAAAATAGCTATCAAGAAAACCTTTGTATTTCCAAAATGGGCACAAGATAAGGTATTGAGGAGCAGTGGTTATTTGCACATCTCTGAATTCCGGGGTGACCAGACTAGCATGTGAATTACAGGGCATTTCTCAAATAGACGTCTTTTTAACACACTCTCTTATATTTGGAAGGAAAGAATTTAGAGAAAGACAAGGGGCAATAATAGTTGTTTTGCTATTCTATGTTCTCCCAAGTCTCCTGATAAAAATGATACCTCACTTGTGTGGGTAGGCCTAGCGCCCGCGATAGGAAATGCCCCAAAACACAACGTGGACACATCACAATTTTTGACAGATAACAGGTGTGTTTTTTGCAAAGTGCCTACCTGTAGATTTTGGTCTCTAGCTCAGCCGGCACCTGGGGAAACCTAGCAAACCAGCACATTTTTGAAAACTAGAAACCTAGGGGAATCCAAGATGGGGTGACTTGTGGGGTTCTGACCAGGTTCTGTTACCCAGAATCCTTTGCAAACCTCAAAATTTGGCTAAAAAAACACTTTTTCCTCTCATTTCGGTGCCAAAGTTCTGGAATCTGAGAGGAGCCACAAATTTCCTTCCACCCAGCGTTCCCCCAAGTCTCGCAATAAAAATGGTACCTCACTTGTGTGGGTAGGCCTAGTACCCACGAAAGGAAATGGCCTAAAACACAACGTGGACACATCACATTTTTTCACAGAAAACAGAGGTGTTTTTTGCAAAGTGCCTACCTGTGGATTTTGGCCTCTAGCTCAGCCGGCCCCAGGGGGGCAGAAATGGCCTAAAATAAATTTCCCCCCCCAACCCCTCCCCAGGAGCGACCCTTGCAGAAATGGTCTAAATACAATTTGCCCCACAGGGGAGCGACCCTTGCCTAATGGGTCGCTCCCCATCTCTAAAAAAAAAAAAAAAAAAAAAAAAAAAAACACAACAACAAAAACAAAACAAAAAAAACACAGAAATAAAATTTGCCCTGGGGCCAGAAATGGCCTAAAATAAAATAACCCCCCCACCCCCTCAACCCCTCCCCGGGAGCGACCCTTGCCTACGGGGTCGCTCCCCTTACGTGACACTGGTGCAAAAAAAAATAATACCCGGTGCCTAGTGGTTTCTGCCCCCTTGGAGGCAGATTGACCTAAATCAGTCGATCTGCCCCCAAGGGGGGCCAGAAATGGCCTAAAATAAATTAGGGGAACGACCCTTGCCTAAGGGGTCACTCCCCTTGCGTGAAATTCACGTAAAAAAAAAAAAAATTCCTGGTGTCTAGTGGTTTCTATCCCCCTTGGGGGCAGATTGGCCTCATAAAAATAGGCCAATCTACCCCCAAGGGGGGCAGAAATGGCCTAAATATAATTTGCCCACTAGGGGAGCGACCCTTGCCTAAGGGGTCGCTCCCCACCTCCAAAAAAACAGAACAACACAATAAGAAAAAAAAAAAAAAGAAAAAAAAAAAAGATCCCTGGTGCCTATAGGTTTCTGCCCCCCCTGGGGACAGATCGGCCTAATAATAGGCTGATCTGCCCCCAGGGGTGGGTGGGGGGGCAGAAAAGGCCTTCCAAAAAATTGCCCCCCGGGAGCGACCCTTGCCCAAGGGGTCGCTCCCTTATGCCACTTTCAAAAAGAAAATCCCTGGTGTCTAGTGGGCGTTTCAAAAGCAGGATTGCTTTGCAATTCGGCTTTTGAAAAGCAGAGAGAGACTTCAAAGGGGAGGAAATAACTTCCTTCCCTTTGAAGCCTCTCTCGGCCTCCCCCACGTGATCGGAAGAGAAATGCAAAGCATTTCTCTTCCGATCGCTCGATGGGAGGAGGCCCTGAGACAAATCAGCGCACAATCGCGCGCTGACGTCACGGGGGGGTGGGAGGCGTCGGGGGTGCAAGGGGAAGGGCTTCCCCTTCCATCCCTGCCTTGGGGGGGTGGGTGGGGAGCACAGGGGGGGAGCGCTAGCGCTCCCCCCAGTTCCCGGGTGCAGGACGAGGTGATCTCGTCCAAGGCACCTGGGAAGGTGTTCCTTGGACGAGATCACCTCGTCCAAAGCACCCTAGGGGTTAAAGGTTCCAAATAGTCCAGCACTGAAGGATGCCCAAGCCCTTCAACCTTAGACACGAGCGGGCTGAACACTGATGGAGGTTCTTATTTGCTGGGGGAATTGTGGTCTGGTTAGAATGTATGACAGGCAGATGCATGGGGAGGGGGCAGTTGTAATGGTTGTTTGTTACCAGTAGTACGGCACATGTAGTGGAGCATCACCTGGCACCGGTAAGAATACACCGAACATAATGTACCATATTACGAAAAGCAAATGTGATATAGTGTATAGAGTGCAAATTTATTCATGACATGTACTGCTGTGTTCGTTCTGCATGAAAATGGCAATTAAATCGGTTTACAAAAAAAGTCTAATATGCTTTACTATTTACATTGTAATTTGCACTATTTTTTGGACAGATCCAGGTCAGAAGAAAAAAAACCTTATGGGATAACAGAGCTCCAATTGCATCAGAAGTGCTTTGAAATTCGACAGAAGTAGAAAAGGCTTCATCACTGTAATGCATGGATACCACACGACCAGAAACTACAGACCTCAAGATGTACTGTGCAGGGCAAATCCACACAGCAGAACATAATTCCACATTTCGATAGAACAGGTGGTCATCTTTCTAAAAAGTCTTCAAGCCCTAGTATATTATCAAATGTATTAGTCTTGGGAGACAGCCTACTTCCCCCAACAATGGGAATACAGCAGTCACGGTTCGCAGGAAGGAGAAGGAACAGCATGGCGCCCGGTGAGGCGCAGGGGGTGGGGGGTGAGGTTAGGGGACAAGTGGAGGGAGGGCGACCCTAAAAAAATAAAAAAGATAATGCTGCTGTCGTTTACGGGAATTGCAAGGACATCTCTTAAATTCCTGTTTTTCTTATTTTTATTTAGTACACCTTCAAAGTGGAAAGATGCATTTTGGACCCTATGCAACTTGTCACAATAATGCACAATATTTCAAACATATAGGGCCTCATTACGACCCTGGCGGCCGGCGGTAAGCAGTGTACCACCAGCGTATTATGACAGTGGCGCATTAGCCACGGCCATACCGCCAGCCCCTCCAACATACTGCCAGGCTTCCGCCAGCCTGGCGGTCATAATCCCCAGGGCAGCGGTGCAAGCACCGCTGCACTGGGAATTATGAGTCCCCAACTGCCAGCATGTCCATGGGGGTAAACACTGCCATGGAAAGGCTAGCGGTAAGGGGGACTTGGGGTGCCCCTGGGGGCCCCTGCACTGCCCATGCACTTGGCATGGGCAGTGCAGGGGCCCCAGGCACAGCTGTGTCGTGCATTTCACTGCTCGAATTACAGGCAGTGAAATGCACGACGGGCGCTACTGCACCCTCTGCACATCAACATTGCCACCGGCTCTATTACAAGCCGGCTGCAATTTTGTTGTGACATTTCCGCTGGGCCAGTGGACGGAAACGCTGTTTCCGTCCGCTGGCCCAGCGGAAAAGTCATAATAGGGAGCCAGATATACCGCCAGCACTGGCGGTATAGTGGCGCCCGCAGCTTCGCGGTCTTTTTAAAAGACCGCCGAAGTTGTAAGGAGGGCCTTAGTGTTCTACAGTGTCTTTACAATTTTTTTTTAAACATATTTTAATACGTCAAAAGAAGTCTACGAATTAGAGAGGTAATACCTACAAACTAATCTATTAGTTACTTAAAAAGTTACAAAAAGGGTAAATTTTGTAAAAGAACATGGTATGTGCTAGGTACTACTGCGTAAACTGGGTAAATATATAGAAAATTATAAGATCATTTCCATACCTATTTCAACTTTAATAAGCTGGTACAAGGTTGGAAACACCAATAAAAACTACTACTTACCTATGTTTAAGGCCCTAAGCAACAACAATCTACTGAAAGGATTAGGGCTGCCTTTTAAATTTGTTAATATATAAACAAAGGAATGGTCTAAAGGTAGGGAAAGATTAAATAACTGTTTTTGAATAGTTCTTTAATCTAGCCCTACCTTTAGACCATTCCTTTGTTTATATATTGTTATTGAACCCAGGTCAGGTTAGGGTTATTGGGTTCTCTCCTTTTTTGCACAATTTTAAATTTGTTAAGGCAGACATTAACCAATTATACTCTGGTTTGTTTTCACTATGTATCACGGTATATCGCTAACTTAACGTGGTATACCATTGCACAATATATCACTAGGGAACAAATTTGGGATTCTATTGTGTTACCATTGGCTCAAGCCTGGAAACACCCACGTTTTATAAAATCCATAGCAAAGCAAACCAATCGTTGACAAAACCAAAGGCCAGCAGCCAATGGCAGACCGACTGGCTTTGCCAATGATGGCTTTGCTTCTGTCAGAGGTGTTTCAGCCTGCAACTGCTCAGGCTACCTGCACTTGGCTGTCTGCAGCAGTATTAGTCCTCTATCTCTATATGTATTTTCATTGCTGTGTGGTATTACTTGATTGTGAGGAATTGATCCTCTCCCTGTGCCGATCATCTGAGTTTGAGGCGATTCCATACAGAAAAGAAAGGATTCCTATAGTTATCAGGCATTACTATGTAATCACTGGGGATCGCTGCCAGAAGAAAATCTGTTTAACAATTGGAATAATTTGAAATATCACCAACAGCTTTTAGTCAAGTAGGTCTTTTTTATCTTTATGTTGCAACATCTTTGGTGCTCCTTGCCTGTACGAATTCAAATGATTTCAGCTCAATACAAAGGTACTGGACATGCCCTGTTGGACCTGGGCCTTCTTACAGGGCCATCAACAAACTTTGTGCCTTCCTCCTCCTATTGTTTCTGACCTCTTGTTGTTGGCTCTAGGACTCCGAGCACTTTATCACTGCCGATCAGTGCTAAAGTGCAAGTGCTCTCCATTCTTAAGTTGGTATAATTGGCTTACACCTATTTGGCACATTTAGTTTACCTGTATGTCCCTTGTACAGTGGTATTCCTATACCCAGGGCCTGTAAATTAAATGCTGCTAGTGGGCCTGCAGCACTGCTTGTGCCATCCACAGAAGGAGCCTTTCAAACCTGTCTCAGGCATGCTAGCGCAGGGCCTGCATGCACTGTTTACTGCCACAGGGACCTGGCATCTAAATGTACTTTGCCAGGCCCTGAACTCCCTTTTACTACATGTAAGTCACCACTGAAGTAGGCCCTAGCTAGCCCTATGGGCAGGGTTCTATGTATGTAAAAGGAAGGACATCTGCCTGGTTGTGTGGCCTGTTCCGGTATGACAAACAGCCTATTTGGTTTCTCACTGCTTGAGTGCTGACTTGCCCATAGGATTGTATTGGAAATGCCCTACCCTATGTCTAGGTGGTATTGTCTGATCTATGACGGGTCGCGTAGGCATGTTTGGTATGGTTGTAATGGTAGTAAGAAATGCTGCTTACTGGTGTAGGTGGATTTTTTATTACCATTATAGAAATGCCACTTCTAGAAAGTGGGCATTTCTCTGTGCTTATGACTCAGGTGTTTTACAGCTTGACTCCAGTTCATGTCTGGGGCAGAGTGACAGCTGGACTTTGTGCATACTTTTCATCTGCATATTGAATGGTCTTCCTGGGCTGATAGAAGGAGAGGCGGGGCACACCTGCATTTGTAAAGGCTGTGCCCTGGCCTCACACAAAGGGCTTGTTTACCTCCCACTGATGTCTGGAGCTTGTGCTGGAGGACAGAGGGGACACTCCTACAACCAGTTAGGACTGGCTGGAACCTCTTCCACCTCTTTAGTAAAAGTTGGGTAAAACTAAGTATAAGTACAGGGGGTTTTCTCCATGTTCAAGAGACACTAATGGACTACTGAACGGGACACAGGATGCTGCTGGAGGGACTTGCCAGGAACCGCATTGGACTGCTGCTGTTGTGCTGACCTGTGACCTGCTGGGTCACTAGGAGGAACTGCCACTGACTGCAACCCTTGGTGCTTGCCTGTTTGATTGGGCCCTACCACCCTGTGCCCCCCTCTTGCTGTCTCCAGGGTCTGGGTGCTGTGTCCCCTACTCCCCTGACATTTTATTTCTTAAAGCACTGGAAGAGCGCTTTTTCTCCCTATGTACGAGGAGAGCGCTACATTTTTATGGTCCTGCTTGTGAGCACAGTGCAGGGGGAGCGCTATGTAGAGCTTTTTGAAAAGTGCCTGGAGAGCACTGCAGCTTACTTTTTCTAAGCCCATGAAGAGAGTTTTTTGTTGTCTGCTTGGGCACACGGAAGAGCCCCAGTGTCTGTGTGGCTGCGGCACCCCCCCCCCCTTCCTGGACAGGTAGAGGCCGCGAGGGCCGGGGAATCAGCGTGGATGAGCATGCTTTTAACTGGTGCCCCTGCGGTGAGCAGCACTCTGTGCGGTGCCCCTGGGGCACTGTCAGGCTCCTATTTAGGTGTGTTCACCTCTGCGGCCCAGGGCGCAGTCACAGCAGGTAATCTGGGGTGACGAGAAGTCACCTCCAGGCCCGGTGAACAGCAAGGAGCGCTGCAGGAGAAAGCTGCCACGAAGGAGTCAACCAGATCGGGTCCTGGTGGTGCTGTGGACTCGCAGAAGGCTGTCCCCTCCCTCGGCTGAGCGCTACACTCTGGGAGATCGGGAGAGGTCTCCCCACTGAGTAAGAAGGGATGTGGGCTACTTCCCTCCCCCCCCCCCAGCCCCGCAGTAAAATCCCTCAGGACCGCGGGGGCCTTGTTTTTATCTTGGAGCAGTGATTTGAAGGACGCCTCAACGGAGGCCCCAACCTGCTGGAAGACACTTTGCGCCCTAAGGAATTGGAGCGCAGGAGCTCCTTCTTGGGAAACCGGGGGAGTGAAGTGCTGCAATTAACAGTAATTGGATATACAGATATCCTATAAAAGAAGCACTGAGGCACTACCACCCCAGGAGATATGATGGATGAATGGTAGCACGGTCTGCCTGCCAAACACGTACCTGGCAGGGTGGATTTATGGTATGTGCCAATTGGTGATGTTTCACTTTATGGACTTAATGATGTTGATTTGGCATTTATGATGATGAGTTTACTGCGCCATGTGCATTTTTGGTGATACGTGTTTTACCATGACATGTGCATTTTAGTAACAATGACAACCTAACTACTGCTTATGTAGCAGGATAACCAGTAACCTATGTGTTTTATGTGACTACTGCTGGCTTTTGCAGCATACCAGTAACTGAGCAATGTTCTGACAACTGCTGGTGTTGCAGGGTATTACTGACATGTGTTTGGTCTAATGATGTTTTATGCAATACCGTTTATTTTTATATAACTTGGCGTGTGTGTTCCCTTTGTGGTGTACTTATTGTGTCACACATGTGTGTTGTGCAATCACTTTAAACATTGCCTCTAGTATAGGCCTGACTGCTTGTGCCAAGCAACCAAGGGGGTAAGCAGGGGTCATCTTGGGTGTGTAACTCCCTCGCCCTGACTAGAGTGGGTGGGTTCTGCCTAGCTTATGTGCATATCGTAGCCAACTACCCATTTCTAACATGCCCTGTATGTTGTGTATGGAGGGCATGAGAGAAATGTGTGGTACATAACAGCATACATGACTTTTATATACAGTACACAGATCATGACTCGAAGCATGGCTACACACTTTATTAGCTATTAACCGGGATATGCATGAGCAGTGTTTATGGAAAATGTAGCTTTGGTTGTGTAACTAACCAAGAAAAAAAAGTTTCTTACCTTTAACTACAGGCTGGTAACTAACTTTTCCTTCGCCAACATTGAAACTTTCATAGCTTGATATGCTTGAATTAAGATTACCAAATCAGGGCATTATATTATTCAAAAGGTAAGGGTGGAAATGAGGTTCACTTTAACAAAAATAGGTTGCACAGCACCACCTGTCCCACTTCCAACTCCGCTTTCGAGTGGACATCCAGACTGAAATGTTTGGCGAACGTATGGTTTGAAGCCCAAGCCACTGTCTTTCATATGTTTAGAAAGGGGCATTCCAGGGAAGCGTGCAAGTGTGGCAGCTATGCCCCTACTTCAGTGCACTCCGATCTTGTTTCTGACATAACACTCAGCTCTTGCATGTCATAAGGAGATACAAGATGTGTTCCCACATGCTGTGCCCTATTTCAACAAATGCCAACTCTTGGTGGAATTTCCCTAAAAACAAATAGTTGATCAGTTTTACAAAAGTCCTTTGTACTATTATCTATTCAAATAAAAGTTTTTAAAAAATGGTATCAGGTCTAAAGAATGTGCAGACTTTTCTATGTGGTTAAGGATAAAAGGTTGGTAATCTTCTCTTTCGAATTTCATGATGTTGGTTCTTGAATATTGTCAGAAACTGGGTTTCTGGTTGCCAGAGGTATGTACCCTGTCCAGGCAGGAACCACAATCCTAGTCAGGGCAAGTCAGATACACACCATAAATTATCCTGTGCTCACCCTCTGGTAGACTGGCACAGCAGGCGGGCTTAATTTAAGAGGCAATGTGTAAAGTATTTGTGCAACACTTCAAACAGTAAAACAATGAAAACACCACACAAAAAGATACCACACCATGTTATAAACATAGATCTTAATTTAATTAACAAAACAAGACCAAAATGAGAAAAACACAATAAGCAGAAGTCAAGATCACGTAGAAGATGCTAGGTTCCACTGAACAGTGGGGAGTGTAGCCGCGGAGCAGGTGGGACCAAGGATAATTCTGGCAGGGGACCTCAACTCTGTTCCGGATGTAGATGTTGACTGGCTGCCCCCTCGCTGGGATACTGGGACTAGGACTACAAGATTTCTGGATAGTGCATTTCTCTCCATCTAAAGAGTATTCATGCTATGTGCCTGCCATGGGCCCACAGCCACATAGACTATTGCCTGCTGTCTGGTGCCTTGATGCAATGTTTGAATGATGTCTCTTATCTGGCGGAGTATCTTTCAAATCACTCGCTGCTACTGGTCACTTTTTGGATGAATGAAATGGCCTACCAGCCAAACTCTACCAAAGGAGGGCAAGGAATATGGTGGATAGGTTGTTAGACATTTACAAGTCTTGTGCAAAAGGACTGCTCCCTGCCTCTATGACAGAGGCGCTTGTCGTCATGATTCCTAAACACAACCGGGACAGCGGTATGGTATATTCGTACCACCCACTGTTGATGCTTAATGTAGATGCAAAAACTCTTATCAACCGCGTTGCCAGGACCTTGCTGACACATCGCCCAAAGTTGGTCCATGTGGACCAATGCGGATTGATACCGCAGAGAAACACACTGTGCAGTTTGAAGGGGTTGTCCCTAGTCCTGCATGCGCCAGCTATGGCAGAGGACCAACGTGCACTAGCACTTCTGAATATCGAACAAGCATTTGACTCCCTCTCAGGGAATTTCTTGTGGAGGGTTTTGTAGAAAGTGGGAATTGGAGAGACCAGATGCCAAGGGGAGACCCCGAAGTGGTAAGTTAGGAGCATAAGGGGCGGTTGTTGCAATATACCTCAATGCAAGCTTCCAGTATGCAAGCACTATCTGCAGCAGGACTCTAGGACAGATCCGTCTGTGCAATTGCCCACGGCTAATCTGAGCCTGCATGTAACCTACTTCTGACAGATCGCGCTCAGCCAACCAATCGGACAACCATTGCAACTGCCCCACTATGCAGTATGATTTAAAGTCAGGAGCTCCCAGTCTATCCTTAGTCACGGGGAGCTGCAGCTTTGCAAGGCCAACCCTGCGCCGGCCCATTCCCTAGATCAGGTCTACCAGCAGCACGCTCAATAGTCGGAACATCCAAGCGGGAACCATCACTGGGAGGTTAAAAAAGTAATATAAGATGTGTGGCAGCATGACCATCTTAGCCAGGGACAATAGGCCAAATACCAACGGGGCAAAGTGGTCCAGAAGGCAATCTGCGACTTAAGGGAGATTATGGCCCTCATGAGGTTGCCGTCAAGGGTGACCTTCCTTCTCTGGTAAATGTTAATGCCTAAATACAGAAATTTGTGCGCCGCCACTGGTAATTCTTTGTTATCTAACTTTAAGAGTGGGCCTATTAGGCTATCTGCAAACTGGAAGGCACATGGCTTCTCAATACTGATGTGGAGCCCCAACAGGGCCCCAAAGAAGATCAGCAGTCCGGGCACATCATGCAGCCCAGCAGTAAGATTTCGGAGGTAAAGAGTTAGGTCATTGGCATACAAGGAGACAGCGTGCGTCTTACGACCCAATGACATACCCCACTCCACAGACCCCTTCTGGGTGTGCTGTGCCAGAAGTTCCAATGCTAGGACAAACAGGAGCAGTGATAATGGACAACCCGGTCTGGTCCCGCACTCAAGCTGGTATGTCCCAGAAATATGAGGCCCAGTGTTTGCTCTCGCCGTAGGCGCGGTGTGTAAGAGGGCTGCCCACTTAATAAAGGCTTGTGATATGTCATAGTGTACTAATGCCACCAGGATATAGTCCCATCCCAAGGTATCAAATGCTTGACGGACATCCAAGGAGATGCACCCTGCGAAGGGGTAGGTCCCTCTGGATGCCACCATCACCTAGAACAGCCTGCGAATATTTAACAATGAGCTGCGTCGGGGCACAAAGTCACACTGGTCTTCATGTATTAACCGAGGGAGTAGCGGGAGAAAACTACCAGCCAGCACTTTACTTAAGATTTTGTATTCAGTGTTCAAGAGGGACAGGAGTCTATAGGAAGTGAGCTCTGTAAGTGGTTTATTCGGTTGTAGCAATGATGTCACTATGGTTCTCTGGTAGTGGGAGGGAGCTATCCCGTTTTCAGTGAGCGAGGCGTTGTATAGTGTTTCTGGACGCGGCACCAGGTTGGAAGCATATGTGGAGTAGAACTCCATTTGTAGCCCGTCCGATCCCAGCTTTTTATTTCTGTCTAGACTCTTAATTGCATCACATATCTCCCCCGATGTTATAGGAGCTCTCAAGGTCTCCCTTTCATTCGGTGTCACCTTAGGCAGTCAGGCTTGCCTAATAAAGGTGTCCATAGCGGCCTGGGCAGGAGGCGGCGTACAGCCCCGCATAAAAATCGTGGAATGCTTCATTGATGGCCTGCTGCGTACACACTGCCCCATGCGTTGGGTCACGTATTGACAGTATGGGTGTGGGCATAGCATCTGCACAGATCAAGCGCGAAATAAGGACCCTACGTGTGTACTTCTTATGGCCAAGGAGATGAAGACAATCCAACAGTTCAGCATAACTAATGAGGGCCTCATACAATGCTCTAGCACTCTCGGGGTCAGTAGGAGCCCACGCTCCAAGGTTCCCAGTCTGTCCTCCAGCAGTGCAGTGTCCCTCACTATCGAACCGTCTTGTCCCCACTACCAAACAGATGGAGGCACCTCGCACCACCACTTTTAAGGCCTTCCATTCTACCACTGGTGAGGATGACGTGCCAGTATTTTCAGCAAAATAGGTGTCAATAGCCTTTGCAATTGTCTCCCTGAACACCACGTCTTCTAGTAAGGATAGCTGCGGGAGCCATGTGGGTACTGTGGTTGGCACCCTGCTCCATGAGACAGTTATCTCCACAGGGTTATGGTCTGAGATCGTCTTACCCAAGTGAGTGGCATGTGTCACCACTTGGAGGAGAGTAGTGTGGCATAGAAACCTATCCAGGCGAATGTGCAGCGCATGAGGATAAGGGTAAAAGGTATATTCCTGTGAGGCAACATTTCGACTGCGCCACACATCCGACAAGGTCAATCCTTCCATCCATTGCTTCAAGGCTCTAGATTGGCATATCGCAGGCGTGCTTGGTAGGGGAGGGTGTTATCTGTCCAGTGTGGTGTCCAGTACTGTGTTGAAATCCCCACCCAGTATCAAAGGGAGTGTTTCCCAGTCCGCCAAAACTTTTGATATGTGCTAACAAAATATCTGGTTCCGTGTTAGGGGCGTACATGCACTCCAGCACCAGTGTGTTACCGTCAAGAGTGCAGGAAGACACAACAGCCCTGCATGTCTATTTTGGTGTCATGGAGTGCAAATGGGACCCTGGCTCTTACTCATATGACTGCTGCTCCTCCCCCTCGACCCCCCCAGCAAAGGCCAAGTACGAAGTATGGAAGAGTTGACCCCTCCATTTCTTATGCATCTTCCGGGCCTCGTGATTGGATAGATGAGTTTCTTGTAGAAACGTTATCTGTGCATGCCGCCTAAATAGCTGTACAAATACCCTGTGCCTCTTATGCACGGATTCAAGGTCCCTCACATTCCAAGTGATTATGTTATATGTGCGCAGGATTGTGGCATATGTAACAGAACTGCAAATCGTGACCCTCCCCTTAGTAGCCCCAGTCATTTGTGAGTAATCCCTCTCTACTACCGGTTGTGTGGTGCTAGGTAACAATGAACAACAAACTATCCTCAAAGTTGAATACAAGGTCCAGTATTGCAGAACTACTAGACCAAACAGTACAACTGATAACAGGTACAGAACCTGAAGACAAGTGATTTGCATTTGGAGTCCATGTGGCTGTGCCTAAAAGCAAAAGCCAAACATGTATACATCAATATAATCTGTGATGGGTAAGGGGGAAGTCCACCAGACCATGGCCCTCATCGATTGGTGATAATGCTAAACAACAGTATACTCTTGTACACTGCATAGGTGTAGATGCCACACACACAAGAACTCTGGTGTCACCTCCTCCTTTGGTGGGTGATATGCCCCTGGGGCATACCCTCAGGTCTTTGTCTAGGATTATACTGTTTCACCAGAGAGGCCTTGCGGCTGGTAGTGTTTAGCCAACGTGCTTCTTGGCCCCTATTTAAAAAACCATCACATCAGATCATGGTTCACCTGCAGCGTAATTGATGGAAAAAGCGCTGAGCTGTGACGAGCTGGAGCCAGTACAGGTGTTGCAGGGTCTGAGAGAAGTAGCCACCCTGAGTGCTGCCCTCTGGCCTATGGCCTGTCGAAGTGTAGGTAACAGTTCTGGGTCACCCCGAGGGATTGAACGATGCTTCCTCCTGCGGACCCCCAGGGCCTGTGTGATCCCAAACGGGGCTTGCGTTGAACAAATTAATCTGGGAAATGGCCTTCCAGCCAATCCCACGCTTCCTCCTGTGTCTCAAACAAGAAAGTGCGTGCCTCATGGGTCACCCTCAGCTTTCCAGGAAACATCAGGGCATATTGCACTCCTCTAGAGGCTTGTTGTTTCTTGACTTCCTGAAAAGTTGAATGCTTCTTCTGGACTAATAAGGTATAGTTCGGAAATAGGGAGATTTTAGCATTTTCTATGTGTATGGGGGTCCTTTCACATGCCGCTCTCAGCAATGTATTGCGGTCTTTAAAGTTTAAAACCTGTGCCACCATGGGCCTGGGCAGTGCCCTGGGATGGGCCATCTGGTGGGGATCTGATGCACCTTGTCCACTATGACTACTTCAGAGAGCCCCGATGGGGCTACCACTGTTCGGGGCCAGTCTTCGATATATTTGGTGAAATTGCAGCCCTCGATGCCCTCCGGTGCTCCCACTATCCGGATACTGTTCCTTCGGGCTCTACCCTCTGCTTCATTAGCTCGGTCTTGGAGCCGTTCCAGCTGAAGGCGCAAGGCATCAAGTTGAGTAGTATGGTCTGCCCGCACTGGGACCTGGGCCAAAATAGCATGCTCGTTTGTTTTGATCTTGTCTGACATTTTGCGCTGGTCATCTTAGTATATTTACCCAAGTGAGATTCAATCGCCACCCGTGACTCTCGTATCTCCTGTAGTATAAAGTCTAGTCTGTCTGCTTGGGTGGACAGATCGGTAGGGGGGATGACATCTCTGGGTGTTTGCGCAGCTGAGCTCTGAGAGTATGTGGAACCGGACCGAGAGTGTGAAATCAGATTTATTCTTGTTGGAGGAGATTATTCTGTCTCTCCAGGCGTAGTCGCCCCAACTATGGAGGCCACAGTCAGAACATTTACAACAGCCAGGCGAAATCCATTAGAGACCATGCCCTTGTCATGCGTTACTGGTAGACGCAGAGTACTTTCTGTTGTACACCTTTCGCTGTGTAGTATGTTCCGTCCGTCACCTGGAGGTCAATGGAAGCGTGCTTTATAGGACACTGCGTCATAAGAGTGCATGTGCATCACAGTGGAGTGCAGCATACTATGGGCAGAGATACTGGTGCCTGATTCGCTCCGTGTCGCGTGCAGCAGCCAGTATCGCCTTGTCCCAGCTTCGGCTGCCTCTCGTGCCTGGAACTCCCCGGGCCGCAATGCCAGTGCAGCTGAAATTCTGTCGAATGGTAGGCTTTCATCAATGTGGGGTTGATTGGTTCCAGATGCCAGTGTCAGGCAGGTAGGGTAGATGCACTTGCTGGGCAAAGCTGGACAATGGTCGCATCAGTGGTGGTCCGCACTCTCACTCCACAAGCCGCTGCACCCATAAGCGTAGGTCATCGGCAGTTCCATTACTCCACCTGCCTTCCTCACTGCTCTGCAGTGCCCTTTCGCACCTCCACTATGCACCTTCCACTCTTCTCTCAGGGGGTGGGGCGGGGGCACAATAGAGCTACTCACTGCCCAGGGGCAAGTCAGCTCACAGCCACGAATGCCGACCTCTTCACTGCCTGCAGTATCTCAAACGGGGCCACCCGGTCCCAAGCAGCGGTATCCGGGCAGGGCACAGCTTGTGGTCCACTTCAGGCCCACTGCTCGTCTCATGCCGTTCGTCTGTGTGTGTGCTGTCCTCCGTGTCGCCGGTCGACAAACAGCGTGGCAGGGTGCCCTCATCGCACCCAGAAGACCAGTCTCACCTCCGTCAGATCCGTGCACAGGTCTGTGCACTCTTGATTCGGGGCCTTGGCTCGTCCCAGGCCGCAGCCCCCTCACTGCTCAACCAGGCCGCCCCAGCTGCCCAGTGGAATCCAGGGATTGCAACATCACCAGTCCTCAGTCACCTTCCCCAGCGCCACCAGCCAGCGAACAGTGTGGTAGAGCGCACTGCTCTACACCGCCTCTCACTCTGGTATCAGGGCCCTGCAGGCGTGTAGGCCCAGGCCACACAGTGAGCTCTCCCGAGAGCGGCACTTCCAGTACATATTAGCTGCACTACAGTCTTCGTGAGGGCATCGTTAATTGGCATCAACGGTGCCTTCTTTACGCATAAATAACAGGATTCTCTGGCCGGTCCAGGAGCTGCAGATCATGTGACCACCATCTTGGCGGCTAACCACGCCCTCCCAGTTTAACTGTTAACTGTAAAGTATTGTGGAATATTCAAATGGAAGCATTGTGTTGCTTTATGTGAAATAAAAAAAATGCTAATAAAAATTCATACTAATAAAAAAAAAGTAGAAGTTGAGATATGAACTTTTAAAGGATAAACATTTGTAGTGCTTAGAGGTTTAAAACACCAACCAGGGCTATCTAGTTGCGCTAGACCGGGTAAAATCTGAAAAGTCAGGCTGACCACGATGGACTCTGGACTGGTCAGACAGGGACCAGCCTTGGTCCTCTGATTCAGTACCTTGATTCGGAGATGCATCGATATAGAGAAAGATGCAAGACGGGGCGATGCGTTGGCGTCGATCACAAAGATGAAGGCAATGTGTTGGCTCTGAGCTGCATAGAGTCGGAGATGCGTCGAAAGGATGCGATGTGCCATGGAGTTATAAATGCGGTGCTCCTGATCCTCGCAGCAGTGGCGACGTGTCAGCATTCATGTCAATGCACCAGTTCCGATTAGTGCATCAGCTTTGATGCACAGGTTCAGGCAGATAGAGCACTTTATGCCCACTTCCAAGGGCCCAGCACTGGATTTTGCACCACTCAGCAGGGCAAGACTTGCAGCAAGCAAAGTCCAGGTGCTGTTGCAGGATGAAGAGAAGCCTTTGATGTCCCTGAGACTTCAGAAGAACAGGAGGCAAGCCAGCAAGCCCTTGGAGTCACTTTGGTTCTGGGTTGGAGAGACTCAGGCCCAACCCTTATCACCACCAGGCAAGGAGGGCAGCAGGTCAGCACAGCAGAGCAGACCTCCAGCAGAGAGAGAGTCCTTTCAGCAGCACAGCAGTCCTTTTCCAGGCAGAGTATCCACAGGTCTGAAAGTTTACTGAGTTGGGTGGGTCAGAAGTCCACGTCTTATACCCAGTGGTGCCTTTGAAGTGGGGGGGGGGGAGGAAGACTTCAGAAATAAGCCTTTTAAACGTACAGAATACCTGCCCTGGCTCCAGACTCACTACAGGGGGGTTATGCAGCCCTGTGTTGGATCAGGACACAGCCCATTCAATTGTGTCAGCTCCCCCCTCCCATCCTGCCTAGGACGGGCCATCAGGGTGTAGATGGCCCATCAATTCATACCCAAGCTCCCTTTGTGTGTGGCTGTCTGGAGAGAACGTACAAGTGTCTTGCTGTCACCCACCCAGATGTGTATTCAAAGACAGGCAGAAGGCATCAGATGGTTAAAGTAAGAAAATGCCCACTTCCCAAAAGTGGCATTTCCAGAATGACAATTTAAAATCAGACTTCACCGTGGTTTTAAATTGTGATTCCAGAGACACCAAAAGAGGTGGCCTCATTTCATCCTAATTGGAAATTACACTTACAAAATGTATTAAAGTAAAGTCAATGCTGTCTTCTGGGAGAGATAAGCCTTGCAGTAGTGAAAAATTAATATAAGCGTTTTTCACTACTAGGACAAGAAAAGCTCCAAAGAACATGTCCTACTTTTAAAATACACTGCACCCTGCTCTTGGGCTGTCTAGGGCCTACCTTGGGGTGACATGCATTAAAAAGGAAAGCTTGGGCCAGGCAGGAGGGGTGAATTGCCAGGTCAACATGGCAGTTTAAAACTGCACATGCAGGCTCTGCAGTGGCCGGCTCGAGTCATGTTTGAATGGCTACTGGAATGGTTGGCACAACCAGTGCAGCAGGCCCACTAATAGCATTTAATTTACAGGCCCTGGGCCCAGGTATTGCACTTTACTAGGAGCTTACATGTAAATTAAGTATGCTAGTTGTGGATAAGCCAATGCTACCATGTTTTAGCAGACAGCACATGCACTTTAGCACTGGCTGGCATTGGTAAAGTGCCCAGAGTCCAAAAAACCAGCAAAACAGAGGTCAGCAAAACAGGTCTCCTCAAGGCAAAACCACACCAAGGATGCCAGGTCTAACAAATATAAATTTAGAATTTGTAGAAAAAGTCACCTTGTTCTTGTCCAACTTTAAATAGAGCAGTTCTATTGAAAAGGCCTAGATTTCACTAATGTTCCACAATAGCATTTGAAAAGAGGCCTTATGTATAGGCTAGAAAGGATCTTTTTAAAACAAATCTTTGGTACAATTTTGAGCTCTCAAGCTGGTGGATTTTGTTTTGCACATGGAGGGAAGATATGAGAATGTCCCTTCATAAATTATATCATCATAAATTATATCATTACTCTAGCTCATATTCATGAATCTAGCTTCATAATATTAAAGAATCAATTTCAGTCCTGTGATATCTGGATATAGCCAAAAGGTTTACCGCAATGGGTGAGCGTTGTAAGCTTAACTCTACTAGGTATACAAGTAGGGCAGTATTTCACAAGGGGACATCAAAAGAGGATCAATATATCAAGAAGAAGCCCAAATGCAGAACTGTTTCCATCTTGTGGAATAGGCTTTAACTGTAGAAGCCACTGTACCTGTCTAACAAATCTTTATAGAGTTTGGTGGAATATTAAGGCGGTCATGCTCTAGGTCGGCAACATCCAGGCAAGTCAGGTGCAAAAAGGTTTGTTTGTAATGTAATACTTGCCTTTGGTCCTAGGATAGAACATACAGGTCAGTCTGAATTGAATCCGTGTTTCTACTGAGAGATCCCAGAGCTCTGTGCACCTTAACTCCCCGGCATAGGCAGGAGCAATCAGTGTACATTTGTACAAATCATGGTTGCCTTGTGTTTAGGTCCCATTCATGACAGTCTACATATTTTCTATTAAAGATATCTGCCATCATGTTCTGTAATAGTGGCACATGTTCTAATGTCGGATTGATCTTGTGATGTAAACCCAGCCTGTCCTTACAAGAACTTACTGGTGCCAGGTCAGCAGCAAAAAGGCTTTCCTGGCAAGTCTGACAGCTCCGAATTCCAGGATGTTCGCATGCAGGTTTTGCTCCTGTGGGATTTGAAGACCCCTTACAGTTACGTTTTGTAGGTGTGCACTCCAGCCTTTTAACAAGGCTTCCATTTTGAGATGGACATCATACAGATCTTGTCTTGCAGAAGTGTTTTCTTCATGTATCAAGTAAGTCGATGTAATAAATTGGAGTATTAGTTGAGAAGGTTGCGAACCCACCTCAAATAATTATCACAATCCTTAGCAGGGTGAACCACAAAAGTCACTAAATAAACCTGTGCTTAACCTTCTGGTAGTTTGGCACAAAGCAGTGCTTTGAAACACCAATTATAGTTGCTTGTGTTTAGGGGTCCCATTCATCGCAAAGCATATTAGAGTGCTTGGACCTCATCCTTTAGAAGAGTGAAGTGATTATGACAGGATGTGTCAGCAAAGTGATAGGTTTGGAGGTAATGATAAATTCTAATTAGTAACTGGTGAACTATTGCTAGCAATAATTGGTTTGAGGTGATTTCCTCCCAGTGAGGATGGAAATCCTTTAGTGTCTTGGCGAAAGGTGTCCTGAGATCAGAAGGGAGTGTGAGTGAGTAAGCAGTTAGGAGCGGAGGCTCCTTTTATAGGAGCCCCCTTTCCCTCTGCCCTTTTGCCCCTGTAACCACTGCCTGAGCATCCTCTGACTGTCTGGGATTCATGAAAAGCTTATTGTTGGAGCTGGTAGATTTGCGTATGACCAGAGGGTGTGGTCTTGTTCCCGTCCCTGGAATTCAGTCTACGAAAGGTGCACCTGGGAGTGGCTGACTGTAAGATGCCCATGGACTTCACAATCTCATTGTCCTTCTGTATCATTTCCAATATCTCATCCACATGGGGTCAAAACAGATGCTTCCTATCAAATGGGAAGTTGAGAAGGTGTTGTTAGACCTCAGATTTGAACCCAGAGATGTTGAGTCCAGTATTGGTGTTTATACTGTGTCAAGTGTTATCCACAGTGTTGAATGCACAGCAAATGTTTGCGTTGGAAAGACTTACCTTATGCCACTAGCTTCTTCTCATTTTTTTGTATTAGGGAGGTGATGCACCAGTGCCTCTATCTCCTCTCAGTCAAACATGTTGTACCTCAACAGCAAACCCACTGAGTAGGCAATGCACCACTGGATGGTTGCATCAATCCCCACACTCTGTCTGGTAGTGTCAATGAGCTTGCTCTCTTTGTTGGGGGGGGGGGAGGAGGGGGGGAAGGAGGTGTCTCCTATTTTTTGGGCTGAGGCCCGCTGTGTGTATCACCATGGAATCCAGAGAAGGTGAAGGGAGTAGGGGAACCAGCTATGTTGCGGTTGAGGTGTTGCAAGAGGAGGTGGCAATAGTGAGTGCCTGGGTGTTGCCTCATGCTTAAAACTTTTCGGCACCCGTTGTTGTGGTGCATCGAAGGAAAGCTCCTTCTTGAAAGTTAGTCTCAGTTCCTGAGAAATAAGAAGCAGCATGGTGAAGGGCTTTATCCGGGCATTTTAGCTGAAATCTTGACAGTCTCTGGGTGGATGGAGAGCTGCTTCTGCTTGGCATAGAGTTCCTCTGCCAGTCTCTCCAGGATGGGAGCCTCAGCTTCGAACAAGGGGGATATTGTCGGGTTTGAAATCCATCACTGGAAGCCTCCTCTGGTCTGCAGCCTTTTCTCTGTTCACGTTGCAGCCCGAGGCAGAGGTGGACCAGAGGCTGAAAGTTTCTTCCTGCACGATTCGTGACTCGATGACAGACTCCCACAGGAGCAATGCTCTGCACTGGCATAAAGGAGCTTAAGTGGGCAGGGTGTCAGCCTGTGGTTTTATGCTGGAATTATACCCAGCTGGGTAGCTTGGTCAGTAAGATTGGGGATGTAAGCTTCAGATTCACGCTGGCACATAGGGGTCTATTTACATAATTCTCAAGCAGCACAGCAGCCAAAAATGCTGCACTGACCTGTGTGCGGAGCAGCAAGCAGGAGAGCACCAAATTCACGAAGATATGGCACTCTTGTCCCCTCTCCCTAGCACCAGTCCAAAATCAGGTAGGTGTGCGCCACCTACACACCATTGCACCAAAGTGCAAAGGTGGCTGCGTGAGTCTAGCATAGGTTTTCTAGTGAAAGGTTGTCCTTTCAGTGCAAAATACAATACTTAGACTAACTTTAAAACTTTTCCCACTTTTTATGTGTGTTGTGCAGTGGAGCACACATGCAAAGTTGGAAAAGAAAGGAGAAATAAATGCATTTCTCCTTGTTAGTGCCCATTTGAAATGGGTGTTATTTTGGTTTTTTTTAACGCAAAACTGTTACTTTGTTTTTTAGTGTACAGGGCTTTGAGTCACAAACCATGGGTAATTGCTTAGGAACGCTTATGCACAACCTATGGAACGCTCCCTCGGTGCTAAGCACTTTTGTGCATTTCCAGTGCAAAACAAGTTTTGTGCTGGAAAGTAAATTAGGAAAAATATGTTGCGTCGATTTCCTTCAGTTTTGTGATGTAAACACCGCACAAAATCTTAGTATATATACCCTATAATGTTAAAATAAATTACACAACAAGCAGAGGGCATGAGAGGGGCAGTGGAAAGGGAGAGTAATGCGGATTGGTAGGGGTACTAAGTGAGAGAAAACATTATTTTATGAAGTTACCAACATTTTTCCATTCTCTTTCCAAACAGAGACAGGGCGTGTTTGTGTGCGTTTTCAGTCTGTGCGGGTAGAAAACAGACACCTCACCATACCGACTGAAAGCACCTATACCCAACAATTTACCACGCAATACATTTAGTGAGGGGTGCACACATTTTTCGAGCACACGCAAAAGGAAAATATAAATCTATTCATTTAATTTCCAAAAGCTTTGCAAAAGGCCAATTTATTTTTTCTACCAGCACACGTTCTGTGAGAAAGGTACACTTCCATGAGAGAAACAAGAATGACTTGAGGTCTGTTTTCATGTGCTCGCTGCTGGAGAAAAACAACAAACGCTGGCAAATGCAATAGGTCTGGCCTTGGCCTGCTGGTGCAATGGTTATTTTAGTTATTTTCACTTCATTTATGTTTTATTGCAAAAATATACTACAAAAAATAAAAAAGGAAGAAAGAAAATATGCTGTCACCACAACATAGCCGCCTTATGCTTGCAACAAACATTTTAACTAAAAACATCAATGCTGCTGTTTTACTTGTGACTTTTTAAAACAGCAAGCCTTTAACGTGTGCCATGCATTTTATTATTACTTATTATTATGTGTGAAGGAAGCCAAAATATATCAGCATCTGAACAGTGACTCAAACCGTAGACAGTTACTATGTCACAATGCCACTTAAACACTTCATAAGAGTTTTAAAGAGTGAGGGCAAAATAAATAGCCAGCATTTAAATTAAATATAAAAAGTAAAACAATTAAAAAGCAATCTCATGAACCAGCTTTGCAACAGAAGAGAAAGGAACTATCTCTGAGGCAGATGTGAGCAATGTGCAGAGGTCTTCTGTAGTCTCTCAAAGTGAAGGAAGCCAATGATTATAGTGTGAGCTGTATACTGACTGCCCCGTGCTGTATACTATGTGTCTGGAAGTAAAATGTGCGGGACAACGTAGACCAATTGATGAAGCCTGCTGACCAAAACCTCTATTTATTCATATTACATAAGATTTTTGGGGGAAACAATATCCTGGCGAAACCACTAAAGGAGACTCAAAGGTCAGGCCTAAAAATGAACCCAATGTTTTACGAAGCAAAGACCGCGTTTTAAATGTCCGTGTTTTCAAGACTATTTTTTTTAAGCTACAGCTGTACTCTGACTGGGTTTTTGAAAAGTGAATACTTATTGTTTGGACACAAAGTAAGATGTCCATGCAGGCTTTGGGACTCGCTGAAAGGAAATTACTTATTTTCAAGTGACTGAAAGTTGAACTCAGTAGCTTACCATTTACTTATGTTTATTTGTGGGAAAAGGGGAAACACTGGGAATACAGAATATGTATTTATTTTGCAGCATTTTTATTTATGAAAATGATTATTTAGAATATCAGAGTCATGTGCATGCATTACCTATTTCTGATTTTATATCGGAGGTTAGTATTGCTTGATTGATGTCTGTTAATTATTAAGAGTATATAACTTCTCCCAACTTTCTTTATTGCTTAGGAGTACATCGCACCTCCATGGAGGAAATTTAGAATAATCTGAATTCAGATGAATGTCTTTTAAAAAAATAACTTCTGTCATTTTCCTACAGTTAGGTTCAGCCTGTAGGGAAATGGCTCTTTTTAACTTTGCTCCAGATAAGTTGAAGGACCAAGACCTCCTCCCCTGATGATTTACTGCACAACACATAGTAAAGAGGAAGGCACAGCTGGAAGTGTGAAGAGGGCTGCTGCGACACCCCAAAACACCTCCCAAGATCTAACAACTGAGACATCATGAGCAGTGAACTTGCTGCACTTGAAACGCACGTTCAGATATGGAATGCATCAAGAGCATCATTTTGAGTCAGGTTACCTCCAGGGTGTGGAGGATTGGTAATTATGTTTGAAGGGTATCCTCTAATGTAATGTGCTCCTGTCCCTCTTCCTAAATGCTCTGAGATTTAGTTGAACAATGAAGGAATTCTTCATCTTGGTTAAGAACTTCTGCACCTAAGGTGAAGCATTATGATAGGTAATTAGCTACCAAAGATCTGCCTTGGTAAAGATCTACTGCATGGAATGCACAAAGACAGATCATCCTTTGAAGTTCCCAGTGACTTCAGATACAATCTTGCATAGATCATTAATTCTCTTATGGGGAGGTGTACTGCCATGGGTGTTAGAAAGAAACTTACCCTTTTAGATGGCTGATGGGCCCAGTGGATGAACCATAGATGAGGGAAAGCTGTTGAGGAGATGGAGTTGCAAGGGTGGACATTCCCTCTGGAATATAGCTCTTGGCAACCGTAGGTCTTTGAGTGGAGAGCCACTGTGACACCAAACATATTTGCTCCAAGAGGGGAAGAGGGGGAAGAGGTGGAGAGAAGGTCAGCCTTCATGCAGATACCTGTAATTCTCTGGCTATTTTATCAGCTTATTCAGTTTCTTCTCAATTACAGTCTCCACATCTATTTCGATGGCGGTGATAAGGGAGTTGCTCTTGCCCTACGGCAGACATGCACACTCCAGCCAGAAAGAGTTAAGGCACTCTCCCCTGAGGAGTCTGGCAAAAGTAGCACGTTCTCCAATCTTGTGTAAAAGTTTTGGGACATTTATAGTCACAACACATTTGGTTAGTAAAAGAAAGCCTGATTCCCGTGGGTTTGGGACCTTGCTATTACTTCTCTCAAAATTGTTAACATTAAAATGTAGTGCAGTGTACTACGAAATCTTCAGCTCGTGATCAGCCTTGCCATCTCCACAAAGACAGTCACCCAAAATTGGTAATATTTATTTCCCTGAAACAAACCAACAGTGGCTTGGCATCATATTTACCTGTCCAGTCTCTTCTTCCAAGGTTTCATAAAGTTTAATGCTGTAATAATGAATTTTCTTCAGATTTATTCCAGGGTGAAAATACGTTGTTAAGCCAGCCTTTAAAAATAAAATAAAAACAGAAGCAGTGATTAGGAACAATAGTAAAGTTCGGGCACTGAGAACATTTCGCTTGGCATTCAACAACATTACCAGTTAATGCGTTATATGTCAGAGATACTGCAATCATCCCATTAAGGTCATAAACCTAATACACTTGACACTAGCTCATGAATGCTTGTAAAGTAAAGTAAGTTTATTGACACGGTTAATTAAAACCAACACAATTCCAAAATGCATAATAATATAAATACTTTGCCTATTCAATATTTATAAAAACAAAAAAAACATAAAAGCTTATTTAAAACTAAAACGTACCAGGATTAAAGAGTTGTGCAATCTAAAATGTTCTCCACTAATTCCAACCTTGATCTTGAACTTAACTTTAGGACTTTCTTGCTCCCTTGCAAACACAATAATAGTAAATGAGTGAAGCCGAGTGAGAATCCTAAGTTATGGACCTTGCACACTCTGCTTCAACTTTGTTCACTAATTCATTCTGGGCCTGTACCATGAATTTAGTCCCTCAACATGAAAACAGGATCAAAAGTCCGCTAAGCCACTAATGATAGCCGGTCTGCATGAGCGTAAGTTCAGTGTCTTAAAAATGTTTTTCAAATATAATGTCCTGTGGCTTAGCAAAACCGGGCACACCTAAAAATGTGTTCTAATTACTCTTTTCTGTACCCACAGTCGACAGGAATGTGTCGGGTCCTGCTGTTTCCATGAAGGGACCATATTCTTCGTTTCCATCAACCCAAAACGGAAAAGCATGGACCGATGTTTCAGCGACTGGTTGAAGGTTGCTGCTAGATATTCCTGTGCCTGTAAAGCTTTGTATGATGTTATTATAGTCCAGGCATGCTGTCTGCTTGCCAATTTCTGTTTGTCAGAAATAAAAGATTTCTGCTTAGTGACTGCATTTGTCTTCCGGAAGAACTCCTTTTTGTCCGGGTTCCGGTCCCAGGCTTCTAGCAGACCTAGTACTTTAATGCAGATGTTTAAGTGATGACCCCAGGTGCTTTTGTCATTATGACACTGTTGCTCCTCAATTTACGTCCAACATAGGTTGTTTAGAGTGCCAGTCTCAGCTGCACGCATCCTTCAGCATAGTTTAATGATGGCACATCTACTCTGATATTCATAGTTTTTCAGACCCAATTCCAAACAGACCTGAGCTGGAGATGCTGATCGTGGTATCCGAAAAACTGTTTTGTAGGCCTTCGTCTGGACTTGATTGAGAAAAACTGCCTCCTTCCCCAGCATGATTTTGGCACCATAGGTGATGGTGGGCATTAGTCGCGCTGCCATGACAGCAAGCAGGTGAGTGTATGAAGGACAGCTCAGTTTTTGTTTTAAAACTTTAAAACCGTAGGTCAGTGAGAGGGCTTTTGCTTGAGCGACAGCAAGCTGCGGCTCAAAAGTCAAGAGACGGTCCATAGTGAATCCCAAGTACTTATAGGTGGGTGCAACCTCCACCCGGGATCCGTTTATGAACCATGAATCAGATTTAAAACTTCCTGTCGACTAGGCGGACAACCTTGGTTTTACTCAAATTCAATTATAGGCCTTGCATTGTTATGTATGTGTAAAATGCGTCGATGCTATGCTGTAGCCCAACAGGTGTTTAGCTGAGTAAAACTATGTCGTCTGCGTACTGTAGCCATGCAATTCCTTTCTTGGCCAAGACTGGCGGGTGGCTATTTACAGGAGCTAGAGCGTCAGCTAAATCTGCAAGATATAAGTTAAACAGCGTGGGGGCCAATACAGGGAGTGCAGAATTATTAGGCAAATGAGTATTTTGACCACATCATCCTCTTTATGCATGTTGTCTTACTCCAAGCTGTATAGGCTCGAAAGCCTACTACCAATTAAGCATATTAGGTGATGTGCATCTCTGTAATGAGAAGGGGTGTGGTCTAATGACATCAACACCCTATATCAGGTGTGCATAATTATTAGGCAACTTCCTTTCCTTTGGCAAAATGGGTCAAAAGAAGGACTTGACAGGCTCAGAAAAGTCAAAAATAGTGAGATATCTTGCAGAGGGATGCAGCACTCTTAAAATTGCAAAGCTTCTGAAGCGTGATCATCGAACAATCAAGCGTTTCATTCAAAATAGTCAACAGGGTCGCAAGAAGCGTGTGGAAAAACCAAGGCGCAAAATAACTGCCCATGAACTGAGAAAAGTCAAGCGTGCAGCTGCCACAATGCCACTTGCCACCAGTTTGGCCATATTTCAGAGCTGCAACATCACTGGAGTGCCCAAAAGCACAAGGTGTGCAATACTCAGAGACATGGCCAAGGTAAGAAAGGCTGAAAGACGACCACCACTGAACAAGACACACAAGCTGAAACGTCAAGACTGGGCCAAGAAATATCTCAAGACTGATTTTTCTAAGGTTTTATGGACTGATGAAATGAGAGTGAGTCTTGATGGGCCAGATGGATGGGCCCGTGGCTGGATTGGTAAAGGGCAGAGAGCTCCAGTCCGACTCAGACGCCAGCAAGGTGGAGGTGGAGTACTGGTTTGGGCTGGTATCATCAAAGATGAGCTTGTGGGGCCTTTTCGGGTTGAGGATGGAGTCAAGCTCAACTCCCAGTCCTACTGCCAGTTCCTGGAAGACACCTTCTTCAAGCAGTGGTACAGGAAGAAGTCTGCATCCTTCAAGAAAAACATGATTTTCATGCAGGACAATGCTCCATCACACGCGTCCAAGTACTCCACAGCGTGGCTGGCAAGAAAGGGTATAAAAGAAGGAAATCTAATGACATGGCCTCCTTGTTCACCTGATCTGAACCCCATTGAGAACCTGTGGTCCATCATCAAATGTGAGATTTACAAGGAGGGAAAACAGTACACCTCTCTGAACAGTGTCTGGGAGGCTGTGGTTGCTGCTGCACGCAATGTTGATGGTGAACAGATCAAAACACTGACAGAATCCATGGATGGCAGGCTTTTGAGTGTCCTTGCAAAGAAAGGTGGCTATATTGGTCACTGATTTGTTTTTGTTTTGTTTTTGAATGTCAGAAATGTATATTTGTGAATGTTGAGATGTTATATTGGTTTCACTGGTAATGATAAATAATTGAAATGGGTATATATTTTTTTTTGTTAAGTTGCCTAATAATTATGCACAGTGATAGTCACCTGCACACACAGATATCCCTCTAACATAGCTAAAACTAAAAACAAACTAAAAACTACTTCCAAAAATATTCAGTTTTGATATTAATGAGTTTTTTGGGTTCATTGAGAACATGGTTGTTGTTCAATAATAAAATTAATCCTCAAAAATACAACTTGCCTAATAATTCTGCACTCCCTGTACACACCCTTCTTTAAGTCCTTTTGTTGTTGATGTTCTGTTGGTGAGGTGGCTGCCCTCTCCGATTTTTTCACTTGCACCCAAGTACCTGTGTACAAGTCCATCATTGCACCTAGAAGGCTGCATGGTAAGCCCCAACTTTTCAGTTTCTCCCATAGGCGGTTTCTTGGTACACAATCAAAAGCTGCCTTTAGATCAATGAAGCAGGCAAGCAGCCTTTTTTTCTTAAGCCTGGCTTTGTGTCCCAGCAAGGCCGGGGTTGCCAGGTTGGTGAAAGCACCCATGCCAGCTCTAAAGCCTGTCTGGCATTGTGGAGTTAATTGTCTATCATGAATCCATTCTACTAGTTGTTGCAGTAGACAGGATGCATAGAGTTTTGCTTCCACGTCCATCAATGCGATTAGCCTGTAGTTTGAGGGATTTGCGGGGTCCCCTCCTTTATATATGGGGTGGATAATGCTGCCTTTCCATGCATCTGGGAGACCCGTAGTGCCCCGGAGATCGTTGAAGAGCAGCGCCAAATAATACGCCCAGAATGAAGGGTCTCCCCTAAACAAGGCTTTCGGAATACCGTTCTGACCAGCTGCCCTTTCCATTTTTAGTTTCTTAATAAGGCTTGTCAGCATTTCTATATCAATGGTCATTAGTGCATGCTTTCCTTTGTTTCCGTTTGGAAATAAGTCTGTTTGCGTTGTCACTCGGAAGCCAAGACTAATCTTGCTTGAGTCATTGTCTATCTGTGTGGCCTCCTCCTTCACATGGTGCTCTGGAAGTGAGAACATTGTCTGTATGTGGGCTTCCCATGTGGCTGCATAGACGCCTGCATTCGTGTGTCGATTTTTTCCCTTAGTTAGTCCATTTATTAGTTCCCAGAAATTTGTTATTTTTCTGTTTGTTGGACATAAGCAACTTGGTCCACAGGTCCTCGTAGTAACTCTGTTTTGACATCCAGCAGTTTTTCTTATATTTGGCTCTTAATTCAGAAAGCCTTGTGTCATCAGAGTTCCTCCCCCAGTGTATGTCCTTTAAAGACTTTTAGTTCTCTCAAGACTTGATTTTTCTGATTACGCAGTGTCCCATTGAACCATGGCTTTTCTCCTGTGTGACTATTTACTTTGTTTTTTGACTCTATGACCGAAATTGGGAGACGTTTTTGATGGAAAATGTATTTATTAGGGAATCACACAAGTACGTCCAGGCGATCACTCGCTCTCCTTGGGGATGGTCTGCTAGTTCCTGCAATCTTAGCGATTCTGTGAGCTCTTTTGTTGTGCCTGCACTGCGATACACTACTTCCATTACTTTGTCTTGTCTTCCATTTCAGTTTTTTGGTATCATGAGTCACTGGGGCTGAAATTATGATATTGGCGGTGGGGAGCCGATTACATTCATTCCAGATCTTAATAAGTTGTGGAAAGTGATCGCTCTCAGTGCGTTGTTGGATCCTGTATGCTGAGACCAGTGGTAATGCGATTTCGTTTATTAATGTAAAGTCAATATTGGATTTTCTTGTGCCGCTTGAAAAGGTTACTTGTGCGGATGAGGCGTCATCAGGGAGAGACGACAGGCAGCGCAACCCCAGGGTTACAAACTTAGTATATGTGCATGTTCTGTTGGGGTATTTTGTGCTGCCTTTTCTCAAATCAAAGTTGAAGTTGCCAGACAAAATTAGTATTGCGTCCTTGTTTTGTTTCTGTAGCATTTTTAAAATACTGGTCAATGTTACAATGTTTCCACTGTTTTGGGTTTTGTTAGGATGTATATATACGTTGATCAGTAGTAAAGTTCTGTTGTTGCCTGATGGCGCTCGATGTTCCAATTTTATTGGTAGCAGCCAGTCAATTCCCAGGTCGATCTGTTTGATCACCCAGTTGATTTTTGTGGAGCAATACATTGTAAGTCCCCCCTTGGGGTGTCCATGTTTTTGAGCTTGTTTGGCAGAGACGTCTATCCCAGAATAACCCGAAATTTGTATTGGCTCCATGCACCATGTTTCCTGCAACATGACAATTTCAAACTGCTGAAGGAAACTCAGGGCCGCCCTGTCGTAACCAGATATTTTAAACCGTGAGTGTTCCAGGAGCAAATATGGATATATTCTGGGTTTTCGTCAGGACCATTTGTCATTGTTGTCTTTTAAATTTTGCCTTCCAGCCTGTTTGACTGTTGAGGAAGTGTCAATGAAGATCTGTTGGTACGTGCCGGGATGGAGCATGCTTTGGTGCTTTACGATTGTTATGTGGTCCCAACTGCTTAGGGAGGTTTCTACTCCCACGGCCCCTTTTAGGATTGAGCCACCCTTCTTTTGTTGCGGTACCAAAAGGTTAGGGTATCTTGGCAGTTCTGGTTTTTGCAGGACGAGGCCCCAAGCACTAAACGTGTCTTGATGTACTAGAATTTGATCAATGATGGCGGACGTGGCCCAGGATGTCAGCGTTGCCTCTTTGTCTTTATTGTTTGGATGTGGGGTAAACTCCACAGTCATCAGTTCTGTCGTTGAAATGTGAGCCAGGGGCAAAATCGCATTTATTAACTTAAGTATAGTACCTCTATTTAGAATGTCAAAAGCCCCCTTCGAGTTATAGCAAGGAATGAAAAGTAATTTATTTTCCTCTGTGGCCGCATTGTCCTGTGTAATCTGGTGTCCTGGGATTCTTTTTTGTGCCGTGCTGTTTGTGCAATCGTCTGACCAAGGATGGTAGCCATGATCTAGAGTCTGCTTGTTGTTACCTACAAGTTGACTTGTTACGGTCGTGATATGTGCAGTGCTTGTGCATGGAGGGTTATATTCCCAGAGTTTGCCAGTTTCCTGCCTGTCAGTAGACCGCTGAGTTGCCTGTTCTGGGCACTGCCTGATGATTGCTCCATTTCCCTGGAATTCTGTTAAGGCCATCTCTTCTTGCAGTAGGCTGCTACCCTGCTTGATACTCGGACGGGGTTTTTTCGGAGACTGTTGCTGTGATGTTGAGTGATTAACTAAAGCACTTGATTCGCCCGTGGAATTGTCCTCGCTGGCTGGCCGTTCTGACCTAATCTGTCTAGAGTGGCAGATCTTATTTCTGTTTTCAGTGCAATCTGATGCCTTAGACTGCGTACCATTTGATTTAGCAAACGATTTCCATATACAGCTTTGCTGGACCCCCTTTGTTTTTTTCTGTGCCTTCCTTTTTCATTTCTTTTCCCATTTCGTGAGGGATGATTCCTCTGCTATTGAGTTGTTGGAAATTATGTCCTTTAATACACCCGTGGGGGGTCCCATTTCTTGTGTATTAAGGCATGAACTGCCCTCTATGTTGCTCTGAGACGTTCCCTGTCCGGATAAATGAATATCCTTGCTGTTATTGCTTTCCTCATAGAAATTCGTTACGTTTTGTGGGTTTTCCATGTTCGTTGGGTTTTTGGGGATCTTCTCACCACTGCTACTAAGATGCTCTTCAGTTCTAACGGTCTGGATTTTTACCTCTCAAGATGTCGTTTAGGATATCCAGGGATCTTTGTGAATTATCGCCTGTGACGGGGCACTGACATGTCACCTGCTGGGTATATGAGTGGGTTTGAGCCCTCTTTATCAGATCATTCAAGGCTTGTAGCTTGTTGTCGATGCTCACAATGTGGATGGCCAGGATGTTAAGTAAGTCTACCTGAGTGTCTTGCTTGTCTGCTTGAAATTGGATGGCTGCTGATATCGCGTCCATTGTTGCTAACAAGGCCTTCCACGAGTCTCCAGATGTTGATGGTGCTGCATTTACTTTAGCCCCAGTTGTGTGGTCTAGTGAGTCTTCAAGTTCCGCTAGTTGCTCTGGTTGCTCCCTTGCCATGACAGCTGGGGATACATGCGTGTCAAATGTTGTTGTAGTTGTTATATTACAAGATGAAAGATCTTTTCGTGGAGAGCTTGTACTGCAGGTAGATCTCATTTTTGTTTTGTTGTTTGCGATTTGAATGCCCTGAAGTGTATCTGAGCAAGTGTCTGAAAGGTCTATCAGTGGAAATTCCTGAATTATGATACAGTCTGGGTCGTTCTCTACTTGCAAAGGTTGTTTAGGAGGAGGAGTGCAGCACAGGCTCTCACCCCAGTTGTTCCAGTTACTGAGGTTTAAAGTGGAAAAAGTATCATCAAGGTAGCATCTGTGAATTTCTGCGCTGATCGTTACGCCGGTTTTGTTTGACTGGGGAGTTGGTATGTTGATTTTTCCCAGCTCCACACAGGTCCTTTCGATGTCCTGCGCAGTCTTCCCGCCAGCTGCACATGTTGTCTCTGGGTTGTTAGCAAGAGCTATACCCATTCAGGCGCTAGTGAGATTCAATTCCTTCTTAGTGAGCAAGAAGTCTGTGATTTTGTATCCTGCTTTTTTTCCCTTGCTTGGAGATTTGCCAGGCGAGTTCTTTGTTTATGCCGGATTTGGGGGTACTTTCCTTGCTGTAGATTCATTTTCTGGCTCGTGCTGGCCTTCCCCTGGGGAGTCTGGCCTTTGTCTCTTTGCTGCTTTTTTCCTTCCACGTGTCAGTGTCATTCTTGCTGCTACCCCTGGGATGACAGGAAATATCGGAGTGCTTTCAACTGATGATTGATTTTAGATTATGTGTGTGCGAGTCACGATAATCTATTTCTGGCTGCTTCAGCACTGAAAGGGTGGCGTGCCGCCAAGAGCTTTAGGGGATTCGTGGTCACTGGCTTACTGCTAGTTTGCCAGTACCCACACAGGCACTATGATTCACTGTGTTTGTTGTGTGTTCTTTGTCCCAAGAAATCTAGGATTTGTACGGTCTGAAGGTGCCTGGAGACCTGGGAACCGGGTGTGCCTTGCCTTGCGCACCTCCGTGTTGTCGCATGAACTATATTAGATGGGATCAGAATAGTTGTACTACTTCAGTATCTTTACTAGGAGTATGCTTTTGTGGTTTTCAGAGCTTGTAGTCGTAAGGATCCAGGCACGGAGACTGCCCTGCGGGACCGGCGGGATCTGGAGCTGCTGGTGGGTGGAATCTCAAGTCAGTGTCACTGCCCACATCAAGCGCAGAACTCCTCCGCTCTTCCTCTACCTCTTAGCTTGCCGCCATTGTGTTCAGAATACGTGCAGTGTCTGAGAGATGTATCCCAGACTCACTCGTGCAAAAGCCTCTCCTTCCTCACTTCAGTCCAAGCCTTTCTCGTATTGTTCTGCCCTGTGGTGTTTTCCTCGCGCCACTGCTGCTTGCTGCATCGTTGCCCCCCTTGCCACACTGAGGGAGAGGCTGATGCCTCCACGATGCCTCCCTGATGCGCGGCTTCACACTTCCCTCGCCCCCGTCTGCGCGTCAGAGTGTCCGCACAAGTAACACACTCCGCACTATGACCGGCTCAGCTCTGTGCAGCTCCTAGTCCTCTTACCGCTTCCTTGGGGCAGGAGGGCTGTGGCCCCATGATGTGACTGCCTTGCTGAGTGACCTGACTCCCTCCGTCACAGTCGTCCTCTTCCTCAACCTGGCAGGGCGGGGCCTCACTTGGTGGATCCTGCATCAGAAGACGCCCGAGAGGAGGTCAGCGTTTGCAGCTCCAACGCCCAGACTACTCCAATGCACTCCAAAGCACTCCAAAAGCTCCAGCCGCGTGGGCCGCCGCAAAGCCTCGCCCTGGACTGCTCAAACCTGCTCCTGGTTGCCGGATTGCTGGTGACCGGCTTCTAACAATCCCGAGGGAACACTGTACGAGCGCTGGCCGCTGTGCGAGCTCCTGACTCTGCTTCCGCTATCGTAATGTCTGCTACAGCGCTTGCTGTCCGTTCATCACCAGTCCTTTGAATGCTTGTAAACGTTGATTAATGAAGACTAATACTGCTAACATGTTGTATCGTGCAAGTGGTGCCCCTATACTACCACTCTGTCTCTATCTTTATGTAGTTTCTAGGACACTCAGAGTATTTCCTGTTTGAACGCTCAGTGTAAGATCATTTGGGACCTTCAGTCTACTATCAAAGATGAGAATATGAACAGAACTGCTGTTGGTGGGGTTTACTACATGTATTGCATCCTGGATGGGGTGTATTCTATTGTATTGTTTGATTAGTTCTATAGCGTTTTCTATAAACATATGTATATAACGTATGTACCTGACGTATACATGTGTGGTTAGTGCTTGCTTGCGTCAGCCAGCTGTGTGTGCTTGTCGGCCTGTGGTGGTACACTCCAGACAAGTCACAACTCAGTTTAGGATTGTATATACCATGCCCCAGGGTCGAATTCTGATTACAATTAGGCCTGAGCACTCCCCAAAAAAGTGGCCCATATTCCCAGATCATCCCTTTCATGGGTCGCCATTTTGTTA
Source organism: Pleurodeles waltl (assembly GCF_031143425.1). Lineage (NCBI taxonomy): Eukaryota > Metazoa > Chordata > Amphibia > Caudata > Salamandridae > Pleurodeles > Pleurodeles waltl. The sequence continues at coordinate 387,775,205 of NC_090436.1, read as the reverse complement.
GTCTCACTGGACTCATTTTTAGAGAAATGTTTGTTAAATTTAGCATTTTAAAGCTTATATAGCCAGTAACATTGGTGAAAACTAGAAGCACTGCAGTTTGGCCAGACTTTGCGAGGTGAAATAAAAGGGCCCAAGGGCCACAACTACTGATCTTGCTGGGACTGCCACCTGTTTTTTTTAACCAGCTTGACTGGTATCTGAATGTCCTGACTGGTATGAAAATGTGTACTAAAGCGGTCATAATGATCCATGACTGATAGTTAAACTAGACCCAGGCAGAAAGGCCATGTTAAAAATGAATAAGGACGTTTTATATAATGAGGCTTCTTTGATTATGATGCTCAGGCCTTTGCAGAATCTGGCCAGATATTTTGTGTTTGTGTAGTTTTATATAATGTGAACTTGGCCCAAAGGCAATGGAGCAATTTACATGCTCACCAGTTACATTATATACCATCAAATTCATTTTAATTTAGGGCCTTGGGAGATTAAGTGATTTGCCCAGAATCACAGAATGCTCAGCCGATACTGGAACGTAGTTTACATTCTCAATTCTTTTCCCTGGCAACGGTGGCCTCACAGTGAGGCATATAGAAAGGCACGCCCCTTCCACCAAGGCCTAAAAAACAGTGGGACCATCGTGACAACATCTGGCCCCCAGCAAGACCCTTGGCATACTCCCTCCTTCCCTGGCCACCATGGCCTAAATGTGTTGGCCTGGTGGGAAGAAGTTGAGGAAGAACAGTGTTGCTGGGTGAGACAAAGAAGGGCACCATTGTGAGAAACGGCCTAGGGGCCAGAGCAACACCTGGCCCCAAGCACAACTCGGGTGGGAGGGGGGAGGGTGTGGAATAAGTGAAGATGGCCCAATGGCCACATCACCGGCTCCCAGGAGACAGCTGTACTCTTGTCACCCGCCTGTTTGACAGCACATCAGGGGAGTGGGACATTGCTTCTGAGATTCTGTGCTACCCCCATGGGGGCCGAGCTGAATTCTGCCAGGGCCAGAATAATATTGTCCAGTGCCGCTGTAAGCCTCCACCCTCTTACAGTCTGCATGTCCATGATGCTTGCCAGACGGGTCCGTCGGCTGATTAATGAGGCCCTAAAAAACAGCCCACAGGTGACAAGGAGGCAGCAGCCCATCGCCCAATGCTCAACTGCCTGCCTTGCCAAACCGATCCAGCCACTACCAGCAAAACGGTGTGTGGAAACAACAGGAGCGATCCTGTAGCTCTACCTATCTCTTCTGGTCTTTGAGACTGAGGTCCCACTGTTTAAGAGTGAAATTGGCAGGTTAACCGACAACCAACAGTTTCTTCGGAGAAGCCATTAGTTTACCTCCACCATGCATGCATATTGGCTTTAGGCAGAATCCAGTTGTGCTCGGCATGCCTGCTCTTGTGGAGATTGAAGTTATGGAGTCAGCCAATGGACATGACATAGAAACACACCTGAAGATATTTAGTCCCAAAACACGCCAGCATAGCAGGAACACTCCAAACAGACCACCATTATGGTGCCTCTCCTCAGATATTCTGGGGGTGGATTTCCCTTTTCTACTGATTGAGGCTTTCAAACCAATGTTCAATTACACAACAGACACAAGGCAGTAATGGGAATTTTTATGGAAATGTAATAATTTGGTCTTTGCTCCATGTCGATGCATAAGCTGGCCTTTAACGTTTCCAGTGTACAAAATGGAGACCGCAAAGCACATAAAAGGGTATCTTTGAAAATCTTGACTTGAAGTCCTCTCTCTATGCCCATGCTTTAGCCAGTTTTCACCTCACCATCTACAATATGGCGACGCACAACCCACAATCGGCTGTGATCAAGGCCTCCCTGCCGAAATACGTGGACCTTGTTTGTATTAACATCTGATAATTTGCCATGGAATAAATCTTTTTTTGAGATTCCTGCATTACTTGGTGTGCTGCCTTTTCGTTTTTCTATTCAGTGACTGATTTTGTTCACATATATGTAAATATATATAAAACTTCACACTGTCTACACATTCTACATAAGTGAAGAATAAACTATGGTTATCTTCCACAAACAAGCATATAATGACATAGCTTGAGGGAGTTGTCTTAACATAGGAAGAATAAGTGTACGTGCACTTTGCAGATATTTATGCTCTCCTGTGTTTAACTTTCAGGAATTCCCAGTTATCAAAGTTCAGAGAGTTGCTTATCCAGATATGGCAGCGGTACATCTATTCACAATTACAGATAAGTTTATTATTCCTTTGACAAGTTACTTAAGATGTTGCGTTATCTTGCACACATCCACTAGCAACTGCAGATGTCGTTGCGCCCTGATGTGCCAAGGCAGAGCTTGGGCGGGCCACTCCAACCCCGAACCTGTGCAATTTGTGCTCTCACTTGAATCTGGTCCTAAAGTGTATACCCAGTCACTGCTCACATTGCAGCTGTTTCAAATGCACCCTCAGATGTTTGCTGTTGATATAATAAAGCAAGTTAGTCTCTTAATATCAATGGGTGCACATAATATGCACTCTTTTTTGCACAAACCTCAGCAGCAAAGCAGAGGCAATCTGTATTTCAGGAGCTGCTCGTGGTGGTAAATAGGGGTGGCATGCACGCGGGTTGGGGTGAACGGGGTGGGATAAAAAATAAATAAAAATAAAAAAACACATACCTGTGCTGCTGCCATCACCACCGCGCTGCTCCTCTCCTAGGCTACAGACAGGCTGCAGGCACAGGCTTCCCAGCCTGCCCTGCGCCCAATCTGACGCTGCTCAGAGCAGCGTTAGGATTGGTTGGGAGTGCCCACTCAGGGTGCTCCCAGGCAGACTGGGAGCCTATGCCTGCTCTCTCCAGCCCGGCACTGTAGAGCCTACTGTGCATGTGTGCTTGGCCAGCCAGAGATGGCCAGCCAAACATACATGCACAGTGAGGGGAGTGCTGTGCACTCCCTCTCAGTGCTCGTCACAGCCTGTGGCCCACCCTTCTACCAAAAACGATAATGAACATAGTTTATTATCGTTCTTTGGTAAAAGGTTTCCAGCTGCTGCTGCCGGCGGAGGAGCCGCGCCTGCTGTATTTGATCAATATGGTAAATTGCTGAATCAAAGTCTACAGTGTTTTCAAACTAGTGGTGACACAGAATGAAACATGACCACCTCCGAGTGTTGGTGTGTGAGTATCTGCGTGCTGCTCAGAACCTCCCGCTTATTAGTGCTGCATGTAATGGTTAGTGAAGTTTGATGCTCTCACACTCCTGTCGCGTGGGCTCTCATTATTCTAAATGAGACTACTGGATTTCTAGGTAGCAGGATCGATAACGGTGTGGGGGACTGAGTCTGACCCACGTGTAAAGAACTCTGTCACCCTAAATCCGGTTTTTGCTCCGGCTAACTAGCAGTGCCTCATTTCTCCCATGTGGAAGGAATGATTTGGCAGCCAAGCGCATGACATCTTTAGAACTTCTCAGGGAAGTCGTGGTTACTCAGATCCAAACCAACTCTCTTATTTCCAATATGATCTCATATACAAATGACAAAGACAGTATAAGTTTTATATAATGTTTTAATAAAACGACTGTATTTTAGATATTAAGGCGTGAGCCGCAATAACCAGAACGATACAACACAGTAGGATTGTGATAGTTACCAGGAGAGTAAAACATAAAAACAAAGCTATCATATTGTCAAACAGTTTCTACTCTCCCTCTGCTTGTTCTATCTAGAGCACAGCATGTTAAGCTTCTAGCTTGCCTATTAGAATCACTATGGGGATATCAGCCCTCATACCTGAGCAAAGACCTGTGATCTTGGTTCAGCATCTGCAACGAGGCAGTCAGCGTCAAGTTGTGGTTCCCTGGTCGGAATCTCCCTCTTGCGTGTACTGGGACAAGGAAGTGATTTTATAACTAACATGTCAGCGAGATCACAAAATGTCCCTACGCAGGAATGCAGAGTCTAAACTCTTACCACGTCTATCGGCAATGTACCAGACTGTATCCTTGACTGAAGCACAGAGTAAATATGTTATGGAGAACTCTAGTGCAGAGTAGGCAAAACAGTGTGATATGAATAAAAAACAACACCGTAGAACTGGCTATTTGAAAAATAACAGTACGAAGCCTAATAAAAAGCATGTAGAGCAAAGTGCACAGAGGCTCTAAGCTATTAGCAAATGAATAAAATATATTCAGGGCAAAATGCACAAAGGCCTAAAGCCTGAAGCTAAAGCGCAATGAATACGTAAAACTAACCACACTACACCCTCCCCTTGTCGGTAGCAAGTGGTTCCAATAACATAAAAGGATGCCCTAAACATAAACCAAATCTAAAACAAGTATTTCGACAAGGTGAGAAGACAATAAAGTCATAAATTTAGGTAACATGTGAGCACAACCAAATTCAAGATAGTGTCAATTTTGTAAAAATCCAATCATCAGACAGAAGCAATAGAACGTAGGAGTTTCTCCACCTCGATATATGTCAATATCGGAAGATCCACGCCACAAAGTACCAAGGAGCAGGTGTGATCCAAAGCCCCAAAAGCACTCAGGGCGGCACCCCGTGCAGGGCCTATGAAAGAGACAATACCATCTTCCTCCAGGAAGGGAATCTCATAAACTGCCTCACGAAGCAAGCGCATCCGTAGTGCACAAGTCTGGGAATGAGCCCTCATCGGGAACATCAACAGATCAGTATCGACCATTGGAGGGAGCTGCAATGAGAGACAGAGAGCCAGTGCATGTTCAAACGAGCACCAAAGGCATCGAAACACGGGTTGCACACAATCCAAAACCGGTCTGAATGACAGAGACCAGTCGCACTCCAAATGTCCCAGGAGTGTCGCTCCAAAATGCTGCATCATGCGTTCACGACACAGCTGCGCTGATGGGAGCAGCAGTACAGGATCTCGTCGTGACGGGACAGCCATTGCGAAAAAATAGCAATAACAGCAAGACTCCAGCCAATAAAGCCAAAGTAATCGGGAAACCCCCAAAAATGCTTCCGAAAATAGAATGTATAGCCGAAGGTATCAAATCGAATATGGAAGAGAAGGTATGAGCAAAACCAACACCAACGACTTTGAAAAAATGTGCAATACCAGCAGTGCTGGATGCATTAAATATACGTCCCACAAGTTCACCGAAGTGATTCGGAAAGTTAGTATTCAAAAGGGACTGTATCTCCGCCGATGACCTTGCCACCTGAAGTGCGTAGGTCTCGCTAGCAGATGTAAGGGCCACATGCTTTTGAAACAATAAAGCTTTTAGCCGACTCAACTTGTCGAAATCAACCTTGGAAGTAGCAATATGAGGCCAGATGTCTGCTACCTCCCTAAATTGAGTGGGGGGAAACAACACATTCCCGCAGCACGTAACGGCCTTGTTGACAACGACGATGTAAACTATTCCGGCACGCATGCCACAGCAGCGTTCGCTGTTAAGAACAATGTAACTGCCGTTAGAAAGCACCTGGAAAGTGTTTTTAATAACCGGGACTGGAACTCCCTTCAGATAACAAGCTAAGTTAGCAATCGAAGCGTTACACGCCCCGTGCAAGGACAGCTGTTTACAAACCATTGAATGGCTGACAGAAGCTTCGCATTCGCTGCCGCTAAGAAAAACTTCTTTCAAACCATTAACACATCTGTACTGAAAGGGAAGGTCCCACACCTCGTGTATGTAACTGTCTCCCAATAGTTCATATCTACCCACCGGAATGTGCTTCAAACACGAAGTAAATTGCAAAGTAGAGATAGGCAAATTAATAACCCCATGGATCAACCATTCAGCTGACGGAATCTCAGCTACCGTGAAAGGCAGTTTCTCAAATTTTTCAATATTTAACATAACATATGTCGCTTCCTTTTTAGCCATCAGTTGTTGTTGACGAGTCAAATTAAAAGAGATAAAGATCTCTCTGGCACGAACGTGCTGCCATGGAACGCGACCCGCCTTCAAGGTCTGAAGAGTCCAACCCAGCTGCATGATGGATCGTGTCGGACTCTGCCCATGATATAAAGAAGACATGTCCGATTTAATAATGTCTATAGCAGAGGACACAATGCTGTCAATCGTGTAAACACGTTCAGAAAGGGTATGCATGCCATTATCAACAACAGACAAAGTCTGCATCAGATTTGCTTGATCAATCTGCCTCAACCGGGCTGCAGCCTCTTGTTGTGAAAGCTTCCAAATCTCATTATAAACCTCGTATAAGAACCTTTTCTTCCGTGGTACTCTGGGACCTGACAAAAAATCTTGTAAATCAGTATTATTAGACAGTAACATGAGATGTGACTTAACTGCATCCAGCGTGGAGGACTTCAACCATTGCTGACAAAGCTTCCCCACACTGTATGTAGTTATAATATCAGCATGTTCTGGTGAAACGTAACGAGGGTCTGCCCTACTAGTCCTGAACCCCCCGGAAGAGGTGACAAAACGTTGATGACACATATTAGTGTCTATAGGCCATAATAACCACCCGCCTGGATGTAACGATGAAGTGTTAAGTGTACCATTCTGGACCCAATGTGTAAAGTCACTGAAAGTAGCATTCACATAGTGCTGCCAATTTTTTAATTTAGAAGGGACAGGTATACTAGGCAAAGTTAATTCCTTAGTCGTCGCTAAGCCCAAACAGCTAGTCTGTTGTACTGTGTCATTGAGGAAAATCATCTGCACAGGGATAATACATGCTCTAAATAACGTGTCCCTGCCTCGCATTTGCCAATTTTTCGTACCCCAAACACTTTTCAAGTCAACAGTTTTGAACCAGTATTCATATCCCTCGACCGACAGTTTAGATACAAACAAATTAGAATACAGCAATTTAGTATCGGTCAATAACATTTGCTTATTAGAATACGGTGTAACTTTAAAATAGTAGGACCTAGCATTACGCGGATCATGCCCAGTAAAATATGCAAATTTGTCATAATACGTTTTTGAACTCCCTTGTGGAGGAGTCGAGCAATGTTCCCATTGCACATAATTAAACATGGACTTAGGGCTACTAGCTTTATGAATAAAGTGGTGTCCATAATAGTTGTAACAAAACATGTCACCATGATTATCTCTAAACTGGTAAGCATCTTCATCGTCATAGACAGTATAATATTGCAAATCCGTTAGCATAGAATCTACCGTCTTCACATCCCAATCATCAGAAACAATGCCTGGTATAACAATATCATTCATAGATAATTTGAGGACATACGGTATTTGAATCAATTCAGTGGGACCATATATATCAAATATTACTTTATCCCACACAATTCCATCCGGAACTGGTATAGCAGAAATGTTCACTGTGGACAAGTCTCTTCGAACCATATGAGACGAAAAATGTGGTTTCAACACAGTCTCCACGTGCTCAATGTCAGATCGATCGGGAAGAAAATGACCATGTATTATTAGAAAAAAAGTAACCACAAATCCCAACCATAATAATATAGTCATCACGGCCAAAAATAGCCAAAAATAGTTCCAAGGAAAAACAAAATATGTTCGTTTAAGCCATCCCAGCAGCCGTTGTGGACCGTGGACAGAAGACATCGAAGACGAAGAGCCGGAGCCATCATTATCAGCGTTGTTGAAGCAGCCAGAAGCAGTTCTAGCAAAAGGTGCAAATCTGAACGAAGAAGCAGACGGAGGCTCCCGCCGTGGCACGCTATAAACCACATGTTCAGAAACATCAGTAGAACGTACAGCAATTTGATCACAAGATTCCATATTAATCGCCGTCGGTGGAACGATCGCAAGATCATCATCCACCCTCCCCAAGCTCGGAGAGGAAACAGTGTCGGTGAAAATCACCTGCAGCGGGACCTCATCCCCAGTAGTGAGAGGGATTCCGGAACTACTGGGTGTCCCTCTTGGTTTGCTGTGCAGAATCGGCCACATGTTGTACCTTGACATTATCAATGGAAACAAAGCGATTTCCTTTGGCCCCTCGCAGCAGCGGTAAAATCACAGTTCTCGTGCCGCTTACCCCTAACACAGGGACAGGTTCTCGATAAGAAGGACCAAATTCTTTTTTAACTGCGACCTTTTCACGCACCAGATCCCCAATCCTGGGTATCCAACCAGTAGATGTTACTGGCTCATCCTTAATTCCTGAGGAGGCAGCATTGGCAGAAGAGTTATCTTCACGGAATTGTTGTAAATCCTGCAAAACAGTGACACGATAATTTATGTCAAAGGGCGTATCTGCCGCCTCCACACCAGGACCATCTAGATCAGGAACATACATTCGTGTTCCAAACAGGCACTCATATGAAGTACGACCCCCCAGTGACCTTCTAGGCAAGTTATTAAGTGCTCTCTGTACTCCATATAGGTGGGCTAGCCAACCACGACCCGTACCTATAACTCTGCCCGTTAAGGACTGCTTTAAATCACGATTTAAACGCTCCACAACAGAATTTCCCTCTGGATGATATGGAGACGAGAATTGGAGTTGGACCCCCAACGAAGCCATGGTGTCCCTGAATGCCTTAGAGGCAAAAGCAGGGCCCTGGTCCGAATGAAAAGCCGCAACTGCAAATATATCGACAAAGATGCGCAAATCTTTAATAACAGTGTGAGCGTCAGCCGAGCGTTGTGGCCATACCCATACAAATCTGGAGCACGAATCTACAGCAACCAATATATATTTGTATGCACTATCTGGTGTCAGCGGACCACAATGATCCAAGTACACACACTGTAATGGTTTGTTTGAAATCAGAAGGGGCGTCTGCTGCGGGCGTCTAGCCGACAATGTCTTAATTTGTTGACAAATGTCACAACAAAGGACATACTGTTTCGTCTCTTTATAGAGACCAGGCCACCAATAACGAGCCTGTAAAAGTGAAATTGTGGCAGCCACCCCAGCATGTGCAGAAGCCACCCCCTCATGTGCTGCAGAAATCAATCGAGGTCTTTCAATTTGATTGGGAATTTCACGTACACCAATGCCTGGAATTGTAACAGTAGCATTTAGCGCACCATTCAAGCAGTAACTATATTTTGAAGGAAATCCCTTAGGAAAAGGCGTGCCATCAGCCGTAGCCTTTATGGCAGCTGAAATTTCTGTGTCTGGTTTTGTACTCGAACGAGTCACTGCGGCTACTGTGGCGACAGCCACTGCCGATTTCGCGGCTTCATCAGCCAAAGTATTCCCAGCAACGTGTATTCCAACGCGCTGGTGTCCAAGTGTATGCACAACATGGACATTAGGAAGCGTTTCCTTTAGATCCGCAACCTTACCCCACAACATTTTATGCTTAATGGTGTTGCCTTTAGAATCTCTGAACCCATTCATCTTCCAATAGTGTAAATATTTGTTGAAAGACTGCACACAGTAGTAGGAGTCACAGACCAGCAAGGTTAAAAGTGCCGGATCCGCGTGCTCCAATGCTAACAATAGAGCTTTGAGCTCAGCCAGCTGTGCCGTGCAATCTCCCAAGGTTTTAGTATAAGTATGTCGGGGGCAGAACACTTCCCCCTCCATAGTGCCGCTCACCACCGCACATGCAGCAGAATATTTTTGTTTAGTCCCAACCGCCGGTTGCGCAGAGCCATCAGTATACATGACCACTTCATATTGGTCAATAGGCAATGTACCAGCAGGAACAGGGTATTCTATTTCGTATTGAAGAAATTCTTGAGTCTGCAGTTTAGGGTCAAATACATAATCTACATCAGTGGCTGTCAAAGACGTAGCCCATTGTATCCATCGCGGGTGTAGAGCCTTCGAATTAGGAACACTCGCTTTAGTAACAGCCTCTAAGGCCGGAACCGGGGAAACGACAACAATGCGTTGACCCTGGGCCAGCGGTCTTTCTTTAATAACAGCCATCTGTACTGCAGTGAGAATTTTCTCAGTTTGTGCAAAACGTTGCTCTGCAGCAGAATACAAGTGAGATTTGTATGCAATCGGGACAGTCTCCCCTTCATTAAAGGTGACATAAGTAAACCCAACAGCCCCAGGTATTACCCTGATCACTAAATGTGTCTTATTGTCCCGAGTGTGTAAGTGTTTAACTGCTAAAAGATCACTCTGTAATTCTCGCAGTATGTGTGTATGTTCAATCGTCCAAAGTTTACTCGAAAAATTCGGGCGAATCAACTCGTATAATGGTTTTATACGCGTTGCATATTCAGGAATGTAAGTTCTGCCAAAATTCAGAAACCCCAACAATGACTGGAGCTTCCGAACCGTATTAGGAGGCTGCAATAAAGCACATTTCTCCAAAAAATGTGGCGCTAAGCTCTTGCCCTCACTCGACAACTCATATCCCAGGAAAATGACGCTGAGGAAAGCAATCTTTGATTTCTTAAAATTGAACTTATAGCCAATATCTGCAAATCCCACAACAATGCGCGATACACGCCTTAGATGTTGCAGAATCTCATCATCTGTCAGATATATGTCATCAACATATGATAATGCTTCAGGGTCGAGCTCATGCAGCATTTCAGTTACACGAGCCGAAAACAGTCCTGGGCTATTCTTATACCCCTGAGGCAAACGACAAAAATTTTCTGAGAGCCAAACGCACTGAAACAGGTATAGTCCCGACTCTCGGGCGCTATATTCTGGCAGAAAAATCCATTCGAGATATCCAATGTTGTTTTGTATTTTTTACGCACTATATTATTCATAAGCGCTGCGCTATGTGAATTCTGTATTGCATATGTGCGTGTATGACTATTCAAATGTCGGTAATCCACCACTATCCTATATGAATGGTCCGGTTTAGCAACCGGAAACAAGGGATTATTCATCGGCGAGACACAGGGCTCAATAACACCCTGATACTCCAATTCAGTAAGAATTTTCCTAACCGATCCCCTAGCTTCAAATTTGATAGGATATTGCGGTTGTGGCTGAGGTTCGCCCTTTATCGGTATTACATGATAAGGGGATTGTCTGTCCCACCCCACGTTATTTCTATACAAGGCGGGAGCCTGTGCTAGAGCCCATGATTTACTATAGGACTCCGCGAGTTCTCTCGGAACAAGTGGTGAGAAGGAAGGTGTAATAACCTCCTCCCCAACTGGACAGTCGCGAACAAAGTCAGGTGGCCAATCTTGTTCGGCCAACAGAACATCATATGATTTTACCACATGGTCCCAAAAAATGGCGTTTATAACACGGTCAATGTCCCCTTCCAATCGCAGAGTTACTTCATATACTCTATCAGGATCAGAGACTCGCATATCCGCCGTCTCGACTTGTATGAAGTCATCAGTTGCTTTTACCTCCAGATGCTCTAGAAGACTCCGGCGAACTATTGTGACCTCTGCCGCGCTGTCTAACAGTGCTAACGCCCATGTCTTGTTCGTCAAGAGAACTCTCTTCTTGAGCGGCATGTCTAACTGAGACAGCTGCCACTTTCTTCTTTTTGAATTGCTGTTTCTGTTGCAGCGGTTTCTCTTCTTGTTTAATAGAAACCTCCGCTGAGCGTTGTGAATCCTGTCTCGGTTTCACGTACTCCGTCCTCCGCTCTGACCGCCCACCTCTCTCACTTCTCTTTTCCGAGGAGTCCTGAAAGGAACGAGATTGGCGTGTATCAGTATATTGATATCTATCAGGCGTCTTCAAAGTATCCCTATTCCTGAGATTATACTTATTCTGAGGGGTCTCCGGCTGCGGAGACTGCCCATCATCCTTCTTAGGTGTTTGCTGTTTCTTTTCCCAGCGCTTTTTCGAACCCTCAGGTTGTTGCTGTTTAGCATTATCTTTATTATTTTTACCCTGTAACTGGGGTTTTTGTGGTCTAGCCCCTAGGCTATCACGACCAATACTAGAATATGTTTCCGCTATTATTCTCGGAAGCTCCCGCTCCTGTTGAAGCAGCGGAACATCCCGAAGACGCATACGCACTGCTAGTGCTACTGCCTCTCCTTTGAGATTACTCAAAATAATAGAGGAAACTGTGGCAAAATTGCCCAGCAACTGCATGCCCAAATCCAAGGCAGGGGCAGCCCCATATTCTTCCTGTATCTGCTTAAGTACGTCCGGTAAATTAGCTAATGTCGGTGTACCGTGTGCCGTAGTGTAGAGCGCGGCAAACACCGTGCCCCAGGTATTACAAAGGTCCACCGGAGGAACCATCCCGTACGGCAAACACATCGTCAAAATTCTATGTTTATCCTGAGGTCCCGTATGGGGAAATACTGCTTCCAGCGTATTAATTTTTTGCACAGCCAAAACGGAGTCTCCTCTCGTTTAGCCGGTGCTTTACCCATAACTGAGTGTACAGTGGCCGGATTAAGACCCGGAACCACCGCCTGTGGGTGCGCTGGAGCAGCACGCGCTGCATTCGTATTTAATGTCTGCATCACAAACTGAACTAATCGTCTATATGTATCCGTTAATTCTGTATATAAACGACGAACTTCAACCACTGCCAATTGAGCAACCGCAGGATGTGGTGTATATGTAGCCAATAAAGGCCAGGTAGGACCATCATTACTCAGTGGACCTAACCTTACTTGTGCTATTGTGTGTGGGAGGGCGCCATCAAGCCAATTATGGTGTTCTTGATAAGATAGAGGTATTTCTAAATAAGCGTAAGCCCTGTATTGTCCAGGGGCATTCGCAACTGTGTATTCGTGAAAAGTATTTGTTCCCCCATCCACTGCTGGAAAAGCGACCCAAGAATAAAAAAGTTCCGTTCTATAGCCACAAAAGTGACTGGACCCCCCCTGGACTGTCAGTCCATGTGTCAATAGATGTCCCGTGAGCGGATGTCGCATATTAACTGCTATGTTCACTACATTAGGATTCGCCATTTCATAAAAAACGGCTGCAGGCCAGAGAAGGCACACCAATATCGGGGTTTTTTCCTTTCAAAGTTCAAGCTTGAACAACCGACCACTAAGCAATAGGATGTACCCAACCAGTGGTGGCGGAAACCCTCAGCCCCACGGACGTCTCCGCATACGGAACCGAGGAGTCAAAATATATATGAGACCAAGAGAGTCAGTCGGACCTAATCATTAGAGCCAGGCCCCACGTTGGGCGCCATGTCGCGTGGGCTCTCATTATTCTAAATGAGACTACTGGATTTCTAGGTAGCAGGATCGATAACGGTGTGGGGGACTGAGTCTGACCCACGTGTAAAGAACTCTGTCACCCTAAATCCGGTTTTTGCTCCGGCTAACTAGCAGTGCCTCATTTCTCCCATGTGGAAGGAATGATTTGGCAGCCGAGCGCATGACATCTTTGGAACTTCTCAGGGAAGTCGTGGTTACTCAGATCCAAACCAACTCTCTTATTTCCAATATGATCTCATATACAAATGACAAAGACAGTATAAGTTTTATATAATGTTTTAATAAAACGACTGTATTTTAGATATTAAGGCGTGAGCCGCAATAACCAGAACGATACAACGCAGTAGGATTGTGATAGTTACCAGGAGAGTAAAACATAAAAACAAAGCTATCATATTGTCAAACAGTTTCTACTCTCCCTCTGCTTGTTCTATCTAGAGCACAGCATGTTAAGCTTCTAGCTTGCCTATTAGAATCACTATGGGGATATCAGCCCTCATACCTGAGCAAAGACCTGTGATCTTGGTTCAGCATCTGCAACGAGGCAGTCAGAGTCAAGTTGTGGTTCCCTGGTCGGAATCTCCCTCTTGCGTGTACTGGGACAAGGAAGTGATTTTATAACTAACATGTCAGCGAGATCACAAAATGTCCCTACGCAGGAATGCAGAGTCTAAACTCTTACCACGTCTATCGGCAATGTACCAGACTGTATCCTTGACTGAAGCACAGAGTAAATATGTTATGGAGAACTCTAGTGCAGAGTAGGCAAAACAGTGTGATATGAATAAAAAACAACACCGTAGAACTGGCAATTTGAAAAATAACAGTACGAAGCCTAATAAAAAGCATGTAGAGCAAAGTGCACAGAGGCTCTAAGCTATTAGCAAATTAATAAAATATATTCAGGGCAAAATGCACAAAGGCCTAAAGCCTGAAGCTAAAGCGCAATGAATACGTAAAACTAACCACACTACACTCCCAGCCTGGTCATGTGCCTGTAAGCTCAGCTCCTCGCACCGTGGGATCAGCGGCCAGGATGTCTGTCCTGCAGCTCGGGAGCCCGGCGCAGAGGGGCAGCTAATCAAGTGAGTAATACACGTTTACATCTCGAGGTCCTGCGTGTGCGCTGCGTTACACATGCACCAGGCAGGGAATCAACACAAACCCCATTTATAAACAACCAGGCAAAGAGAAAAATGCACAGCTGTCGCAGTTTGCTTTCTGGTTAAAATAAATAACTTAAGAAAATGCACTTTACACTTAGAGTTGAAGTACATTCTAGTTATAATTGGATAACCGTATGTTATACAGTCTGTGCTTTGTTCTGTGACATTTCATACACCGTTGTTATTACTGTGTTGTGTTACTAGTGACACCTGATATCAATAGGGTAACAGAAGCATAGAGCATTGGACTTTGACGCTGAAAACCAGGTTCAAGTCTCAGCGTCAGCTCAACATGCTATGATTCTGGGTAAATCACTTAATCTCTCCCTGTCTGTCTGAAATACAACTGACCTCAAATAAAGCACTCCGTTGCCTTCGGTCAAGTTCACGCTCCATTGCTTTGTCGAGTTTGTGCTAAAACACATGCACTCTATGGAGTGAGGGACAAAAGTAAAAAAAAAAAAAAAAAAGGACCTCTGAAGCGTGCAGCCAGTGAAAGGACACCAGCTGCCAGCCAGCGACCGCCAGCCGGAAGGGGTACTTGGTTCAAGCGCCATGGAACAGCCGACACTAAGGAAAGAAGAGAGGAAGTTATCCCACTAGGGATAAAATGGTTTAAAAAAGGGGTGGGGGACCACCGGGCCCCCCCTTCCTGAGCCTAAAAAGGCACCTGGGAGCCCATCCCACAGGGTTGTGTAATTAAGGGAAGGGGGCGTAGAGCCCCCTCCCTGTGGCTAATTAGGCCCCGGGGACCCACTGCAACAACAGAGCAACTTCAGTTTCAAAACATGTACACGTCTAGACAAACAAAAAAATGCCTGATAAAATGTTGTGGGGTCTTTTGGAGGATAGAGCTTTCCTTGACATGAAACACTCTTGGCCTGTGAGCCGGCCCTGCAATGTCCTGATTTTGAAGTTCTATTTTTGATACAAACTGATGCCGATGGCCCTGGTTGTATCTCATTAATTCAGGTATGAGATTCATTCTGCGTTTTTATGCAGCAGAAAGCTGCTTCCCCATAAGGTGCCTTACGATACACTGGAAAAAGGAGTGCGTAACAATAAAACGGCAGAAGAATCCCTCGGATATTACCTGTTGGGCTACCATTTTATGATCTGTACAGATCACTCTGTTCTCTGTCTCGATAGCTGCTTCAATGGCATTGAACATTTTACCTCATGTTAACATTGTGTCTTGCATGTGTTCTTGGCTTTACAACTATTCTGTTTTTCTGTTGTCTCTGTGGCCTCTTTCAAATGTGGATTTTTTCCAAAAAAAAAAAAACAAAAAAAACGAAATCCCCCATGTCCTAACATCAGGGCTCGTAGGAGTTGCATTTATTACCCTGCGGTAGGGCACTGAAACTTCAGTCATTACTCAGTTGAAGACTGGACGCTGCCTCTGGGGGAACCATGCATGGAAGCAACAGGAGCACTCACATCCCTCCTCGCCTGGGCTTTCATCTGTGGCTGGAGTGGCGTTGGTTAAGGCAGGGTTTGGTTTTTGGCCATATGTTCAAGCCAGGTATGTGTTCCTCTCCACCACAGCCACAGACTGCATACAAACAGATCCCAATGGTTCTTGGTGTGCTAGCACCCATGGGCAGGTGTAGATATACAATTAGACGTTTCCAGACACTCCCTGAGGAGTTGCTAACCTAAGGGGATGCATCTTGAGGTGCAGGTCGGAGAGGAGGAATAGATGATTGCAGGGCCAGAAGCTGTGCCCCTGAGGATGAGCTTTCTATCAGGAACTTTCTCTTTCACATGGATATTGGAGTGTGGACCAAAAGGAACACCCTTGTTAAAAGAAGTCCTCTGCAAGGAAAAAAGCACAAGCTAAAAATGAGGACATGAAACACGGAAGGGTTCTAATAGACTATGAAACTATCTAGAAAACAGAGACAGAGAAAAAGTGTATACGCTAAAGATAAGGCACCAATATTGTACAAGGCAACAAAACACTAACTGGTTAAGAGTGTATAGTAGTCTTCATACTCATCAGGTGTTACAGGGCCTTTACACTATTCTACAAAATGATACTACCTAAACGTGCATGAATGTCCAAACCATTTTAATATAAATACTGCACACAGTAACATAGCACAACATCAGCAGTATAGGGTAACGGACAAGGCGAAGCATGATTGTGAGTGGCAGAGATTTCCACAGGACTATGCAAACATGTTTAGAACATGCTTACAATGTACACATCTGTGTAAAAAGATACATGAACATCAACGAGTGCAGGGTGATGTGGGATAGCGGTCTGAGATTTATTGTTCATGTTTGTACACACACAAGGTGTGCTTTGAAGGGGAGTTTGAACTCTGGACAGAGGGTGGCTAGGATTTTGCCCAAGAAGGACAGTCTAAAGACGGGGTCTGAGCAATTTACATATAATTGAATTATAATGTAATCTAATCTAAAGGAAGAACAAGAGAGTAGGTACAAACATTAAGGTCAAGTTTCAGAGTTTAGTTTATATGTTGGGGAAAGCTGAATAAATAGCTGAGAGCTACGAGGCTGATATCACCGAATACTTTTAACTACTATTGTGAGAAATGTGTACTTGGGACTTACCCTGTGCTCGTCACAGAACCATCCAGCATGATGGTGGAGTGAGGTAACACGAGGATTTTCATTACCCCGGAAAATGCTGCATTTGCCAATTTGGCTTTCCCCCTTCTGTAGCAATGTAGCCTTTTTTGGAATCTGGAGCCCGTTATTAAAAGGGTACTCCGAAGGATGCCTACAACTTTAATTGTCTTTGTAAAATTACCAACGTTCTAGTGGCAAAATGTGAAAAGGGGGGCATTGTACGGGAGGTCCACAAGTAAATAGTTACATTCGTCAAGCTTGTGCATCACTCGAGTGTTAATAATGTGTCCTCAGGACTCCAAAGTGTGCCATTCATAATGCTTAATAATTGGAACACAGCAGCTGTAAATCTGGAGCAGATAATACTTTCACATCTCATGAAAAAGCTAAATTGTACTGTGGGTCCTGGTGGGTGGTAAAGATGAATGTGGAGGGCAATGTTGCAGGAAGAGAGGGGAGGAATTAAGAAACTCGGGTATCAGAGATCATTAGGTCACTCACAGTTTAATTTTTGTAAGGCAGTCCAAGACCTTTTTTTTTTTTTTTTTTGGTCTAAGTCAAGTTGGGAAAGCCTTCTTGGGGACATTCTGAAAGCCTCCTTGGGAATGCATCCTGCACACTGCTTACGGTTGGTGTTGTGGTTTGTAACCCTCATTCGTATGCTTTCTATTTGCTGCATTTATTTGTTTTAGGCTATCCAGCCTGTCTTTGTCCCTCCTGTGGAGCACTGCCTGTTTACCACCTCTCTGGCTGGCCGCTTGTATTCTTTCACAAGTGCTCACTTCCTGGAACTTTTCTTTTTTTTCGTTTTCGTGAGGCACTCCAGGAAATTGCTTGTGTTTTTACTGTAGTTGTCTCTTGTCTGCTAGTTCACAGCAGTAAACTGCTGTATTTCTTTGGAAAGGTTTCCTGCATCCTGTCTTTCTACTTAAATCTGCCTGCGAGAACAATGCTCTGTCTATGAGCTTGTTTATTTTGGTCAGTGTGCTTTACTAATAGCAGAACTGAAATAATCCTCTGCCTCAACTAAGCGCCCATGCCATAGGCACTGGAAGTAGGAGAGTAGAGGGGTGCTGAAACAGCTCCAAAATCACCATGCTGGAGGTCGAACGTGAATGAGCAATACACAGGGCTTTAAACGTTATTATCTATTTATTTAGAACAACATTTTTTGAGCGCACTGTCACCATTCAGGTATCCTGTCATTAAGCCTCAATACAGAACACAGCAGCTGAATATGTGTGGGCAGAGCTCAGGGAAAATAGATTAAGCAGGAAAGAGCTGGGTCTTCGAGGCCTTCCTAAAGTGCAGTAGGTCAGAGTGAGGCCTTAGGGCGGGTGGTAAGTTATTTCATAACCGAGCAGCTCTAATTATACAAGCGTGTCCACCCAGTCTTGTCTTTCGGAATTTTTCAATGAAGATCAAATGGGCTGTTGCTGAGTGAAGACATCTATTTGGGGCATACAATGTTAGCTTTTTTTTGTAGAATTATTGGCCCTTGCCATGATGTGATTTAAAAACAATGCACAAGGATCTGAAGGCTATCCACTTTTTAATATGTAGCCAGTGAAGTTCCTTCATAGCGTTTGATGTAGATAATCTGTAGGTCTGTCTAGAGTCAGTTTTGCAGCTAATGATTGAACTTGGTACAATCCGTTTACAAGGTATT
The DNA here is from genome assembly GCF_031143425.1 of Pleurodeles waltl. Classification (NCBI taxonomy): domain Eukaryota; kingdom Metazoa; phylum Chordata; class Amphibia; order Caudata; family Salamandridae; genus Pleurodeles; species Pleurodeles waltl. Next base: position 387,756,728 of record NC_090436.1, on the reverse strand, counting down.
CTGGACCTCCCAGCGATAGAGTATTGCAGTAGTCAAGCCTGCTTAACACTACACTGTGTCAATCAGAGGTTTTGCATGTGGAGGCTGCATAGGTAGGGGTTTCTTTAGTCCATGAAGTTGTACAAAACAAGTGCCTGCAACTTTGTTTACATGACTCTCCCTGGAGAGTTTGCTGTCAAAAGTGACCCCCAAATTGCACACGGTTTCAGGTATTTCAACTCTTCACCCAATGATAGTGGTAAAAAAACCAGTGGGAAGTTTCCTAGGAGTTTTGACTGCTGGGCAACACATTAACTCAGTTTTATCTCCACTGTATTTCAATGAGTTTGCGACCAGCCATTTAATAATATGGCTAATGTAGTTATGGAAGGTGCCCGGGCGGCCTATTACTTTCAATAGACAGGATCAATTGTGTCCCATCTGCATAATTGACAAGTATAATCCTGTGGAATTTAATGACTATTATTCATGGCCTCAAATAGATATTAAAGAGGATTGGGCTGAGCGCCGAGCCCTATGGAATACCATGTTTAATTGTTTTGAAGTCGGAACACTATGGTGGCAAAGAGACCGCTTGGCAGGGCTCCAACAGAAGTGCAGCCTGTTCAGTGCTATAAGACTGATTCCATTTGTGGCCAGTCTCATCAAAAACGTTTTGCGGTTAACTGTCCAAAGCAGCTGATAGATCTAAAAGTATCAGAATGCTGATTAGCCACTATCCATCCTCATCAGAATTTCATCGATAAGAAATCCAAGTTGTTCCTCCTCCAAGAGGTTGTGGTCTTCCAGATGAGTAGACAGTTTTTTGCTGACATAGCACTAAAGGATTTTGACTGGGAAGGGCGGGAGGCCTATAATTGCTACAAACCAAGGGGTCCGCGTGGGCTTCCTTAGAAAAGGAGTGACATGGCTTTCTTCCAAGCCCAGGGAACCAGGCTGGATTTCAATGATTGGGTGCAGCTCTGTTTTAATGGGGAAAATAGCCAGTCTGCCAAATCTTTCCAGATTTTGATTGGCAAAGTGTCTAAACGGGAGCTGGATGTAGCTGACATGGCTATGTTCCTGAAATCCTCCTCTGTCCTAGGGACAAAGGCTGTTCGCTTGCTCACATGGAAAGTAGGATTACTTCTCAGGTCATATGCAACTGGCACTGATAAGACAAATGTGGATAGGTCACTCCTCATATCTGAATGAAAGACTTTAAAGCTGGGATCAGTCGAATGGTGAAAGCTTCCCATATCTCGGAGGATAATTTTTTATCTTGTCCCTAAAGACATTCACAAGATTGTCACACAGTGCTTGTGAAGATCTTATCTCTTGTTGTAAACATTCCAGGCTAGATAGCTCATGCATAATATCGAAAAACTTTTTTGCGCTGTTAGTAGCTATTAAAAATAGCATTTACATACAAGTTAGATTTACCTTTGCCAACTTTTCGCTAATATTCATAGTATGCGGTCTTCAGGCATTTTATTGTCCTCATCTAAGTAGGACCTGTACCACTTTCTTTCTAGTACCTTACAGGTTTGTTTAGTTGGTTTTAATGCTGTGTGGTACCATGGAGCTGAGGGTCTACTTCGCATTTTAATGCTTTTTTGGGGGTATTATTTTGTCTATAGTTTCTAAATGTTTTGTTCTAGAATTTCATAATTAGCATCTACAGTGTTTCTGAGTCGACTGTTTTGGGCTGCTAAACAATATTACCTATTTCTGGACTTTTCAGTTTGTGCCAGGCTCTTCCTTTCCTCACTCTGATAAGGTCTGAGGATGGACATTTTTGCTCCTTTAGATTCGTATGGAAGGTGACAAATTCATGGTCAGTCCAGCAACCGGGAAGGATATCAATTATGATTAGTCCTTCTGGAGAGAAGACAAGATCTAAGGTGTGACCACATTGGTGAGTAGGGCCATGATCTAGCTGCCAGGGAGTCCCAGAATTTCACAGGAATCTTTTAATTCCTTAAAGGAAGGTGATAATTCCCCCTCTGCCCATAAATTAAAGTCAGTCAGTATAAAGATTACTACATCCCCTTTCTTATTTTCTTGTTGCTTGTATAAGATTTTAAAATCTGACGTGCAATCCTTGCCTACATCAATAGCTGACTCTTTAGTGTTCCTTGTCTCAGTTATAAACAGCACATCCCATTTATGAGTCTTGAGCCTTAGGCTGATCTAGGCTGTGTGTTTTACTAGAGACCCTGCGTTAATTTGGCCACATTTTAGTGCACCCTTGTGTTTCGTCTTATATTTCTGTGTGCCTATATGTCTTATTATTAGACCTTGTGTATATAAGGTCATTTTCTGAAGTGTTAAATGACCTAGCCTGCCGAACCACAGAAGGTTTATTTTTTCTTGTCCTGGAAGGAGTTAGTGAGGATTTTTGATTCAAGTCCATCTTACCTATTCGTAGAAGCTGCTCACTTTTATAGCAGATTCTGACTTTTGTTCTGTCATTGACAAACTCACAGTTTTAGACTATGTAACTGGCAGCATGGCTAGCGCTGTGTGCGGTTGGTGCATGGATGCACGGTGCATGGATGGGCGCAGACGGGCTTGCCTTTGGCTGCACGGCCGCGCCAGTGCAGTCGTTAAGTAGTCTCCTTCAAGTGAAGACTAGATCATCATCCAAGCGAGCAGTCTAGTAGTGGCACAGTGAGTATCAGTTTCTTAATGTCCCACTATTCAATTACCACTAAGTTCCAGTCAATTTAAAGCCAAACACTTAAAAAGCTAGATAAAAGATCGATTTGCCCCTCCAAATAAAGCTCCTTTTGGGTAAATTACAGTGCTTCACTTTTCTACTTAAGGTAGTTAAAAACTACTAAAAATGCTTGTTTTGTCCCCCTGAGACCCTCAAAACTGGTCTCAAATCAGTTTCCCTTTTGTTCCTTTTACTCTCAACTTAAACGGCTAAAGCACATTTTCCCTATATAATGCATAAAATACCCTTAAGCCCTGTCCAAAGCGCAATTGTTTTAGCACCAGCTGAGAACATTTCAAAAGGTGGCACGATTGTGCCAGTGCCATCGTTAAGTAGTTTCCTTCTAGTGAAGACCAGACCGTCACCCAATATAGCCGCATAGTAATGGCACACTTTTATCGGTTTCTTAATGTCCCACAAGTCAAATACAGTTCAGTTCAAGTAAACTCAAAGTCAATACAGTCACCCAAGATAGCAGCCAAGTCGTCCACAATGAGTATCAGTTCTATCTTGTCACATTTGCTGTACATTCAAAGACAGAGGTCAAATGTTAGGTTCTATCTCCCAGGGAGGTTAGTGTTCACTTTTCTGCCTCCACTGCAAAGTAAGAGGATTTATGTGACAATCTTGCTGGGTATGGGAATGTAAAAAGGCTTAAGGATGCTATTTTTCTCTAGCGCACAACAAAATGTAAATGTCTGTACAATTAATTGTACAAATATTTCAGAATGTACCAAAATTAGTGTAGTAACGCTCTTCACACGAAGGAGTATTTAAGCACTTTATTACCAAGGTACCAAACAGAGACATATAAACATTTGCGTCCTTCTCCTCCTCTCTGTTAACCCATTATCAAAAGTCCCTTCTTTCATTCCAAGACTCCACACTAACTCAAAGCATAACATTGTAATAGGTCTCGTGGAAAGACATGAGCCCCCAACGCACCCCACTCCTTTGAAATGTAAATAGGAAAGATGTAGTACAACATTGAACATTGGAAAATAAAGTAATATATACATTCAATATTTACATACATTTTTAACTTTACCTACCCCCACACACACACACCCCATTGAAAAACAACAGATGTGTGCTGATAAAGCAAACTAAGAATAATACAACTTCCTAAATAACAACTTCCTAAAAGAAAAGAAAAAAATAAGGAAAATAATCTTCCTGCTACTTTCACGAATATAATCTTCCAACCATTTAGGGTCCTTTCTTATCCTATTATGAACATTCTTGTCCAGAGTATGTACAGTGACTTCGTTTTTCTCATTTGCCTTGCCATCTACTGACACATTTTCAGTAACCACTGCACCATGTGCGCACACTGGTTCAACATTTAGCTCATTATGTACATCTTCTTCCATCCACTACAATCTCTTTGTCTGTATGTTTCCCTCAGAATTACCTAAAGCAACATGCTTCAAGTTCTATACTTTACCATTACTTAAATGTACAGCATTGTGTAATACATCAACAACTTCCTGTGGCTCACACAACTTACTTTCACCCTTGGCTCTAAATCTAGATTTCTTTGTACGAACCCAATCACCAATTCGAACACTTACTGGTTTGGTGCCATACTTATAACAATCCCTGCTTTTTTAATGGTTTTCAGTTAGATTGTCTCTGACATCTTTTACAGACCACTTTTCAACTAGATCACCAAATAACCACCCAGGAGTGTATTTAGTTCTAGGATTTCTACCTCATTATCAAAAATGGAGATAACCCCGTAGCCTTATTCTTAGTGACTCTGTAAACCCACACAGCTTTCTGCAGTTGTACTTCCTAGTCTTTCCCATTTGCACAAGCTGCTTGAATTACGTTCTTCACAATACGGTTAAACCTTTCTACCATTCCATTGCCACTAGGATTATACAGAGAGGTAGTTTTTGTTTTTAACTCCAATATTTTTTGCAGTATTGTGTAAAAGCAATAGATTTAAATTATACTCCATTATCAATTAAAATAGTGGTTGGAATAACTTCAGAACAAAACATTTGATCTAGAAAAACAAACTGTCCTGGTATCCACATTTTGAATAATGTTTACTAAAGGCCACCTAGAAAATAAATCCATAACCACTATAACATACTTTTGTGACACACCTACAGGTCCCATGATGTCCATTGCTATGGATTCCCAGGGATTTTGTGGATCTAGATAATCAGTCATAGAACCTTCAGGATAAGAAATCAGCAACCATGTTTTCCTTTCCAAACACATACACTACATGGTATAAGTAGTCCTGCAAGCAAATCAAAATTCTAGCCATTCTGGCTAAAGCCTTAGTGGTACCCTCTGTTAATTTTTTTTTACAAGTGGTTTATGGTCACATTGAATGGTGATTGGCAGCCCCCAAACGAATGCCCTAAAATGTTCTAAAGAACAAGTACAGACTAATGCTTCTTTCTCTATGGTTAGGTACTTTTCCTCAGTAGGAGTTAAGGATCTTGAGGCAAACACTACAATTCCTTCCTCCCCTTTAGCATCCACCTGAGATAACATGGCACCCGAACACTTATTGCTTGCATCAGTAGTGGTCGTACATTCTCATTTGGGGTCAAAGCTTACAAGTCTCGTGTTATCCAATATGCTCTCTTTAATGACCTTAAAATCATCCTCACACTGTTGCGACCATTCAAATGTTGTTTAGTTTTCAATAGTTGCCTAATATGGACACACTTCTCAGAAAGTGTTGATATACATTTTGAACAATACTCAGGTAGACTTAAGAACGATCTAATTTCATCTTTATTTTTTGGTGGTGTTGTGTTTTTATTTGCTTGTATCAAGGATGTTTTGGGTTTAACTCCTAAATCATCAATTACATGTCCAAAATATGTGACACTTTTCTTCGCAAATTTTCATTTGGTCAACTCGACTGTTAACCACCTTGAATCCAAAACAGAAAAAAAAAACATATTCCACTTTTGAGTCATGTTTGCATCTATTTTTTGCCAAAAACCAAAAAGTCGTCCTGGAAAAACAAAATTCCCTGTTTTTTACAGAAAAGACTAAACATTAGTCTCTGAAATATGGCAGCCGCTAATGCCAACCAAAACGATGTGTTCAAATTGGATACAACCATCGGGAGTGATAAAATCTGTGTATATACATGATTCAGTTGTTAATTAAATTTGGTGATACGCAGAGGACAAGTCAATAGTTGAGAATCATTTTGTGTCTGAGTAACATCACCATTTCATTTATTGTGGGCATCTGGAAATCTGTCAACAATTGTATTGTCATTTGTATGGCCAAGGTCGACACAATCTGATCTGATCTGATCGAAGCCCCAATTGGATCTATCACTCCAGAATAAACACATTTTTTCAATTCCTTAGAAACTAAATCTCTTATAGCTATTGGCACATTCCTCACTTTGTGAATTTTTGGACAAGCATCTTTTTTAAGTCGAATCTTATGTTCGAATCCTATCAGGTTACCTAACTTTTGTTTGAAAACAACTGGAAATTTCACCTGCAAATTCTCTCAGATCATAGTACTATGATCCATGATTAAAACTTGCTCCTAACTGTTTGGACCCAATATTATATGCAAATCTTTTTGATCCTTTCTACTGGAGGGCCTTTCCTAGCTACATACAATTTGTAAAATGACATTCTGTGTTTAAACTGGAATACCAGCAACCTAAAACCTCAAATGTTTTTTTTTCGCCATCATAACCCTCTGGATCAATAGCTGATGGATTCAGAAACTCTCCAATTCCGTGAACAACCCTTTTTCTCCCCAAATGTGTTCATTTACAATTGTATATAGGAAACCAGAATCAGCGAAAATATTTAACTCCACACCACCAATTGTCATTGTGCACTCTGGTTTCTCTTTACAAGTATTATCATTTATATTCAAAATTAATTTTTCTTTAACATTCATGACCCTATGTAAACTATCCTAATCAAAGTGCTTATCAGAGGAATGCTGATCCAACACCTCTCTTTCATCATGCACTCATTTGACACGTTTCTTTTTCTTAAATACCTCAGCATAATGGCCTTTGGCTCCACAATTACTACATGTTTGACTGACTGCGGGACAACTTTTACAGTGCGTAAGGTGTTCTTTGCTATCACATCTATAACATCTAGCTTTCAATTTCATCTTTGTTTTCTCTGTTAAAATATGCATTGCTTTTCTTGACATATGTGTTAAGGATTCTATTAACTGACACAGACTCTTCACCTTTGTTTTGTTTTAAGACTGCTGCACTTTTTCAGACACCTCTGCTTTTCTAACAATAGTTAAGATGGTGTCTAGTGGAGCATCACCGTGAACCTATAACCTTTCTTGTACTGATGGGTTACTGGTGTGCATTAAAACCTGATCTCTTATCAAATCATTCTATAACCCTCCAAATTTGAAATCACACGCTAACTTTTGCAATTCAGCTGCATACTCGTCTATCCTTTCTTGCTTTGTTTGTTTGCGTTGGAAAAATTTGTACCTAGAGATACCGATGCAAACCTTAGGTTGAAAGTGTGTGTCTAAATCATTAAGTGCAGCAATAAAAACATTCGTATCACCCCACTTCTATTTTAGTAAGGCAAGAGTACATTTTTAATCCCCTGGGGCCTAAAGAGTGTATAAGTATTTTTTTTTTGCACATCTGACATTTTCCCTGTTTCATCAATAGCTTCAATGTAGTTTGTGAAATTTTCTCTCCATTCGCTACATTTTAATGGAGGTTCTAATCCTGCTGCTAGAAGTGTTATGGAGGACTAATGGAAACATTTTGGTTGCTTATCTTTATCAATGGACTAATTCAGTGAATCGCTGTCCAGTCTTCACCACTAATAAAGTTTATCCACTATAAATAGTAAGGTATGCGTGTGTATCCTATCTTCCTATGTACTTTCACAGAATGTTGCTACACGCAATTGCACCAAGTGGCTGAGCGTGACGCATTAGATAACAATTCCACTCTCACCACTATTTCTTGTTCCTCCCTACTGGTTTACATGTTGATGAATGAGTAGGAATGTAAATGCGCTCTGACACAAATGCGCTCTGGTTTTCCAAATCCTTATGACGCTCTTATGCGACATGCTCTGACTCTTGTAGAGTGCGCCCCAGACTGCTTTGCGTGCTTGCTCAATAAGGTTGCTAGGATACTTTAATGCAGTCCCAGGTAAACAAGCACGTTCTGAGGCGACGCACACTCAAGACACGGTAGAGTGTGCCCCAGAATGCCTTGAACACCTGCTCAATCCTATTGCTAAGATGCGATGACGAATCCCTGTCCGCACACATTAATCACCCGCTATGGAGACAGGCGGCGAAGGTGCGTGCAGTAGCCCTCACGCAATTCCAGGTGAGCATGCGCTTCCTTATACAGTTTGCCAAGCTCAGCGCACACCAAATACCTTAAATTAGTTTCTTTCCGTGTCAACAACATGTGACCTTGTACTGCTCCTGACTGTGCAACATTGTGGATATGGAAAAATGGTCCTCTTCAAACGCAGCATCTTCAGTTGTCTCAAAGCAGAAAGTATGTCACTGACATTTTCAGCCACAGCTTCTTCAGCAGGATCGTGTAGGTACCGTGGCCTTCATTGCTAAATTATAGTAATGCTCTTCACACAAAGTAGTATTTAAGCATTTTATTACCAAGGTACCGGACCGAGACATATACACATCTGCAACCTTCTCTTCCTCTTGCTGTCCACCCCTTATCAAACGTTCCCTTTTTTCACTCTAGAACTCCACACCAACTCAAAGCATAATATTGTAATAGGTGTTGCAGAAAGACAAAAGCCCACAACAATTAGGAAAGCACAAATTAAGCACATTTTGTTTGTAATTCTAAACTGTGGTAGAAACAAACATTTTAATAGGGATCAAATCAAATCAATACACTAGGTGATGCCGATTACTACACATTACACTTTGTGCGTTGTATACTTTTCCCAGTAAAACTATTTGTCTGTGCAAATGTAATGGTCACTTCATTTGAAAATGTGTTAGCTGTAAAGGCAATCGGTACTACACCATGCATACTCCACTCTACTCCCCTCCATTTTACGCCACTCTACAATACTATGACACACTACAATAATATGACACCCCATGCCACTTTACCCTACGACACTCCACTATGACACAGTTCCACTCCAATTTACGCTACTCCACTCTGCGAAAGTCTACTCTACACCACTCTGACACTACTCCACTCTATCACTCCACACTACTCTATGAAACTCTAAGCCACTCTACTCTGCTCCACGCTCCTTCATTCTATGACAATCTGCCCCACTCTACAACACTTACCACCACTCCACTACTCTAGGCATTGTAGAGTGCATGGTTACCCATAAGGCCTCCCAGCACTAAAATGACAGAACAGATCAATTTCACTAATTGTATACGAACAGCCAGGCTTTCAACATCTTTCCAAACGTCGATTTGTTGTCAAGCTTACAAATCAGCAAGGAGTTTCACAATTTCGGGGCTTGGTAGGCAAAGAAACATCCTCCACTTCTGGCCTTCCAAAGTTCTGGCAACACCATACTGAATGAGGCTGAGGATCTCCGCCTCTTTGTGGGAGTGTACGGCTGCACTAGTGTGTGCCTTAAATTGGATCCCTTATTCTTTGCTTAAAGGGTAGCCAGTGCAATGAGGGTAACAGGCTAAACTGAGTGATGCATTGGGATTTTCAAAAACAGCCGGGCAGCTGCATTCTGAGCAACCTGCAGTCTTTTTTCAACATATTGTGGACAACCAAGATAAAACAGTCATAGTTAAGGCATGATAAAATAAGCGCTTGAACAATGGATCTATGGGAGGAAAGAGAAAGGAGATTCAATATTTTTCTAACCATTCTCAACAACCCATAGGAACTTGTAGCTACCTTCCTAGCCTGCATTGAAAGGGATAGTTAGTTGTCCAGCCAAATGCCCAAACTCTTTACTGTGGTTACAGGATACAGACACTACCCAATGATTCAGGGCAGCTAAGTGCAGACCAGCAGTTAAAATCATTACCATCTATCATCACTTCAGTTTTGTCCTGTTAAGTTTCAAGCAGCAATTTGCCATCCAATCAGCTACATCCCTTAGACAGACTCCAAGTGGATGAGATTCTGATCGATTTTCTAGGGTGAGGGAAATGACTATTTTAATATCATCTGCATACAATACTATAGAGAGGCTGGTGGACTGCATAGTCTCAACCAGTGAACACATACAGAGCTCAAATAATGTAGGGCTCAACGAGGAGCCCTGGAGAACTCCACATTTCAGAGAACAAACCTCAGAATAACATGGCTTGTCCAAAACCTGAGAGCTCCCGTCTTCAAGAAAAGTGGAGAGTCATTGTAAAGCTAGGTCAGTTATAGCCACGCTTTCAAGTCACACTACCAAGACTGAGTGGAATACAGTATCAAAAGCTGTTCTTAGGTCCAAAAAGATAACTGATGCTGTACGCCCTTGATCAAGAATCTGTTTAAGCTCTTCCATGACTACAAGAAGCACAGTCTCTGTGCTGTGTTTTGGCCTAAATCCCATTTGTGAAGGGTCTAAGATATCATTTGTCTCCAAGAATGATAGACCTGTTTTTCCAGCCCTTTCACCGCACCTGATAATAGGGATGTCAGTCTATAGTTTTCCACAAAATAGAAATCCAGGGTGAGTTTCTTTAAAAGTGGTGTTCTCAATTTTAATAGTGGCTTTACGACTGAAAGTGCAGCGGGGAGGAACTACAACTCCATTACTCTACTCCACGACAATCCACTCTATTACACTACTCCGTTATACAAAAACTCTAAAAACCCTCTTCTCCACTCTACACCACTCATCTCTACACTACTCAATGCCACTCTGCTCTATATGACTCTGTTCCACTCCACTCAAAGTCACTCTAGTCCAATGCACTTAAGGACAATAAGATACTATACTACAGTCCATGACACTATGTTACTCCAATCTACACCACTCTACTCTATGCTAAAACCCTCTTTGTTACTTCAGTCAATGACACTCTACACTACTCCACGCCACTCAGATACTTTGCTCCACTCTATGCCACGCCACGCCACATCACTTCATGTCACTCTCCTCTACACCGCTAACTTTTAGCTATGCTGAACAGCAGTCACTCTAGAGTACAACATGGCTAAAACACATCGGCAAAGCCAATAGCTCTTACATAGGTGAGACCTTTTGTCTTTGCTAATGTTCGTTTCCTTTTAGAGGTCAAAAGTAAAGGAAGTAATCAAGTCTTCATCACAAAGGTGATATAAGTTTAAGGAGGATATTTTAAACCAGAAGTAATGTACATTGGGAAAAGGAAAGAACAGTTTGAGGCATGCCAAGTGTCAAGATGCAGGGAAAAGAGTAATGAACACCAAAAAAAGAGAAGCATCAGAAAAATGAACAGAAAAACATTTTAGTGGAGGAAGGAAAGCGTTGCATGCAAAGTGGGAGTCACTTGAACACTAAAAATGTGACTGACGAAAATGCATGAGTCAATCTCAATCACTGGTAATTATTCAGGTGCAATATATTATCTATAATTTTATGGGAACTATACATAGGTGTTGCAGATGTCAGAACTCCGTGATTCAAGAACGAGCAGTGTAGATTATAGTTCAGAAATGTTTTTTCCACTTTCAAGACATTTTAGAGTATAGTAGTCTCTCTATGGGAGAACTGATTTTACTTAACTTTTCCTTTCAGGTGACTATGAATGACTAATTTTGATTTGAACTTCATATTAAAAATGCAATCACATATTGATTGACTAACTCGAAGATTTTGCCTCCAGTAAACATTTTAACCTTTAATAAATCTTTATGCTTTGAAAGTTAATCATTCTCTGTATTCCTTGTGGAGACTAATGTGAACTTTATGGACTCAAGTTTGCACACAGAAAAGCACTAACAATTGAAACTGTCATTATTTACATTTTCTTATTGAGCTTTTGGGAGAGTGTTAGGGGCAATGAGATGGTGTTTCATTTGCTCTGAATGACAAATCAAAACAGATCAAATTAAAAATAAAAGCAATTAAGTTGATTCAACAGTGACAGGGAAGAAGGGCCAATCCCTAGGCAATGTTGATGGAGAAAAAGGATGGAAGCCCACACTTAAAGGAATACAGCGTCCACAAGGCAAGCAATAATTTTGTAAGTGCCATAATGGAGCAATTTACTAACCGTGTTGTAACAAAACAAATACTTCAGAAAGACTGGATTGCGATAGAAATGGGAGTGGAATAAACTGAAGAAAATGTGCAACTAATGTTTTTTAAAAAAATATAAAAAATAAGGTGCATGTGTTGAAAATACACAGAGGGTCAATAAACAAGAGACTAAAACAATTACTCTAGTTATTGTGTGAAAAATATATCTGTCAGGTTTTCACAACAAATAGTTAAATGAAGTTCTCAAAGTTTAACCTGCTGGGCAGAGAAATAGAAATAGGAAATCAACTTTGACAGAATGAAGTACCGCAGACTATGTGGCAGCATTCACTGAACCTTACACGTATGCACAGAGATATGTCCATTGCCATTAGCATAGAAAGAAAACAGAGCATGTGAACATTTAGTGTGCCATGAAGCATTCAGTGCCTAGCAGAGATATTTCAAGAGGGGAAGGCAAGTTCCAAAAGAAGTACTGGTAGACTGAAGGGAAGGCAAGGATACAAGTTAACTTCAAGAATCTTTGATGGATAATAGCCAGTTTGAAAGAGGTGCCCTGCTGCTTAACTGCGATCGAGCAGATCTTTCTTGGCAGCACCGGGGCTGAGCAAGCAGAGGGAGATATCAGAGAAGGCAGACTGACCCCGCTAATGTGTAAAGATCAGCGCAGGATCATAGAGTGCTAGTAGACTATCTCGGACTTTGACCTTGTGCTCGTCCTAGCCCTGTTTACATGATCTTTTGAGGCAACTCCAACAGGTGCTGGTGACATCAAATATTGGCACCCAAAGGTACTTGTGTAATTCTGTTCCTCACTGTAGTGCTTTTCCCTGAAAATAAATTTGAAGCACTCCTGGTGGACTGGAATCTTTATGCTCCTCAACTGGATCTGGTCAACATGTAAGTTCAATATCAAATAACAATTCAGAATTAAATGTAAAGCACATTAGGTTTCACAATAAAGGCTGATATAAATTACATTGAAAACCATGGATTTTTACTGCACTTTTAAAGGCATCATATAAAGCAAATCCATCAGCAAGGAGTCAGTGAGTTAGTCATTTTTCATATAAAAGTATAAAGTGAAGTCCAGTAGAAAAATGTAAATAATGACATAGAAAAACAAGATATATTCAGCTCAAGTAAATAATTCCTAAATCAGGTCAGACTGACGGAGTGTCACCTAAAGATCAGGGGAGACTGAGCTCAATATCCTTAGAAAAGGGTACATTTTTATAATAAAAAAAATACAAAGGCATTTGTACACAAATAAGACAATTTTAGGATCTCACACATTAAACCCATCAAATTGAATGATCAAAGAGTTTTAGTCACATTGTTTAATGCTGTACCACCGATTCACATAATATAGTTTCTATCCCTGGTGCTCCTTCGTCACCCCAATAATTAGTACATCTATCACTACAAGTCAAGGTTATGCCGCCATGAGAATCACATTCTGGCCCCAGTAGGTGAGACCTTGAGAAAACATTCACTTTGCTTACACTGCATGAGAACTAAGCTTGAGAACCAAGCATAATGTTGAACATGAGAATGCCACTGTTTTTCAAAACACTATTTACAAAATAACTATTGTACGCAGTGTGCACAGTCAGGAAAGGCAGAGATGACCACGTGCCAACAAATAAGACTGCTGTAGACAGCAACAACTATTTTGAAATCATGTCCTACATTGCACAATGATACAATAAACACAGTTTCTCAGGAGATTGTTTTGAATTAATTATGTCTTAATTACATCTTGTTAGTACCATTATACATTTTGTAAAAATACTTTGTCACAGTCTTTGCACAGAGCACAACCATATCAGGCAGGAGAAGCAACAAAGAGGAGTACTTCCAGCCACGTAGAGGGGCTTACAACGGGTAGCAAGAGGTGTTATAGGACTCATCCAAAGATTCCAAAGATGAGGATCTTACAAGTGGTGTTGGAACCCTCTTCAACTATTTTAACACATTACACAGATTGAATTACAAAACCAAATATTGACATTTCGGAGAAAACTGTGGAAAAAACTGGGGAACAGTACCAGCAGCCTATGGGACGTCGGACAAGAGCAAAGCCGGTGCAGGACACATGCACCGCAGGGTCAGGCGATATCTGCTGCAAATTTGCAGCCGATCATCACCTTCAAGCAATGTGCTGTCAAGGGCCCATCCAAAATGGAAAATAGACACCCTGATTACAGCAGATGTGGGACTCTCGGGGTTCCTGCTAAGATTCCAACAGAATCCTTGCAAAGGGAATGAATAATGTACACTTAGTGGGGCTCAGGTTGTTGCTGAGAGGTAAATAGTAATGAATGCCTGTAGGCTTCTCACAGAAATTAAACACATGTAGGAAACACTGTGATGGTAGTTTTGCAGTCCATGAATTTGAGACCAAGGACTCTACCAGACGCAGATAAAGAGGCTAGTAGTCCCCACAGGATTAAATATGAAATCAAATGGCTTTTACACAAAAACAAATCTCCTGGAGACGATGAATGTCTTGCAACTTTGCTGATCTTTCCAGATAAGCTAAGGTGGAATCACAGGGTAATAAACAACATTGCACAAACAGAGGACAAGGCATCTTCTCCTGGGGTGGCTGGTAGATCTAGGGATTGATCTGAAACAAATCAACATTGATAGTTTTACTTCTTGCTTTGCCTCTCAGCTCCCTCCTTTTCCTCTTTTCTGGGCTTGTTCTGAGCTTGTTTTGTTGTATTACATTGAGTTGTTTATATTTAAAAAAAACAGTCCGTATCAAGGGCTGTGGAATTAGACAAGTTGTTTTATATAAAAAGATTTAAACCATAACTTTACTTAACTTATTTTACTGATATTGGTAAAGGTGTTGTTAACCCTGCTAAGTCATACAAATGTGCCACATACAACTTACATAGAAATGCCTGCAAAGGGTGCATTACATCCTGCATGTTACTAGACCAGTGATACCTACTTTGCCCACCCACTGCAGTGCTAGCCTAAAAGGGGAAACTAAATGAACTAAAAAACACCAGCCTGGACCAAACACCATGCAAAATTACTGTGACCAAGTATTTCGTCAGAAAGAAAAATTTCCAGCCAGTGGGCAAAATTGTGTTTTTCCTACATAATAGGCAGAATACCATTTAATAGCATTAACGATCAACAGACGGCTTTCTAACTAATGCAATGCACAAATAGTATTGCATGGTATGGTGCTATACTAAAATCCCACTGTGCACTTATCACATTTCTCCAGTCTTAAGAGGAGTCCCTTTCCCCTTTCTTGTGTCACAGTGACAACCTTAAAATGGCGGATAAACACACTGGCAGTCATTAACAGAATGGGAACCGGCAGTGGCGAACATGTAGTGTGTTACGAAGTACAATGTACAATTAAAAAACAGTAAACAACATTCCTATATACTTTTATTAGTAAACATCCAATAATATTCCATATTCACAGAGCCAAGAGAGTGGGAACCAGAAGATTACCCACATTGAAAGAAACCACAAGTGACACCAAGAAAGGTTTCTTTCACCTGAAGAGTTCGCATTTCATTTCTTTGACAAAGGTTTCAATTCTACAAATTACATTATGTTTCAAGAACAGCACAGGATCTTTTGTACAACAATTGAAATAGTTACGCTGCTTTCCTAATGTTAAGCATTTTTTTATAACTTGAACATTCTGAAGTGTTTATTTCTTTTTTGTGGTTCCCCACCTGATGTTTTTAACATTTTGTGATTGGTTGGTTACAATTGAGGTGTATGTAAGGTAATGATTGTGATATGCATGAGAGTGTGCTGAAGTCTTAGAATGCCTTACGGAGAAAGGTCGAATTACCTTGCTGTGTATAATTAGTCTATATTGCAATTTATGACTGTTTTGTGATTTCACACTACCTTCCGCAAATGAGCAGTCAATTTGTAGGCGAGATAAAGAAAATATATTGAAAAGACAAATAACAAAAATTGTCAGAGAACATACATACATGAGTTTTAGCAATTATAATTTCTTGGCTCAATGTTTACACTGTGAATATGTAATATTATTGAATGTATACGAATATATATACATAGGGATGGCGGATAGTGTTCTTTACTTGTAGCTCATTTCTCCTGCTTCCACCTCCCGTTATTTTGTTCCTTCCAGGGGCCCTCTTATTCCCTTTGGATGAAGTACAGTGTACACATAGCTTTATCTCTTTTAAAATATTCTGCATACAAGACTGTAACAAGATCCCGCAGTAAATGGCATCTAACACTGGCTGCCAGAGCCACTGGAAAATTGTTTTAGCTGTTTCAAGGTAGCTCAAAATTTGAGTTAGCCCCACAGACCCACACCCTAGAAACACAACAGGGATTCTCAAGCATAATCCTGCAATGGTTTAGGCTTTACATTGCTATGGGAGCACCATCTTGCTCAAATGGAGCTTCTCGGTACCAGAAATTCCTAGAGTCCCCCAGGGATTCATTTCCTCCTCCATCACCTTCAAACTTTAGATTAAGTCTCTCAGAGCTTTATTAACCAACAATATCATCAAGCTCCATTAATGCACTGATGAAAAAAATCTTTGCTCAAAATCTCCTCTGCTTAACATATGCATCAACTGAAAACATCCCTCAGGCTAATCCTGAACTTTATGTCAAGAATGTTAAGGTTTACCAAACAAGGGCTATTCTATTCATGAATTCTTATAGAACGAGTGGCTACCCGAGGGACTCCCAGCGCTACCGGTAGACAGTATGAGAATTAGTTGTCAAAAAGCCAGGTCTTCATGGAGAGTTCATGTTCTAGACGGCGCAATTCAAGAGGCAATAGATTCCAAATTTAGAATTATTTGGGGGGGGGCGCCTTGGGGGGGGGGGGGGGCGAAAGGGAGGAGAGCAGGGCCAGGTAAATAATGGACTGCCCCCCCCCCGCAGCCCCCTACAGGTCCTACAGATCCTGGGCACCTTCAAAAGATGAGCAGAGGATGAATGGAGCAATCTCTTTGGAAGATAAGGGGTGGCAAGAGAACAAAGCAGGGCGGGACCCTTGTTAGTGACAGCCCTATGCAGCAGACAGAGTTTTGAACTGAACATCGCATGCCACTGGAAGCCAGTGTAGATCACGTAAGGGCTTGGCCACAGGCAGGTATGTGGGAATGTTCAGCAACAGACGAGCAGCAGCATTTTGTAGTCTGTAGTATTTTAGTGACATATGAGAGAGAGCCAAAAAACAAGGTGTTCCCATAATCCAGCCGGGCTAGCACCAAGACCTGTATAACCACTCTTCTGGCCGTGATGGGGAGGAGATGGAGGATTTTATGTGACGTTCCCAGAGTGCCAAAGCAGCTTGCAGAGAGGTTTGTAGCATGTTGACACATAGATAGCCCAGCACCTAACCAGATACTGAGACTCTTTATTGACTCTTTAGGACTATGAAGGCTGCAGAGGTAGTCTGGCAGGGGACTGGAGATTGGGTAGCTGAGGTGGTTCCCTAACAGCATGATCTCAGTTTTGTCCTTGTCTAGCTTCAGCTTGCAGGCGGACATCCAGCAGCCAACTTCTATTAGACATGCAGATAGAGGGGGGCTGGCCCACTGACATCACCAGCAGCGTGTCATCGGCATAAGACACCAACAATAGCCCATGAGACTTTAGGATCTCAACCAGAAAGCACACATGAATGTTAATAAGAGTGGGGCTCAAGGAGGAGCCCTGTGGCACTCCGCAACAAAATGGAAAGCTGGCTGAGAGAAAGACCTGGTCCTGAACCTGAAAAGAGCAATTCTAAAGGAAGGACACAAGCCAGCTAAGGGCTGTGTCCGTGACCCCAACACTGGAAATCCTTTGCAGCAGGATGGAATGATTTACAGTGTCAAAAGCTGCACTGAGGTCTAAAAGAACGATGGCAGCCAATTGTTCCTGATCTAGGATGCTTCTGAGTTTCTCAGCCACTGCCACTAAAGCGGTCTCTGTGCTACGCAGCAGACGGAAGCCCATCCGAGTAGGATGTAACAGTGACTGCGATTTGGGGAAAGTCAAGAGGTGCTTGTTGACGTACTTCTCCTATATTTTGGAGACCCCAGGCAAAAGAGAAATTGGCCTAACATTGCTTAGGTTCAGAGGGTCCAGGTTTTTTTTTCCCCCCAAAAAAGCGGCTTAACTAGCACATGCTTCCAGTGCTAGGGGAAAGACCCACCAGCTAGCGAAAGATTAAACACTTATGTCAGGGGCAATGAAGGCAGCCCCTTGCTGCAGAATGCACATAAGTACAGAGTCATGCAGTGATCCTGATTTCACTACTGTTAGCAAATCTATAACCATACTAATGGAGAGAGGAGGAAAAGCTGGAAGAGTCTGACCTAGCAGGGCCGTGGGGACAGCTCCAGGAGCATCACTAGGGACAGCCATTTTAGAAGTGGGAATGGTGGGAAATGCTTAGAAAAGTTTCATTATTTTGTCCTGAAAGAAAACAGCCAGTTTGTTAAAATGCTCAGTTGATGCTGTTGGAGAAAGGCTAGTGAAGGGGGGCTCAAAAATACTTTTAAAGATTTTAAAGATTTCCTTTGAGGAACTGGCAGAATTAACAATCTTTGAGGAGTAATAGGCAGCTTGAGCAACTTTAATTTCCGAATGCTAGCGGCAGATGGCATTCCTATACTCTGTCTTACAAGTAATATCGTAGTTCTTTTTCCATTTCCTCTACAGCCCCTTACATTCCTTCTGAAGAAGGCAGGGGTCGGAGGAAACCCGAAGTGATCAGTGGGTATGGAACGGGGCTGATTGCAGCCTAGCGGGAAGCACAGTGTCAATCTAGGTGGACAGCCAATTGTCAAATCATCAGGCCGCCTTGTCCACCGAATCTAGGAGAAGTGGTTTTGAGGATTCCAAAGCTGCTAGCCATCTAGCAGTGTTTAGTTTGGGCCAATGTCACACTAAGCGTTTAACTGGAAGCTTAGATAAGGAGGGACGGTCTGTAGTCACAGTAAAAGAAATCAAATTGTTGTCTGTCCAAGTCAAAGGGAGGGGGTGACTGGACCTGCAGATTGTTGATGTTACTAAATATTAAGCAAATAGTGTGCCCCGTCAGGTGGGTAGGGCCTTCCACCAGCTGAGATAGTTGCAGAGCGGTCATATCCTGTGATACATTATTCGAGGCACTATTAGACTGATCATTCATGTGAAGGTTAAAATCACCCAATAAGGTGAAAGATTCCTCATACTCACTAACAGCACCAAACAAACAGATTTAAGCTTGGCTAACCACTATAAAAATAAACATCTTCGCCTGCCAACCACCAAGCACAGCCAAATGTTCATGAAGCACCCTTGAGACAGACTTCTTCAGTGACTAATTCTGAATGCCAGTGCAAGCCATGGTTCCCACAAATCTACATACTGGCAATGCCTTGCTCACCCAAGTTCTCAACACCACCTTCAATCATACATACTAAAACTGGTCTCCTTATGGGCATGAACAATTTTGGCCACTTCACCTCAACAATGAAAAAGCTTCTAGCCTGCCTCATCTTCAATACCAGCTGCATTACTTATGAGTACATCCATACCAACATCCTGGAAAATTACCTCAGGTGGGCAACACCCTGTCAGAAGCCATATAACTGCCATACTGGCTAAGAAATGCAAAATGAGATGGAAAGGACCAGAAAGCACTTTAGAAATGCAAAATGGAAACAATAAGAAAGCATTTATACAGCAGAGGATCTGAAACAACTTCCTCATGAACATAAAAACAACTCCAGCCTCCTGCAATTACTGCCACTACTGTTTTTTTCACCCCAATATTGTTGGGGTCACACCTGGTAGAATTTCTCAGCCCCAAATGGAAATGTATTTGTTTTGGAGAAACAGAGAAACAGCTCGCGGTCTCTCACCCCTCCTCTAGTGAGTTATGCTCTAATCGATCAGGAGTGTTAGAAGACATGCAAACCAGTCAGAGAATCTCTTATCTGGAGAAATGAACCTCTGTCTGGATAACCCAAGTCAATAGAGGCACAATGATTGTTTTTCCATAATTATATGGTTATTTAGTATGCAGCATTTGGCTACATGATGTGTGTATCAGTACAATTACTATTGTACACGACTCAGCAGATATATGTAAATTGGGCAAAGATTAAAAAAAACCAATCATATTTAATCACACATCCCTATCCTATTAATCTACTCCCTAAGCATTCGTTCTATAAAGGTTTCAGCCTTATAACCTAAATGGCTGTATCAATTCACCAAGTTTTATTTTGCCAAGCCAAGTATAGTTTTCCTACATGCTTTAGATTGGCCTCCAGTCGGCAGTATGAATTCAGTTCTTCAGAATCTCTCCTTAGCAACTTGTTATTGTCTCTAACCATGCCCCTCCACGGCACATTATATACCTTTTAGCTAATGGTACTGTATGGAGCAAGGAGCAGTCACACATGCTCAACTCTTACTTTGCTATATAACTGCAAACAATACCCCTTTGCAGAGGAATACAGAAGCTAATCCTACATTTTCATCCTTCCTTTCAGGTCAGATATCTACAAGGCCATCTTACCTTTCAGCTACAGTTACAACACATGCAACAGAAAGGTAGAAACTTCCTTCTCTGCCTAAATAGTTAGAATGGTGTAAGTAAAATATTGAGTTTCTAAATGGGAAGGAGCACAACTGAGCACACATTTGTTAGCTTTACAATTTAAAGAATCAATTTTCCTACACCATTTGGCTATACACACATCCTCTCTAATGTTATATGTAGACATGTCTACATATAGTCTTACGACCTATCTTACTTATAACTTGAGTTCTTATGAAAGCCCTGTCACTCATGACACCTCAGTTTTGTGTGTTTATCATTAGGACTGACAATTACTCAGCCCCCACCCTTGCACGTATGAAAACTAAAAGGTTTGACAACTATTAACTCTAAATCCTTAACATAGTGTTATCTGAATGTCACACATTGCACTAGAGCAGAAAAAGTGCTTAGTGGGCATTCAGGATATTGCCCAGTGCTTTAGACCAAGTGTCTCCAACCAGTCGATTGTGTGCTACCAGTAGCTCCCAGACACCTCCACAGTCGCTCATAGCCTTAAGTTCATTTTAATTTTCTGCCATTATAAAATGTCACATTTACAAACAGCAGACCTCATGCTCCTAGAGTCCAGTAGACACTACGCCGTATGTATAACTGAAAAATAGAGTATTTATTTTAAAAGGGAGAAATTCAAAGTGCAGAAAAATGTTCCCTATTTTTAACATCATTGCAGAACTTCATTTGCACTTTAAATTTAATCCAGTTAAAAATAATGGTTTTATGTCTGTGCTATACTTGTAACAGTGCCACACATGGAGAAAGATATGGCCTGTGCCACAAGTACATACAACACAGGCTTTCAGTCACTCGTACACATATCCCATTCATACACACACGTTCATACATCCCCAAAGCACCACGCTCACACTGACACAAATAGCAGCCCTGTCATAGTGCCCCAAGTCAAAGTATCTGGCTCTATGCACATTAGTCTTAAAGTCAATGAGGCTAGCCGTGGGGGTGTCTGGTAACAATGTGCAAGTTGTTTGGCCTTCAGGAACTCACAACGATTTTCAACGATCAGAAGCAGCTCTCACTACGGAAAAGGTTGGAGACCCCTGCTTCAACCCATACTTTTTTCTTATTGCTGTTTTACAATGAATTAGTAAAGTCATGACTTTCATTCCTGTTTCACTTCCATGAACAACAACTCTCAAATCGAACGCTCAAAAGCACAACGGTCTTTCAGAACACTTGTATTTTCAGTTAATGCATCTATTTTTGTATTTTCTTTGGGCTTCCTGACTCACTTTCTTTAGCAGTAGTACCAAGAAAAGTACAATTGCATAAAATAATTGGAGCCAATCCAATGAAAAGATTCAAAGTAAAGTATCCTACTGTTTGTGAAGCTGAACCTAATGTGTATTTGTATGCCATCTAATATTCCCTTACCACCAGCTTTTTGTATGAGAAACTAACCCTCTTGGGTTTTAAGCATGGGTGAAAGTTTCTAAGCTGTCAACAAACACTGGAGAGTAAGTGCTGTCAAATCCTTTCTCATTTATTTTCATTTCTGACCACCAAGAAAAGCATTTCCACTTATTTTCCCTTCAAAGATATTGAAGTGTTGAGCATGGTGTCTAATGAATAAGGATTAACCCAGCACTGGCACATTTTCCTAATGTTGTAGGTGTTAATGTGGACCTTAGCATCAAATGTTTGAAGTTGTTCACTGTGATAGGAGTATTTGTATATTGCATGGGACTACAGATGTGTGAATGAGTTGCTTATAAATTGTGTATATCCTTCCTATCTCAGCCTGGTCACATAGGTTCAAACAAAGGTATGTGGAACTGGAACAGTCTCTGCTGTGCCCAGGATTTGATGCTTCAAGTCCTCCTAGCAGATGCCATCTTGCAGCAGGGTAGCTATTAGGTAACTTGAGATTAAAACAATATACTGATTGTTACTCCGTGCAATCCTTCATGTTAATCTGGTTTTCATACTGCTATATAAGGATCCTTATATTTCTGGAACATACTCTACACCCAGCATCCTTATTAAAACACTACTGTTAGACAAATAAGAAATGAGATCAGCATCAATACTCTCTAGACTTAAGTCCAGAAGGACTTTGTGCACATTTCCATAGGCTGTCTACATTCTACAATGCTGTGGGCTCTCTGAAAACAGTTTATTTCAAATTTCTAATTTTGTTCTTCTATAAATGAAACAATCTCAGCAAATCTCACACTAGTGACTCTTTAAGGCATAGAGATAGCATATCTCCAGTAAGCCCTAAATCAAATGTTAATGGTGGTGCTGATGGTTTTGCTACAACATTTTCTGTCAACTGATTGCTTACTATTTAAGGTTTTGCGTGGGATCTGGCAGTTCCTTATTGATAGCTGGTTCTGACTGGGGCACATTCTGCATCATTAGCAACACTGTGTTGCGGCAGCAGTGTCTTCTTAAGGATTTGGGGACCCTGGGCAAGACATTTTGGGGACCCAAGTATGGAACAAATTTGAATTTTATTATCCATTCCCATCTAATTAAATCCTGCATGATGCCAAACAATACTAAATTATATTCTAAACGTAAACAGGATTACACAAAAACATTTGAAATGCGTCTTTCCTGGGGCCCCAAAAAGTCCTTAAGATGACAGTGGGTAGAGGGACTGAGTCATAGCCAGAGGAAGATATAGAGGGAGAGAGGTTTAGATAGAAAGGGGTAAAACAAAGTTATTTTTCTAGGAGGCCCTTGGAAGGTGGGGGGCCTTGGGCAATTGCCCATGCATTGAAACACCTCTCTGCAGCAGCTCTGGAAGCAGCACTGGTTGGCTATACAGGATAGGCCACATGACAGTGTCACTGACTCAACAGGCACCTGTCCCTTCTTTCCTCTCCTCAGTAATGGCTGTACAATTGATCACTGTTTGTGTTCTTTTTGTTGCAACCATTAGTACAGGCTTCTCATAGGTGGGTTTGCACTCTTCCTGCTTTCTCCATCCCTCTACCATGACATCTCCAACCTTTTGTAACCAGTCAATCATTGCAAACGATGACAGGGCAGTAAGAGCCTCCCTCAGGTTTCTCTGAGCAAGTTGTAAATCCTACAATAGGTCAAGGTGCATTTGACCATTTGGATTCTTCTCTTCTGGAAGATCTGATACATACATTTTGACTCCAAATAACATCTCATAAAGTCACGTGGTTTAACAAAACATGCCTTAACATATTATTTAAGGTTCTCTGTGTACTACGGAGGCTGTCTAGCCAGGATGTGCAATTACTTAAACTTGCTGCAGAGGTCTAAGGGCCATATGTACGAACACTTTTTCCCATAGACACAGAATGGGCAAAAACCTTTGCTACATCTGGCCCTAAGTGGATGGGATCTCTAGGGAACAAAGTGCCCCTACTGCTCTTTAAAAAATAAAAAATAAACAGTTTCCATACTTGGTTAAAAAACACAACCATCTTGGAACAGTTTGTGCCAAGTTTGGGGTGCATCTGGCTGGAAGGGAGCGGGTATTCTCTGCTGTACAGCTAAAGGAGAGCTAAAGAACAACAAGCTTTTTCTCTAGGGTGCCTGCTATGTGAAAGAAAAGTAAGCGTGTGCAGTTAGTTAATCAACAAATTGAAAGGCTGCCAGGGAGCCACTATAGGCTTCAATTGATGGAGTCATTAGAAACTTTATGGTGATAAAGACGGATTCTTTTTGAGATGTAATGCAAGCGTGTTACTAGCTGAATTCTGAAGATTGTACCTATAATGAGGATTCATAAAAAACTACACTAGTTACAGTCCGATTATGTATTACTTAAAAAATATTTTGAAATCACTTGTTTTTATCTTAAACAATAAATCATGTGGCTCAGTTTGCAGAGGCTTATCTTACACTGAGTGTAATAAGAGTTTAAAATACTAACATATTCACAGTACTTTCCAACAGGCTGGGAACTCATAGCACTATAAATACATAAGTCACTATTCGCCACTGCGCCAATCAGGACTCAATTATTTGACTCTCTGCTTACACATAGAGACGTCTGCAGGGATCGTATTAACCAACTGAGGTTTCATACCATAAACAAGTGCATTTCCCATTGATACGGTGATTGTATTTTATCAGCACTTACTGCATGAATATAGTGACATCATACTTTGTTCCTTTTAGCCATGTTTTGGGGCCTGTCCTCGCACACTGCACTCAATTTCACAGTTCCCACACTTTTGTATGCACTTCAACCGCTGTCTTGCTATGAATGCTTGTTTAAGCAGACGGTGAGAACTGGAGACTTTATCGCACTTCAGCAAGTGCTTCTGCTAATAGCCTAGAAGTAAAAACTAGCTCTTGATCTGAGTGAAAGGT
Source organism: Pleurodeles waltl (assembly GCF_031143425.1). Classification (NCBI taxonomy): domain Eukaryota; kingdom Metazoa; phylum Chordata; class Amphibia; order Caudata; family Salamandridae; genus Pleurodeles; species Pleurodeles waltl. The sequence goes on along the minus strand of NC_090436.1, from coordinate 387,731,956 downwards.
ATAAACTTCACTCATAGTAATTAAGCACAAAAATTATTTTGTGACAGCACAATTTGTGATCTGACACTGATGCCACATCCTTGTGAAACATGTACAAAAATCTTTCCCCACCAATACATATTTTTATATTTTATTATTAGTTTGAACGGACTAACAATTGGTGTAAACAACTCAACAGGGTTGCACTGTCTTGTTCAATGGAGTTTGCGGTGGCCTGACAGTGGTAGGCTTTTTTTATTTGATAGCAAGTTTCTAATTTAAGACATTTGCCTGACAAGGTTAAAGGCTCTACCTGTACATTCTGCACCACATGTAGCTCTCACTCTTGGAATAGGGTCAAATGCTCTAAACAGGTTAATGTCACTTCAATAAAAACATAGATCGTAGTGTTCTGGAGAATCTACTATTGCATATTTTGTAAATAGCTCTGCTGCATCTGTAGCCTCGATTTCAGTCCACGAATAGAATACTTCAGTAATGTATACAGAGTCTGCTCTAATCACTAGTATAATCTTGTCCCCAGTTAATGGGAATTCCGTTGCTATCAAATGGGCGGTAATGGCAGAGTGCATATATTCTGGTATTGTCTTCAACTCTACATCCTCAGTAACTTTTCAAAGACTCAAGGATAAGTACTGGTGACCAGTGCAGGTGCTTCATATCTGTTAAGCGTTTAACAAACCTCTTTTGGACAAGGGGTTGCCCTTCTTGATAGTAAGGAGGATTGGAAAATACCTCTAGATGTATCTGGTTAGGTTTTATGTGCAACTTGTTTACTAGGGCCCACGACGTCAGGGGGCACGGTCCCTCAGTGGGTACCAGGTTGTGTTCATCCTAATATCATCATAGCCAGTAGACCTCTTAGCCCCATTTGTACCTTTTCTGAGAAAAGAAGAATTGTCATATATCTATCACTCTTGCTCTAGTGAGTTATGAGATATTAGATAAGGACTGTTAGCATTTGGATAAACCTGTTAGAGAATCTCTTATCCTCAGATGATGTTGAAATGGAGGCCCACATTTATAAACCGAACCAGACGTATGCACAATTATTGGTATTTCTCAATTATATGGTTATTTTGCAGCATTTACCTATATAATGAGTATCCATATACTCACAATTTTTATAAACTCAGCAGATAACTTGCAATTTCGGAGAAGGTTAACCCAAAATCATATTTAATCACACATCCCTATTCTCTTAGTCTACTCCCTATTGACTATTTCTATATAAAAAGGTTTCAGCCATCTATCATCTTCAGGTCCTCCTAGGGTTCCATGTTGTTTGTCCCTTGCAATCTTCAACCTCTACATGGAGCTCCTCTGGGCCCCATTAACAGATCACATTACCGATATGTTGACATTACAAAACTCCACTTGAAAAATTACTTACTCAAGACATTCAAATTCTCAGTCTCCACCCCATTCATATATAGATGTCCAACACCCATCTAAAGCTCAACCTCACTATTTACAATAACATCAAGCAAAAACAGTACAAACTGGGCTCAACAGTTTGACCAAAATGCCAAGTCACTTGGATTTACTATTGACACTAACCTCACCATTCAGGAACATATGGACAAAAAATGTGGGGGCTCCGAGGCCTTTTCTAACTACTACAGCGTCTCGCAAGCGCATGCTACACAGGCTCGACCATAAAAAGACTAAGTGGTATGCTGGAGTGTAGCATAACCCGTTGTCTTTTAGCAATAAAATTAACTCTGAAAATCTCCAACGCCCCATTAAAATTAAAATGCTGATAATTGCATTTTTTTTTTTTTTTACTTAAATACAACGTTTCAAAATGTGCTGTCTGATGTATATTTTTTTGTGCATTGTTCTGAGGGGCGAACTGTAGAAACCGCTTAGATGAGGGCCCCTGACTTCCAGTAATGATTCAGTGGAGGTCCACAGAAGTCAAAGGTATAAAACCGCTTTGCTAATGCATTCCGAATGTTGTAGTTGTAAATTGCTTCCATTTAATTAATTCCACTAACAGCTGCTAGCAATAGTTGGTAGGTTTAAAATTGCGTGGCTGCAAACAGCCTCCATGATGATATGGAGTAAGACACTGACATGGAGTATTATGACCACCTTATACCTGCAGTACCGACATGTAAACCCTTATCACACAACCTCCAGCAGGGTTGTGGCCGGGGAATGCAGTACAGATGCCTCAGCCTTGTTGGATGGTGACGCCCGTGTTTCCCTGATGCTCTGTCCATGCACTCATTTTTCATTTAACACCAATTACTATGTTGTCAGTCTCCAAATGATTCTCCAGTGTGGACGCGTTTCAATCAAAACCTAACTTAGCATCTGCATTTGGATGTAAGACTACCCTGTCTCCTTTAAATTCCGAAATGTCTCGAGGAGCTCTATGTGTTTGGGGGCTGGGGAGGCTCACTTAGTTGTTTTAATGGCTCAAGAATTTCAAAACTGCAGGGCACCATTGAAACCCTTCAGGCTCCACAGGTATGAACAAGGGTAGAAATGGAGACCGGTGTCCCCCACAGACATCAAGCCGATTGGCCTCGCCCATCACTACCGGACTGGCACGCAATGCACCATATGTACGTTCAGTGAATCACACCCTTCAGCACATTCTAGCGTTGTCACTAAAGTATGGTCCCCAAAGTCTGCCAGCTTGGGCTCGTTCTGGCTTTTCAGCCAGCAGCAAGTTTTATTACAACTTATATCTATCTATTCACTGAAAAAAAAAAAAAGGTTACAGGGACGTTATAGTTAGGTTCTGAATTTACTCGTACAAAACCATAGAAATTCAGCAGTTATAGTTGTTTTAAGTAACTATAACTCGCGCCCTAAGGTAACTATAACTCGTGCCCTTGCCATGCACATTTTTCTAATCAATAATTTTATTGAAAATGTTGCAGTGATAATATCAAAGATGCCATACAAGATCTCATCAATGATATAATATGTGGAGAATAAACTGCAGGGTGAAGGCGGAGTTATAGTTACCTTACGGCACGAGTTATAGTTACTTGAAAGATACTATAACTACTGAATTTCTATGGTTTTGGACGAGTAAACGCAGAAAGCAGAACGGTCAGAACTTAACTAAAACATCCCTGTAACCTTTGGTTTTTTTTCCAGTGAATTTCTATTTTTTTTTTTTTACATAAAGCAATTTTAATTACCATACGGTATTCCAACCCCCTCTGCGCACACAGCCTGCAGCCAGGCCTTTTCAGCCAAGCCCTTACAACCACCCAACCCCGTGCCACGCACGTCCTTTGGCCGTGGGCAGCGCAAGTTGGCCACAGGGCCTCGGTCAGTGGATCTGTGAGTGAGTGCTTGAGTGGGTCTGAAAGTGGGTGTGTGTGAGAGTGGGGGCATGAGTCTGAGTGCTGGTATGAGTGAATGAATTAGAGTATGAATGAGTGTTTTTTCTTTCAAATTTTTGTATATTTGTAAATATTTAGTGAAAATTCACAAATATTGCGTATGGTGACGCAAAATTATTTCAAACCCATAGTTTGCCCCCAAAAGACACTTATATCACACCACTGGGGACAGGGTACCGTCACCCTGATCCCTTATGACACTTTCAATTTGGATTTTCACCCAGGGACAGTGTCCCGTGAAATAAAAGGGCAGCTGTAACTTTCTAGTCAGGTTGTGGTCAGCCAATTGCAATGCTTCTTTTCACATGTGTTTTCATGTAAAATTTCCGAATTTCGCAAAATAATCGCAGTCATCGTGGCCAGAGATATACAAATTTATTTTCCCTTCCATATCGCAAAAGCTACTGAATGGATTTACACCAAATAAGCAGACGTGTGATCTGTGTACTGAAAGCTCGCTTTCAAACAAATTTGGTGTAATTCCCTCCAGAGGTTCAGGTCGTAGACGTGTGTAAAGGTCCTGTGGGAATTAAAATGGGAAACACAACTCCCCCCCCCCTTCTTTTTCTCTGCCCACACTTGACGGATCACCCCAAAACTTTCCGTGCACAGCAAGAATCATTGCGAAATTTTTCTGGGGGAAATTTTGGGAAGATTCGTCGAACTATGCCAAAGATATAGGCAAGTCAAAAAACACTTTTTCTATGGAAACATGGTCCTAACTAGAACTACCTGCTGGCGACTGCCACTAGGTAATATGGGCCTGTAAGCATTATTATTACTATATTTATTAAGAACAGCAACAGACAACCAAGTTTCTAAACACTGGACAAACAGAAACAAAGAATGAACATTTACACAAACTGAATGATAACATCAAAATACACACACAATGCAGACGTCCAAGGAGTCTAGGAAGCCAAGTTCACCTTCCAGCTATTTTAGGAATATAGCAGATGCGTTAAGTCTCTGTTGAAAGACAATGAGTTTTTATTCTAGTCTGAGGTTTAAAGCTATATTAGTCCATAACTTTGCACCTGCCAAGCTCAACGTTTTTCTCGGTATTTAGACTGCCATACTTCTTCAGCTGAAAGAAAAAAATCAGCTGTCCTGCCTGGATTCTTTAAAGTTCATGGTTTTCTTTATTCTGGAGGCCCCGGACGGGTCCATAACGCTAGCTAATACAACTGTATGAATTAACAATTTGCATGACTATGCCCAATAAAAAGTTTTTTAAAAAAAAACACTTTTGACCGGCTAATAGATGGTAATTTACTGACTAAGATGCTGCCTGGACTAGGGGTGCACATGATAGACCAGAGTCAAATAGGACACACGGATTTTCTGCTACTAACCTGAACATGTGATCGACTGAACACACGAAAAGGTGGCCCGAAATATGAAGGCCAAGGTAAATTTCCAACAGAGTTAAAGTTTAGTGGTAGGACTTCTGTATTAGTGCTACTAAGGTAACGTCTTTTTATAAGCATCCAGAATTTTAAGACTGCCTTGTAAGTATCCAAACTTTCAAGACTCCAAGTCAGTCGGTCAGCACAACAAAGCAGTCAGTCAACAGCCCCCCTCCCCGCCAAAGATCATCTACTTCAATGCTAAGGTTAATCACTAACTGAATGTCACCCGCATGCAGTTCACTTGTGTCACCACTGTCCTTGATGGGTTGTGCCAGAGGAAGCACAGAGATATGAGAGAAAGGGGGACAGGGCCGAGCCCTGAGATGCTCTGCATTCTAGTGCGTGGGTTGTGAGCAATAGTCTTCAACTTTGATAAATCATGTGCTTCTTTCTGATTTTTTTTCTACCCTACCAGAAATGTTAAACCACTCGGACTCTCATCAAGAGGATCTGCGGTTTCAAAGATTGACAACAGAGCCTGAATGATAGTAACTGGAGCACCAATTTCTCCTGCCTTGTCAGGAATATTGATCATGACTATCTCTCTGTCCTTATGAGAAAATATAGAATTAGTGCCCTCCCAAAACGAGCCTCTCTCCATATAATCTTGCAGTTGTTGATGGATTTTGCTTCAATTCGTTTTGCTAAGAATGGCAGAGTAGCTAAAACTGGAACAGCATGCAACAGCTGTTGTCCAAGGACTAACTGACGACGTTGCCTATAACTGGGGACGACTTACCAGCTGTCATTACTGTATAGTAACTGATGTGTGAAGCAGAGAAAAAAGTCCCTCGTGCCCACTGACTATGTTCCTACCAGCTGCTCGCCAATTTTCAAAAACGTTATTTACCGTTTGGCTAACAGCCTTTTTTTTTTTTAGTTTAATCGTATTTTTATTGCAGTTTTAAGAACGTATGGGAGAGGTGGGATACTCAATGTCGGGAAGGCTCAAAAATATTTCAAAATAACCTTTGTCTCTTTCTAATCTACATGAGTGAAAAGGGGAGACAAACCAGCCTTAAAATTAAACATCACTGGGAAGTACTGAGTAAGACGAGAAGAGCATTACTAGGCTTTGCAATAACAAACCTGTCGCAACTAGATAGTTCCAGATTTTGAAGATTAACTATGTAGTGCTAGGTTGAATCAGTCTGTTTCACATGAACACGGGAAGGGCAGTGAAACGGACAGGCGCACTCACTCCTTACATCTGTGTATAACTTGCAGAACACTAGTTTAAAGCGAAGTGTTTATCCTTTAAAAGAAGTTGAATGTCCTACCTAATATTTGTAATCACAGATTAAAACTGCACTAACAATATTCACTAATGGTTGTTAATACACCAAATATACAGCGTTCCAACTACAATCATTTTTTACCAACTGTTTTTGTTTCTATACATACTTGGATTGTGCATTTGTATAATAAGGGATGAATTAAAGGTTAGAGGCAAATGGCTATACGGGGATTCCATTTCTAATTTTGTCTTTAGCCAAAATGGCTCGGAAAATTAAATCCTAAAGAGTAATTATGGTTGTTGCACCGAAGAAGTTTGTGTACATCATATCAGGACTGCTAAGTTTATAAAGTGGTATTTATTTACATTCTAGTAACTTAACTTTTATTTCTCCCATCAATTCCAAAATGAAGACCTATAGGTATTCGAATGCAAATATAAACAAGCGCTGGCAAAGCCAGTAAATCTGGTGTCGACTGAAGGAAACTATTTTGTGCATAGATCTGTTACTTGTGAAAGGGAAGAATGCGATCACTCAAAGTGAAGTTAGTTAATGGCTGAAATGGGCTGACTCACTGCCCGTGCTGCATGATGTGGATGGAAATAAAACATCACTGACACAATAAACCAGTAAATGAAGAGGCTGATTTAAACCCTTATAAATAAGTAAATCGAAAGGTCTTGGTTAATAGGGAACAGAAACTCTAAAACAAGTCACAACAGGTAAACAGTATGCTTTTGTTGTGACCTACCACATAAAACACAGATAGTTTTAGGGTGGTATAATGGCCAAGATTCAAAACTCACTTTATGGAGTAATACTTGAAGGATATTAACATGGCATTATCAGCAACAAGGAGACTCGCAGACCATCAAGTCAGCCAGATAGGAGCAGTACCAATATGCAGGCTGACAAACGCGTAACTATGCCAAGTGAAAGGACCACAGGAGAAAATAACTTATCAAATGGAGTACCTGCACTCTTAGACGTCTAAGATCGGTCATATCACAGAGATTAAAACCAAAAGATGCACCCCCACTGGCAGAGAGACAGTGATATGCCTCACTACACACTCTTAAATTACTCTTCAGTGGTACTAAGTATCTACTAGTCCCCACAGGAGGGGCTGCACGACAGCAGTAATTAAAACTAGACTCGGAATCCGTTTTCTGAATGATTATTCAAATGAGAATTAAAATCTTTGGAATCCACACAGGCCATTTTAGGGGATACATTCAACTTGTAGTAAAGAGCTGTCTGCTTTGCAGCTAATTGAATATTCTGATACCTCTAGGTTAAGTTCATAGGAGGAGAGGTAGATTGCAATTGTAAAATTCATAGAGCACATTAAACCCAGAGGCATTGAAGTGCTAAACTGGTGAAAAACTGTGTGGCGGGCGAGGACCCAAAGGCAGGAATAATCTCAAAACACAGATCACTTAGAAATAGCTAGTTTGAGAATAACCATGTTTTCACCTGCTTGCAAAAGCTCAGCTACGAGTTTAAACTGATGTGTTCACAGAAGGAATTCCACAGCCTGGTTGCTACCACTGTGAAGGGCCGATCTCCCCACCTGGCTTTCCTACACTTAGGTAATGCCACTTTATTACATCCAGCTGATCTCGGGGACATCAGAGCAGCGATGGACGTTCTAAGCAGCGAAGGACGTTCTAAGATAAGATGATCCCTGTTGATGAAGAGCCCTCTGAGTCAGGCAGAGGGCTTTAACAAACACACCCTCTTCTGCACTGGGAAAAAGTGTAGTAATCTCAGTCTCGCCCTGACTGAGATTAATTTTGGCAGTCCCAGGACCAAATGTGCAGCCACATTTTGGATAGCTTGGCGTTTGTTCAATGAGTACTGGTCAACATTAAGGTAAATGACCACTGACACCCTGAGCTCTTTAGGGAGGTACGAATAGATTTAGAATGCCCCATCAACACAAATGAGGTGGTTAAGTCGATACAATAATTTAATGTGGAGAGAACACGAGAGACCAAGACTTTAATTTGGGTGGGTTCTGCCAAATCTCAAACCCAGCAAAAATTAAAAACTGACTCTGAATTGCATCCCTACCAAGCCCTACATGCATGTATTTAACCTTACTTGAAAAACACAAATTTCCAACACTGCCTGTTGATTAGGTTCCTGATTACATTTCACATGTGTTAGTCTTACATTGAATGTGTGCATTTTCCAGGTGTTGTAGTTCTCTCTTTTTTTTTTTTTTTTAATGCAAGACAGGTCTCTTTTGCATACTGTGATGGAGTGGCCTCCAGGTGTCTGGGTGAGGTCAGGTTGTAGGTGGGTGTTCATAACAGGGCACAATTCAAAGCTCAAGAGTTACAGTGAAGGCAATTCAAGTTTCTCAAAGTGCCTTTAAGTGGGTCATAGAGGTGTTTAGTCTACATGCTCAGCCAGTCCTTCCTTGGCCTCTCTACAGAACAATGGTCATGTATGTGCCTATAGCAATTACCATTTTATCTGAAGCAGGTACACACATCTGTTGAACTACTGCCATCAGGAAAGGGGAAAAAACTATATTTGCCAGTAAGGAGAGAGAAAAGTGGGTGAAGGATGGCATGGTGAAGAGGAGGTGAAGCAAGAAATACATGGTTGAGGACCAAGTGAAAAGACAGGATGAAGAAGAAGGTGGGACAGTGATGAAGAGGAAGGTGATGAAGCATTTCAGATGGCTTTTGAGAGAAAAGAGCATAAGAGTTTAACAGAGATTGCAGAGGAAGGGGAGTGGTTGAGACCAGGATTAGGTCTAATTCAAATTAGGGGTTCTCTGCCAGGCCTACATCGGCGGTGCAAAACATGTCATGCAAAACACCTTATTTCCTTCACATGCCTCAGTGTTCAGAATTCCAAGCTGGCCTGGACATCCCAATGAGAGCTCATTGGAAGCTTGAAGGTCAGTCAGGGCTCCAGGAGGCCTCAAATGTACCCCCCTGTCACTCTGTGTGCATGGATCACAAGAATGAGTAGTGCTCAGCTGGGCCCAGGGTGAATAAGGAGATCAAGGAGATTACATGCACTGTATTGCACAGTGACAAGACGGACTTGCAGGCCCTCGGACCAGGACCAGAGCTCCTGAGAGCCCAGGGGTGGTAGCCCCTAACCCTTGGCTTCATTCCATTGCTCCCTGTGCCACTTGGAGCCTGGGACAGAGACGGGCAGGACCGTGGAGGCCTCCCCTGGTTGCACGGGACAGGAAGATCTGACTGGGCCATGGGTCAAAGTTGAAAGCCCCTAGCTCCGTTCTTCTGTCCACCTTGTCACAAAGTACCTGGGTTCAGAAGCTCTGACTGAACCTTGGGTCAGAAGTCCAGCTGCCCCTACGGTGGAAGCCCCCGAAGTCCATTTTTCAGGATTCTCAGTGCCTGAGATGGGGGCCCCACAGGCGTTTGTTGGTAGGTATAAGAAGCGCTGATCAGGACCCATGTCAGAGCTCCAGCTGGTCCAAGGGTGGAAGCCCCCTGCCCTTGGCTCCGTTCCATGACCCACCGTGGTATTTGGAGCACGGTACCGGGACCTACAGGCCCGTGGAGGCCTTCCATGCTTGCCTGGGCCAAGAAGCTCTGACTGGGCCCCAGGTCAGGGTTAAATCATGTCCTGGGGTGGAAGACTTTGGCCCTGGTTTCTGTTCCCTAGTCTAACTAGTCTTACACTGTTGCAGAAAGGGGCCTGCAGGCCCAGAAGGCCTCTCCAGCTTGCCTGAGATCATAAGCTCTGACCAGCCCCACGTCAGAGCTCTGGCTGACGCTGGGATGAAAGCACTGGGACCAGGGTTCCTTCTTCCAGCCTACCGTATTGCAAAGTGCCCGGGAGACAGTTGCATAGGCCGGAAGAGGTCCTACCTGCTTGTTTGGGGTCAAAAGCTCTGTCTGGGCACTCGGTCAGTTTGTTATGAGCCCTCCTCTCACCCCCATTGCTCCTAATAACCAGCTCAGACTCCAAGAACCTGGGCTTCAGAGTCCCGGTCTTCTCCACGGGCAAAGGGAATCTTTTTTCAGAAGTTACAGTGGGATTAGATGGCCATCCTTTCAGTCTGGACGTCTGGGTAATCCAAGCCCTGAACATCAGGTCACACGCCAATGCATTCTTATGGCATGCCCAGTTAGCTAGACTGCCCTGGACTGCACAGACTGGGATTCAGGAGGTCAGGCGCATTTTCTACAACAGTCCCCTCTGTCACTCTGCATGCAAGGATTAGAAGAAAGGGGGTAGACTAGCTCCAGATTAGAAGGATACCTGGTCGTTCTCCCCAGAGTCTGCAGTTATCTTCAGCCTTGTCTCATGGACATTTCCCTGAGCCTTGCTTCCCAGAGAATGAAAGGGATGCAAAGCTAACATCCAGGTGCAGGGCAGCCTGCGCAGGGCTGGTTTAGCCAGCATTATACTCTGATTGATTGGGCAGTCCTTGTCCCTTTAGGAATGGACTGCTTGGCCAGCCTCAGCTGTTTCAAACAAACCAGCTTCCATCCTGCCTTAACTGTCCAACTCGAATGTCTGCCATTTGTGGAGTCCACTCAGCAGAGTGAAGGCCAAGTAACTAGCAGCTTGTGAAGTGGTCTGACCAGAGTGGATAAGGCCAGGTGACATTTCCAGATACTGCATGGTGGTCCGGGCCCGCACGCCTGTCCATTGCCTTTTTCTACCCAGAGCTTTTTGACAGCAGCTCGGAATGATCATTCCGTGGGATGGCCCGACTGCCCAGGTTGGGACACAGCACTCGGGTCTTGATCTGGCTGCGCCATGGCCTGACTCTCCCTTCTGTTGTTGCAGAATATGCGGGGCCTAATGGGCCAGTGTGACTGCCCTGTCCCCCTAGACCCACTCAGTCAAGCAGGAGCTCCCAAAGCATGCTCTTTAGGGGTGTGAAGGTCAGCCCAGGATGGGCATATTGCACCTTCACCCAGCCAGGAGGTCCAGCAATCTGGTTGATCCTGCCAGTAGCATAGGCTTGTATCAAGGATGAAGCCATGAACATGTAAGTGTGCATGGCTGGTACAGTAAAACTGTGAATGGCTCAATAAATCAATTATGGTTCCTTTGATTGCTCTGTAAATTGGAGAACTGTGGTAATTCTGAAGTTAATACACGTTGATGAGTGCTGACCTCCCTAGATGCGTGCACTTATCAGACTAAGACCAATCCAGGCTTGCCTGGCTACTTTGGTGACTCTAAATAACCCCAGGCTGATCACAAGTCCCTGTGACTCCAATGATAGATACAGAAGTCTTCCCTATCAACTTTCAATGGTACTTTCTATGCCTACCATGGTGACTATGGGTAACAGGGTTCAATTCCTGAAAGGGAGCCTGAGAAACGGCTACCCACATGCAAGGAAGACACTAGGTGAGCAAACTAGCCACTCCAGACTATGGGAGGTAGTGAGGAAAACCTAAACCACTTTCTCGCACTAATATTAACTATATGAGGTGTCTAGCCTCTCCCTTAGCACCTAGCTAGAACCAATTAAAAGCATCAAATAGAACACACCCTGTCCCTCCTCCATATCCCTCCCATTAATATGGTGATAAAGGGGGTGGAACCCACCACACTTCCTTTTATTTCCCATTATAGATTGGATGTTGAGAAAACTCAATCTATAAAGATTGGTTCCAAGGTGTTGGCGGCTGCTATACTCTGAAGTCTTGTATCTCCTAGATTTACATTAAAGCCTTTTTCTAGTATGCATTATTTGGGAACTAGCGTTATTTTTCAGGGAATCAGATTGCGTTGATTGCTCTGGTATATCCTGAGATATTAAGTAGTGGTTCAAGAAAATGTTTGAGGAGGTAATGATTCAATTACTTACAGGTAATCTTCATACCGTTTCTTTGTACCAATGCTTACAACCCTCCCTCGCACTCACCTTCACAGCCTGAATTCCCTTCTATCGCTTGAGAATACACTGCTTGTTTGTTGGGAATCTGGTGCTCAATCATTTGTAGCCAACCGGATTCTGGGCCAGGGCTTTCATCAGTAGGAGAGAAGCTGCTGCATTGCTGTGATTTATTGAAAGTCATCCTTTGAGCCAACCTTTTGCCTCGAAGGGTGCAAGTGGCCCCCCTGGATTCCTCTGCTTCCAGGGAGAGGGAAACAGGGTGTGGGCCTGTGGGAGGCTGCCTTCACCATATGCAGTGAGGTACGGGGGTCTCCCCCCTCCCTACCCTGCATCCCCTGGAGCAGGGATGGAGGCATGACCCTTCACAGGTCAGCAAGGTAACCAGTTGACTGAAGCAGGCAAGAAGCTGGTCGGTGGCTCGAGGAAGCAGCCTCCTAAGTGCAGATCTCATTGTTTGCTTCCATCTGAGTACTCCGCTCAACAGGTTGGAATGAGCCATCTGGTCAGCAGGCTCATGGGTAGTCTGTCCAGTGCAGCAAACTGATTTAAGTCTCCCCCCAGGTTCCGTCAGCCCACACTTAGTGGGGGTTTAGTACTTAAGGAAAATCGATTTTTTCTGGCAGGCCCAACAAGGAGGATTAACTCCCCAGCCAATCCTCCCTATGAGCACTCAGGCATCAGGAAGGTGGAAGGCACTGATCTGGGCCACTCTTAGTCTATGGACCGGGGTGATAGTCCCTACCCAGGGCATGGTGGCTGCAGACTGACTAGGACTCTCATACCCCTCCTGGATGTGGAGCATATTTGGGACCCAATGTGAAGGCCCAGCCATTGCAGAGCCTAGGGCAGGTTTGAAGAGGGCCAGGGAGGAGCCTGGTACTTCTGTGGACTGAACAGCTCCTGTAATCCCCCCATGAGAGGCTTTTGACTTGGAAGCCCGATCCCCACAGGACAGGCCCACTTCCACTACACAGGCCAGGATGGCATTGGACCACAGAGAAGTCTGAGCTTCCTGAGGGCTAAACAGCTACTGTAATCTCTCTGTGGGCAGCCTAGTCCCCACAGGCCAGTGGTGCCAGCCAGCAGACACACCCTCCCACAAGGGTTTGCCAGGATTCAAGATGCCCACCAATTAGTTTGTCAGCTTTGGGTTGGCAAAAGAGTCGTCACTGAGGTTTCATTCTCAAGGCCAATCCAGCCAATTGACGAGTATGGTGTGCCAACTCAGTGCACCACGTCAATAGCCCAACCTTACTAATTTGATTTTTGCCCAGGCCAGTTGAGACCCTTCCACAGTCCGTAGTTATGTTTCATTCACTCTTATATTTTCAGAATTGAAACATTTTCACTTCTAATTATTCACAACAATTAATGTTGCTGCTCATTTAATTGATACTGCTAACAAACATTGGTAGAGCCAATAGGTCTGACTCTTTCTAAGCGTATGTACCTGCTGGTATGTGATATGTCTGGATGGAATAGAAGGAAAGTCAGACAGGTATCCAAATACTCATCAGGTGACATGCTGTGTGAAGCACAGGGTTCTCGTTTACATGATTTATGCCACACACTTAATTATGAAGGCCGTGCCTCTCAGAAAAGATTCCTAGTTACCCTTCTTTGGTCATCGCCCTTTTAGAGAACCCAGCCCTTCTTCGTCCAACTTAAAAGCACTGCCAGTGTCAGAAAGACTCTGAAAAATGTACAAATTCTGATCACACCAAAACTTTTTGATTTCTTCGGAGATCACAGAAGGGGTGAATACTGGACAGCTTCTCAGGCATCCCACCCTGTTCCTTTCTTGGTGGCTTCTATATATGTAGTGTACCAACAATACTGCTGGAGGCTGCGGACCAGAGGGCCACGGAAAACAAAGTTGCAAATATTTCCTCCGAAACACAAGTTAACAGATCTCGGTTGGAGGCAGCCGAAGCTGTCAGAACATTCGCTGGACCACTGGAGGGAAAGGAAAAGCCCCATAAGGGGTTAGAACAGCAAAAGAACCATCACTAGGGTTTGAAATCACACAGTGTGATTCATCAGCACTTGTGAGCCAGGACAACAGGAAGGTGTATGATACCCGAGTGGTTTCCCATTGATCCACAAAACTGGAATAAGCAGAAGCAGCCCAAAAGCAAAATATCACAGCAGACCATAGCTGAGCAGGTGAAGCCGTGGATCTGCTGAGTAGTGTTCCCAGATTAATCTGAAGTAATGCTGACATCTACTGAAGATACATAGGACCAGCTACGTGCATAGTAACATATTGCTAGAAATCACCTGACAAAAGAAAGATATACACATAAATTGGACAGAAAGATTATATAGAAAAAATAATCAGACACTGTACAAGAAAATAAAATGAATGCAAACTCCAGAACATGTTGACAAACCAACAGAACTGAAGGGGAAAGGACAAATCATGTTTGAGCTTAATGTTTGGCTTGACTATTATAAGAAGCATAACACAAAAACCACTTTGACTCTCTATAACTGGGTTTTCATCAACTAGTTAATGCACCTTCACAATCGCCTTCGGAGACAGGTTTATGGATAGCGAAACAATCTTCCTCTGATAGTCTGGAGAGGTTGCAAGATTACCTGGAATCTTGCAACCTCCCCAGACTATCGGAGGAAGATTGCTTTGCTATCCATAAAGCTGTCTCCGAAGGCAAGATCAGTACCGCTATAAAGTCTCTTAAAACCGGGAAGGCCCCAGGCCCGGATGGCTACTCAGCCAAATTTTATAAGACTTTTGGTAGCAAGATATCAGATCTTCTTCATGCGCTCTTCCATCATTACGCCTCCTCTAGATACATCAGTGGCTTGGCGAGGGAAGCCACGATCAACGTAATCCCAAACGAAGGGAAAGACCCTCTAAACATTAAAAATTACAGGCCAATCTCACTCAAACATCAAATGTAAGATATATGTGAAGATTGTAGCATGCAGAGTGGAATCAGTTATCCAAAAACTGATTGCAAACACACACAGGGTTTCTAAAAGGTAGACTAGCCACTGACAACATTAGAACATTTTGCCACATACTTGAGAAAGCTAAGCTATCTCATTCCCCCTCTGCTGTTCTGGCATTAGTCGCAGAGAAGGCTTTTGGCAAATCCTGGCATTTCCTGCAAGCCGTCCTGTATAAATATGGTCTTGGTGATGATATTATTCGCATGATTATGGCCCTTTACTCCAATCTGAAAAGAGTCGGGGTCAATGGCCACCTTTCACATCCCTTCGGGCTTACTCAAGGTACTCACCAGGGCTGCCCCCATCACCTCTACTCTTCCTACTTGACATGGAATCCCTTATCTCAACATTTAGAGGTAACCCAGGTATTTTGGGTATCAACTTCAGCAGCAGTAGACAAGTGGTGGCGGCTTACACGGACAATGTCCTTTTGTTCACCGGAGATGCCCCACAGGCTATCACAATTATCATGTGAGAAATAGAGATATTCATTAGTAGCCAGATACTCTCTTAACAGAGATAAAACCAAAGCCTTCCCTCTGAATATTCATTGTACATCTGTGATCTAGGTCTACATTGGCAACCAAGTGATATCAAGTGACTTGACGTTTGGTTCACCTCTGATCTGAAACACTCGGTGGATATCAATGATCAGAAAATACACTCCAAAATCAAAGAGCTCCTGAATACCTCATTCCCAAAGAACCTCACTTTGTGGGGACGGGTGAACACCATCAAGATGTTGATTGCCCCTCAAATCAATTTCATATCAAGTATGCTCCCAGTCACCATCTCCCCAACCATTTCTCCCTTCCCCCCCCCAAAAAAAAAAAACATACAAAATTCGATAAAGCCATATCCAATTTCCAGTGGAAACAGAAGAAACCAACAATCTCCATGAAAATTTTAAAGAAAAAAATTATATCCGCTATTAAAAAGCATTTCTGATCTCACAGGGAGCATGGTGCCTCTGCCCGAGTGAGGGATGTTCTCCTCCATGGCATGCTATTGAATCTGACCTAACCCATGCCATGCCCATGCCATGCCCTTGTCCTTCTCCCTTACAATACATGATACATCAAACCTCCCCTTAGAACACTCCAAATGGATCATTACAGACACTTACCTCCATCCTATCCCGGGACAAACATTTAGAACATCTCTTGTATGGCTCCACCATAGCCTCCTTTTGGCATAACCACGCAATCAAATTAGATAACAAAACAGTATATTGGGATTCACAGGCCAGGAAAGGTATCAACACGATTAATGACTTGGGCTCTCACATAAACCCATCCTATTCTCTTCATTGCAGCAGAGTTTCGATCTTCCAAACACAGATTTCTACAGGTGTCAGACTGAAAGGCACATTGGGCAGGCTCAAGCCTCTACATGACCCAAGCTTACCTGAGATACTGAGAAAATTTAGAAGAGAGGCCCACAGCAACTCATGAGTATACAAACTCCTGGATGTACCCAACACCTCCACACACACTGTTTTCCCGTAAATTGGGACCACACATATCATAAGAAGCGACTTCACAGACAAGAGATGGGGTTACATAGGGCAATCCCCATTTTTGGTACACATCGCCCCTGCCCTTGCACAGTCAAGGCTCTGGTCAATTCATAAAACTTATTGGACCCCCGCCAGACAGTATAAACTGGGACTTAGAGACCCAGACCTATGTTGGAGATGTGAGGAAAACACAGATGACCAACAACACGTTTCGCACATGTAAAATGACTTTCCCACTGTGTTACAAAACCTTTTAGGGTCAGCAATAGAAATTGACTTCCTAATGACTGACCTAGGACTCCATGCTAATCCCCTTGCCGCTGAAATTACTGGATTTTTTTTTACTATTAGTTGATCTCATCTCATTGAGGACAAAAACTATACTCACAAATTAGAAAAGGACATCCCCAAGTTCCTTTGATAAATGGTGGAACTCACTTTGCTCAATCCACAGTGCATACAATATACTACAGACCAAATTACACTCATCTGCCAGACCCAGGAGGCTGTGGGAAGCCCTAGACGAATACTTACAAAAAGACAAACCACTCTGAACTTGCCCCAAACTTAATCTAAGAACCAATATGGTCTCTTTTCCCGCTATATGGACACCCGCACCTGGCCACAGTCCAAAGTTCGGGCCCATCCCAGTGTAGCCTTCTGCCACCCCACCCCCCCCTTTCTTCCCTCCGCTGGCCTGTCTCATCTCTTGTTGTTTTCCTTTCCCTCTATGCTCACCTTTCCTGTTACCCTATCTTATCTCTTCTTCTATGAGCCACTTAGTTTTGCCATTTTACACTCCTGTTCACCCAGGCTCCATAGTACAACATCGGAATACCTTTATTTCACTCTGATCTCGGATCCTGGCGTATCTTATCTGGTCGCATTCCATACTTACCTAAGTTTGCTAGTCCATGTTGTTTCCCTTAGAAATGTATTTTAACAGGAGCATATGGTATACTTCTGTCACTCAATTTGCTATTTCTTCTTTTTCTTATATGAAAAATAAAAATTTGAACAAACAAAATGCACCTTCACACTACGCAGGACATTTCCCAGGGGTCTCCAACCTTTCCTGTATTAAGACAACTTATGACCAATAAAAAAAAATTAAAAAAATGGAAATAAAAAAAAAATACAAATCTTCAGCTACCAATATCATAGTTTTGTAATAGTGACCACAACAAAGAAGAATACATTAATGGCGTCTATGTAGTATTAAGGCAGTAATCAAGTTTAGTGCATCAAGCAGGATCACCAGTAATAACATGAAAAAAGTTCTGTTAATTTGGAATGCCTTTACGTAGACAATACATAAAAGTAATAGATGAAATTTTACTGGAAGCAAAGTAATAATATTAGTAATACACATTCCCAATACCTTTATTACTCAAATATCATCTTTAAACATATTTTGGAATTTCAACCATTTTCTTTAAACATCTTATGGGTTCTGAAAATACATACATTTTAGATGGTATAGATTTAGTAATTCTGTCAAGCAAAAGCTTCTAATTTAATAACCTGGACTGTACACAGGAGAGCTACTTAAAGGTAGTTGGAGAGCTACTTGTAGCTCACAAGCTACTCATTGAAGAGGCCTGTTTGAAACCCTATATTTGTCACTAACACCTGTATCTCCAACTACTACTTTCCTTATTCCCAGGACTGACCATTCTGGGGCCCAATCTAGTTTTCCCTACTATACTATTTAATTTACACTGCACCATACTTTCCAGCTCAACTCCTCTTAGAAGAACCTGAAATAAGATCTCAGACCAACTCTGCCTGTGCCTTTGTTCTTTATTTGAAGCCATTCAGTAAGGATATGAATAAAAATACACATCTCCATCACTCCTGGATCAGCTCGGCCATGAACAAGGCCACCATTTTCAAGTCTTCATATACCAAAGATGTTCCTCTTTCTAAACATTGGTCTGATACGGAATTTGCCAAAGTTAAACAACAATGCAAGGTCCTGAAATGTGAATGGTGCAAACATTAGGATTCCAACTCCGGAATAATCCATCTCAAAATGATTAACTTTTTTTTTTTTTTAATTGATCATGGAGGCCAAGGCATCTTTTTTACTCACCTTATATTCTGGCTGCTAATAATTGATCCGATTAGGTCTTAAAGATCATCAAGAACCATTTCTAACGCTAATCAACTGTATCACAGTGCAGGCAGGTAGGATGCAATCTTGACTACATTCTTTGAGGTTGTACTGGTGTTAAGCAACACTGGTTGGACATATGGTACACTGTCTTCCACGGATGACATTACATTCATCACACTGGACCTCATAGCTATATTAAATAACAAGTCTGACAATGTGGTTCACTCCACTCACAGCTGCAGATGGTTTGCAATCTCACTTGCTAGTGCAAAAAACTTGCATCCTGAGCCTCTGGAGGAAACCCACTGTTCCCTTCTATGACAAAAGGTTAACTGAGTTGGATAGAGTGGTTGCCCGTAAGCATATTTACAAAACTAATGACCAGATGTTTTTTTCTTTGATGAGATACGAGAACCCTTCATTAGGCCCTCTACAGCAAACACCCCGCCCATAACATGGTACTCCAAGTCTGTCCCCCAAACAGCTGACAATCTTCCGTTCTTCTTTGATTAGGCCATTCGTGAGCGAGTCTGTTGGAAATAGCCCTCTCTGCAGGGTCACCCCCAACATTTTTTACTTTTACCCTCCACTTCTGGCTGAATTTGTTTTTATTGGCCTTGGGACTCACTGCACTTTACCACTGCTAACCATTGCTAGAGTACCTGTGCTCTCTCCCTAGAGCATGGTCAAGGTGGTTTATACCCAATTGGCATATTTAATTTACTTGTACGTCACTTGTAGAGTGGTATACCATATAATCAGGGTCTGTAAATTAAATGCTACAACTGGGCCTCCAGCACTTATTGTGCCACCTACCTAAGTAGCACTCTAAAAATTGTCCCAGTCCTGCCTTGCAGTCTGAATGCAGTGTCACACTGCCATGTCAACTTGGCATTTAAACACCCTTGCAAAGCCTTCAACTCCCCTTTTATTATATATGTCACGCCTGACGCAGG
The DNA here is from genome assembly GCF_031143425.1 of Pleurodeles waltl. Taxonomy (NCBI): domain Eukaryota; kingdom Metazoa; phylum Chordata; class Amphibia; order Caudata; family Salamandridae; genus Pleurodeles; species Pleurodeles waltl. Next base: position 387,712,508 of record NC_090436.1, on the reverse strand, counting down.
CCCTGGGTAGTCCATAGGGCAGGGTGTCATCTTATTAAGAGGTAGGACATGTACTTTTAAGTTTTACATGACCTGGTAATGAAAAGCTACCAAATTTGTTTTTCACTACTGTGAGGCCTACCCCTCCCATAGGATAACACTGGGAGTTCCTTATTACATGCAATAAACTGTAGTTCCTAAATGATAGGAGGTTAGATTTGCATGTTTGGTACCTATGAAATTGTAATGCTAAACCATCTCTAAGAGTATCCTCTGATTTTTCATTACAATTTTGAAAGTGCCATTTTTAGAAAGTTGGCATTTTCCTGCCCTTAGCCCTTGGTTTCTGCAGCCTTTTCTGGGTCACATAACTGGGTGTAGCTGACAGACATTGTGAATTCCTCCCAGACAGTCACACAATAGTGGGGTTAGGTGTGCCTCAATGGGCAATTAACTGGCTTGTTGAGGGGGGGGGGGGGGGGGGGCGGAGCTAAGCACAGCATTAAGCAGCTGGTCCGCCTATCACAAATGTGCAGTCAGCAAAGCAGGAGCAGATTTGCACCTGCACTGGGAACAACTCATTGCTATTATATGGTGCATCGTCTGTGCCCAGTGCACATTAAGGTTACACAGCAGCGCAGATTGGGGCAGTGTGCCATATCTGTGATATGGCCCCACACCTTTGCAACTCTTTGTTAGGTTGGATTTTCACGCCAGCATGGAACTGAGAAGGTGCTACACTTGATAAAGGAAGATATGAGGCTCATTCTGGATAGGTGGTAGTGCAGCACTGATCTTGTGGAATCCTAGAGCTGTTTTCGACACGGTGTCCCATCCTATCTTTATTAACTGCCTTTTTAACTTTGTTATCCATTATCTGCCTCCACCCCAACTTTTGCCTGGATCATGTCCTTTCTTAGTGATGGGGATCAGTGTCTATCTCTATCCTTATTCTACCTCCAAGTTTAAAACTTACAGGGTTCTTCATTCAGCTCCACTACTTTTGATGTCTACATTATGCACCTTGTGCCTGCCGCTCACTGCCCTCCTTGACTTCTCTTATGTCCAAAGCTGATGACGCCAAGATCATTGACTGGGTATCATCTTCACAGCACTCAGCCATGACTAAATTAGGGCCTTCTTACATCCACAGTGATTTATGGGATACTTCCATGCCACACTACTTCGATCATCCTCAGCCAATCCACTACACCTTCCATCCATCTACAAATATTGTATGTGTGGGGATTCATTTTCTGATATGGCTTCTGAATCTCGAAGCTCCAGGTCACCCAATGGAGTAATATAGTATATTCTATTCTATATATCAATATTCATTAATTTAGGGTTATTCTGCCAGATCTTAGCCCAACTACCTTGAGGAGAGTTCTAGAGGTCATATAACAAATAACGTGCACTGTCTGTGCTGTGGCACCAATTCAAATTAGTAACAGGAACAGTGTGCTCCATTACTGATAATGTGCTGCCCCCAGGGCTGATGAAAACTCATGTGGAATCAAAGCATTATTCAAAGACATCTGGCTGATGCAGAAGTAGACAATACATCTTTCACTGTGCAAGGCGGTCTACACTTTAAAGGTGTAGGCAGAGATCTGTCTGCAGTTGGGTGCTAGCACCCTCCCGCAAGAGGGTCTTCTGGGAGGTCCCTAAAATCAATCTTCTCCCCTCCATTGGGGTGTCCTCAGGGTCTCTTTTTTGCCAGAGGCAAATTGTTCCCTTAGTTTGCATGGGGTCATCCCTCCTCCATACAATTGAGGGAACATCCTCATAAGATAGTGCTAGCTCTCTGTGTGCCACCTGTATTAAAGAATAGGCCTCACAAGAGGCTCCTTTTGTGCTACTACAGTGCCCCAGTGGTGCAAAAGAGAGTGCCCACGCCTGTTACACTCCTGGGAAAATGTACGTAATATGGTCCGTATAAGGCAAGAGGTGCCCATTGCAGTCCTCAGAAAGGCCTGACTATTGCACACTGGAAACTGTTAGGAAATGCAGACAGGCAGAACCAAAGAAAAGGAACACAGGTTAACAGAAAAATTGCCTTGCTCCGAAGACAGAAACACTGGAGCGTCTCCAAGTAAAGAAGTATTGGAATAACTCCATACTGAATAGCTTAACAAGATCAATACTTATTCAGTTGTTTAACACATAACTAATTTACCTTCATAATAGAGTGCATTTACAAATACGTTTGTGCCTTCAATTCTCAACATTACCAAGGGGTCCCCTGGAAAGGGATTATTCCGAGATTATTCACAAACGAAAGTTATATTTTATTGGTAATTTTGCTAAGCAAAATATTTTTTCATGGACTTTATAATGATTTTAAGCTTGAGATCGTGTTTCTACAAATGCACTCTACATAATAAAATGTAGACCCCAAATAAGGCCTACAGACAGTAAGAAATCAGAAGATTCCCTGGGCAGGAGACTAGTGGCACTGCTGAAAGACAAGCCCTTCAGAGCAGAGGTGTGTGCGAAGTCCTGTGAGTGAAAAACTACAATCCAGAATCTTGGCAGTTCAGAGCAATTAACCTCTCAGCCGTCGTCTCTGGCACCAAGGAATACAAGACTGATGTGCTGTGTGACTGACAGCAAGTCACGTTGCCGAGGAAGAGAAGAGAAGAGTACTGACAATGGTGGTGAAAGCAAGCACGGGAAGGACTTGTGTATATCCAATGCATTCAGAATGTATATATCGAACGGCTTCAGAAGTTAATGCAGCCTTCATTTGTATACAGAAACAGAAGGCTGGAAACAGGTAACTATCCAATACACAAACACCTAACACAGAAGCATCTCTATGGGATACCTTTCCAACGTTTATATGGCCTGTATAAACACCCGAGTACAAATATATGTCTAGTGTTATTTTTGGACTGCAACTGCCAAAACAAAACCGTGCCAGCTTTTTCAACAGCACCATTTGATTAAGATGTTATTCGAAGTGACTGAACTTTTCCTGTAAAATACAGTTAGCTACTTGATTCTAATTTAATAAAAAGTAATTGTTTAATTTTTATAGCCATCCTTAAGAATGGTGCAAGGAGCCATTGAGGCAAGCTTTCGCTTAATTCAACTGAAGATTCTCCACAGGATGTATTATAGGAGGAATTTGCTGTTTAAAATGGGGAAGGTGGGTGTCGCACGATGCCTTGGGTGCTGTGGTATGGAAGGCTCACTTATTCACACCTCGTGGCACGGTCCCTTTTGGGGGCTGTTGCACGCCTGCAGGAAGGGGCAAGTGGGAGTCGCCTAGAGCTGCAGCCTACACTTGCTTGATATGTGCCCTGTGGATATGACGCGCTACGAGAGGCTCCTGGTGAATCTGGGCTCCATGGTGGCAAGGAGAGATATGGAACAGAAATGGGGGAGCGGCAAGTCCCCTGGGATGCAGGACTATGAGGCTGCTATGGATAGCTGCATGCTGTTGGAGGGAAGTGTACAAAAGCTGGGGATGCCCGCACAGGTTTGACAAGATAAGGGGCGGTTAGGGAGTCTATGCTGGTGGGGAAGACAGGGTGCCAAGAGAGTCTGTAGTCGTGGGAGAGGGAGCGGTTTGGATTGCTCAGGGATAAAGAGTTAGTAGTGGTGCTTACATGCCAACTGGTCTGGTGTGGTTGGCCTGCACTGGATACTTCTGCAATGTTTGCTTGAAGAGCTTTGCTGCGGGAATGTGGGACAGGGCTGCAATTGCCTTATCTTATTACATGCGTTCTAGTAAAGAATTAATAATAGGAATAAGATTTTTAACATTAAATAATTTAAGATTACCCACTGTTCCTTTGGACATAGCGTTATATTTAGTGAAAGACTAGTTGGGTATTTATGCAAACACTACAAGAATCACACCCCGAGAACTCCATCTCTCAGGATAATTAAAATAATGAAGTGAAGGAATTTTGGAAGAGAAGAGATAGTACAGATCTTTGTGTGTGCCAACCTTGTTTATTGTGGGTAGGTGAGGTGTCAGAATACCTGCATCTATCAGACAGCATTTGCATCAAGGAAATCTTATTGGGTTCCATGAGTTCAGACTCTTAACACTTAGGACACAAACATGCACTCCTCTAGTGTGAATCACACAGATCAGTCCCACGTGAACATAAAAAAATAAATCAGATGAAGTGGCAGGTCCACTGCTGACATTATTGAATCTAGATATACAATTGCCTCCCTCGGTACCACAAAGGCACTTCATCCCCTCATTAAGAAACTTATTTTCAGATAAGGAAGTGAATAACTTTTACTTACAGGTGCATCAACGCAGCGCTGAACTGCCTCGCGACTTATAGGAAGATCAAGCACAGGGTACATGAAAGAAGGTGTAAAGTAACACCTTGGAAAATACCATGGGCAGTCAGAGACACTATCAGCCTATCCAACAACACAAGGGAAAAGCAGGTGAGAAGCAGCCCCACAAACATGCAAGGAGGAAACTCAGGGACCCGCCTCCATTAAAATGTCTAAATGCAGAGGCATAATGCAGCTCAGAGCGCATCCCCGAGAGCTAGCACAGAAGCTTCAACCAATCCTATAATACAAAGATCACAAAATAATCAAAAGTAGGTAAACAGACCTTGATGTGAAAAATATATAAAAATATACGCACAGCTTATACGATGACGAAGTGGAAAGCAAATATTCCACAACGAGAATGCCAACTGTATGCCAACCATAACCACAAGACGCAATAAGAAATTCTACATTCATAGAGGTTTCACGTAGCCGGGAAAGGCTAGGGGCGGAGTGGCATTTAAGGCAATTAGGCAGTGCTCCATGGGCTGGCCTGACAGACCTGTATGTATGCTGGGTTTAGGAGTTTCTGGGCCGGTTTAATGTGCTGGTGAGACAGTTTTATTATTGTTGAGCTTGATATTACCACAAGCACTGCCTTCAGCAAACACATATGCATGTCGTCTCCCTTACATTACAAAACACCCGTACAGCATGACTTTACAAGTCCAAAACTGGCCTGATTTGCAAATGAGAAACTTTTTTAGCTTTCTGGTTAACTAATATGATCCACTATTTCTTTGTCCTAGTCCGACACTGGGGACGAGATAGACTGACCAAAAGCTTCATAGATTCTTAGGCATCCACAAGAATAGAAACGGTCTCTTGAATGGTGACATATGAGCTGAATGAGGCATAAGGGTTAGAGAGTCTGAATAAGTATGGTGATGATTGTGGATTGTATTTTTTGTAAAGTAAAAAAAATAGGGGGTATATATTGTGATCCTATGTATAAATACATTTTATTCACGTTTTTAGGTCAGTAAGTCTCATGATATACTAATGTGTAAATAAAACATGTTAGTGTTAGATGACATTGCAATTATGAATGATAAATTATATAAATTATTGTAGACAGGGTTTTTGATGTTTCTTTGATATTTAGAAGAGACCCTTCCGTCTTGCCATTTTCGCGAGTCATAAATTCAGAATAAACTAAAGAATATATTATTTTATCCTTAAGCACGAAAAAAAGACAACACTTTTTCAACAAATCCAATTTATAGTATTGTATGCCCATCTGGTTACCATAAACGATACAACTGACCGAGCCAAATGTACTACATGCTTATACAGTTACAGTTCATGACACAGCTTCGGTGCCATGTGGGGCTAAACAAATACTGAGCAGCATCCTTGGGAAGTCCTCTCGGAGCTGGTATTACCACAATAACGACGGATGAAAAGTAATGACAGTAGTCTGCCACAAGAACCAGGAATCCATTATCAGCTGAGGGTCTGGTTTCTAAGGTCCCCACGTCCCGGGCTAATCGAATGCATTTTACAATCAGCTACTTTCACTGAAACAAATCAAACAAGAGATTCTTACTGCATGCCACGTAGATCCAGCAGTGAGCTCAGACTTTTCCAGCAGGACTACATCCTTCCGACCAGCCTTTGCTAGGTGGTATGCCAGACTCACACCAACACAGCCCCCGCCGATGATCACAGTGTCCGCCGTGTCCTTCCATCTTTTTCCCAAGGAAGAGCTTGAATTCTCTCCTCTGAAAACAAAACACAAGCGGGAGAGCTGTTAACGCTTACCTTAACATTTTCAAATTGCCTACTATTTATTTCCTAAACAATCAAAAATGGGTGCTTCCTTCAGTCTTTATCAATTTAAACAAGACCCATCAATCTTTCTGATCTGTTTAAATTATTTTCAGACCAACTCCTAACATCAAATTCCTGATGTAAGTTCCAAAGAGAGCTGTTTTCTGATGTCTGATTCTTTGTAGTAATAGGCCTGTAATAACATCTGGTAGTGGGTCAGGCTAATTTTAACTAATTTGACGAATGACATCTATAACGTGCAGAATCCAGGACTGTCCCAGTACCAGAACATATGTAACAAACTAATGAAGCGCTCTAAACAGATGGGATTGGAGAAGGAACAGAGATCACCTCTACGGTCATCAATTATGCATCATTCTCTGCAAATGCGCAAAAGTAAAATATCCTCAGGCTGGTGCAGAAGTTATGGTGTACACAGGAAGAGCCATTTTACTTGGTCTGCTTTTAAACATCTTGATTGTTTCTCTAGTTTGATACTAATGTTTTTGTTTTACATACAAGATTCACTTGGAAGTAGAGAGAAGCTAACCTCTCAGTTGTTCCCCCTGCTTAATTATATTTGACTGCTGAAGCCCCCTCCAGTTGAATGTGTGAGTCCTCTCATACCCCGGAATTAGGCCCACATTTCAAGTGTGTTTTAGTTGGTCAATAATCATCCTTTTCTGTTGACAGTTCTGTTCTATATTTTACCCGCTCCACTCTGCCACACCTGAAGCTTTGTCAGCATTTCACGATCAGTAATATCTTCTATTTGCTTCTTTTTCAGTAAACAAGGGTAAAATTCTCCATCATCTACGGATGCTGGGTACAGAATTGACAGATGTTTCCCTCATTCTTGTCAATCATAACTGCTTTTCCTATGAACACATCTTTTATTGGGAGATTTTAATATGTGGCAGACTATTGCCTCAAAACAGTGCTTATTGTTTTTGTTAAAAACAACAGTCTGGAGGATTAATGCAGACCTTGAGGTGCCTCTGGCTGAAAATGAAGAGGGTTTTGTGTGTCTTGTGCTATAAAGCTGAACGAGGAAAGGGAGGCAAATAAACCGCCTTCTTCCAAGAGTGCCTGCTACCTGAAATAAATGTAAATATGTGCAATTGGTTAATTGCCAAATGTAAACGCAGCTTGGGCGGCTATATACACTTTAATTTATGAAGTCATTGAAGCTTCACGGTGACAAAGATTTTTTTTCTGGAGAGGTAATGTAAGGGGGTTATCAGCTGAGCTCTGCAATTCATGGTTTTAATGAAAACTTCTAAAAATATTTGCGCCGAGTACCCATCTCTAAAATATGTACTTTAAAAGGAAACCCTTTCTCTTAAAGACTAAATCATTGTTCAACAGAATATCTTATATTGAGTGTAATAAATTTAAAAAATGACGACTTACATGTGCACAGTGATTTCTGTCAGAAGCTGGGACCTCGCAGCACTATAAATGCATAAGTCAGTCACTTGTCCTCATTTCATCAACTGGATTCAATTATACGATTCTCTGGTCACATTCACAGACTTCGGCAATGATTGCATTAACCTACTGAGTTATGATTAGTTTAACTTGCAAAATGTTTTTCATTTAGAGTGTTTGTGTTCTTTTACATGCAGTAACCTAAAAGTGAAACACTACCATAGTTACTGAATATTTTGTTCTTTTTTGGCATGCCTTTGAACCGGACACCACATTCAATGACCCTAAAACAAGACTGGGCTTTTACTCCATGACTGGTTTAAACTCCTTTGCTGCCAGGCCTTTTCCCCCTCCTGTGCCAAGCCTTTTTTTGGCTACTTGGGGTAGTTCGTGCTTAGGCCTTCATAACTTTGTCCGCATAAGCTTCCCACGCCAAATTTCCGTCCTTTTTTCCAACATCGTAGGGATTCTAGAGGTACCCAGAGTTTGTCTGTTCCCCTAGAGGAGACCATGTAATTAGGCAAAATACAGCAAAATCTTTTTTTTTATTTGTAATTTTTTTTTTTTTTTTTTTAAATGGGAAAAAAGGACTGCAGTAGAAAGCTTGTGTTTTTTTCCCCCTGAAAACAGCATCAACAAGGGTGTGCAGTGCTAAAATCACCATCTTCCCAGCTTTCAGGAACAGGTAGACTTGAATCAGAAAACCAAATTTTTCGACACAATTTTGGCACTTTACTGGAACATAACCCATTTTTACAATTTTTTGTGCTTTCAGCCTACTTCCAGTTAGTGACGGAAATAGATGTGAAACCAATGCTGGATCCTGGACAGCTAAACATTCAGAAAGGGGTCATTTGTGTAGATCCTTCAAGGTCTTACTATAGAAAGTAACAGCTAAAACAAACAAAATATTGAAATTGAGGTGAAAAAAAAGGAATTTCTGTCCACGTTTTCTTCTATAACTTTTTCCAGCTATGACAGATTTTTTAAAGCAATATACCGTTATGTCTGCTGCACTCTTCTGGTTGCTGGGATATATAAAGCTTGTAGGTTAATCAAGAACCCTAGGTACCCTGAGCCAATAAAACAGCTGCACCTTGCTATGGGTTTTCATTGTATGCCCGTATACAGCAATTAATTTGGTGAAATATAAAGAGTGAAAAATAGGTATCAAGGAAACCTTTGTATTTCCAAAATGGGCAAAAGATAAGGTGTTGAGAAGCAGTGGTTATTTGCACATCTCTGAATTCTGGGGTCCCATACTAGCATGTCGATTTTTCTACATGGCGGCGTCCCAAAGTCCAAAAAGTGCAGCCCTCACCATTCCAAGTGGGATGATTTTGAGGGTTAGACAAGCTCTCATGTCCCAAATATAAAACCCAAACCCAAAATAATCAAATGTCCTCTTGCTTGCTGTTGGGATAAGATCTTTTAGTTTGCGGGGGAGAGCTGAAAGACTGTTACACCCTTCAGTTGGGTTGGTGGCATAACCATGCTCATAATGGCTGGTAGCCACCACCCCACTATTTTTTTTTTTTTTTAATTCCCTAGCATCTAGTAGGCTTTCTGCCCCCCTCCTCCACCCCCAGGGAGTGGATCGGGGGTAACTGCCCCATCTGCTCACTGGTGGGCAGAACAACTTTGTCCCCACTTATACCCCCACCCTCTTTTTTTGTTAGAAAAAATCTTCCCTGGTCTCTTGTGGGTTTTCAGCCCCCTCCCCCTTGGGGAAAGATGGGCCTCACAGAAAAAGGCTGATCTGCCTCCGGGGTGGGGGCAGAAATGGCCAACAGTGATGTGCCCCCATGGGGATTGACCCTTGCACTATGGGCTGCCCCACAAAACAACACACGAATCCCTGGTGCCTAAGTGGTTTCTGCAACCCCTGGGGGCTGATTGGCCTAATAGAAATTGGCCGATCTGCCCCCAAGAAGGGCAGAAATGGTTTACATAAATTTGCCCCCGGGGAGCTCCCCTTGCCTCAGGGTTCACTCCCCTTGCGTGAAAATGACCTAAAAATAAAATATCCCTGGTGTCTAGTGGTTTCCCCTTGGGGTCAGATTGGCCTAAGAAAAATAGGCAAATGGCCTAAAAACAATTTGCCCCCCAGGGGAGCGACCCTTGCCTAAGGGGTCACTCCCCACATGCAAAATAAAGTAAAAAACAAAATGATCCCTGGTGCCTAGTGGCTAATTAAAATAGGCTGATCTGCCCCTGGAGGTGGGGAGAGAAAAGGCCTAATTAAAAAAATGCCACCCAGGGGAGCAACTCTTGGCCAATTAAAAAAAAAAAACACCCTGGGGTCTAGTAGGTACTTCTGCAGAAATGCTCAAAAAGCCAATAAAGGAAAAGCCTTTCCTTTCCTGTCTCTCTAGCCGCCACCCACCCCCCGATCGGAAGAGAAATGATTGCACTGGGGCGACCTCTGATGAGGTCAGCGCGGGATCGCGCACTGACAAAAGACGTCACTGGTTAGTGGAGTGGATGGGGAAGCGATTCCCCTTCCATCACTGCCCAGGGGAGGGGGATGGGAGGCCCATGGGGGGAGCGCTAGCCAAAGGGGTTAAAAGCACAGTGCTGCTGTTGTGTGTCTTCACTTTCCCCAATTTTCCAGAGGTTAACTGAAGCAGAGAGGGGTTTCAAGAGAGGAAAAAAAGGGCAGAGAATGAGGTAAAGCGAAAGGTCAGAGAGAGAAGAAAGTGTAGCGAGACGGATGCAAAGAAAGAGCAAAGAGAGGAAGGGAGTGGCGGTGGTTTGAGCTGTTGTATGTGGCTTGCATTTGGCTCACCAGTCTGGCCCCGAATAACCCCTGTCCCCACAGCACTCAGGCTTACAGTTCTAGTGCTTTTATATGCACTTCAGGCACTGCAAATGAAGACAGCCTGGATAGGCAACAAATAAACAAGGTTGCACCTCCAGGCCATCTTCATTTACAAGTGTTTGCAGAGGCATTTGCGCCCCCTGGGTATACAGCCATGCCCACAGAGGGTGCGCCTCATAGTTTGACCTTCTCAATAGACCTTCAAGCCGGCAGTTATGGCTGGATGCCTACCCTTTTGACAAATCTAACACCACCATTGCAGCAAACCCTAAACCAAACTATAAACATCTCTAAATGAGGCTGCCAGCTGAGTGAGCGGGGACAAATCAAGCCAGGAGAGCTGAATTGATCATCCTTTTCTAGCAAGTCCCCTTCTGTCTTAAAAGATCTCCTTATGTTACAATCTATTTTCAACAACATGACCTTGGTTTTCTTTTCATTAATAAACAGCCACTTTCCTCTGCAGAACCCAAGAAATGTATAAATTATGAAATGTATAATTAATACAGACAAAAGTGGCAACATGGCACAGCCCTGTCTGGTTCCACTGTGAAGCTCAATCTACAGTGAACGTATCCAGTTATACAGGATTCCGGCCTTAGGAAAGTAGTAGGATGTCAATCATTTTGATGTAAAGTTTGCCTTTGCCAAATTTCCCCATGACTTTCTTCATGAAGGACAAAGTCAAGTTGTAGAAAGCCTTTTCCACATCAACTTCTATAAAAGCAGCTTTAGTTTTCCTTCTTTTTGACTTCTTCCGTAGATATCTTTCCTCCTCATACTGTCAAATGTTTGCCATCCCCTACTCACTCCTTCCGATTACATCTATCCGCTGGCATATTCAAAAAGAGGCTTTATTTCTATTTTATTATGAGGATTGTAGTGGGCCTCTGAACTCTGCACTGCAGGACGTCCCTGGCCAGTTTGAGGAGCACCACCCAGTTCATCGCCAGCATTGATACAGAGCCCCTTCTTGTGTCTGCCACTGAGTTAAAGACCTTTGTCACTGTGGGAATGATGTTCAGGGTAAAGCCATTAGGCTCAAGGGTTTTGAAAGATATCACCTGTTTTATCACAGTCACCATTTCCATTTAAAAATATTGAAGCATGTGGAGAACTCCAGCATCTTAAACAATGTTTTTTCTGATTTCTGTTTATTGGATTTCAACAAAAAGGTATCATAACTTCAGACATATGGTTAAATACACATTGTCCATAGTTATTGAAATCACATACTCATCATACAGTTTATATAACAGGTGAGTGTCTTATGTGGTCCATTACACTGGCTGTGATTAGTTTCTTTCTAATTAGTACCACATTGTTTTCCCCCAACGCGTTTGTTGGTTTTTTAAAAGTCATCAATTCAGTTTTTTTGTGGCTACTCTTATTGTAGCTATTTTGCCCTTGACCGTCAAGGAGGCAGAGTATCTGGTGGGTTAATCGCGTTAGCATTTCAGGTCAGTCAGCTAGACCTTCAGTCACTTTCTTATCTTTTCTCCTAATCTTCTTATGCTCAACATCTGCCAGTGCCCATTCTATTACATCTTCCTTCCAAATGTCATATTTCGGGCTCCTGGGGCTTACCTAATGGCTTGATACCGGTCTCTTGACTAGGACAGTGCCCAATGTCATGAAGCAGTTTCCTGTATTATTAATTCTTTTTTTCACTGAAAGGATCCCTAATTGTCATAGTTTCATGTTCCTTTCAGGTATTGTTCCTGTTGCCATGCACAGACGTTCAACCACCCTGTGAAAGAATTCTGAGATCTGCAGACAAGCCCAGATCATGTGTGGGAAGTCAATGTTTAGTGTTCCACATATGCTGCATGCCTCCAGGGTGTATACTGGCAACTTGGTAACCAAACGTTTTATCGATTTTCAAACCAAATGAAAACATTTTACAACAGAGTATGGAGTACACCCATACTAAGTGGCATTAGTTGCATTAAGTAGCAAGGACTCAAAAGTATAATTTGCCACTCTTCCCCATAGATGTCTAGTAATCGGAAATATCAGTCACCTACAATATTGTTGCGAGGCCTTCCTAGGCCCACCTTCATTCTCCATTTTAAGTTTGTCATTTTACACATTTAAGGCTTACAGTTTTTAGCTTGCACGATATTAGTCTGAGAATAAGCTGTCCATGCTGCTTGTTTTCGGTAAGTCTTTTGCGCCATGTAGTCTGTACACTGCTAAAGTTGTGCCTCTAACACAGTGTGATTTTGATTATATGAACTGTGCATTGCCATACACAGGTCAGAGGAGCACTCCGGTCATGACTGTCATGGAACCAATCTTGTGTTTGATATGCAGCTTTGTTGCTGCTGACCTTTCATCTTGCACAGAAGGATCACCAACTTTACTCTAAACTGACTCCCTGGCCCTGAGATGGAGGGGAGGGAGGGAGGGAGGGAGGGAGAAATCAGGCTATCCTTCAAGATCTGGCAGAGGGTACACCTGCTATGCTCTTCGAGTGTAAGTAGTGATGGGTATGAATATATACAAAGAAGATTGTCATGTTGGATTATTATTCTGTTCAACATGTCTGTAATGCTGGTTACAATGCTTTGCTTCATCTGCTTAATAATCGCAGCTCATTTTCTCTATGGAAGAATACAATTATTTCAATAAATGTTTGAAATCCTTTATCTGTGTCTTTGTGTTTACCCAGGGCATGCATAAGTAAACAATGAAAGGGTAAATTCTATTTCCACAATATCCAAGGGAATCAGAGTAGTCCTATTCGAGGTTGCCAAAATCATCTGTTACCCTGGGAAGGTTTGGGGTTCAGGTAAGGATCTGTGGGCTAGCTAGGAATTGGGCTGACCTTTCCTGATGGTGTAGACAGACTCAGTCCCTGCATGCTGAAGTTCTGTCATCCTAATACACAGTCCTACTTCTTATGGAAACTCAACAACAATATCTCCCTGCCAACCCCTTGCCACACTCAGCTGGCTTTCTCCTAACCCCAGCACTCCATCCCACAACAAAAAGTAACCGCTACAGCTCTCGCAATCTAAATCCAATTCTTATTGTTTCCAACTTCCCCTTATTTTGTTCACAAACTTTTTTTCATAGCGGCTCCTGCGTCTCCCAAAATCAATAATAGATATGTTGGCTGTACAGATCCCATTTATAGATGAGAAGGAAACGAGACAGACTATGGGCCTTTGATGGTCTGCCCATCTAGATTGTGATCTAAGTCCCCAGCTTCTTCACTCATGGTGTATGGAAGTTTCTCAATTACCATAATTTTCTGCAGATACAGCTGCCATAAGGTGATAATGGCTGACTTCTTCTCCTACCAATGTGCTGCCAATTTTATTTTGGCAGCACCCAAATACCCCCACAAAAGTACTTTATCTGCCTTAGGCAGGTGTTTTAGAAGTGTGGCATATGCACCTAAGCCTACCACTGCTATGTCCTCTGGTATAGGTTATCTGAGGATACTTCTCACACCAGCTAACATTTCTTTCTAGAAAAGGCTTAATACTGTGAAAACAAAATAAAATGAACATGAGAAATTGAACCATTGTCCAAGCATTCAGCAATTGCATCTAGGATACTGTTTGAAGGTTGCTTTCTTTAAACACACATACAATTCCTCTGTATGACCTCTTGGACTAAAATGTGAGGTTTTCTTGTCTTCTGTTTTCTAAATTATAAATGCAGACATGGTGTAGGGACAGTTTTATCTCAGCATTGTGCAGTCGCAAATCACTAAACCTTTGAAGCATAGAGAAAGAATTGGTTATTTCGTAAATGGAACTTCTTTAGGATGTTTGAGAAAATAAAAGTGACGTGTTACAGAATTATAGCTTCTTACACTACAAAGCTGGAATGTGACTTTTACAGGGGGTTAGGATGCTACACATGAAATACAATGTGCCCTAGACGGGGACTTTGAAATTGAGACAAGCAGGCCCTCTTGGAGGCACCATATCCTAAATTACTTTATCGATAAGCTTGTTTTCCCTTAAAGAAGAATTACTTTTGCAGTCAATTGTATGTTTTTGCAGCTTTTCGTAGCTTGTGAAATAGTGCTTCGTAATGTAAACTAATGAGCGTTAAACCTTAGAAAAAGCCTCTTATGACTCGATGTTTTTGAAGAGCTCCACAGTGTGTTACTGTAAGCAGAGTCTTCCGCCTATAGGCTCTAGCAAATAAACTTTGCTATGATTTTCATACCATAACCGTGTAGTGACTTATTTCTCTTCCAGACAAAACTTTGCTTTGACGATACGTGGGCAATCCCACCATTTATGTCACATATCACCTAAAAATCCATATTCTCTCCAGCATAAGGCACTTGCTGAGAGGTGGTATAAATGCCATTTAGTTGGGTACAGGTGTCAGTCAAATATGGCTTTATAGTGCACCTCCTTCCCAGTACACTAAATGCGTGTTTGCTAGTTATTGTAGCAGGGCCTCCCAGTGTGTGTCTAAATTCCGTGTCTCTTGATGTAGCCCAGTTTTTTACTGTATGCGTGGTCTACTTTCAAGGTAGATGTGAACATCAGATGTATAGTGTCGATATTATGCCCTTTGAGCCAGATGCTTTTTTTTTTTTTTTTAAACTTTTTTTTAAAGGGAGTGAGATCCAGGGTTACTATAGGTTTATCTAATCAGGGGGTGTAAGACTCAGTGCTGTACTGGAGTGTAATGAAATATCTCTGTTTCGCCTGCACAGAGGTCTCTTCCTGCAATGTACATAGGACTTAAATCGCTCAATTAGAGAATATATCTGATATCATAAAGCAGTCCCCTTCTCTCCAGGCATAAAAGGTACCTGGGTCGAGCGCTGGAGATAAATTTTAAGTTAAAGAGAAGAGGCGTGTTTGATGAGGGAAATATTGTCAACTGAAGTATCAGGTTTAATGTGTGCCAGACTTTTAATGTGGATTTTGCAGGGGGATCTCAAGTGAACATTAATTGATTTATCTTGTTTAAATTGCCACAGGATGACCCAAACTATCCTGCCTGCGATAGCCCTAAGCATGTGAACCCAGAATATATTTGGCGTTCTTGCACTCCATTTCAATATGAGCAAAAGCTTCGCAGCTTGATATACGACCTTAAAATTGGCAGTTGCCAGTGCTCCTATCTGTTAAGGGTGTGTTAAGGTTTTAAATGCCATTTATCATTCCATATGAAGTTCCTTTTTCCTTATAGTCCTATAAAAGTTACTGGGGAGGATAATTGGTAAACCGTAATCTAGCTGTAAGGTCTTGGCAAGACGTTCATTTTGACAATATTAACTTAATCTAACTAGGAAATGGGAAGCGTAGCATACTTATGAAAAGTTCTTCCCTCGGGCGGTCAAAAGGGGTGCTTATCAAATCAGTTCAAGTTTTCCAACTTGGTGGACATTTGACTCCAAGATATTTATTGTATCTTGTAGCCCACTGGAAAGGGGTCAGTTCTTTGATCCTATCTACCATTCAAGTAGGGAGGTTTAAGATTGGAATTTTGGATTTGGTCATAATTTAAAATCCTGCCACAATTTCATATTCAGCAAGGAAAGTCTGTAGTAAGAGGATGAATTCTAGTGGAGACAATGCCAACAGTACATCATTGGCGAACAGCATTACTTTATTAGTGTCTGGCCCAAATTTCAGAACCCCACAGTGTGTTCAAATGGTTACAACTAAGAGGGGCAAGATGGGGAAACCCTGTTGCAGCCCTGGCTCTAGCACACAATGGCAAAAGGGTTAGTCATTAATAAGTACCTTTCGAATAGGTTCCCTATACTCTGCTCCAGTCACTGCTAGGAACTACATCCCAAATTCTATTTTGGCCATGGCCTTAAACAGAAATTGCAAGTCGACCCGGTCAAAGGCCTTCTCAGTGTCCACTGTAACCAGCAGTCTTGGTATCCACTTCTCCTTAGCCTTCTCAACCAGGTGGACCAGCCACCTAATGTTGTAACGAATCGGTCTGTTTTTAATAAAGCTTTATTGATCAGGATGAATAAGATCAAGGTAGGCTGATTCTAGTCCTGTGGCCAAATGTTTGGTGTACAGCTTTGCAACTATATGTAAGACCATAACGTGCCTGTACAAAGCACATTTAGGGTTTTTCCCTTGTGCGAGAAGTAGGGAGATGATGGCCTCTGCCATTGTAGGTAGGACTCCTGCTAAATAACTTGGTTAGCTGGAGTACCAGACATGCGGAGAAGGTTTTGTAAAATCCTGCTGAGAACAAGTCACGGCTGAAGGCTTAACGTAATCTGAGTTTTTATAGCAGTCACCACTACCTCCTCGGTTATGGGGGCCTCGAGGGCCTGCTGTTCATCCATCGACAGAACAGAAGCATCTTTCCAAGCACGTGTCTTAGTATGTTCCAGGCTGGTGCTCTGCTTTATATGAAGAGGAGAAGTAGAAGAATGCCTCAGTTTCCATCCTCCTCTCAGTCACCAGACTAATTTCTTCTATATATCCTTTTCCTGCTTAGCCTCCAATATCCATTCTAAATTCAGTCCTACCTTAGTTACACAATTGTATCATGTTTTGAAAGCAGAGAAGGGAGATTTCAACTTTTTTCATTGCAGTTGCATTACTTTTGACTCAGAGGGCAGTAACCTTTCTCAAGAGGTTATGTGAGGGGTGCACTCCTGTATTCCCATTCTGCGGTTTGAAGTTTTGAACTCCAATTGTTCCCTTGCTTTGCTTTTTTTTTTTACTGTTAACATCAGCCATCGCCTCCATGCACCTCAATCCCCTGGCATCCCTCCCCCCAACAGGGTAAAATTCTTAAAGGAATGCCAGAGCCCTCCTACTAATGCACCCCAGAGTCATTAATTTGGAAGTGTTCTATAATGTGGGTCACAAAGTCAAGCCTTAGTACAGGACATCTAAGCAAAGTGTGGATTAATATCCATTACCTTTTGTCTTCTTTCTTATCTGACCAATTTATTGAAGGTGTGACCAGGGATTAATCTGAAATGGTAATGGTTTATTTTGGCACCTCGCAATGTCTCAGTGGCTCTGGGGTAGTTCATGCATTCCATTTTGTGTGTCATGTTGAAGCAGTTGATCAATACCTTCCAGGTCTTGTTCCAATTGAATGTTAAGAATCAGATCGGCCACATCTTGGTTTCTTCTGAGTTTTTGTCTTCTGTTGCCATAAGGCTTTTCATCCTTTTTTTACAGCACTAGAGTCCATGAACTAGTTGGCCCACGTCCAACATTAAGAGATGTCTGTACTTCTTTCAAGCTGTGGCAGACATTTGAAAATTATTCTTTGAGTTCCTCTTTCCACTTTTTCTGTACGTCCTGCAAGAGTTCTTTGAGGTCTTCTCCAAAGAGTAGTGCAGCATTTTTTTGGGATAGCACTGCCTCCCTGAGTGCCAATTTCCGGAGGTCTGTGGTTGTCGGTCGGTTCACCATGCTTTCAGTACAGTATGAACTTTTATTTTTCAGATTGTTTTGGAAATGTTCTGGGTGCATTACGTGTATGGACATCAAACTACCATTGCTTCATTCCAGCTTGGGCTTTGGCTTTGACAAGAGACCGCGACAAAGTGTATTGTCAAATTAGTCGGCATATACAGGCACAGGCCTTTACCGTGGGATCCCAGGCTTATCAGCAGCGCATCACATACTATCTCAACCAAGTTCTTTCCATTCAGCGGGGAACTCTCCAATAACAGCCTTGTCATTTGGTTGAATTACTGTTCTGCTATTCCTGGGCCTTGGGTGCTCTTCCTCATTCCACTTCTCAGCTCATGACTACTTGTGCAATATCTAAAAGACTCAGTAGAATTTGAGAACTGCACATTTTTGTCCCTACTCCGTGCCTAAAAGCTGCTCCAAATTATTGGCCAAGTTCTTCTTTCTGCCTCTCAACTCCATCAGTCACGTCACCAATGCCACCCTTTGACACTGTGTGGGCCATCGACTGCAGGTCACTTCAAAGATCCACCCATGTTCATCGTTTCACAACCTCCCTGTGCACCAAGTGTTTATTTTTTAACATCGGCACTACGCTGGGGGAAAATGTCTCTCCTCATCAATGGGGAAAGGGCAGCTTCTCGCCTCACAGTTTCTGGCATCAAGGCCTGTTAAGGCCACAAATCAGGACACTGAATGGTGCTCCACCACATCCGCTGTGTTGCGCCATCAGTTGTACCAACCTATGCAAATCATATCTGCCATTCTGAAAGGCTTCACAGGGCACAATATGGAGCTTCAGAGAAAGGAAGCTGCGATCTGCATGGCCACAGTCATCCCCTCCAATTTGCAATTTTAGCACCTCCCTTCTGAGTACCGTGTGCCTCGCTCCTTTGCAGATTACACAATGCTGTTAACTTCCACTTTTCTGCACATTCCCAACATGACCCATCCTCTGGGCAATTCCAATGTTAGCCACAGGTGAGCTCAGGTGCATAAAAGCAGGCCCGTCTTAACCTCACGACAAGCACTCCCCTTTAAGGTTATATACTATTCTTCGCCCTGAGTGGGACAGCAGAATCAGTTTCATTACATTAACAGCAGCTGTTCCAAGACAGTGAAGTTGCCAGGAGTCTATACCATTCAAGGACATTTTGGGATCCAACATGTAGAGTTTCTTATTTGAGGTGACACAACGATGTAGATGGAGTTCAAGCTGCTTGTCTGAGAGTGTTGGCAGTAGGAGCTTCTTGAACTGTGGCTTCTTTGCCACATATACAGAGTTAAGGAGCCTGTACTGAGATGTGTAAAAATGCAGTTGCTGGCATTTCCCAGAACTGCTACATGTGCTAGTGCAGTATCAGTGGGTATCAACCACGTGTGCCACATGGGCGTCATCCTCGACTCAACACTCTATGACCAAGCAAGTCAGCGCCGTCTCCTCATCCTGCTTCAACACCCTCCACATGCTCCGCAAGATCTACAGATGGATCCCCACAGATACAAGAAGAACAGTCACTCAAACCCTCGTCAGCAGCAAACTTGATTATGGAAACGCCCTCTATGCAGGAGCCCCGGCCAAACTCCTCAAACGACTGCAACGCATACAAAACACCTCCGCACACCTGATCCTCGATGCCCACAGCCACATCACTCCCCTTCTGAGAGACCTGCACTGGCTCAACAAAAGGATAACCTTCAAGCTCCTCACCCACGCACACAAGGCGCTCCACAACACCGGCCTAGCCTACCTCAACAGACGACTCACCTTCTACACCCCGTCCCGCTAACTCCGCTCAGCCGACCTCACCCTCGCCACCGCCCCGCATCCAAAGAGCGACTACCGGAGGCAGATCCTTCTCCCACCTCACCGCCAAGACTTGGAACACCCTTCCCTTACCCCTACGACAGACCGAAGACCTGCTGACTTTCAGAAAGCGGCTCAAAACCTAGCTATTTAAGCAGTAGCAGCACCCCCCTCCCCTCAGCGCCTTGAGAACCTCACAGGTGGTAGTGCGCTCTACAAATACACTGATTGATTGATTCAGCACTATAGGATTTTAAAAAGATTACGGTAATACCAAATCCATTGTTCTTCCTCTGTTCGTTACCTACTGTTAGAAAGAGTCAAAAAGCAATCCTCAATAACAAATATTCAGTACAGGTTGTATGCGCACATGCTACTAAGCATACTATTGGCTGTTGTCAGCACCATGTTTAGAGGTTCGTATAGATGACAGTGAGTATGTAAGATAAAAGGTGGGTGTGCTTGGATTTTCATGTTGCCAGGAGGAGCGTGATCGTCTTGCTTGCCTTTCCTCAAAATCACTAGGACAACCACCTCCCACCTTCAATAATTTCAGCAGTACAATGACATCCATGCCACCTCGCTCTGTGTTCGCCACTCTGCAACCGTCCAGGTGCAACTGGGAGTTGAGCCAGCCAAAAGTCCCAAGCAGTACTAACCATCTCCTATGCAGGGATCTAGACTCCGTGAGAGGAGAGGACGTCAGATAACTCAAGCAACTCAGTTGCACTCTGTGTTTTTCTGCAATCGACAATTCCCCAAAAATATGTGATAACTCAGAAAAAATGTAAAGTATAATTACAAACTTTTTTTTAGTACTGCAACCCCTCCTGGGATTATGCAATTCAATTGCTATGCATAATTATGCTAGGTAAGATGAAAGTTTAATTGTTAGACGAAGCAAATTGACCGTGGTAATTGATTACGCTACTCTTATTGTTGCTATAGATGCACTGTTAAAATCTACTGTCCTTTTACTGACTGGACCAAGAATAATAATTGTAAACAGAACAAAAAGAAACCCCAGCTGATTATCTTGATCGCTTGAAAGATGTGTTTAATCATTAATATGGTATGGTTAATGCTATGAAACCCACTCAAGAAGCTGTTGAAGTGTAGTTCGTTCAATAGCTACTGCCTGATATACTGGAACAACTGCATATTATATGCACGGGATGCCAAGCTAAAAGGTCTGTCTACATTGGTTTTGGTTGCAAATCATCTTGCTGTACAAGACCAAACCCACTGAATTTAAGTTAGTGCTTCCCAATTCAATTATTCTAGCAAATGGCCAGAAGGAAGGGCGAGGGTGTAAGGGGACGACAGAATGTACTGGGATGGCAGAGAGGACAGGTAGGTGCTCTAGATAGAGTTATGGTTAGGGAAACGGAGATCCACACTGCCTGGTGGCTCCTTTTGTTTCCACTATCGCCAGTTAGGGCATTGGAAATGCAAATGTTCATATGTGCCCCAGAACACAGGTGATCAGCAGAAACAGCCTGAATCTACCTTTAGCACAGCCAGAGGAATGTTGAGTGTTATGTGAATGCTTTGATCACAGTAGACCAGAACGAGCTGCACATACAAATGTGTTATTAATCAAAAAGCCACCTCACGCCTTATTGTTACTAGTACTACACGATCTGCATTAAAAATAACTGAATTTCCCTTACTGTCTTTCTCAGGCGGAACAACAGAAGAAATGTTCATTTCTAACACAAAAGTGTTCCTCTCTACATTACTGAAACTGTCTGCATATCTTTTGGTCCAATTAAAGACCAAAGCAATTTTCTATGCATCACTACCACCCAGCCTTCTAGTGAGAGACCTTTTGTGCAAACTAAATTGTTCTTTGTTTTGCACTAGCAATAGTGTCCATCTGATTGTCTCCATAGGAAACAAGAATCTGTGTGAAACTAATGATTCTTGAGAAACTGATACCGTGAAACATCCACCTCAATCGATGTTTAAGGTGCTCAATCAAGTGGCGTTAAGTTTGTGGTCTTAACATGGCAATGATGTAGACTGAGTTATAGCCGCAGAACCTGTAACAATCAGGGTTAATCCGCCCAGTTATCGTGATACTTCAAAAAAAAGAAAAAAAAAAAAAAAAAAAAACTAAGAAAGATTTTTTTTCATGCCATAAATGATGCTGTATTAACAACTTTTTCTATTGTACAGCACCCTGCTGCCATTCTGTCATGTATGCCGAGTGCTGCAGGGTTCACTGCTGTAGGTTTGTGGTCTGTATTCTTATCTGTTGTCATACAACAGCTAATCATTTTTTTCTTTCACATTTTCCAGGGGCCGGCTCACATGGACTCAATTGCCTCAGGGATATTCAGAGTCAACTTCTATCTTCTCAAATGCAATTTAAAAAGATCTGGACCTCGTCAGATGTCTGGAAGGATCTACTCCATCTTCAGTATACGGATGGCTTCTTGGTTGCTTCTAGCTCACTGAAGCAATGCAAGATTGAATGACTGCATCTGCCAACTGAATAGGCTGAAGAGCATCATAAAACATCTAGAGAGAAACTACGATTTTGTAAACTCAGTGAGTCATAATTAGGTCATGACCACTCACATGGGGAGTGACACCTGTCTGCTGACTGCATCAAGGATATCCATAAACTATCAAGACTGTCTTCCAGGTATGCATTCCTTTGGGGATGGTGAGCTGTTGAAAGCAGTAGATTCAAGGCTGTGTTGGCATTGGCAAGCCATTGTAATATTTTGTTAAGAAAGACACCCCAGAATGCTACTTTGAACCAAGGAAGCAGAACAGCCATCTGTAACTTCGAAAAAAGCATTGTCTACTTAACATTCCTTAGAATACCCGATTACGCTAAACTGTTCTCCTTGAATTACCATTAAAGGCGAAGTTTTCCTTTACGTGTCAATATAAGATCACAGGGGTAAAAAGAAACCGACTTCCTAGTATTTCCTTTGCCCCCAACACTGTAGCAGCATGGCAGTCGCCATGCCTGTGCCCACTGGCCGCTGCCTCCTACCTGCACACCGTTACTGTGGCCCATACTGTGGCTGCACTGCTATTGGTCACCAAAACACAGCACCTTTCCATGTACAGTTGTCAAGATATGAAATTCTGGTGCTTTCTGCATCTCAGATATCATTGGTACAATGTCCTGTCTTGAACCCTGCTTTTCTTTTCCTCACAGCCCTCAATGGGTAACCTATTGATTGTGGCCTGTCAATTGCCCACTTGACCAAACCTCGTATTGACATCACGGATGCACACTTACCTAGTTGCCACACTGTACATTATGTTGATGGTTCTTCTCTAAGAAATGATAAAGCAGCTTTAGGCACGTTATTTTGTCTTTACCATAGACAAAGTAATTTTTTACAGTATGTACATTTTCTCAAGTACCTGAAATGATAGCGCTTGCTCTAGCTGCAGAAAAAAATGTGAACCATTTTCTTAGTCCAAGTACGCATTTGGGTCACCCATGATTTTGAGTTCCTCTGGATTCACCAAGGGTTTCTCACTTTTGAGGATATCCCTATTAAAATGGGTTTTATGCAGAGTTTGTTTTACAATCTTCAGTTGCTTTCTCAACCTCCTACTGACAAATGTGTTGCACACCAATCCACTCAATACAAAGTGTCCAAGTGTAATGTTTTTTCTGCTCAAACTGCATAGAAAGCTGTTCTGCCTCACTAATCTGAAGTTTTTCTTTATGGTTCAGGTTGCGGAGCCCTTTATGCCCACTCCAAAGGCTCTCACTAAGTTATAGGAATGAGCCTCTGATAGTTAAAAGAATGTACGTCGAATACAACTGCAGACACCTCGATGGAGCGTGGGGGAAGGGAACAAGCAGGGGGCAGTGGTCACTGCCAGAGTATTACGCCCTAAATTAGCCCTATTATATACCTGTGTTGCCTCAGCCAAGATGTCATGCTACGTGCTACAGGTACCCACTGGTTTGCTCCCTATTCCCCTTCTATTGCTCAACTGTGCTCCCAGAACTGTGGTACTTGACTGCCCTTCAATACTGCCCACCAACCTCCATTAGGTTCCTTTGTCCACATACAAACAGATTTTATTCGGGTGCCTTGTTGCTGATCTTATATTTTATGTCAGAATTCTTGTTTGCATGTTATCTGGATCGACTGAAACCTACCATTGTGCTCCAGCTGCTGCTATCAATGTAGCTAAGGAACTGTTGTGCGATTTCATCCAGAGGTTCAAAATCTCTCTCTAGGTTGCAAGTAACAAAGGAATCCAGTTTGTGTCCTCTGTAGTTCAAGAAACATATGATGTTTTTGAGGATTAAACAGCACTATAATTTTGTGCATGCCTTCCAGAAACCTCTGGGATGGTTGATCGTTACAATGGGACCTTGAAAAACAGAATATTGCTATAGATGCAGAAATTGGGCTTAAGCAACCCAACGCACTACCTTTGGCACTTTGGAAAATTTGAGCCATAGCATCCAAAAGACAAAGCTGAGCTCTTAATAAATTGTCTTAGGTTGATGTATGCTTCAGCTTGCCACTCTGTTAGTATCTCCATCTTTGCTTGATTTGCACTTGAATGAGGACGACTCCAGAATACTACAAACAACTGATTTAACAACTGTCTTAAAACCTTCCAATACTAGGTCAAATATGCCTTGCTCACCAGCCTGACAGAAGCCTGCCATGACCTACATCCCAGAGATTGGGCCCATGTGAATATTCATGAGCTGAAATTCGTACTCCATCCCAGGGGGTGACACCTACATAGAGCCTGAACACCACTGTGAAGCAACGTAGACTGCCTTTCTGGATCCAGGCATCACTCTACAAGAGGATTACTGAACCACAACCGGAAGCATTTCCGAAACTGCAAACGGAGCTCCTGCTCTTTAAAGTAACAAGAGTGCTTGGAATTAAAAAAATTCTAGCTATCGCGTCAAGAATTTTAGATTCTATTAAGGACACGGAGGCGAGGATTATGCTTTCTCTTCACTTTACTGCTCAGAGGTCATTCTGATAACTCCTCTCTGGAGAGCTCAGCCTTGGTTCCCAGCTGCGATGCAAATGTTGTGCGACTTCCCAGTGATGCTGCCTGTGAGAGTAGATCTTCTCACAGATCCGTGGGCAGTTTCCATCCTCTGCTCTTACAGGGACTTCTGTGTCTGATGGCCTGGCGTCTTTCAGGCGCCGATGGCAAGTGCCTGGAGTTTCGGACTCAGCACTTTTTCTCCTATCCCAGTCTTGGGCTCCCTCCACTCATAAAAGATATGAGCAGGCCTGGAGGAAGTGGTTACGTTGGTGCGATTCAAGGAGTCTGGATCCCATGGGGTCAGAAATTAATATAATAGTAAATTTTTTGACACAAATATTTTTGGAGCTCATTCAGTGCGGGGAGCCATGGCTTCTAAAGCCTTTTCAACTGGAGCTCGATTAGAAGATATAATGGCTGCAGCAGATTGGTCAAATGATTCTACTTTCAAAGTTTTCTATCATAAACCTATTGTGGATGTGGTATCTAATGTAGTAAGTAGACTTTAAACTAGCATAATCTGAAGCCTCCGGTCCTGACATAGAATTAAAATATTTCTAGCTATCGCGTCAAGAATTTTAGATTCCATTAAGGACACGGAGGCAAGGATTATCCCACCCGTTATGCACATTTTATTGCCAAACGTTTATTATGGAAATTATATTGAATTATTATCGCATGAAAATGTGCATTGAATACCCTCCCAAGGTATATATCGGTATTAGTTGTATCTTTTGTCTTCTTCAGGAGCTTCCAACACGGCATCGTGAATTCTTCAGGCGGATTCCGCAGGTTCAGTTCAAGTTCCTGACAAGTGGATTCGTTTCAAGACGTTCAAGGGAGAATTCGTTTTCAAGTTCTGCAAGTTTTATCCTTTTTCGAGTTGGTTTCGCAAAGAAAGAGGAAGGACTGTAGCTTCCAGGCTATTTATGGACAGTGTAGAGCCATGATTGGTGTACTGGGGCTCATGGGAAATGTAGTTTAAATTGTTTATACTTTCATTGGCTGCTGTGTTTGTCAGTAAAGTGAAGAGAAAGCATAATCCGAAGCCTCCGGTCCTGACATAGAATCCAAAGCATTCTTGACCTTCCATCTCCACGTGACAGTTCACCTGTATCCACGGTTCACAGCACCACTGCTCCTGCCGTGCACTGCAACAATGTCATATGATTGAGGCCCCTCCTGTATCTGTTAACCCAGTAGTTGAGTACCTCCCAGCTACCGCATTCCTCTGCAAGTCTCCTGGCTGTATTTGCTGTGATCCTGCTTGGATGGCTGACCAGCTAGCTGTGTCTGGAGAGGACAGGCATCGGTTGTGCAGCTATCAACCATACAAAACGGTCAAAAAGATGGGGTAAGGACACAGTGAGCCCAGCGCCTCAGACCTCCAACAACAAACCCCACTGGTGCGGCATATAATGACATCTTCCTCAGAGGAGGTTATCTTAGGTTTAACCAAACGTTTCAGTATTCGTAAGCCGTGAACAATGTACTCCAATTACTTAATTATTAAGATTTATTTTATACCTTTGCACAGAAATATCTGCAAATTACATCACATCCAACAGGTGTTTCGAAGTAGACACCTCTTTTTTCAAGGCATCAAACTATCAGCAAAAATTCTATTTCCTATTAGAATCGAATCCGGAAGAAATTAAATTGTGTGCTATGAGTTGTTTTCCATGTAATTCAGAGGGAACTCCTGATAGTGAATATAGGAGGAAGAGCTATTGAGCACAGTGTGAAAAACAGATTGATACATTCCTTAATAGAAATTCTGTGATATTTCTGATAATTGCGAGGCCTTGAAAGAGGTGTGTACCTCGAAATACACCCTGGCTGTGTTAGAGTTTAAATAGATGTTGGTGCAAAGTAATACATGAAATAAAACAAATAGTAATTATTGAATAATTACAGTACATTGTCTATGTCTTTCGAACACTGAAATGTTTGGATAAACCTAGAATAACCTCCGTTAAGGAAGATAAAATCAATCATACTAAGGCAGCCGTCCACCACATGCTAAATGTTCAATCTATACCAGCAA
The DNA here is from genome assembly GCF_031143425.1 of Pleurodeles waltl. NCBI lineage: Eukaryota > Metazoa > Chordata > Amphibia > Caudata > Salamandridae > Pleurodeles > Pleurodeles waltl. The sequence continues at coordinate 387,685,929 of NC_090436.1, read as the reverse complement.
CACATTCCTAAACTTTTTGGAGCAGTACAAACAGAACAAAAACCTTCCCACAGGCTGGATTTGTGTCCATCTGCCCATTGACTAATGGCGGGGCACCCGTGGTTCCAACTGCCTATAAAGTGTAAAGTGGGCCTAGTTTCAGAGCAGGGCTACCTATGAACTACAACAAACACCCAAGGTACAAGAAGTGATGGCAAACTCTACTGTCATTGCCCTAAGGTTTATTTCTGGCCAAGTGGAAGCCCAAGAAATTGTGATTTTAAAGACTAACATGGCTGTTTATTTTGTCCTGGCTGATGAAGGTTGAGAGTTTGTGCTATCTTTGGACGTATAACACTCTGTACCATTCAAAATGTCTCTTTAGGCATAGACACACAGACTAATCAAATGTGCAAGAGCTTGAAAGGATTGCATACTGTAGCTGATACGACGGTACAGTAAGGTGTTTTGTCATGAGTGAAAATAATTTGACTCTAGCTCAATGAAGATTAACTTTATTGACTAGGCTAGTCATTCTCTTCTTGCTGATTTGCATTCCAATCCGTACACCCTGCACTGCAAGCCTTACTAGACGCAAAGCTACATTGGCTGCTTTCTCTTTGAGAATGGTATATGAGAAAGATGTATGGGTCTTTGTAATGTTATAAACTGGATGTGATGATTAAAGTAAATTGTTTAATGCATACTGAAATTTTGTAAAATGCGCTCTAAAAATGGAGCAAGAGAGAGGGATAGTAAAATAACAAGTTTCATTAGCGCAACTATAACCTGCAACAGCAGTGTTTTTCTGATCCTTGTAACAAATGCATTTAGAAGTGCCTATCTATGATGTTTTAAGCCTCTCCTTCGCTTCTTGGCTTACTAAGCCGATGTGAATTCATCCCAGACACCATCTTCCACACAGAAACCTGGCTCAAACCTGCCTCCACACCAGACATCGCCACCGCCATCCCCAAAGGGTACAAGATAGCACACCAGGACCGAACCAACAAGCCTGGAGGTGGAATTGCCATCATCTACAGGGACACCATCTGCTGCAAGACATCCCCCCGATGACCAGACACCGGTAATGGAACACCTCAACTTCCAACTCCACACAGATGGAAAAAGCACCAGAGGGACGCTTGCCTACAGACCACCAGGACCACGCCCAAGCTTCTGAAATGCCATGCCAGAACTTACTGCCTGCACATAATCAACTCTGAGCACTACATATACCTAGGGGACCTCAACTTCCACCCCGATAACCCCAGTGACGCCAAGTCCACTGACTTCCTGGAAAGCTTGAGCAGCATCGGCCTCAAGCAGCTCGTCACCAAGTCTACCCACATCGCAAGACACATGGTCGACCCCATCTTCACCTCCAGTGACAGAGTCAGGTACAGCCACACCACTCACCTGGTCTGACCACCACAGCATATACTTCACCATCTCCTGATCCACATACCCCAGCACCATGCTCCCCCCGCCCCCTAGATACACATGAAGAAACTGGAAAAAGGTATCAGTGGATTAACATTCTCCACTCCCACCACCCAGATTCTACACACAACCCTGAACAAGAAGCAAAGAGCTTCGCCCAGCGGATCACAAAATGCACCAATGGCATCGCCCCCGCCAAGAGAGCCAAGGATACTGAATAAAGCAAAAGAGCAAGCTGGTTCATCGAGGAACTGCACTCCTCCAAATGCAACTGCCGCAAACTTGAAAGGAAGTGGCGCATCATCAAAAAAACAGAAGACCGCACCACATTCAGGACAGCCCTCAACCAGTATCACCGCCTACTGAAAGAAACCAAGAGGAACACACTAGAATACCACATCAAAGTCAGCACAAACCACAGCAAAGAACTCTTCGCTATCGCTATCCCGCAGCCAATGAGAACGACATACCTCCCTAACAGGAACTGTGCGACAACCTCACAGACTTCTTCCATGACAAGATCTCAGCTATCTGTGAAAAATCTGAATGCCAACCCTCTACCGCAGACAGCAACAACCAGCTCACTTGCACAAAGACGAACCCTAAGCACCTCCTCACCCACTGAGAACTCTTCGCCACACAAGCCACTATCTCCATCATGAACACCATTCACTTAGGAGCACCCGCGACCCTTGCCCTGACCAAGTCTTCAACCTCGGAAGCAAAACAAATTGGTGACAAGCTCAGGAAGGTCCTGCATACCTCCATCACCGCAGCCTCATTCCCTGAGGTCCGGAAACATGCTGAAGTAAAGTCCCTCCTGAAAAACCCATCCATCGACCCAGCTGAATTGAAGAACTACAGACTCAGGCCTCTCTGCTTTCCTATCCAGAAAAAGTCTTCAAGAAAAGAGACCACAACCTCCTGGACCCCTCCCAATCTGGATTTCGAGCTAACCACAGCACAAGACAGCTTTGATTGCAGCCACAGAGGACATCAGTACCCTCCTGGACAATGGGGAAACAGCAGCCCTCACCCTCCTGGACCTATCCAACGCATTTGACACCATCTCCCACCACATTCTGATCAAAAGACTCTACCACTTCAGGATTCAAGGAAACACCCTCAAATGGATCACCTCATACCTCACCGGCAGAACCCAAATGGTCAGTCTCCCGCCGTTCACCTCAGAGCCCAGGAAGCTCGACCCTCTTCAACATCTACATAAACCCCACCTGGTCGTCACCATCAGATCAAATGGACTAAACATCTCCTATACAGACAACACACAGCTCATCCTCTCACTGTCCGAAGCTTCCTCCGCCACAAAAACTAATTTACACAAATGCATGATGAATGTAGCGGACTGGAAGTACAACTGTCTCAAACTCAACACCTAAAAAATGGAGGTCCTCATCATTGGTAACAACACCTCGCCATGGACTGTCACATGGTGGCCCGCAGCGCTCTGCACCACCACCCCGCCCACAATCTCAGCATCATCCTCTGTAGCAAGCTATCCATGAGGAAACAAGTGGACGCTGCCTCGCCAGCCTGCTTTCACAGCCTTTGCATGATCTGCAAGATGTTCAGGTGGATCCCAGAAGAAAGACCATCACGCAGGCCCTCATCACTGGCAGACTGGACTACGGAAACACGCTCTACATAGGAATCACAGTGCACTTCCCGAAGGGACTCCAGACAATACAGAACTCAGTGACAACTTCTACTCGACCTCCCCAGAAGGAACTACATCACAACCCATCTCAAAAAACTACACTGGCTCCAGATTCAGAAGAGATGCCAGTTCAAGATGTTGACCCACGTCTACAAGGCCCCGCACAACAAAGGACCAACATACATCAAACAACGCCTGACCTTCTACCAATCAAGCAGACATCTCCGCTCCAATCAGCTTCCCTCGCAGACACCCAATGGATCCGTCAAGCTAACAGCTGAGGACGCGCCTTCTCGCACTTGGCATCCAAGGCTTGGGACAACCTCCCCCTGCACCTCAGGACCGCAACGTCGCTCCAGTAATTCAGAACAGAACTGAGGACCTGGATGTTCGAATGATCAAACCTCCACGCTGCAGCATACAGCTCCAGTGCCTCAAGACCCTCATTTGTGATTTGCTGTGCTCTATAATTCCTGGATTGATTGATAGATTGGTTAAATACTATAAATGTGTGTTTTTCTTTTGCTCAATGAGCATGCTTCATCCAAGCTCTGGCCACCTCTACCTCCGGTTACAGGCTATTCATTTCTAGGTCTTGCTTGAAACAGTGCATGCGCTATCGCATGCAAGACATTTTGTTAACCTAAAGGGGACTCAGAGCCTGCCCACTGCTTGCCATTGATTGTCTCCATAGTCACTCTTATTGCTGTGCTTTTGTTTGGTTAATGTGTGCTGGTTTTATTTCCTCTTTGTGTGTTTGGCCATTGAGCACAAACAAAGTACTGCTTTCATTCCTACTGAGTGTCCTTTCACTGCTCGAGCTTAGACTGCTGCCCTATTTATTTTCCTTATGGAAGAAGCACCCCATAATACTGCATCTGTTTGCAGGTCGTCTATTTCTCTCTTGCTCCCGCTCCTGCTTCAAACACTCTTCTAAGTTGGAGAGAAAGTTTATTTTCATAATTTTGTTTTAGTTGTATGACAGGCATTTTCTTCCAAGTTTGTTTTTGCCCTACTCCCACCCTCTTTTTGTCCCTGTGGTTTTTGACCCCTCTCTCCATATCCATGTCTTTGTTAATGTTTTTAAAGATGATACAACATAGTTGAGCAAGCTTATTTTCAGAGTGCATGTCACATTTTTCTGACTTTCGTTGTTTTAGTTGTGTTACAGACACAATATTCTTTCGTGTTGTCCTGTTGTCTCTACCCATACAAATTGTTTCTTCCCCCCCTTCCTCCCACCCTGCGTGCCTGTGGCTTTTGTTCGCTCTCTCAGTATCTCCGTCTTTGTGACTGCTTCGAACATACTACACCATGGTCAAGAAAGTTTATTTTCAAAGTGGAGGTACCACTTACAATTTTTTGAGTTAGGTTGTTTTATTTGTATTGCATGCATGATATTCCTCTTTCTAACGTCAATCCATGTTGCCTTTTCCTGCTCCCTCCAATCCTCCGTCCACCCGTATGCCTTCGCCCCTTCCCTTTCACCCTCCATCTCTGCTGCTTTTGACCCATCTCTACATTAACATACCATACAATGGCATGCCACACCATACCACACAATGCCAGCTTATACCATGCGGTGACAGGCCATACCATACCATTTAATGACAGGCCATACCATACAATATCACAGCATACCACTCTACAAAACACAAGCTATAGCATACATACTATAAAATGACAGGCCATACCATAGCATATTATATTATACAATGATGGGCCAAACCATACTGCGCACAGTAGCCATGCTGTTTTACAACATGGCTAAAACAATATTGACCAAGCCAATAGATCATGCATAGGTAAGACCTACTGGCTTTGCCAATGCATGTTCCTTTGGTTAATAAACAGTTTCAGACTGACTGGTGTGTGAGCAGGAGTTTTTTTTTTTTTTTTTTAAACATAGCATTGTAAGCCCTTCCACCAACTGCTGTCTCGGAGGACAGCCAAAGAATACTAAACCCATCATCCCATTCAAACATATATCCTACCACAGCAATCCACTGCCATAAACACAAATCTGCCCAACAGCACATTACAAAGATGTGACTATGCAAAACCAGAAAAGACCTAAAGTTAGTAAATTACCTGAATTGAGATTAAATAGTGGCATGCAATCATATCAAGACATGTTACTGGATATTTTGGTTCCAGTGGCAAATATCTGAGCTAGCTGAAAAGGCACCCTTCATTAGCAGCCACCAGTCAGGTTGACAGTCAACGTATTGATGGGACAAACCGGTTATTTGCAGTTCAGACAACATCAATTCAATAGTATATAGTGATAGACAAAGGTTTACTCATAGGTCTTCTTGCCATGTGAATTTTTGGTACGTGAAGTCTTGTGCCATGCTTTTAAAGAATGTAATGAAACAGTGAAAGGATTGTTAAACTTTCACATTAGACACACATTTATAGTATTTCATCAATCTATCAATCACATTAGTGACAGTTTAACAAAGCTTTAACAAATGATGCAGCAATTTTAAAACACTGCAGCTCACGAGTCACGGACGCACCTATTTATTTATATTAGCTCCATATACCCATTCACTTCATAACAGAAGCATTTATGAAGAGAGTCTTCAACCTAAAAGTGTTCTCAGGGGTCATAAAGAGCTAGTCAATTTCTTGGGTGTTCATTCAGTCGAGCAGGTGTTTGAACAGTACTCTCAGAAGCACATGGAGGCCAGCTGAACGAACCAGGTCCTTTTCCAGTATGTGTGCTTTGCTAGTAGAAGCAGGCAGGAGACTAGCCATGTCCCCATTCTGAAATTATTCTATAACTGCAATTACTTTTGTGTAACTAAATGGAATACTCTCAGTCTTCATATTTGTGATCTTGGCCTCAAAAAAACGTTTTCTTACATTAAAATATCAGAACCATCAAGTGGCAAAAGCATTTCATCAAGACAGCATCAAAGACAGCATTACTTTTGCTAATTGATATTTTCCGTGCGGACATATTTTAGCCACAGAGACTTTTATTAAGGTCTAAATGAACATTCAAAGTTTTTCACAGCACATTTAGGTGGTGGGGCTGGGTGGATGGGTCATTGACAGTGACCAAAAGAAGTGTGTCTTGTATAGGGTGGTCAAAGAAGATTTAAAAAAAAACCTGGGAAAAAAGCTTCTGCGAGCTATGGGATCGACTGGACAAACACATTCTCCACACAAGTAGGAGACGGTGGGATATGGAAGGGGATAAGGCGGGCCGGGCCGGGCCGCTTTTAGCCTGACTGATTCGGTCGGAGAATGCACATACACCAATATTTGCTCTACCAAATGTGCAGGGACACGTAGTACTCACACAACATGCCATCAATGAGGTCTTTGAAGCTCATATTCGAGCTATATATGGCGCACCACATGTGCAGCGTGAGTTACATGACCTCCCTGACTATCTAAGATGCGTGATGCTTCAGAGTCTGTCCTCCGAGGAACCTGGCTTGCTGGGAGCCCCTATATCTCGCCAAGAGCTACTAGAGGTGATAACAGCCCTGAAGACTGCCAAATCTCTGGATGGTGATGGATTTCCTGGAGAATTTTATAAAGCGCTCGCAGGTACTCTGACAAACTATTGCATGCCTATGATGAGGCTCTGTGGGGAGGGCACCTCCCGCCCTTTATGCGTGAAGCCCAGGTTGTACTCATTCCGAAGCCTGGCAGAGATCCCCTTGCACCAGGTTCCTACCGCCCAATCTTGATGCTTAATGTGGACCACAAACTGCTCAGCCACATATTAGCAGCGAGACTGTTGCTCTATCTTCCCCGTTTGGTCCATACAGACCAGTCTACATTTATCCCACACAGGAACACTCTACGTAATATACGGCTCATGACACATATTCTGCACGCCCCAGACTTGGATGATGATTCCTACGCCCTGGCTTTCTTCAATATAGAACAAGCAATTGATTCTCTGCAATGGGAATATGTCTGGCAGGTTTTGGACACAATGAATCTAGGCCAAACCTTTATTAGGTTGGTCAAATTGCTGTACAATGCTCCGATGTCCAGGGTATGTACAGGACGCTAGTGTCATCAGAAATCCATCTACAAAGGGGTACACGTCAGGGATGCCCCTTGTCACCCATGATAACTGCCCTGGCAATAGAGCCAGGGGTGAAGATAGGAGTCACAGTTCATGTGTTTTCGCTCTACGCGGACGATGAGATGGTTTATCTGCCCGACCAGATACCTCCGTCTCTTTGACGTTGAACATCGTTTGGGAGTTTTCTGAATTTTCTGGTCTACAGATTAATGCCGCTAAGTTGGTACTCTTACCCCTGGGGCATCAAAGATTATAGCCGGAACGCTTGCCAAATGCAGGCCTCCCATGGCAAGTAGATAGCGGTAAATATCTGGGAATTCATATTGCTCATGGGGAACACACTTGGGGGTTTCAGCAACTGAAACTATCCTAAGACTTCATTATGTGTGCCGAGGAGGCACATATGTGGAGATCTAGGAGAGATGAAGGGGTTGGGGAATATTTGATGACCTAGAGTGCTATGACTCAGACCTTGGTAGACTGCGAGGAGGGAGATCATTTAGACTTAGAACCACAGGCCACCGGCATAAAGAGGGAAGGAGGAGAATGTAAAGGGAGTAGAAGCAATGGTGACTCCCACCTATACACAGATGGGTCTCATCCCCAGGCTACAGGCCTTCTGGGACATGGGTATTGAGAGTAGAGTGGTCGACCCACAATTACCTGCTAATTCATGAATAGTTCCCACACTAGACTTGGAAGCATATGGGGGAGGGGCAGGGAGGGAATTTGAAATCCAGTTGATACTAATATATCATGTGGAAATCTGCAAAAGTGAAACACAAAGATGCCTATGTTCATGTTTATGCAAAAATGCTATTAAAAATCATTTTAAAAAAACGGGAAAAAAATCTATTTTAATAAAGGGACATTAGAGAAATCATGTTTGTTATAAAAACACTGAAGATCCCCTCAAACGTCCAGTTGCAAAAACATTCTGATCACTGCGCAAAAGCTACAAAACAATAAAACATAGTATACTTATGGATAGCAGCACGACATGAACATTCTCTAAGCCCATCCAACACATTGATACTGAATGGAAACATAATTGGTTGATCCAAAAGGAATAAACGAAATTCAACAATTCACATATCTCCTTTATGAATCTGCTCAAGGAAATTTAAAAGCCTGTGAATAAAAATCCTGTCCTAGAATACAGACAAGTATGCAGGCCATGAAAAACGATTTCAGAGATGATACAAAATACATATTTTAGATATGTTCTCTATTTTTGTTATCATAGGCCACGTGATGATACACAATTATAGAAGCAATACAGTTGGAGTTGGAGTATTTCATTTTTGTTTGGGCAGAACGGTCTCTTCATTGGTTGAGGGGCTGGGATGTTCTTCTCACAATGCAGCCAATCTAACCCTCTGTATCTCCAAAAGGTAACTGGATGCTCCCTACCTTCCTCATTGAACACAAGAACGTCCATCAATCCCTTGTTGAGAGCATTGGCTTGCACAATGAAGGGTGGACCGTCGTCAGTGGCCGTCCAGACTAGTTGACTGCATAGGGGTGGACATTGGATAACTAGAGGCCTTCTGGCATTCCCTGTCCATGTCACTTTTCTGAGCTCTTCTTGGAGGACATAGCTGGCCACAAAGCTATCCGGTAGGCCCAGGAAAGCCTTCTCCTGTGTTTGTCTTGTGGGAACCTCTCAATCTAGAGTGGCTTGTACTTTTGCTTCCAAGAGCCACATTTTCCCATTTCCTACCTGATGTCAATAAAGACCTCAATTTAGATTCCAGTATTCACACCAACACCTGCTTTAAGTGTTGCAGGTGATCCGAAGACAGCAAAGGCATCCAGGTAAGCCACATAGGCCAGACAACACATACTTAACTAAGTGTGGAAAAGTGGCAGAAGCTTTCTTTAACCCAATGAGCATGATCTTGAACTGATGGAAGTCTTCTGGGGTCTTCTCCATGGCACCAGCAGACAGTGCAATGTGCCAGCAGAGACAGGTCAGATAGACAGTATGAGGTACCTGGCTGTGTCCAATCTGCCCACCAGCTCATCAGCACGGAGGATAGGATGAACATCCATCATCGTGAAATGTACTGGCAGCTCAATAGTCCATACAAAAGTGCAGGTAGACCAGCTCCTGCCTTCAAACTAGCACCACTGGGCTATGCTATTGACTATCAGAGTGCTCAACTACTCACAGGTCCAACATCTTTGCCACCTCAGTTGTGATGTACTCTTGCACCCAGTTTGGCATCTTATAGAGTTTGCTTTCCACAGGCAATCTGTCCTTAGTATTTCATAGACACAGACTGGAGCCAACCCTGGGAGTGAGTGAGAAGAGATGTGAAAACACATCTCAACACTTGCTGTTCTGGAGTCTGGTCAGGGGTAAGCTTCACCTCCATCTCATCACCGGGCAAAGATCTGTGAGGGGCTTAATCTCTTCCTTGACCTCTTCTACCACTGACAGGATGCCAACAGTGTACACTCTTCTGAAGTAGAGCTTTAGCCAGTTCTCATGGGATACCTTATGGGGTTCCCGAGTGGCACCTCGGTCAGTAAGGTAGCTGACATCTCAATTCTTCCAGACTACCTTGTAAGGGTCAATCCCATTTATTCTTTAAAACTTGAGGGCAAATTGACTTCAGCATCACTACTTCCTGACCTGTTTGGTACCCAGTTGCCATCACCTTCATTAGCTCTTAGCTAGCCTGAAGATTCTTTTTTGCCTTGCTCATCAGGTACACAAATTAGATCGCCACATCAATGCTTAGGGACTTAAGGGTACTTTCTCAGCCCTCTCTGACCAAAAACAGAGGCCCCCAGCAGAGACCCAAACAGAAGCTCAAGGGGACTAAATTATACCCCTTTCTGTGGGATTTTCCTGTAGACATGGAAGAAGGAGATCCCATTTCCTTCTGAGGTTCTCTTGGAGAGTTTTTCTCATGGTCTTCGTGAAACATTCTACAAAACACTGGTCTGCAGATGGTACAAGGTGAAGTAGTGGTAACTTACACAAGCTGGCTGCCACATCACCATCATATATGAAAAGATACGGTTTGTTCTTCCACCAGGGATCACAGTCTTGGAAAATCCCACTCTGAAGATCACAAGGAGGGCTCTTGCCACTCACCTTGGAAGTCATACTCTTCAGGGGGTACCATCTCCGGATACCAGGTGGCATGATCCACCACAACTAAATATATTTGTTGTGTTTAGCAAACGAGGGAATCAAAAGAGCCAACTATGTCTATACCTACCCACTCAAATGGCACACTAAACCAAGGGAGAAGCAACAAAGATATCTTGGTTTGCCCTAAAACTTGCCACACTTGATAAGTCAGGCAGGCTCTGCAGAATCTCTCTACATCTCAGTCCATACCTGATGAATACAACTGAGGCACCAACCTGTCCTTGATCTTTTTGATGTCAGGTGCCCTGCTAAAGATACCTCAAGGGCTAGAGACTGCAGAAAGTTTCTTTGCACTTGCATATCCACCAGCCTCTTGCTGGCTCCAGTTTCGGGACCCATTGGTTCATTTTATGTCAGCCCAGACCATGCTGTGCTTGAAAAACTACTCCATTGGCAACTGTTTGTGGGCCATCTCACTGAGATCCACAAGAGTAGGGCACCTTCCCATGGTCTCGAGAAACTCTACCTTAGACGATCCTCCAGCAGCTCCTGGACATCTGACTGTCACCAAGACTAACAGACACTGAGTCGTACGGGACCTCAAACTTCTCTGTCTAGAGCACGGGCGACGGGCACCATGTTATGTTATGTTATGTTAAAATGTTTTATATAGCGCCATACTACCCGGAGGCTTTGTAGCGCTAAGAAGGACCTAACATTAAAACAAGCTGGAGAAATCTACAGCATCAAAATAATAAATGAAATAGATACTAAATTAAAATTGCCATGTTTTAATGGCCTTCCGAAATTCCAACTCCTGTCTGATCAAACGGATGTTGAGGGGAAGTGAGTTCCACAGTTTGGCTCCCTGATATTTCAAAGATCTACCACCCCAACTTGCTCTTTTTACTTTGAGGAGCACGACTAAGGCTTTGGAAGAAGATCTTAAAGCTCTCGTAGGAGCATAAAATGAAGATAAGGTTTTTAGTTGATGTGGACCTCTATTATATAGAGCTCTATGAAAAATACATAAAGACTTGAACTTGATTCTCTTCCCCATTGGAAGCCAGTGCAAACTAGTCAAAGCTTGCTTAGCTGATGTGAACTTAGGCATATTATACAGTAACCGAGCAGCCGCATTTTGTACTGTTTGTAATTTCTTAATCACATCCTCTGGTGAACCCAAAAAAAAACTATTACCATAATCCAGCCTGTATAAAATAAGGGCCTGTACCATCAGTCTTTTGGCCAGGGGAGTAAACAAACCAATAACCTTTCGAAGTAACCTCAACAATCCAAAACAGGCAGCGGAAAGCATCCTGGCTTGATAATCTAGAGTTAATTTGGAATCTAACCAGATTCCTAGTGCTTTGATGTGATCCTTCAGAGGAGGTAAATGTTCCAACTGTATTGCCGGCAGAATATTCTTCGCCGTACTGGTAAACTTTCCCAGGAACATTATGTCTGTCTTTTCTTCGTTGAGTTGAAGCCTACTATCAGTCATCCAACTCGAAACAGCTTGCAAGCAGGCTGGTAACGCTGAGTTATCTGCGGCCTTGACCGAAGAAAAAGAGACCACCAACTGCGTGTCGTCGGCATATGATATCAGGGACAAACCAAAAGGTTCCACTACATCTGCTAAGGGGGCCATATAAATATTAAAAAGAGTCGGACTCAATGACGAGCCCTGGGGTACCCCACATTGAGATCTAAACTGTTCTGATAAAAAAAGAACGATCTAAAACCTGAAAAGATCTATTTTGGAGAAAAGATCTCATCCATTTGAGAGCCTGGCCTTTAAGATCTGCTTTTTCCATTCTTTGGATCAATAGACCATGATTGACTGTGTCAAATGCAGCACTTAAGTCCAGCATTATGACAGCTGTCACCAGACCCTGATCCATCTGTTTTCTGGCTTCTTCTGTAAAAGCCATCATAGCTGATTCGGTGCTTTGGGCTGGACTAAAGCCCATTTGTGTGGGATGCAGAATATTATGTTCTTCAAGAAAGCAAGGAATTTGCATAATGACATGTTTGTCAATTAATTTTGCCATGGTTGGAAGAAGAGAAATCGGCCTATAGTTCTTAAATTCGGCTCCATCTAGGTTAGGTTTCTTTAACAGGGGTTTAACCACTGCATACTTCCATGATTTAGGAAAACTGCCACTTTGTAAGGAGCTATTCAAAAGCCCCGTTATAACAGATATTGTGGCAGATCCTCCCTGCATAAGTATATGAGGAGGCGCAGGATCTAGAGGGGAACCCGATTTCAGTTTACTAAGAAGCAGGGAAGTGCTTTCTTCCGAGATAGGGGAGAAACACTGTAAACTGGTATTACACTCTTTACTCTCACTGGACTGATCAGACATTGTCACCTCTTCCCCTGGGAAATTCTTATAGATTTCCTCAATCTTCTGTAAGAAGATTGAGGCAAAATTATTACTGTGTTCCACTGATGCTACCATGGCCAGTGTAATCTCAGAGCCTGCCATGGCCTGCATTATGCTACGCTCTCCTGGTCTCTACTGTCCAACTGAGGCTGACATGAAGCCTTTGCCCTTCTATCCTCCCTTCTTCCAATTCGGTCAAAGAACAGAGTTCTTCGTAGGCTTCTGTCCCAGTCAGGATTCTTAGAAACCCTTGTGGTCCATCCTTTTCAGTCTCAAATCATTCTGTTGGGAGCGGTTTTCCCCATTTGGTTTGGAACTATGCTGTACCCGTCTAAGCAAGGTCAGGCAAGTACTGTCTGAACAGGTTAAAGCACATTTGTCTGAGTCACTCTTCTATAAGTAACTGTAGTGGGGACTGGTAATGCTTTGGTCCATCCCTTTCACCCACTCATTTCAATCACATACTTCATTTCATAGATCCAGTTCTCTAACGGAACTCTATTCACTTCCTTATTCTGAAGAAATCTCTGCAAGCACTTGTCTAGTTTCAACTCAAGCCATCAGATCAAAGCATCCTTCATGCATGGTTAAGTTAGACTGTCATTCTCAAGCAAACTTCCAATTACTTAAGCTTCTTCAAAAGGTAGAGTTGCTGTCTTGGAGTTATCTTTCAGACTCAGAGTCAATCTCAAAACTATGGACTTGCCCAAGAATATCAATGCCTGGTACATACTTGTGTATCAATTCCTTTGGTACCTTAGTGGTGGATTCTTTGGACTATAAAAGGGGCTCAAGGTCTTCAGAGTTAACCATTATTTCTGCAGCCAACCTGAACTTTTTGTTCTGAGCTATTTGTTTTGTCTCCAATTCCCTACCTCTTTCTTGTTCTTGCTTACTCTGTCCCCTCTTCCTATCAGCCAGAGCATATTGAGCCTGTATACACCTTTAACACTTTTTTCTTCCCAGTTGACTGAATGAATATTCTCCTTCTCAAACTCCATAGCCGTATCCCTCTCACTCTTCCTTAGCTTTCTGGAGTCACAATTTCAGAGAAACCTAATCTAATTAAGGATGTGATCCCTGGGATTATGGATATGTGAATCATCAAGATGGGTCGAAGAGACTATCTAGGAGAAACTCTTTAAAAAAAATAAAAAAAAACTTGGGGGACATGGTGGGGGACACTTCAGCAGACGCCTGCACTGCAGGACTCCGAAAGTCTGTGTCAACAGCACTCTCCTCTGTAGTGTCTTCCACTAAACCCTCCACCTGAGTTCCCTTCACCTTTTCTGTGAGGGTCTATTTCTTCCATTGATTCACCATGAAATATGTGGCCTTCAAACCCCATGCAAACACATCCCCTTAAACTCATTTATGGAGTAGTTTATCAGGCTTACTTCTTTCCATGTGCTGTTTGCTATACTTATATGCAGGTTATGCACAACAACCTCCGTTAGTGCCTACTGGAACTGAATCTAGCGATTGATCCTCCAGCTTGCCACCAACTGTAAGAACTTTTTCAAGAATCCTAGGGAACACATTGGATACTGGTCTCAGACGGTGTTGAGAAGAACTGTTTACCAGTGGTCTCCTGGGCAAACCTATACCACTGGATATAAAACTGAGCATCAAAAACTCCCCTTTAGTGCTTGAAAAACAGAGTAGCAAAACTAAGCAGTCCAAGGATTATTCAGGGAGAACTCAATAAATCACACAGAGGTTCAGTTTCTTCCAGCACACCAAGGCTATACTGCTCCGAAATGTCCCAGTTCTCTGGTACCCTTCATCATTGATGCTACACAGTCTGGTCTGGTCAAGATGAGGTGTCTTTATGGACTCCTAGGCCTCGCCCTTCCAGAGTGGTGTAGATCCTTCCCGGTCTACACCTCTGCTCATACACAACCCCTCTTATTTCTGAGCAGCAGCATCCTTATTCAAAGACACGTCCAATGCCTCTTTTAAGCAGTTAGTCTGCTCTCTCCCTCAAAGTAGAATTAAGGCACCCTTTCCTGGCAGTCTACAGTGAAGATCTAAGGAATCTGGTCCTGAACCCTGCAGGTGAACCTGGCCAACTCTGGAGTATAGAGAGTTTCACAACCACTTGTGCGGACACCTGGTAGAGATATCTTGACACCCTGGCTAGAAATCTCTGCCCCATCTTTAACTGAACTTGCAGACTATAGCTGAATATTCCAAACGCTGGTGGCAAAACTGGGTGTGGGCAGTACTGCCCCTTTTGTGTATTCCACTTAGCCTTGTGCAACCAAGTCTTTGTCACAAGTTGCAAGTAGAAGTGGGGTGGAGTGAGCCTGTGTCCCAATCAATTTTTCAAGTAAATGTAAGGTTCTTTCCCATAGGCTCACACTGACACTACAATGAAAGTAAAATATACTAGCAAGTAGCAGGAAATATGACAATATTACTTTCAAGAGTTCAGATGCACTTCAGTCTTCTTTCATAACAATCCACTAATTGAAGCATGTTCTGGATTTTAATAATTTAATTATTTTAAAGATTGATGAATTGCTTTCTATTTTCTGAAAGGTTAGGCCAGCCACTGTTTTCACCTCCATTTACAAATTAATTAAAAAAATAAATTGACAGTTCACGTTTTGTTCGTATATTACGATGATTTTAATGAATCTGCTCTAAAATTGAATTGGGAGTCTCATGGTAGCATGACACAAAACAGGGTCACAAAAGCAGGCTGTTCCACTTGATTACCTGTTAACCCATAGAGGTTAGCCTCTCCACAAAGCCGTAGGCCAGGGAAGGGAAAGTACCTGAAAATTCCAGACCTGTGTAGCAAGATCCCAGATGTAGCATTATTGGCCCACTTCTGCCTATCAAAGATGCAATGGGGCCAGAGGGGAAGTTATATCCCAAAGTCCAAAATGGCTGCCATGTCTCCAGGTTATGTGAGAGCTTGTGACCACAGGAAAATGTGTACTGTGCGGAAAACAAAAACCACATGGTGTCTTCCTCGAGCAGGCACTCAGCAAGGACCAAAAACATTGCCTTCCACAGAAAAGATTAGGCACAAGGGGGTTTGCAGTTCTCTCCCCCATGCCCACCAAGTTCCAAGCTGTAAATGAAACCTCCAGCCTTGCTTCTCTACAGTGCACCTCCACAAAGGTTTCCTTCTCGGCAGTAGGGCTCCTAGTTTGTCAGGATATGTTGCATAATATTCTTACAGCAAACCTGAAGAATTAAGGTTAGAAGCCGATTCCTGTGATTAATCCTCAGGGCTAAACACCTTCCAGTCCACCAAATGTTAATACTTTGTACTTACAATTCTTAATTGAAATTGTTATGTACCTCTTTACCAACTTCCACATTCAGATGTGAAGCAAGACATATTTCTGCAGAACAGGGTTTTAAGAAGCATACACAAAAAAACTGGGTGAAGCTTTAAAAATCTGAGGCAATTTTTATCGTGTAGTAACCGGGTTCACAAGCTGTAAGTAGCATACTTTCAAGCCAGTAACGTACTAGGGTGTTCGATTTCTTTTGTGACCAGCATAAACCAAATAAATATTTGTATTTTTTTTCTTTAAGGCTTTCTGTGCTGATTTTGGAATCGCAATCAACCCAGATAAGTGTTCTTGCACAGGCGGACAGCAACTGACCCAAACGATATATGCATGGATAAATGCCACAAATACAAAATACGATATTCCAATAGGTGAATGCTCAGTGCTGCTGTATATTAACTCTGACAACCACAACAGTTTACTCCAGTCCTCCTCTTGCGAAAAGGCTTTGCATCTTGAATTCTAAGCAACACACTGATTCAATATCCTAATCTGTCTTTCAGTCAGAAGATGGTAACTAATAAGGGATGTGGAAGGGTGGCAGCTTTCTTTATATTCTTGCAGCCCCAAGGGACACAGTTAGGGCCTGCTTGGAGCAAGTGCTGAAAATTGCAAAAGGTTGGAAACTCCTTTCACTGGGTATTTGGGGGGAGAAGACACCCCTTCCAAGTATATGAAATTGCAGTCATGAACCATAATGTTGCCAGCCTTTGGGGGCGAGAGACCACTCTCTGCTAAGTTGGAAGAGCAGAAGGAAGACATGCATAGTTGTAGAAAATACGTTTGTAATGGAAGATGTTGCACAAGGAAAAGTAATCCGGACTAGCCCCTTGGGGAGTATATTGTGAACTAGGTTGATGTTTGGAGGACTATGGGGGGTGGAAGGGGTTTTATCTTGAGGCCTCGCCTGAGACTATGCAGAGTTGTGTGAATTGGTGTAACCTGCCTGACCCTAACCTACTAGTCAGAATACCGAAGTAACATTATAATGCCTCTCTCAGTATAAAGTGATATGGCTGCTTCCCTCTGGCATTGAGTTTATAGCCCTTCCTTTGCATCATGGACAATGGCAATCTGCAATGGTTTCTTGCTTTTTTTAAACTAATAAGAAAAAGGTGATGGTAACTCTTTGTACCCCCAAATCAAGCGGACTAGAACTTTGAAATAAATGGCGGCCCTCTTTTAGTAATAAAAACTCGCAGAACACCATATAATCAAATAATATGCAGTGCAAAAATCTGTGCTAGATCTTTGGAAGTGTGTAATCCAGGCAAGGATATGAGATTACTCATCTCAGTGAAATGGTTCACAACTACTAGGTTTAATTTGACATAGCAATATTTCTGCACAAAGAGTAAAAACAAGAGACAGTAGATGACATTCAACATGGAGTCTGTGCACAGGATGCACAGCGTTATATCATGTGCACAAAACAGTTCACTCAACAGTTTCCGTCCATAAACATATTAATATAAATATTGAGATGAAGTTCATGGGCCCCATATTTTTTGTATTTTTATATTTCCTCTAACAACCCCTCCACTTATATGTCATACGTTCTGTTGAAGCACAGTAAGTCATAACATTTATCCACTTGTTGACTGGAAGGTTTGTTGCCTGGCACCAGTGTTTGGCTAGGTCAGGCTTAGCCACCAAAAAGTCATTGTCCCTTGTGTTCTGGTTGAGGCCCATGTCCCCATGATACCAAGTATCACCACTCTATGGTCAAAGGTCTTGGGCGTCTGGATTTCCTGACAATTAGATAAACTTGTTGCCAGTATGTCATTAGCGCATTGCCATACCACATGGTATAAGGATCCCTCCAGGATCCCACCACATCTCATACATTTCAACTTTCTCACCCGGCCCATCTTCCATTGCCTATTTGGGCTGTAGTAAGCCCCGTATAAGTAGTTAAATTGCATTGATCCAAGGTTGGATGGGATGCCCAGCTTTTGTGGCACAAGTCACCCTTCTCCAGTTTCCCAGGATTTGATTACCATGCTAATTTCACATCTCCCATCTGCTCCGGCACGTTCCACAGGAAAGATTTATATAATCTAGAGAGGATCCCTGGGCTTGGCAAATCCAGCATTAGTTGAGCCTCTAAGGATTTAAACTCAAGGACTTTCTTGAGAGGGCATAAGTCATCTTCCACAAAGGAAATATGGGTTTCAACCTCCATCATGTGCTCTGCTACCATGAGAAGGACTTGCTGTAGAAGTAAAATCTCAGACCTCACTCTATCCATCCTGCTCTTCTTTGCCTCTTGGGAGTCTCATTGCGCTTGCAGAATTTCCGATCTGAATGTAGGTTCACTGCACCACACTGGTGCCCTCCTCCGAGCCGTAATCTGGCCCCTTCCCGGCCTCCATTAGACATTCTTCCTCAGAGCGGAGCTCATTGCCCCACTCCCCTTCACCATTCCAGCAATCAGAATTAAGGTCACATGTGCACTTTGCAAAATCATTGAGGGAAAGTTTGTGGAGAGGTGGTTTTGGTAGTGAAAGGAAGGAGTCATTGAAGCGGACGAAGGATGCAGGCGGCACCGAGTCCATCACAGTCCAATCTAAGCATAGATCACCAGGATCTCCAGCCCACTCACCTTTTACAGTGGGATGACTGTTTTGCTCGCGGAGGTGGCAGAGGCAGCCAAAGTGTATGCAGCCCGCCACTGCTGCTGCCAAAGGTATTTTGTTGTAGACCGGATCACCTCTAACGGCAGAGGGGTATGAGCAGCTGGGATGTCATGAGGATTGCTACCCGCTGTTCTCCCATCCAAGCGTGAGGTCCAGTTTTGGCAAATAAGTTTTCCCCTCACCTCACCCCCGCCAGAAGCAGCTCCCAGGTTGGTGTGGCTCGTCTGCTGCACAATAGAGTGAGAGGTGGCTCAGCTCTGCACCAAAGTAAACGTTGTTCTTTTAGGGCAAGAGCAACCAGGTAAAGGAAAGACCCCCAAGATACTCGGGGCCTCACCTGTTCCCTGGGCCCAGCGTCCTCCTTAAAGGGAATGCATGCTCCGTCGCTCCAGTGTGGTGCGCGCCCCACCTACACCCACTGTCTGCCTGCTGCCTCATTTCTGATGATAATGGTAGGGAAGCATGTGGAGTCTGACATTCCACACTTCGTTCCCAGCATCTTGGGCCAGGGACACCAGAATATCAGTTGTGTTGGTTACTGCTGGTGACAGTCTTCAAGGATCTCACCAGGATTGTCAGGGTAGGGTCGGAGCTTCATTGAGTCACGACCGCCATGTTAGGTGGTCATGCCACGCCCCCTGCAACCTTGACTTTTGGGTAACTTCGTAATAAAAGCCATTGTCAGCATATGAAAAGATAAAGATGGAACAAGCCCTGAACAATACAACTAGTGTACTGGTTGAACTTCATTTGAACACAGAATTAACAAGCTTGTACATAGCACTTAACAGAAAATATATGTGAAAAAGATTTCTCCTCACTGTTGCCAAAATATTGGTTTGTCGTCTTACCTGAAATGATGGTAAAGGCTGCTTTTGTCTATTCCCTGGTTCTCTTAATCAAGTATTTTTATCTACAGATTGACTTTCTATGTATACTTAAATTGTTTGAATCCACTTTAATTAGAGCAATGGAATGATAAAGCAAACCTTTGAGGACCAATTTAATAGTGGATGTTCTTGTAGGAAGCTGGCTATCTATGTAGTGGTACACTATACAGACAGGACAGCAACCCTTGTAGGTTTACAGAGGTAAAAGTGGCAATCCTAAAGGTCTCTTTCATGGTAGTGTGGGTGAGCAGTTAGGCTAATCAGAGGGTAGTGCTAAGCATTTGTTGAAAACACAGTCAATAAATGAGACACTCGAGAAGGAACTAAAGACCAATGTTTACAAAAATAGTTACCTTGTTAATACTATGTTTCAACACCAGAATACTTTCAAGAAAATGAATACTGTTTCAATTTGTATTGACGTAGCAAGTAAGTAACACTTTTACTCACATTAATTTTTTGAGCGATAAAGGTTCCAAAGTATTTTTACTGTAAAGGGGTCCTTGAAAACAGTTTTCAGGGGTCCCCTGTACGTAGTAGGGTGTTAGGAGTGCAGGGTCACAAGCAAGACCAGCAGTACATTTCATCTTCCCTAGGGTGTCCAGGTGCAGTGAGGATAGGAGAGTTGGGGGTCCTGCACACTACACACTTGGCAACATGTGGGCAGGGGTGCACCTGGAAAGAGAGTGCAAGGGGGGACATGGGAATAAGTCTGGGAGCTCCCAATGGTCAGTGGGGGCCCTGGGAGCAAGGGAACACCTTTGGATGTTGTGGACTCAGATCGGGGGAGCTCAGGTGCAGCAGGCCTTTGTCATCCGTGCTCATGCGTCAAGGTATCCACTGTTCTTTGGAGGACCTACAAGAACAGGGACAAATGTCCTCTGCAATGCTGATGTCTTTTGATGGCTGGACTTCAGATGTGACGTTGGAATCCAGTTTGGACTTCAAACAACCTTTGGTATTTGCAAGGGGTCCAATACCCAGGTTTTGGTGCAGCTCGGCTCTGGGTCACCCTAATACCTTCTCACTTGGGAGGGGAGACAGGACAGGCCTCTTGGAGCATGGCGACCTCCTCCTGGGTGACTGAGGTGTCGGTGGACCCAGTGGTAAGCAGATTGAAGAACAAGACGTTGTAGTTGGGGCCTGCAGGAAGCAGGAAAGTAGCTCCTCCACTCCAAGGGAGATGCTGACTGGGCCGGCGAAATGCTGGAGAACCTCAGAATTTTTAGCAGGATGAATCGTGATGTTGCAAGTGTTGGTTCAGGAGCAAGTAGGGTTTCGGCCCAAAAGTCCACCAGTCGTCACAGCGCTCACTCCTTCAGCTTTTCTTTGTCCTCTTCTTTGGGTCAGACGAATCTGTTCTTCTTGTATCAGGGTGCCACCTAAATGCTCAATTCAGGGGTGTGTAGAGTAGTAGCCAATGGGTGACCACATCCCTATATGAACACTTACTGTGGGAATTAAGCATAACCCTGTACCCAAATTTTTAATTCCACCGAAATCAAGTTGGTGGAACCATTCCATTTCAGGTAGCCCACCCTAAGGGTGTAGCTAGCCCATAGGTGGTAAACACCTATTTGCCCAACTAACTTTCCCATCTGTCCTGGTGCCCATTAAGCCTCAGGGCAGGGGAGCTGGGAACTCCCAGGTCTGGAGAAGCCAGGGTCGCATATCAAAGGCAGAAGTGTCTTTGAAGTCCAAGGCCGTGTGATGCATCTTCACTAGCCATCCTACTGGAGTAGATGATAACACCTTCCTCCGGAGCAGGTACTGAATTCAGGCTTCTGAAATGCCTTTCTGGTCTCTCACCACCAGAGGATCAGAAACATGTCTGTGGTGGCAGGCTGGTCGCAACCAGTCAGCCAACACATTAAGAGACTAGTAGGGTTTAGCAGATGCCCTCTGGGTGCACATCATGGTAAATCCAAGACTGGCATCAGGTGATACCAAACAATTCCAGTGAAGCCATTATGTAGCTATGGAACCCGTAGTGACAAGTGTCCAGTACATACCTCAAGATGGCTTTCTTGTTCCCTTACAATGTCGAGCAACTGAACTAGACATCACAGGGACATATCTCCTCAAGCAGATATGTCCTCTTTTCAAATATAATGCATCCTGCCTTAGCGCTCCAAGACCTGCTGGTGGGGTGACTTATGTATATCTAGATGCAGCGAGTGGGGCATGGCACACAATCGTTGTGCCATGTTGTGTCTTCACCTGGCTTACACCAGGACACACAGACTGCAAGGGCAGCTGTGTGCATCTTTCTAGAGGGGTCCCTGAGAGTGGCACAATCCATGCTGCAGCCCTCAGAGAGCCTCTTCAGTACCCAGGCTCCAAGAACAAGAGGTACCATTTACTAGGGACTTACAGAGATATAGGGGTGTGTGCCAACTGTCAACCTTTTACCTGTATTTGGGAAAGAGCACTGGCACTGGGGACCTTTTTAGCAGGGACCCAGTGTACCTCAGTCAAAAAACCTAAGTACCAGAGAGCAAAAAGTGGGGGTGACCATGTCGAAAAGGGGCACTTTCCTACAGTTCTGTCAACGGATTTTCACTCTTTGATTGATCTTACTGTGACAGTGTGATTTTGCCCCTAGCATGTTTCTCCACCTTGCAAAACATCTCTTGATGGGCAACATTTTTATTCCAGTGGTTGTAGAGTTTAAAACTGCGGATGAAAATTTCTTTAAAAAGTAATCTACTTTGTGAACTTGACCAGTACTACTTTTTGGGGCATGTTCGCCTTCAACAGCCAGTTTGTCGAGGTAGGGGAAGACTGAAACCCCTAACCATGCGCAAATGAGCTGCAACCACCACCACCATCACTTTCGTAAACACCCAAGTGGTGCTGGTAAGGCCAAAGGAGAGCACGGTGAACTGAAAGTGCTCATGACCTACCACAAATTGCAAGTAGTGCCTGTGGGCAGGCAAGACAGGGATATGGAAGTAAGCGTCCTGCAAGTCCAATGTTACCATTTGAACTTCTTCTTGAGGAAGAGATTGAGGGCCTGAAGGTCTACTATAGGACGTAGACCCTTGTCCTTTGTGAGCACCAGAAAGTAGCAGGAATAACAATCACAACCTACTTCTGGTGATGGGACCCTCTCTATGGCTCCTTTGGCCAAGAGAGATGTGACTTCCTTGCGGACAAGTGCCAGATAATCCTCCGGTAAGCGGCCGTAGGATGTAGGCATGTCTCGAAGGGAATGGAGTAGCCTCTTTGGATGATCTGCAAAACCCATCTGTCCATCATGATGGATTCCCACTGGGGCAGGTGATGGCGAATCCTGCCTCCAACTGGTCCGAGATTGGGAGGGGTGCGGGGGTGTCAGACTAGGAAGGCTTGGAGGTTGCTGTGGGGGTGGACTGGGAAGAACTCTGGTTCCCTGTCCCACAAGCTTGTGGGATTCCGCATCCACTGCTGCACAGTGGCTGGGAAGCATATGCGGCTCTGTGGCTGGCAGGGTAAAGACGCGACAGGGAACCTCTTCTGTGGTCACGAAAGGGGTGATAAGTAGACTGTGGTGGGTGAGGCACAGTTGCTAGGCCAAGGGACCAAGCTGTGGCCCGGGACTCCTTCAACCTCTTAAGGTCAGAGTCCGCTTTGTCTCCAAAGAGATGGGTGCCATCGTAGGGCATATCTATGAGAGACTGCTGGACATCCCCCGAGAAACCGGGCATTCTCAACCAGGCGTGGCACCTCAAGGCCACCATTGACGCACCCGATCTGCCCATTGAGTCAGTTGTGTCCAGCCCACAACGAATCGTGAACTTCGCTGCATCCCTCCTATCAGCAACGACATGGGAGATGATAGCGCAGGCCCCCTCTGGGACCTGTGGCAATACCTGCGCAAATGTATCCCACAGTGAATGGGTATAGCAGCCCAAAAGGCATGCAGTGTTTACGGACCTCAGTGCCATACTGGAGGAAGAAAAGATCTTCCCATTGTGGTGCAATCTCCGATTCCCTATCCGGGGGAGCGGATGAGAATGCGTCAGATGAGGAGGAAGCCTCAGTGACAAGGCTCTCAGGTGTGGGGTGTTGGGACAGGAATTTAGGGTCGTTCGGAGCAGGCCAATGGCGACAGCCAATTGTCCTATTTACAGGAGCCCCTGTGCTGGGTCTGGACCAAGTACTCAGAAGGACATCAGTGAGGGCTTCATTAAATGAAGTAGAGGCTCTTGAGTAAAAGCCCCACGCTGAAGCACTTTTGTCAGGAGGTTACTCCCGACTGCCACAGTGGGAAGCTCAAGGCCATAGACCTCAGACACCCTACTGACTACAGTGGAGTAAGACGCCCCCGCCATAGCCTTGGTAGGAGGAGAAAGCATGCCAGAGTCTGGAGAAGTATCCAGACCACTAGTGTCACCCAATTCCTGTGCCCAGTCCAAGTTAGGATTTTCTAGCTGGTACTCTAAAGGACCCCTCCAATCCTTCCTCATATTTGTACCCATATTAATAAGGGTCCAAATCCAACCTGTGTTGAGTAAACCCCAAAGTCGGAATCAGCGCTGATTGACATCATTCTGGCTCATCAGGATTGGGTTGGTGTTGATTTCGGGCCCAACCAGCGTCGGGAGCATCAACGTCTTTGCCGGCGCCGGGGAAGGTCTTAATGGTACAACAGGTGTCAGCATGGATCGGAGAACGGATCTGGAGGAGCCCTCAGAAGCCAGGGCCGGATCCCCCAGCACAGAACCCAAAGGGCCCCCATCTGAACCCCCAAGGACCCACAGGCACCGCAGGGGGTTCGGTCTGCCCAAAAATTAGCCACATGCCTTCATAAAACTACTTAAGGTGGGCAGGGGTGGCTCTGGCTCCCGGAATCTCAGGGAGGTGCGGATCAGACCTAGAAGGCGGCTCCACGGATGGAGGCCTCCAGCATCGACACTCATCCCGCGTCGCATTGGTTGAGCGACGGGGTGAGGTCAAAGAACGTTTAGCCTTCTTCAACTTTTTCTTATGACCTGAATGTCCAGACGATTTGGAATGGGATGAAGAAGAGAGGTGATGACTCTGCGAGCGGTCTCAAGACCTTCCTCTCGAGCGAGATCGGAAGCAACGCAGAGTCTAGCGACGGGCCGCAATAAGCTTTAGGGACCACTCCCTCAAAGCCTTCAGGTTCAAAGCCTGGCACTCGGAGCAAGACTTCAGGTCATGGTCACGCTCCAGGCACTACGAACAGACCAGGTACAGGTCCTTGACCGACATCATGCGGTGATCGGTGATGCAAGGCTTGAAGCCAGTTTTACGAGACATCCCTCGCCACATGAAAAAGTCAAAAAATCTGACAAAAAATGTTGAAATCAGTCAAAGATTGACCAGGGTTGCTCTTCTCCAGATCTGCGCGTGGCACGGAAAGAAATGAACTGACACAGCGTGCCGGGGTGGCACTTAAGTATGCCCACAATGTCATTACGGCAACCACAACGCCTACTACGAACGTGGAGTCAAGTGACACCACCTGACGGCATGCAAGGGTACTGCTCGAAGAAAAATCTCCGGCTCCAGTCTGACACCCGGGGGAAATTCTAAGGTAATGAATCTGCAACTAAAAGTCTCTATCAGATATGCCACATGTAGCCCAAAGTCAGCAGCAGAAAGAGAGCATTTATTTAATGGTGGTGTGGGGGTGGGGCAAGGCCCCCAGGACATACAGCTGGGGACTCCAGCCTCTTGTGCATGTCCAGCTTTACACCAAGTGCAAGATTCCATGGAGGAATTTAATGCTGCAATCTTGGCAATTTCAACAGTCTCAACTACTGTTGTGGTTTATCATGGACCCTCCAATGAGTCGGCATCAATTAAAATGATGCATCTGCAAGAAATAACATTTTATGAAAATGACTAACTTTGAAATAGAGGATTTGCCAATACACTCCAAAGTCACCCAACAACACAGATTGCTTTCTACTAATTATATACTTTGTGACAGATATCGAACACCAAAGAAATGTTTTCCTTCTAACGCTGCTCATCATGCTGATTGTTATTTTGTTATTATTAAATGGACATTATTTTCCAGATAAAACTGTGCTGTTAACTGTGGCTTGAGAAGTGCAACCATATTCTTTGTCTCAGAGTATGACAAAATTATTATGCTGTGAATATTACCCCATTTCCAGTGAGAGGTGGTATGGTTTGGGAGAAGGTTGCTTATGAAAAAATGGGATCCACTGAATTTTGCAAATTCCACATGCTTAAAAGATTTGAATGAATGTAATATTAATACAGTGTTCCTTTTTAGATGCATAGGACGTTAAAACCATTAAACATATGAGGTTAGAATTTCAGGGTGACAACCCTAGACAACAAGGATCCTTATATAAGTGCTGATAATTCCCAGGCATTGTTTTTAAATATTCACCCCCAATTTCTTACAGAAATGTCCTTACTTCCACAGTGCTGACAAAACTGATCCTTCAGCTTTTTACAATTCACAAAAGCTAGAAAGGTTCCAAAAGAACCTTATTACCAATAACAAACAAATCTACTCCCGCCAGTTTATGAAACAATTTTGTAATACAAGAGCATGGGTATTAGTAAGAAAACATTGATAAGAAAAGGTTTTTGGGAACCGAATTTTGGCAAATGCAAGGTAAAAAAACCCTGTGTACAGCATTTATAATACCCAGAGAATTCATTTTCCTGAAGAAAAAAAAAAAATTGCAGACCACTTGCCTGGGATTTGAGACAATGAGGGAAATTAAGAACACCCTCTATTTCGAAAGTCAGTTTGAAAAACTTTCCAAATTGGCAGACAAAACAGAAAACAAAACATCACAGATGCTGAATTAAATGACATGATATAAGTTACCAAAGCTACACCCTGAAGGTATAGCCCGATGGCCCACTGATTCTGGTATATGCATGCTCGAAGTTCTTCCCAAAACTCCTGGTTCTTCAGCTAATCGTCCAGGCCCCAGATATGATAGATACACACTTATAGATGTTAGCACCTACAGTGTGGGTAAGCTGTGCAACCAATTGCTAACACATTCCAACTCAACAGCCGTAAATGAGCACCTGTCCAGAATTTGTGAAAATGTTGATTTTTTCCGATTTCCTCCCGGTCCACACCCAGCTAAAATTAAACTTATTTTTAGTAGCAGCAGGTTATGCGATGCATAATAAACAGTAGAAAATACCCAGAAAAAGAAGCTGCTGAGAGAATAAGACAAACAGAGAATTGTTTGCAAATTATAGATCAGTGGTTCCCAACCTTTTGACTCCTGAGGACACCCACTGAATCACTACTGTACGGGATTGTACGGAACCCCCAAGCAATTTGTATGATTTAAATTTCAAACATTAAAAAAAGTAATTCACAAAAAATACACAGACAAGTACACACCAAACAAATACTCTAATTACTAGATATAATTATTTTATATTAAAAATATGCAAAAATGTTAATGTGAAAGTTGATGCTGCATCTCGGCAACTAACTTTTCAATGTTTGGTTTTATTTAGGAAAGCTGAATACTCAGATCAGATTCTACATTTCCCAAATGATTTCCGTTTTTATTTTTTAGGTACATAAGATCTGAGAAAGCTTTTTCACATAAATATGTGGTGGGAAAGGAAGTAAAACCATAAGGGATTCTCATCTCTCCATAACCTCTCTGTCACATGTAATTATTATTTTTTTATAGCACCTCTTATACCATTGTAGGGTGTCTGAGCACTTCAGAGGGGACTACAAAGTGTAGAATTCACACGTCATCCACACTGGTAGGCATTCTCTAAGAGTGCTTACTTTGGAGAATCACAAACTCAGGATTCAGAACATAAGTGTTTAGCATTTACTTTGATAATAAGAATGTATTTCGGTGCAAGCAAAGCTTTTTTAGCAGCATAAGGAAAATGAAAGACTGTGGGGCGGGGGGACATAACTTTCTAATTTGTGCCATGCAGTTTGCATGCAGCTCTTTGATGGCAGTTCATAGCTCACTGAGCTAGATTACAATTGTAACTTATGAACTGCACAGTAACAAAAAAACCTCTGTGACAAAAGCAGTAACTCACTGTGATATGCACATAAAATAATGTTCTTTGCATGATACACGTTCTTTATAGCAGGCATATTAACCATCTGCGCTACCTTAGATGTGTCAAAACTGCCACTAGACAAAACTCCCATCTCTCTCTAGCAGGTACATTAATCATCAGAGTTATATTGACACTTATTTTTGCCCAAAAGCTGCCGGATATACTAGGAACTCTACAGTGCTTTTAAAACTGCTGCACACAGAAGTAATAAATATAAAAATGCAAGTGTTTCAACAGGCCCCAGCGGGGAAGTGCCTTCCTGCAGACCCCCTTGGAATGTGTCACGGACCCCTGGTGTACCCTGACCACAGGTTGGGAACCGCTGTTATAGACAATGGTATGCAAACACTCCCTTGTATGGATTGAATGAAATATCTTCAGCCTTTGATCTCCTAAAAGAGGTCTTGAGTCTTCTCCAACATGGACAGGCTATGTTGTGGACAATTACACAGCTAAATTGGCCATTGCAAACACAAAGACCAAGAAAAGTACCTTGGCGGCTCTTAAAAGAGTGCTGTGCTTGAACCTTATAATTTGACTTCTTCTCAAAAAAACATGGTTAAGGAAAAAAGAAAAACACTTATAACCTGTAATTGCAAAAAGAACAAGGTGATGGAAGGAATGCCTGAATTGATCTCAGCCACTGGCAATAGCTCGGGCGGCATCCCAATCCATCGTTTTTTGCCCACCATACCATCTCAGTTCAGACCCAGACACATCCAAATCTTGACCCTGCTCCTCAGGGGATGCTGTGTTTAAATCTTATAATTTCACTTCTCAAAAAAACATGGTTAAAGAAAATCCACCTATGCCCTGTAAAGCATAGAACAAATAGAAACTCCATTTTCTGTAGCTGAAAATCCACATATCACATGGCTCCAACATAGAGTAATCTCCCTTCCCATTACAACTTTCTACTTTCACAGGGGCCTATGTCAAAGGACTGTATCTGCCAATCATGAAGTTTGCTCAATAGGATGAACAAATTGTCAACACTCAAGTCATCAACAGTAGCAATGCTGGGAGTATCTGATCTGTCCAGAATCAATGCAAAAGCGATGTCTTCATACTTCAGTATGTTGGATATCCAGGTCCGGAGTCAGCGCCTGCGTCTATCTCTTTCACATGTAGTTCCTGTCAAACCAAAAGAGAAATGCTGCTTTTCCATCGAACATTCTAATGCAAACACTCCAAGTACTGCGGCAAATGCTCCCGAATATTATGGAAATTACATGACATCATCACTAATTGGGAAAAATTGATTGACGTGCCGGGTAGTTTTTCAACCCAATAAGGGAAAGAAATGTGGCTGTTTTCCGAAGTTAAATGTATAATAAACTGGACAGTTTGTACCTTTGTATATTTTTATCATCTGGGCCGGTCCACATTAGTTAGAAACCAAATATATTGCTAGGTTTACTTTTTATCAGCATGCATATATTCTTAAAGTGTTCCTATATGAAATGCTTTTATACATTTACTCACACCTTCAAAGTGCTTTTATATAATATTTTATTGAAATACACCTATACGCAATGTTTCATTCTCAAATTGTATAATTTCATAAAATGTATCATACCCAATGCTTTTTAGTATAGTGCATGTTTCTAAATGAGTAACTCAACCCACAATCCAGGGATTTCGTGAACAGCATGACAGCTCTCACTTAGGGGGGTCTGTTTTTTGTTTCCTGCCTCTGGTTAGCCTTTCCCCTATCTCAATTAGAAAGTGGGAAGCTCCTCGACACATGCAAAAAAAATGCTGATATCATTATGGGTGTCAATCCTGTAGGATAACATGTTTTCACTTCAGATTAAGGAGCACAGACAATAAAACAAAAAATGACCGTTGATAGTGCAAGCTTATTATTTAACCTGGTTTTGTTTTGTAAATATGGGATAAAATTAGTGGTCAAACGGTATATAACTCCCAGAATTTAATCACTGATTAGGAAAGGTCTTTGTGCCAGAATTATCGCCAGAGGTCACGACAGACTGCTGAGCCTCTTGCACTCAGTCAGAGGGTTGATTCCGGAAGCCATGAAGAAGGTGTCCTTGAACCTGAGCACAAGTCCTGCTTCTGGATCAGGGCTTTGATAAAGAATTGCTATTGCCAGCTATTTAAAGGTATCCTGTGCAATCCATCCTAAGAAACTCTTAAATTCAAAAGGCAGGTTTGCTATCTAGTGCTTCAGCTAAGGCTTAGGGGTTAGCGTAGCACTAGAAATAGCTTTAGGGTGTTAGGATGTAAAAACTCACTAAATGTTAGAAATCTTTATCTTGTTTATGCTGTCGGGTACATGCTTTTATTTTTATTTTTCACTTTTATTCTTGCCTTCTGTATGGATACTGTACATATTTTATGCACTAGACTGAGGATTTTAAAATAAACATTTTAAGACTATGAGTGCCCGTTTCTTAGTGCTATCATTCATAAACAAAAGAATGTCTGGATTGCATTGAAGGTTCCTAATCCCATTTTGAGGGGCAGATAGTAACCTGAAAACATGGTCTGTGCAAGACTGCACAGAGTGCTGAAGATAGGGCTGCAGTCCATTTAGCTTTCTAACTCAATGTTCATGCATTGAAATTAGTCCTTGCATCATAGAATTTTACATCTGAACAGAGGCGGCCCCCTCCACTATGGCGGAGGAGCATCGCCCCACTGCTGAAAGGCAGTAGAGTAATAAATTATTATATATATATATATATATATATATATATATATATATATATACACACATACATACATACATACATACAGCAGGGTGGGGCCAGCATCCTCTGTGTCAGAAGGGAGAAGGAGTGGCAGGTGCACTTCTAAGTGCACATGTTGGTTTGGCTGGCCTCAGTGCACTTAGAACTCTTCACCCGGGCTGTGTTGCACAGTTGGGTGGAGACCAAGCGCAGGCTCACACTCCCTCACTGAGTGGCATTTCAGCCCACTCAGGCCAATCCTGGCGCTTCTCTCATGCTGTGCAACAGCATGAGAGAAGTATATGGATTGGGTGGGGAGGGGAGCAAGGCAAGCATAGAAGCGCCGCGGTGGCAGGTGCGGCAGAAAACCAAGGCGGCAGGTAAGTGTTTTTTGTTTATTATGGCCCCCTCCCACCCTGTCTCCCAAGCTCCGTGTCCTGCCCCACCAGCCCTTCCTGGCAGCAGCCTCCCCTGTGACTGCAGCCCCCTAGATTTCATACGAGTTGGACAATAGGAAGTTTATTTTTAATATGGCCACTGAGGTAGAGGTGGTGGTAATTATAAGGCACTCATCAAAGGATGATAGGGTGTTGTTGCTATTAAGAATTCCTGTGTTAGGTTGCTCGCCCCATACCATAACTTTTAGTCATATTCTGACTATGAACAATGATATTGTGGATACTTCATAACCTTCACAGTAGCAGAAAATTTGAGGGCTGGAGCTGAGACAAAACGCAGTTAAAACAACAATACAGCTGAAACTCTGGGAATTAGGATATTGAAAGTGCTCCAACTGACTAGGAGTAATATTTGTGTTTCTGGGTGGAGATTACAGGAGCTATACTTGTGCATGCCAGTTGGCTGTTAGTTTGAGGTTTTCAGTTAGAGATATTAAGTTAGCTTTTCAGAAGTTGGATCTTCCAGGCTGGCACTACAGAGCACATTTTCTTTGATTTGGGCCTAACATGGATGTTTTCTCAGGACGTGAGATAAGGGACATTGAAAGTTGAATTTTGGGTTGTTGCAGAGAGCCAGAAGAGATGCGTTATAGCACTGATTCTGTTTTGTTTCCGTTTTATGATTCCTCTCTCCCACTCTCTCTACTTCTCAACGCTGGATGTGTGCCAGTACCAAAGTAAGGGATACTGCAAGTGTGGAGATTGACACGTGTTTGTTAAATGGGTGGCACAGAGGCCTTCTGGGAAGCAACTTGGTATAGATGCAGGCAAGATCAATGTGCAATGTTGTAGAGGAGCAAATATTGACAGAACTGTGATGCTGTTTATTCACCTTAGTGGTTCACCTGGGTACAAATGACCTAGTTCAAAAGATGGGAGCTGATGCTCTTAAAAGGAATAAAATGTGATCTTAGCGAGAGAAAGAGGTTTTGGGAAGGCACATATATTATTTGGACAGAGTTTATTTCTATGAGGATATGGAGGAAAATGCTAAAGCCATCAGCCAAAGATAGTACTCCAAGGAAAGGGAATAGTAAGCTGCAGGGGTGTGTGTGACAATGTTTACAAAAGGTTAACCATAAAGATCTAAATTTGAGGACTATTGCCCTTTCCTTGAAAACTGGGTTCATCTTTCCTTTCTAGGAAATAAATATTACTTGATGGTGCTGCAGGACATGGCTACACAACTGTTGGGAGAGATTTTGTGTGTTTGCAATGTGGTTATGCTGAAACCAAGAAAGTAACTCACACTGAAGGAGTATTTTGTTGAGGGGAGTATAGGAATCATTGTGAGCTCACTTACTAGATGCTGGCTGAGGACTGCATAGAGGAGGCAAAGGACGTATGGCTTAATCAGTGAAAGGGTGAGCAGATTAGTGGTGGTGAGGGTGCAGGTGAGATGCGAGCTCAGGTGATGGTGGCAGGGGAAGTGAAGAGGACGCGAGGAACAAGGAAATAATAATGGAAAGGGGCCCCAAGGATGGTGAGAGGACAACTGGTGCAGTGAAAAGTAAGGAGAGATGTTTAAGGTTGCTTGCAAGGCTTGAGAGTTGGTTGGTTGTTAGGCAAGACTACTGTATTCGTGAGATAGTTGCCTTTAGGGTGAAAGGTGTTGCCAGAGTATTTATTGTTAGTGCAGACCTCTCTCACTAAAGCAGCTTCTTTGACATAACTGAGACAACTGCTGTGACTTGAGCTGACTGGCCCAGGACTGTATGTGGTTATGTAACTCCAATTAGCCATCAGTTCAAAGATTTTTACGCCATACACAAGACTAACACTTAAGGTTACATTACGCCTAAACTCCTATATCACTAGGCCTCTAGTCTTCATCATTGCCACTGTATTGCTTGAAAACTCATGTTTGGACAGTGCAATTGTTTGAAAGTTAACTTTCCGGAAACAACGTCTATGTAATTGAGGGATCCCATTAAATGTAATCTAAGAGGTTACTATTTTTGATGGTTCATGTCATTGTTTCCAACTTTAGTATGTTTTAGCCAATAAAGGAACTTTTAATAAGATACTCAAACCTGGACTTAAATTCTTGAACTTCTGTGGTCTCTCTTATTGATATGTATTAAGACTTTGAGCCAGGGCTGCATCACTAATGGCGTGTCATAGGGTAGGTCAAGGAGGCCTCGAGATGTGTCTCTATAAACCTCTTGGCGTCTCCCTCCCAACTCACATAAAGAGCCCACCCCACCAAATATGTAAATATTTTTTCCCTAACTGTGCCTTCCTGATATCTGCATACATGAGTGTGTCAACTGGCAACACCAGTCCCATCACATACTACGCTTTGCCATAGGTTACTGAGTGAAGAGAGACTGCTTAAGTCCATTGGACCCTACCACATTTCAGATGTCCACCCATAAGTGAGCTCTCGTGGTTGAATATGAATACCTTAGGGTATCATATGAGATGACCAGTCAAATGTAATGGCTGCCAATGCACTTAAAAAGCACCTGTCTCCATCATTATAAGACACATAAGTTTGCCCAGCATTGTGCAAGATAATGTGACATCTTCTAACCAATATTGCGCAATGCTGTTTTTGACTAATTTGCTTGAAATGGTGCTCCCTATTTGTTGGTACCATCCTAAGCCACACAACCAGAGCTGCTAAGATCCACTTCCTGCCAGACTCTACAAACGCCCACCTCCTGTTCGAACCTCGTGCGAAGCACAGGGGGGGCGAAAGAGATTCCTTGTGTCTAATATACCCAAGGTGAAAGGAGAAAAAAAATGACAGCCCACATCCACCTCTCAAAGTGTGACATTGTTTAAACCAAAATTCATGCAAGAAGTGATTAAAAATCAAAGACCCCTCTTAACAGGAGAAAGGGCGAAACGGGTGGTAACTAAACCATTCCAAATCCTAAAAGAATAATCAGCACAAAGGAAAGTATAAGCCTACTTCTGGGTGTACTGGACAAGATGCAACAGTGAAACTGAGCAAGAATGCTATAGATAATAGGAAACAGAAGTTCACAATGAGGGCAGTGAAATTCAACATGAACATCCCAATCCCTGCAGTCGGGGTGGAAGTGGAGACTAAAACAGTAAATGGAAGTTTTGGGCAGTTACAGGTCAACAAGGCCACTGACAATTAAGTGGCAAAGGCAGCGACATTTTAGGCTCTGTGGGTCAACAACTCGCACACAAAAAAACATGGTAGATTGAATGGGCCTGGTGGTCCCCATCTGCACTAGACCATGTTTACACATAACAGTTTGGGCCCCCAAATCAGTGGGTACCGGTGCCATTGTAGGAATGTCATGCCGGTTGACCGATTTGAGCATTTACCCACGATCCCCAGAGATCCTTGAGAGATGACTTACAGGAGAAAAAAGGCTTTCCACCATCATATTAGTTAAGAGTGGCAGACACCGTTTCCTTGACATTGTCACATGCTCAACTGATTCTTAACAGAGTCGATCCAGGGCAACGAACCACTCAAAGCATCAAACTGTGTTTTGGAGGCCAAGGTCAAAAAACAATGTGGAGCTGCTACGGGGAAATTTTGTCAATCCCAGGTCAGTCAGAGGTTGAGAAGCATTAAGTATATAAAGATAATTCACTAGGCAGACAAAAGACAGGACAGCCCCCTGCTTAGCTTAGGAGACACCAGGGCCACTGGAATTGTGCGATCATATAGCTGCAGCGTTTCCCGTATAATTATGGGTTGGCCACATTTGCAGCACGTTATCTATTAAAAAATCTGCAAATTTTAACAATAAAGAAATTTTTTTCCTATCCCAAATGGATCAAAGGTTACTAAAAACACAGCAACACGTGTTGCTGGCACAGTGAAACCTTCGCAAAGGTTGACCAGTCACCTTTCCCCCTCGCATATTGATTTGTTTGGAAGCTGAAGATGTACTAATTCAGGGCAACCTATGCCCGTACAGCGTTAACATGAGAAAAATATCAACATAACGAAGTAATACTACTATCATGAAATATGTCGAAATGCACGGTAATCCTGAACTTTTCTTACTTTCCACCCTATCACATATTTCAGTCCAGCCTTGAAACATAATTCCAATGGCCCTGGACAACACAGTACGTACGCTTTCTTACTCGAATACAAGGTATAAGCCAACGAAATTCAAACATAATATCGTTGTAATGCGGGGACGAAGGGGCTCCACTGCGGAGTTTTGAGGGGTCTGTGGGGCATGTCCCAGGTTTTAACGCACTGGTCCCCGCCCCACTTGTAATGTCTCGAGGCGCTAGGCACTCACCCCTGGACGCTGGGGCCGCCCGGGGAAGCAGTGCAGCAGCCGCGCAGCAGCAGGAGGGCAGCCCGGGAGGAAAGCCGGGGGCAGCGGGAGGAGGCGGCACGGAGGAGCAGCATGTTCTGCTCTGGAAACCTCTAGGAGACGCAGACACTGTGGAGGAACGTCTACGGGGGCCGCAGAACGCGTTGTGAGCTCTGTCGGCCGGGGGAGCGCGGGAGGAGGCGCCTCCTGCTTATCCAATCACATCCGAGCGGAGGGAGGGCGGGCGTGGGGCCAGATGTTCTCTACTTAGAGCCCCTCTGCAGGAACGTGAAGTATTTGGTCTCATATACAAGAGTCCCACCGTTACCAGAGAGCAGTAAAATCGCCCGCAGTCACACAACGGGTGCATGAAAATTACATATTACAGTTGAGTTCTGATATCTCAATCAGACAAGGGAAATCTGGATCCCAATCATAATTAAAACTGCAGTTTAAAAAATAAAAAACTGGCTTTTACTCTAGCGTTCTTTTTTACGTGAGCAGAAAAGAGATTTTTATGGCAACATGCATATTTTTTGCACACTTTAGGAAATTATAGGAACGACAGAATCTTTCTTCATGTTTTTACACATTCTGAACTGTTTTTTTTTTTAATCTGACTTGCATTAAACTGATTTGAATATCTTTTTTCAACAAAGTAACAGTCTTTTAGTGGGTTTAATTTTGCACTAGACATAAATTGTTCATGTTTTCAAACATACTATCTCTTTCATATGAAAGAGAACACACCAAAGATTTGAGCAAGTTGGGAATAGGGTGATGGTATAACAATGTTTTATAAGGAATAAAGTACTCCCCATTATAAGGATTTTGCAAGTCACATTGGAATTCCATGATCTTATAATGGCACTCGACCATGAGATGTTTCAAGGCCTGGGCAAAGTCGTCACTTTCTAAGGGAACACTGGGAAAATTAACCTTCTCTCTATTTGACGCCTGTCTAGTCTATTTAGTGACTCCTCGTATTACGTTAAAATAAGGCATGACCCTACCATTAGATTACAGACCCAGATCAGGATTCTCATCAAAGAAGTTAGGAATAACCTTTGGATTTCACCCAAGGACGCTGAATTCCTTGACACATCACAACCTCGAGTCCCTTACTTTTACTGCCTACCCAAGATTCACAAAGGCATCACACCTCCTCCAGGACGACCCATTGTCTCAGGGATAGGTTCAGTTCTGGAACCTCCATCAATTTTCTGCGATCACTTTTTACAACCACTGGTGAAAGGTTCCTCTACTTATTTGAAGGACACCAAAGATGTTCTCAATCTTATTGAATCTATTAATGATTCTGGAACTGTACAAGGCATTATCACAATGGATGTTGAAGCACTTTACACCAACATCCCACAGGAAGCTACCCTCCAAGTTATAGAGGCAGCTCTTCAGAAGGCGTCTAATGTTTTGTCCACCCCAGTTCCCTATATAATGCACTGTGCCAGACTGGCCCTAACTGAAAATTTATTTCATTTCGAGGATCAGTTCTTTCATCAAATCCGCGGAACATCAATGGGCAGTACTTTTGCCCCAAGTTTGGCATGCCTGTATATGTACGAATTTGAAAAGAAATATATCCTCTCACCACTCAATACTTACCAGAATCATGTCAGACTATGGCGCCGCTACATCGAGGATATTTTGATTATATGGAATGGTCCATTGGTATCCGCAGAACACTTCACAGCCTGGATCAACACCTTAGATCCTTATTTAAAATTTACAAGCACTGTATCTGCCATACAACTACCATTTTTGGACCTAATGATTACCATCCACAATGGCAAATTATCTACTACGGTTTACCACAAACCCACTGACCGCAACTCCCTATTATTGTATGAGAGCCACCATCCCAAATCTCTACGGGACAATTTACCCGTTGGCCAATTCCTACGGCTCAGACGGAATTGCAGCTCTTCCCATGAATTTGACCATCAGGCTGACTCTCTTCAAGCGAAACTTCGGGAACGTCATTACCCCTCTAGAATTGTGAATTTAGCACGGAAGAGGGCAAAAAACAACAATAGGGACTCTTTACTAACTCATTTTGATAAGATACCACAAACTAGAATAACATGTGCATCTACTTTCACTCCCTTATCTAATTCAATTAAGAAATTGATTAGCAAAAGATGGTCGATTCTGACTAGTGGGGGCTGTGAAATTGCCCGCCCCTTGTTTGCATACAAACGTTCAACTAATATCAAGGACATTGTGATCCACACACGTCCACGTCCACAACATGACCCCTGTACTCAAAAAACACTATGGGGTCTCCCCCCTGTTGTAGGTCACCACCCTTGTGGCAACTGCAATGTCTGTACTTTTACCAAACATTTATTGACTGTGAACCTTGATCCAATAGGCACATGGCATCTTAAAAAATATACCAATTGTAACACAAAAAACTGCGTCTACATGATCACTTGTCCTTGTGATCTGCGCTATATAGGTATGACATCTAGACCTGTTAGGAATCGCATCAGCGAACATCGGAGTAATATCTGGTGCAATAGGATCACCACAAAACTCAGTGCACACTTCCTGGAGGCTACTCACTCACCTGATGACCTCTGGTGGGTGGTCATAGAGGCACCTACAGTCCGTCCCAATGACACAGGATATCTTTTTAGGTTAGAACAAAGATGGGTGTTCAAACTTGGTACCAACAGACGGGGTCTTAATGATGATATACCCTGGACTTCCCTGACTTAATATCTTTCCTACTTTTTAACTCAAACAATGAATTGGGGTTATCCTAGCTATCCCTGTACCTGATGGCGCAAGCACCCACTATATGACCAATTGATACCTTGGGTAACATGGGCATTACGAACTAAATCTTCTCCAGACAGACCTACTATTTACTGTTCTAACTGACAGTTACAAATTCTAAGATAGATACGGACCTATTATCCAATTGTGAGGATTACTCTCCTCAGTTATTCTTAAATTTTACTAATAGGTCCCCGGGAATTGACCTATCCACAGATTCAAAACCGTTTTGAATAACTCATTTGGAGTTTTGCTTATCTCTATATACTAGCCTCTGCTTTCCTCTGCTTCGAAACTGACGATTTTGACATGGTTTAATGACGTGCCATTTATTTTCAGACTCGGGCTCCAGTAGCGAGGGAGACTCCTCCCCGCCAGGTATGCGACCCCGAGCTCATAATCAGGTCGTATTTAACAAGATTTTCTTTTTCTGTTTTCAAATCCCTTCATGATTACGGCGAGCGCGGACTATATTTTAAGTCCGTCTTTTATTTTGATGATACTAGAGACGCACGCGAACCCTGGTGCAATCACAACTTCCGGGTTCACGCCGCCTATATGAGCTCCGACGGCACCCGCTGCATTTATATACGGTTTGCCGTTCTCGGAGGGTAGGTCCCTGACGATGGACCGGCGTCTCGCTAGTAAGTACCCAGGATTTTGATATTGTACCGTTCTGCTACCCCGTAAATCTTACTTTTCGTACCAGTCTGCTTTCAGTCAGTTATGCCACGCTGGTCTTTGTACCGACATTTAAGTACCAATACAACTGTTTCCTTTCGCAGACATTCACAGCGTATCCCCATATCGACTTGTATAATGATTACGGTTCTGTAATGAGTGACCATTGCAAAATTGTTTGATAGCACTTCATCTCCTATCTTGTAAATACAATACTAATGAGGTGTTTGACCTACATTAAAAGAGGTGAATCTCCTATCTTGTAAATACAATACTAATGAGGTGTTTGACCTACTTTAATTGGACAGTTATGATAGACAACTGTTATTGATGGTTTGCAATGATTTATTCCCACCATATTTAGCAAAGAGCTGAGTCCTTGGAACGTGCTTACCAAGGAGCTTGTTCCCGACTTGGGGATGGTAAGCCTGGCTTGTCAGTTTCTAATCCACTACGTACTACACATTGACTGGATGTTTACACCCATATTACCACGATTTTGGGTATATTTTGGTGTTTGTTTGTTTATTTTGTGTTTTCTAGGGTGACCTGACTTTGACTTAGCCAGTTTACTTCAATGTAAGTGACCGGTATACATATATTTTTCTACTTTTTATAGTGTGTCTTTTTGTCTACTTGGAGAAGAGCTGACTCTTGATTTGAGTTAATTGTCCTGATGAAGCGTCATTGGATCCGTAAGGACCGTGCGACGCGAAACATGTTGACCCTGGTTTTAGAGGATTCCTAGTGTGACATTCCTCTTACATGTGTTGCTCTTTGAGAGTAATTGAGCATTAACACTCAACCTATTACTTTCCTCTGGTTTTAATCTTGGTCTTCATCCCAGAATATTGATTAAAATTATGAGATATATAGTGATGAATAAACAATTTTAACTATTTCTTTCTGTTCTCTCCTCTTTGCTGGTGCCTGAATGTGGGCATATCTGTCCAGATAGTTTGATCTCACCAGTCACTATCAGAACAGTACGGCTTGGTGCCCCCTTTTGGGAGCCCGTTAGGCGTTGCACCGCCGGCTTGGCGAGGAGCAATTCCCGATGATGATACTATCCATACAGTGTGATGCTTGAGGGATTTTGCTCCTGATATTTCAGGTCTCCTTGACTACTTCTGCCTTGTGGAACAGTGTACCTGTGTTTGTTCTTATCATTGAAGGGAGAGTGTACACTGGACCAGTTAATCTCCCGGTCCCTCCCCCCCTTTTTCTTTATTCTATTTCTGTATCTAAAATACTCTTTCTCTCTACCTTCCAACCTCCGACTCATTTTAAGAATATTTGGGGTAGCAAGTAACACATATTTCAACTTTTTTGTGTGATCCTGTCAACATTTAACATATAAATTAGTACTGTTTTGCAAAATGTGGGCTTGAATTAGCAGGGAATGAGTAATACATTTAAAATGTATTTCGTGCTGGGGCCCCTAAAATATGTCTCACCCAGGGCCCCTAAAATCCTTAAAGTGACATTGGCTCGGCATTCGGCTTTGATCCTCTTTATTGTCATTGAACTCCTTGGTGACTTACAATATTCTTATGAATTGGTGCAGGGGTACTTTATCCCATACCTGATTTCCTTCTGAATAGTCTCTATTGACTCGTAATAATGGAATGACGTAGCTGCTCTACAGTATTGCTTATTGTTTTGCTCACTAAAGGTCGTATAGAAAAAATATAATTTCTCTGTCTTTTTCTGAGCCTCAGCACTTGTTTTAATCTGACATTAATCTGGTTCTAACAACCTTTTACAACACATTACTGCTTTTTGATGTGATTAATTTCACATTAAAGTCCACTTTTATTTTTTGTGTCTGCAACCATGAAAGAGCAAGACACCATGGATGTAAGTGCTTTGCAGGAAGATTGATGGTGTGACCACATATTATAAGGAATACAATATCCTCTGCCATACATTCTAAGGATATTGAGAGTCTCCTTGGATTTCCTTGACAAGGAATTTGTCCTTTGGCCTCATTCCTCTGTACAGTCACACATTTCTTTGGACCCCCGTGTACAGAGGGGGTACTATATCCAATACGACACTCCTCCTCCAGAAGCAGTTTGTAAACACCTCCACACACAGTATACCTGTGCACCTAGAAGAGACAAAAGGAAACATTTAAAAAAAATCTCAAATGTTTTTAACTGTGGCCATTACCTTTTGGCTAGGTTTGTGCAACAGAAATATCATATAGATACATACATACATGAATAATGTAGTCATGCAGAATGAGACAGTTACATTGTGCATAATAGTTAAATAGTAGTAGCATACAAGAGATCTGTTACTTTCTTTATTTGTTTGCCATGAACCTTACCCTAGGTCATTAGAACGTTTTACAGCAAAACTCAGTTATGTTGCACATTTTTTTAATTTCTGGCACACAGAGATTGAATGTTCCCAAAATCACAGGACATTGAGCTGAAGATGGGATTCATACCTGGTTTCCATTGTACTAAAGTGGGCAGCTATAGCTAATAGGCTAAGGGGCTCATTACGCGTTTGCTTGTCCCAACGCAGGACTGCCAAACTTGCGGGGAGGAAGCCACGCCATGGCGGTGGCCTCCCCCCCCACCCTATTACAAGGTTTCCACTGGCCTGACCTGGCTGACTGCCAAAAACCTTGAAATAGAGAGTTCCAGCCGGTCTGAAAATCAGGAACAGTGCTAGGAGATACCACTCGGCTCCCTTAAAGGAGCAGAGTGCTATCTCATAGTACAGAGGGGGCCGTCAGGCACCTTCGAAATGAGAACTATCTGCAAAGCAGACAGTGCACATTCCGATGATGCTGGGTACGGGGTCCCCTGCACCTGTTCTCCGCCAGCCTTTTCATGGTGGTGAAACAGCCATGAAAAGGCTGGTGAAGAGCAAGGTTGTAATCAGCAGGGTGGTGCTGAGTTCAGAGCCGTCTTGGCTAATTGCAACCAAGACCGCAGTCACCCCATCAGGATCTAGGATCCTGACAGAGACAGCGGCCGGTGGTGGTCTGACCGCCAAACTTGTAATGTGGCAGTCAGACTGCCACAGCCGCAGCAGTTAACCAGTACCGCAAGGCTGGCCATCTTGTGA
Organism: Pleurodeles waltl; assembly: GCF_031143425.1. NCBI lineage: Eukaryota > Metazoa > Chordata > Amphibia > Caudata > Salamandridae > Pleurodeles > Pleurodeles waltl. The sequence goes on along the minus strand of NC_090436.1, from coordinate 387,644,377 downwards.
CCACTAGCCTTGTAATGAGGCCCTAAATCTCTATCATATTTTTGTAAATGCAATGCAGATGTGTAGAAGTGAGTGTGGCTCCTACTCAATGGTGACACTAGTTTAGTACTTCCTGCAAGTTGCAAATGTATATGCAGGCTGGGGGTATCTTATTGATGATGCCACTGCACAAAAGGCTAAACGTGTGTGAGAGTAGTTTGTATGTGCCATATACACTAGTGCCCATTTAAGTGTGTGAGAGAAGAGGCACATGGGTATCTGACTGATAGGGATAAGTGGGGCATATTTGGCAAAGGGGAACTCTTGAGGAAATGAGATACATGCAGCCCCTGTGAAGGTGACTTTTAGATGTTAGGCTCCTTGCACATAAGTATTTGCTCATGCAGCGCTACAGGTGTCTGTGATGGGTTATTTGAGTATCGGTTTTGGAAAAAATCCTTATGGGGACCAAAAAGGACTGGCCTTGTCAGTGGCTAAGCTACAATTATCAGGCTCATTACCTTGTTGAGCTGTGATGATCATACCTAGCTGGCCTATCTTAACTTATAGCTTGGGTTTGAAATACTGTTAGGAACTTTTTTCAAAGGAGGCGGTCTTGCACCAGCACATGGTCATCCACTTGGATGCCTAACGGTATTGACAGATATGTGTTGTTGTCCTGCTTATTGTTGTTTATGTAACACGTCATGACAAATCTTTAACTGACTGCCAGAAGGCTCCAGGAGTTGTGTGGGGAACTCCTGTGACAGGATGACTATACCCTTTCTTCTGTTACGGAATTTATGCGACAATCTTAATATTTTATTTTTAGAAAAGATTACGCTAATACAGGATAGTATACTGATAAGTTCTTCATCCAATTACGCACCCTTTGATATTAAGAATTCATCTATCCTATCTGAATTTCCTGCCCTCTCCAAAGATTGCTTCATAGACTTGTTAAAGATCAAATCAGGTTCCCCCAATGACCTCTGTCCTCTTAAAACACTAAAACGTTTTTTTCACATTTTCCTGAGGTAGCTCTATCTCTTATCAACCAATCTCTCAGTCAAGTTGTGGTTCCTGATACATTTAAGGAGGCAATTGTGATCCCTATTCAGAAAAAATCTGGTGAGGATCCTCTTATTTTCAAAAATTACCGCCCCATCTCTCTGCTGCCATATCTGGCAAAGGTACCTGAAGCACACATTGCCAAACTTCCTCGTTCCTTTTTAGAAGAATCTGAATTTTTGGACTCCCATCAGGTAGGTTTTCAGCCAGCCCGCTGAATTGAAGCCATCATTCTTTCACTTATAGACGATATGCGAGAGGCTACTGATAATGGTACTATTCAAGGACTGGTTCTTTTAGATCTCTCAGCGGCATTCAACATGGTCGACCATGAGTTATTGGTAGGCCGTGTCAAGGCGGCTGGCCTTCAGGATTTGTCACTGGCATGGATTGTATCTTTTTTGAAGAATAGTTGCCAATCTGTCTACCTGTTTCCTTTCAAACCTTCTATGGTCCAGCTATCATGTGGAGTTCCTTAAGGGTCTGCTATGTACCCTCATTTTTTCAATCTGTATATTCGACCATTAATTTGTTCCCTCAAAAAGATAAATGTCCTAATCTAATACTATGCTGAAGACATGGAGCTCCTTTTTGCTATTGATGATTCCAGTGAAGCCAAAGAAATGTTCCAAAATACTATGATGTTTATCAGAGATTGGATGAATAACAATCATCTGAAGTTGAACTCTAATAAAATCTAGAGGTGGAACCTTTCCCTCTGGCCTCCATCGATGGGTACTTCTCCCCAACCTAAGCACTCATTAGAAATAGCCTAGGAATCGATAAACAGTTATCAATGAAATCCCAAGTCAGATCAGTCATATCGGCTTGCTTTTTATAGCTCTGGAAAATTAAGACAATATGCAAGTTTTTTACTGTGTAAGCCTTAGTCCAGGCTATCCTTAGTCATTTCACATATTGACTATGGAAATGCCTTATATCTTGGCCTCCCTGAATGCTTTTCTTTTAGGCTTCAACTTGTACAAAATCAAGCAGCCAGACTTGAATTCAAACAAGCAAGACATTGTCATACTACACCTCTGATGAAGAAATTCCACTGGCTACAGGTGACACAACGTACCGTCTTTAAGACCGGATGTATTATTTTTAAATCCATTTATAGAAGAAGCCCTTGCTTTATTTCATCTAGACTTAAAAGATACATACACAATTGGAATTTAAGATCTACTCACATGAACTTACTCTAAACCCCACCTTTAAAAAAAAAAGAGACTGGGCGGATCACGTTTTTTGGTTCTGCTCCCCACATTACTTCTCCCAGAAGATCAGATCCACTTCTTGTTGCCAAAAATTTAGGAAACTTCTGAAGATTTGGATATTCAAACAGGCGTATGACTAATTGTCTTGATGGTGGGCTAAACCTCTGTTATCTAGCTCTGTTTAGCTCAATGAAACCACTTGGTGTAGGTGCGCTCTATAAACGCATCACATTATGTTAAGGTTTTTTGTAAAATGCATCATACCTCCATCGGCACTGGCAGTACGGGCCGTGGGGATGCTACAGCACCCCCAGAATTAATCATGCTGGAATTCAGAATGTAATGAGCAATAAAGATGCCTTTAAATTTTGTATTTATCTTATCACATATGCTGCACGTTCAAAGACAAAGGTGACATGTCAGGCTCTGTCTTCCGACAAATTGCTACTTATTTGGAAACTGGAGGGTACTTTTATTTCTCTCACTGTAAAGTGAGAGGATCTTGTAAAAGTGATGTAAGTGACAGTACTGCTGAGGTACAGGATACAAAAGGAAAGGCTGTAGGAGTAAGCTTTTTTCTAACACAACTTTTAAATATTGGTAAATGAATTACACACATATGTGGAATTATAGCAGCAATTAGGAAAGCACAAATGATGTGCTGTTTTTTGTAATTCTGACGTGTGATGGAAATTAAGATTTTAATAAGATCAAAACATATCAAGACAGTTTAGCTGGTGATGGGCAACTGATAAATGTTTGCTGAAACATTATTGTTTTTGTGCTAAATAGTTTTACCAGTAAAACTGCATGTCTTTGCAAATTTAGTGGCCACTTCAACGGAAAATGTGCTATCTGTTAATGAGAGTCAGCTACCTCCCTGATGATCCTACAGACTACATATCACACCTTTACCACTCTCCTCCTGAATGGGCAAATCATACTTGATACACTTGTTTTTTTGTAAGATACTTTAATTGTTCACAATCCCTTTGACTTCAGTGATGTAACATTAATAGCAGCACCTTATTCTGCAAATTGTTCCAGCACCAGTGCATACACCGTAGCTTCATGACGCAAAAGAATAACTCACTGAACTATCAGTGTTTGATGGTAGGGAGTTTTGCAACGTATATTTAAAGACACAAATCCCAGATAACATATAGAAAGGATTAAGCAATATTAAAGGCCTCTTTAAACAGCCATGTTTTTAATTGTTTTTTAAATGAGGCTAGTGATGGTTGCAACCGGATAATCAGGAGCAAGGGATTGCACTTTTGGGCTGCTCAATAGATTCTACTACTCAAAATCAAATATAAAAATATTGTGAAGTAATAATATCATGGATAAAATACCAAAGACCAAAATATCGAAAGCTAACTTCATACAGAGGAAGGATAGGCTTTGGACCAAATGTGCAAAGCATTTTTCCAGTCTCAAATGGCCCGATTCGCAGAATCAGGCCTTTTGTGACCAGAGAATTGCTTTCTCTAATGTACAAAATGCAAAATATGATTCATTAAATTGTTATTTGATTGCATTTTGCATTTGAGATTTGGTATTTGGAAGGGGCGTGTTTAGGGCGTTCGTTCCAAATGCTGAATCGGTATTGCTGGAGCACTGGGCCAGTCTTATTGTTTCTCCTGTGATTAACCTTTTCTTGTTGCCTTATAGGTAAACAGTAGTTAATGTCAATCAACCAATTCAATTCACAGTGTCCCCCATTTGGCCACACATTAAGGACTAGGAATTGGTAAATGCAGTTAAATGAGTTTTATTAAAATTCAGGGCTAGACTGCTACATATGAATCTCAAGAACATATTATAAAGATAAAGAATCACCCAAGGTAAACCAAAATGTCAAATTAAATTAATGGCCTGATTTAGATCTCGGCAGAGATGTTACTCCTTGGAAAACAATGGTATTTAGATTTCAGCGGACGGAATATCTTAGTCTGCCAGATCTATATCAGGCCCTCAGTCGTAGTAGCACAAGGCATACAAGAGCTTCAGTTGCAATAATACAAAAGATAAGAAATAGAAACGTAATAGTCAGTGAACAGGTTTTGATCCTCCTTTCTATGCATGAATATCTAAAGTCACCTAAACCACTCCTAACCTTAAATTGGGAACCCCGGTTATTTCTGGGGAAGCAGGAAGCATAGTGGAAGCCCCAGTAGAGCTACTCCAATTCAAGACATAGCATAAAACCACACAAAGGGAATAAAAGCAGAGAGGTATGTACCTATCAAGGCCCAAGGAAAATCTGACTTTCGACTAACAGTGTGAACACCAATTAAACCCACAAAACATTCAAGAATTCCACGTCATCGACTCCAGTAGTTTTCCACCTTCTCACAGCAGAAATGGGTAACTCCACAAAATCTTTCCCATCCTAAGGTTTGAACATCGGGATGACCTTGGATGTCTCTCTGCTCCTGATACAATATTAATAGCAGTCTTCTCTTAGTTCTTTAATGCCTCTCTTTCTTGCCAAAAGTTCTCCTCCTGGATTTCACTATCACTAATACACAATGGGGGTCATTCTGACCCTGGCGGTAAATACCGCCAGGGCCGGGGTCGGCGGTAGCACCGCCAACAGGCTGGCGGTGCTCCGCCGGGCATTCTGACCGCGGCGGTACAGCCGCGGCCAGAAGCGGAAAGCCGGCGGTGTACCGCCGACTTTCCGCTGCCCATGGGAATCCGCCATGGCGGCGCAGCTTGCTGCGCCGCCATGGGGATTCTGGCACCCCATACCGCCATCCAGTTCCTGGCGGTTCACCCGCCAGGAACAGGATGGCGGTATGGGGTGTTGTGGGGCCCCTGGGGGCCCCTGCAGTGCCCATGCCAATGGCATGGGCACTGCAGGGGCCCCCGTAAGAGGGCCCCACAAAGAATTTCAGTGTCTGCTTTGCAGACACTGAAATTCGCGACAGGTGCAACTGCACCCGTCGCACCTTCCCACTCCGCCGGCTCCATTCTGAGCCGGCTTCCTCGTGGGAAGGGTGTTTCCCGCTGGGCTGGCGGGCGGCCTTTTGGCGGTCGCCCGCCAGCCCAGTGGGAAACCCAGAATGACCGCCGCGGTCTTTTGACCACGGTACGGTCTTCTGGCGGTTCCTGCTTGGCGGGCGATACCTTTCACTGACTATGAGATCGTGTGAACGCTCTTGTAAAGAAAGAAAACTGCAGCGCAAACAAAACTTTCACGTTGAAGGTTAAACATTAGGGAACAAGGGCCAGATGTACAAAAGTATTTAGCGGTCTCAAAGGGAACTGTAAATGCATATGGTACTATAGCATCTGTTGACACTGGGGAGGGCCGGACACTTGGTGAAGTAGTTTTATCAGGGGTTGTTGCACATTGCTCAGAAGCCTTTAATCAGGGCCATGCAGAGGTGGGAGACACTGTTGGGGCGAGATTTATCAGACACCGACTGGAAGAAGATATTGGCCTATACCCGTAGGGTTTCTAGGAATAGAAGACTGAAGTATACTAAGTTCAGTTAGTTAAACATGACATACTTCATGGCACACAAGCAGCAGGTAATATACGGGGAGACTCTAAACAATGTCTGAGATGTTCTTCCCTGGATGCTGACTTTGGCCATATGACATGGAGCTGTCCTGTAGTCCATACATTCTGGGAAACGGTTGTTTACATGTTAAATTAGGTCCTTGGTCGTAATCTCACATGTACACCAGAGACCTGTCTGGTGGGACTGTATCCTAGGCCTAGTCGGAAGAAAGTGGGCAATATGTTTGTAGACCTGGCCATGATACTAGCCAAGTGAGGCATAGCGAAACGATGGACATCAGCGCTGGGTCCGACAGTGCCAAGTTGGATACAAGAAATTACTATGTGGGTTAGGGCAGAGGAACGGGCACTAGTACAGGATGATAAATGGGGGATACGGCGACAACCACTGGCGGGGCCTTGGTCGAACATCCTGGGAGTCTGGGAATGCCAGGGAGAAGACACTGGGACTGAAACAAGATCCATTGCCACTCACACCTGAGATACTGGATGTCGCTGCTAGTGGACATAGCTGGATGGCAACATGTATATGCAACTTGATAGCCCTAGGAGGATTCAAAGATGAGGCTGACGTTAATCGAGGGTTGGAGAGGAAGACACTATCGGTGGGACCCACCCTAACACACAAGCCCCCCCTTACACTGGCACCGACAGATAATGACCAGATCAAACATTCTGACGAAAGTGCACTGGCAATACACAATAAAGATAATAAATAGACACCCCTAAAAGGACCTTAGTTTGGTTTAATAAAGTTATTGATTTACAGTTCAGTCTGATCCATATGAGCTGCCGCTGAACCTGGTGGATGAGAATTGTTGGGCATGAGGACACTCAGGTGGTACACTCACTATTGAATTGTTGCATAATTTCTTATGGTGGGAACCGAGGGTTCCACAAGTGTAAATCATGCTTCCATCGCAGCGTAACTGGAACTAAAGACATACACAAGTAATGTAACTGATTAATGATATACCAGGTTGCGATATGTATGGTTAATGAATACTGGAAATAAAAAAAAATATGGTTAAAAAAAAGAAGTGTTAAGAGGAATCAGCAGAAGCTCATTCTTCATCCTGCCTGTGCTCAAGGGGGCAACTGTAGCATTGGTACTTGCAGAAGCATTGTTTACTGCTTGTAGAGGTATATCCTATCAGGTCGTGAGAGGGGAACGGGTACTACCCAAAGGATCTCTTGGTCTACTGCGCAGGATCGGCCACATGGTACAATCTGACATTATCAATTGAAACAAATCTGTTCTCTTTAGAACTAGGCAGCGGTAGTAGAATGACAGTTCTGGTACCGTGTATTCCCAGGACTGGAACCAGTGCTCTGCAGGATGGGCCAAACTCCTTTTGCACAGCAATCTGTTCACAAACTAGATCCCGACTTTAGGAGAATCCAGCCTGTAGATGTTGTTGACAAATCCCTTATTCGGAAGAACAGTGACATGTTAAATTATGTCAAACTGTGTGTCTGCCACTACCGCACCGGGCTCATCAAATTCTGAGACATATAAAGGTATCCCAAATAGGACATCATGAGGGATGCAACCGCCCAAGGACCTTCTGAGCATATTATTTAGTGCTCTCTGGACCCCATGTAGGTGATGAGGCCAACTAAGGCCTGAACCTAATACTCTTGCTGATAAGGAATGCTTTAAGTCTTGGGTCCTCCACTGCACAACATTATTTCCCTCCGGATGATAGGGTGAGGCATCATGGAGCTGAACACCCATAGTCCCCATGGTGTCCATGAATGCCCTAGCGGCAAAAGCAGGGCCCTGGTCCGAGAGGAATGCTGCAACCGCATATATGTCGATAAAGACTTGCAAATCTTTAATAACAGTCTGAGCATCAGCCAACTGTTGTGGCCATACCGAAAGGAATCTAGAACAGGAATCAACAGCAACTAAAATGTATTTGTATGTGCCATCACGTTGTAAGGGACCACAGTGGTCCAGGTACACACATTGGAAAGGTCTGTTAGAAATTAGGAGGGATTCTGCGGTGGGCGTTTGATGGTGGGAATATTTTGCTAGGTATGCTTTTGGTAAAGGCTTGCCATCAGCCGAAGATTTCACAGCAGCCAACGTCTCATTATCCAACCTTGTATGAGAACAAGTTATTGCAGCAACAGAAGCCACAGCTACTGCAGATTTGTCAGCTTCATCAGCCAGTTTCCTACAACGTGTACTCCTACACGTTGGTGACAAAATGTATGTACTACAGAAGCATTTGGTAGTCTGTCCTGAAGATCAGCTACCCTTCCCCACAAGTTTTTGTGTTTGATGGTGTTCTCTTTGTAATCTCTGAAGCCATTCAGGTGCCAGTTATTAAGGTAATTGTTATAGGACCGGACACAATAGTATTAATCACACACAATTAGTGTTGGTTGATCTGGATCCGTATGTTCCAGTGCCACGACAAGAGCCTTAAGCTCTGCCAATCGTGCAGTGCAGTCCCATAGGGTCTACGTGTAAGTATTTTGAGGGTGGGAGCTACCATCACTCATCACCCAGCTTCGGCTGTGAATCAGCTGAGTATTGATGTTTAGAACCTGCAGCTGGTCGTGCTGAACCATCAGTGTAAATAATAGTTTGGTATTGGTCAAGTGGTAATATATTAGTAGGTGCGGGGTACTCCTGTTTGTATTGGAGGAATTCTTGGGTCTGACATTTTGGGTCAAGATGTAATCAACATCAGTTACAGTCAGGGAGGTTACTCAATGAATCTAGTGTTTGCTTGAAAAATCTGGATGAAGTAGATTATAAAGTGGTTTTATGCGTAGTACATAATCAGGTATGTATGTTCTGCCAAAGTTAAAGAAACCCAGCAATGACTACAGTTCCTTAATGGTATTTGGAGGTTGAAGTTGAGCGCAATTTTCTAGAAAGTGCAGAGCCAGGCTCTTGCCTTCATCTGATAGCTTGTATCCCAGGACTAGGACAATGAAGAAAGCAATTTTATTTTTCTTAAAATTGAATTTGTAGCCCTAGACGCCGAATCCTAACATGATCTGATCCACCCTGGCCAGATGTATGTTGGGATTGTCATCTGTGAGATAGATGTCATCCACAAAGGACAACACCTCAGGATCAATATCATGTAGTATTGATGTTACCTCAGCTGAAAACAACCCTGGATTGCTCTTATACCCTTGTACAAGTGACATAAGTGCCACTGAGAGCCTAACGAGCTAAAATCGCTTAGATCCCAACTTTCAAGCACTTTATTTTGGCAGAAAAAACATTTGGAATTATCCAAGATTGTTTTTTTTTTTTGTTTGCGTGCTATGTTGTTAATTAGTGCTGTGCTGTGATAATTTTGTACTGCATATGTGTGTGTGTGTGTGACTGTTCAAGTGTATGAAGTCCAAGACTATTCTATATGAATGGTCTGGTTTTGCAACGGGGAATAATGGGTTATTCATTGCAGAGACACAGGGCTCAATTACTCCCAGGTACTCAAGTTGGGTGAGAATCTCACTTACTGGAGATTTAGCCTTATGTTTTTTTTTTTGATAAAGAGATTTTATTAAATTTAGCATAAAACAATTATGAATACAGTACAACATGATGCCAACGGGCATCAAAACAGTAATGGTCAAGTCCTCGGTCCGCTACATCGTCCCACTTCCCCCATATCTTCTTATGTTTGTGTAAGCAACCTCTGGCCTCGTACACAAGTTTCTCCCGCTGCGCACACCAATCCACTCCCCGTCTCCACTTAGCCAGTGCCGGAGCCACCCTGGCCTTCCAATCTGCCATTATGTCCCTTTTGGCCACTAGACACGCCACCCCTAAGAAGGACCGATCTGCTCTTCGTAGCTCTGTATCTCCCATGACCCCGAGAAGGAGGGGCAGTGGCGACCTCTTTACCTCCTCCTGTAGGACCTCAGCTATCTCTTGCACCACCTTTTCCCAATAGGCCATTATAATCGGGCATGTCCATACCATGTGGTAGAAATCCGCTGTATGATACCTGCAGCGGGGGCATTCCGCTGTGGGGCGGAGGTCTGCTTTATGTAACATGGCTGGTGTGAGGTATGCGGCATGTAGGAAATAGGATTGTATTAAACGGAAGCGTGTGGCCATTGTTAGGGAGCGTGGGGCCATTAGTGCTTCTGTCCAGTCCGCTTCCTCCATGGATCCCACCCAACTCTCCCACCTTTGGCGAAGCTCTCTCAGGGGTCCCCCAGTGGCGGTGATTAAGGTGCGATAAATCTGAGAAACCCCTCCCCTTCCCAGGTCTCCCATCAGTGCCTTGGCTTCCATGGGGCTGTGCTCGGGTATGGTGTCTCCTGTCTGCAGGTGAACTAGTAGGGCATGGCGTAATTGGAGATATCGGTGGAACTGTGTTTTGTTTAAGGAATATTGTTTCTGGAGGTCTTGAAAAGATCGTATTTGTGTCCCTCTCCAAATATCTCCCAGCGTGGAGATCCCTATGGTGTCCCATTTCTGAAAGCCCTCCAGACCTGCCACATGTATCAGCTGCTTCCCATGCCATAGCGGGGTTTGTTGGGTTAGACGTCCCCACCACCCCGTCACTTTCTGGGCTGTACGCCATCCCAGAAGTACCACTTTGGTCACATATGGAGTATCCCGGGGTATCGGGCTCCCGTAGAGTATGTCAAGGATCCGTGGGTAGCCCATTGTCTGTAATTCTAGTTGGTATGCGGGGTCTGTCCATCCACCTCCCATCCAGTCATTGATTACAAGTGTGTGCATTGCTAGATAATAGTATTGAATTTTCGACATGCCCAGTCCACCCTCATATACATCCCTCTGACAGGTTTTTAGCGACAATCTTGTACGTGAGCCACTCCATATGAATTGGCGTGCTAAAGAGTCCATCTCCTTGAACCATCTCACGGGGATGGGGTGTGGGAAATTCTGCAGGAGGTATAAGAGCCTGGGGAGAATCATCATCTTGTACAGCGCTATTCTACCCAGTAAATTCAAGGGGAGGGCCTTCCAGCGCAGAAGGTCGATTTTGATTTTCTTTGAATGCGGCGTGACATTGAGTTCCCACGCTAGCTCGGGGAGAAGTGAGATATGTATCCCGAGGTATTTAAAGCTGTTTCTCCGTACAGGGATATTCCGTTGCCAATCTATGCAGTCGTGCGAGCGATGAAGGGGGATCAGTAAAGATTTGGCTGGGTTCAGGGTCAGCCCTGAGGCTTCCGCGAAAAGTCTAAGGATCTCTAGGACGCGTGGGCCGCTTTTGGATGGGTTGGAGATATACAGGAGCACATCATCTGCGTACAAAGCCACTCTGTCTTCCGAACCAGAGGGCCAGTGCCAGCCCTCGATCAGTGGGTCGCTTCTCATTAGTATCGCCAGTGGCTCTATCACTAGTGCGAAGAGCAGGGGAGATAACGGGCATCCCTGTCGAGTCCCACGGCCAATGGGGATTGGGTCGGAGACTACTCCATTCACCCTGATTCGAGCCGTCGGGTTAGAGTATAGGAGTTTCACCAATCCCCGGAATTTAGGTCCGAGCCCGTTTTTATATAGGACCTGATTGAGGTAGGACCAATCTACCGTATCAAAGGCCTTTTCGAAGTCGAGTAAAAGCAGTGCCAATTGCGTATGCAATAGCGCTTTGCGGTGCGCCAAAGCAAGATGTAATCGTCTGATGCAGTGCCTTGTGCTACGAGTGGGCATAAAACCACACTGGTCAGGGTGCACCAGCGTGGGCATTACCTCCTTCAGTCTGGAAGCAAGGATCGAAGAGAGCACCTTGACTTCCACATTTAGGAGCGAGATAGGCCGGTACGCTGAACATTGTCGTGATGGGGGTTGGGTTTTGGGGATTACCACAATAGTGGCTTGATCAATCTCTGTTGGGAAGCGGCCTTGATTCTCCGCTTCTTCGTACATGTTGAGCAGGTGGGGACCCAGAATATCGCTGCATTTACTATAAAATTCCGCTGGAAAGCCGTCGGGCCTGGTGTTTTGCCTGATGCCAGTCGCGATATTGCGTTGCAGACTTCTACAAGACCGATGGCCTCGTCCAGTCTGTCTCTCACCTCTGGGGTTACCCCGGGAAGGGTAATCTCATTTAGTAGAGGGGACTCTCTCTCAACAGCAGGGCGTGGGTGCCTGGCGTATAGACGGGCGTAGTAGGAGGCGAAGCTATGTGCGATTTCCACTGCTGTTTTGACAAGAGTACCCGAGTCATCTAAGATCTCCGGTATAATTCTGTTAGCCATGGGGCGGGTGGCCAGCCAATGCAGTAGCTTCCCATTTTTATCCCACCATCCATAAATTCGGCCTGCTGAGGCTCTCCACATGTGCTTGGCCGAATCTAGCATTATATGTTTAATATCTTCTCTTACCCTGGTCAGTTTCCTCATGGTCGAGGCCGATGCCAAGTTTTTATGTTGGCATTCGAGTCTCCGGGCCTTGTTCTCTAGCTCGGTGATCTGGGAGTTTTGATCCCGTTCACGGGACCGAAGAATGCTTCTGGCATGTCCTCTAATAGTGGCCTTGCAGGCAGCCCATAACATTCCTGGGGACCGAACCGAGCCCTCATTTAATTCGAAATATTGGTCGAGGTGCAACCTGATCTCTTGGGTGTACTCTGTATCTTGTAAATGCCACGCGTTCAAGCGCCACATAGGCCGTCTGGTAAGGTCTGCTCTACCCAGTCGGATCCGTATTGGTGCATGATCGGAGACCCCCCGTGGAAGAATCTCTGCCCCTGCGACTTTTAAGAAATCTAGGGCGGGCATGAACACCAGGTCTATTCTGGATTGCGTCTGGTGGGCTGCCGAAGTATGTGTGTATTGGCGTTCTCTGGGATGCCAGGTGCGCCACACCTCACACAAGCCGAGGCTCTCCGCCCAACCACTTAGGGCTGAGGCCCGCTTGGATCTATTTATGGTAGTTTCCCCAGAAATGTCCAGCTTTGGGTCAAGGACCGCGTTGAAGTCGCCTCCCAGTAGGGTAGTTCCTTGGGGTAATCCTGAGGTTACTCGGTGGAGCGAAAGTAGGAAGGAGTCAAGATTTGCCGGGGGCGCATAGGCGCACACCAAGTCTAGCGGTTGTCCGTGAAGAGTCCCCGTGACCACCATGAATCTACCTTGTGAGTCAGATTGCGTGGAAGTGATTACCATAGGCAAAGATCGGTGGAGCAGAATGGCCACTCCTCTAGAGCCTCTGGAAAACCCTGCATGGTATACCCTATCGTATCCTCCTCTCGCAAGCATAGGGCATCTGGACCCAAGAAGATGGGTCTCTTGCAGGAGAACTACTGAGGGGCAATACCTGCGGAGGGTGTTAAATACTGCCGATCTTTTGATCTTGTCTAACAGGCCGTTTACATTCCAGGAGAGGACCTGGGTTACTGAGGGCCAAGCGTGAGGTGTGCCGATGTTGGGCATGTTTGGATGTGTGGGTGCAGGCCCAGGGATGACCATTTTGGACGTGACCGTGAAATTTTAAATCTACAAACCAGGCTAACTAATTTGTCGCCTCTTAAACCTAACTCAAACTTCCCCTCCCCCCTAAACTCCCCCCCTCCCCATACTCACCCCCCCGGAAGCATCTGTCGCCCATGTACCCAACCAAAACCAGACAGCCAGTAAAACTGTCATTGGAGTGGAGTGATGGACCCCTCCTTTCTTTCAGATCAATTGCAATTAGCAGTCACAAATCAAGTGTTCAACACCATACTCTAGGAAGTCTCCGGAGCTATCAATGTTAATCTCGCTAGGGGTCGCCCGAGAGGATCAAGCGAAGCCCGAATCCCCCTACGTCTCGCGCAGGGGTCCCACACCACCCGTCAGCCGAGTACCGGAGACTGACTCAATCGCCCATCCTCGGTGGGTCGGGACGGTGTTCGAGACACCGGAAGAATCTCAGTGTTAGATTCGGCATGAGGACCAGAGTCCCGAGCTATTTCATCCTCCGCAGGAGCGATTGAGTATTTCTGTCTGCCTCTCCGGGATCTGGTGCGCCGCCTGCTCCTCCGGGGCCCCTCTGATGGTGAGGGCCCGACATGTGGGGTTCTTCCAGTGGTCCCGGGGGGACCCTTTCGGGCTCCGATGCCCTCCTCTGTCAGCCAGTCCCAAGCTTCCTCAGGAGAATCAAAAAAGTAGGCTTTCCCAGCCATGAGGACTTTGAGGCGTGCGGGGAAAAGGAGCATGTACGAGAGCTGCATTGCCCTTAGTTTTTGCTTAACATGTTCGTACGACCTACGGTGGGTTTGGACTTCTCTGGTGTAGTCCGGGAAAATTTGGATTTTGTGGTTTTTCCACTGCGTACCCTCTTGCCGCCTCGCTTCCCTGAGGATATTGTCTCTGTCCTTAAAGTTAAGGAATCGTGCGATCATTGGGCGCCTCGGGCCGCCCGGGGGTGGGCGAGGTGCGAGCGCCCTGTGGGCTCTTTCAATTGCAAACAAGGGCGAGAGGGATTGGTCAGGCATCCAAGATTTGATCCACGTCTCCAGGAATTCGGCGGCCTTGTCATCCTCTATGCCCTCCGGGAAACCTATGAAGCGTAGGTTGTTGCGCCTGGCCCGGTTTTCCGCATCTTCTGCACGGCGGTGAAGCTCGCCGGTTCGGGATTGTAGCTGGGCTACTTTGGCTTTGAGGTCAGACAAATCGTTTTCGGTTTGGGAGACTCGGGTTTCCACTTCCGTAATTCGGGTTACTGCATTTCTAAGGTCCTGTCTGATGAGGCCCATGTCCACTCGCACCTCACCAATTTTTGTTTCCACGGCTATCTGCGATGATTGAATAGCTTGGAGAATGGCACTCACCCCGTCCGGGGCCGAACCCCCACCAGCCACTTCTCCCCCTCCTCGTTGGCCCGTCGTAGTCGTGAACTGGTCGATTTTTTGTTGGGAGGGCGGAGGTTGTTTGTTCGTTTTATCTTTTCCCATCGTGGCACTTGAGGCGGATGTCAGGTGGGCCACACCTTCCTTAATGCGGTTTCAAGCCTGAGAATTTAGTGCGTTGTTAAGTACCTTGGACTGTGGGGGGGCTCGCTGTGTCTGATCACATAAGGACGGCCGGCGATGGCACCGTTGGCCCCTTCTTTTCAGGTCCCTTTCTCGCTCTCTCCACCAGTTGGGGGGGACCCGTCTGATTCCCAGACCCAGGCCTCTCCACCTTAAGGGCTCTGCACCTCCACTGTAGGCCCTGTGCCGTCACGACCTCGCTCTCAATCTCTCGAGTCGTTCCGACCAGGGTCTAAGGTCAACCAAGCACGACCCGGAACCCAGGATATCCACTTGCCCCAAGGTGTTGTCCTCCACTGCTCGGCTCGCAGTCTAGATTCTGCCGCAGTCCAGCTCGCGCTCCACCCGGGCCGGAGAGAGGCCGGAACCAAGCCCCCAGGCCCCCGAGCCCCCTCTTGTTGCTGCAGGGATGGGGGGTTGGGGGTGTCACCGCTCGTCTTCTCCTTCCACCCCCTCCCGGTCTCCGATTCACTTTTTTGCCCCCCCGGGGGCGCCACTCGGATCTCCGGGCGGGTCCTGATCCCCAGCACGCCTCCAGATTTAAATTCCCTCTAGTAGGGGGATCTCGGGGGCCAGGGCCTCCGCCACGGCCCCAGCGCGGCACCGCAAGCCACTCGGGCGGCCAGAGAGGGCCTCCAGTCTCCCGGGCCGCACCCGCGCCTCGTGCGCCGGCGCGGCGCCGCTCACCTGGTGTCCTCCTCCTCGACAGGGGGGGGGCCTGTCGGCACTCCAGCGGCAGGGATCCACCGTCGGGGCGTGCCCCAGCTCTCACCGGGCCTCTCGCCGCCCCTCAACCTGCAGCAATCGTCTCCCAAGCCCACCTCAGATCCGCCGGGTGCATCTCGCAGCGGCCGCCATCTTGAACTCCTCTTTACGGGATCAGCCGAGCCGCCTTATGAGGGCGAGCCGCCGGCTTTTCACCAAATCGCCCCAACAGACTTCTCCACGGGCCCCCGGGACACCGGGGAGCCATGTACAGCGTTTTTTGCTCCATTGGACCGCGGTAGTTAAGGGCGGATGACGGAGGGGTCCAGAGCACTCTCAGAGTGCGACCGCCATCTTGACGCCCAGCCTTATGTTTAATAGGATATTGGTGTTGAGGATGTGGTGATGACCTAATGGGTACTACATGGTAGGGGGGCTCTTTATCCCACCCTACTTGGTTGCGGTACAGTGCGTGAGCCTACGCCAGAGCCCAATCATCGGCATACGCTTCCTTTAAAATGCCTGGAATCAGGATGGAGAAAGAAGGCAAAATTACATCTTCCCCATGTGGGAGACTACGGACAAACTCAAGTGACCAATCTTTTGCTGCCAATAGTAAATCACAGTTTAATGTTTCCCAGAAGTTTACTTCAATGGTGCCCTCTATGTCCCCCTCAATTTAGATATTAAATTCATAAACCCTCCTGGGTGAAAGTCATTAGTTGCTGTCACATCCAGATGATGTATAAGATTCTGGTGACATATCGTGACCTCTGTCACACTGTTTAGCAGAATCACTGTCCCCATCCTGTTCTTCAACAATGTTCTCAGCATGGCTGCATCTTTAATTGAAATTGCCCCTTTTAAAAAAATTGTTTTTTAAATTGGGGCTTATGTTGAGGAATTTTGTCCTCTTTTTTAACATAAGCTTCTGAGGAACATTGTATGTCTTTCTTTGGCTTTGTACAGTATAGTCACTTTGCATTTCTGATCATCCCACTCTCTCAGTCTGATTATCTGGTGTGTCCTGAAAGGAACGAAAGGGACGTATATCAGTCTATTGGCATCTCTCAGAACTTTTTAAAGTTTCTCTATTTTGGAGATTATGGCCCTCATTTCAACTTTGGCGGTAATTGCCACCTACCACCACGGCGACGGCCACTAACATACCGTCAGCGTGGCTACCAGCCGCCCACCCGCATTATGACCGTCGACGGAATTCCGCCAGAAGTCTGGCGAAATTCCATCAACGGTCATGGCGGCGGACGGTGGTAAGGTGGCAAAACACCGCCTACCGTATCATGAGCAATGATACGGCCTGGCAGTGTTTTGCTGGCCGACTCTGCTACTGACAGCAGCGCTGCGTCCCGTCTCCAGCTGGAGGATCCCCTGCAAGCAGGTAAGTCGGGTTCTCCGACAAGAGAGGGGGCTATGGGGTGTTGTGTGCGTGTGGGGGGTGCCTCTGTTTTGGAAAGTGTGCACGCAGGTGTGAGTTGCGTTGAATTCCTGAATGTGAGTGTATGTGTATGTAGTGTGCTGTGAATGCGTGTGTGCAACAAAGTATGTTGGTGTGTGTTGCGGTGTGTGGGTATGTATGTGTGCATGCTTGGGTGGATGTGGGTATGCGTGTGTGTATGTGTGTATATGTGTCGCGTGTGGGTGTGTAAATGTGCCTGGGGGCAGGAGAGGGAGTGGGAGGGGGAGAGTGAGGGGGAGGGGGTGGGTGAGACCCCTATCAGTTCCAGGGAAGGAGTTCCCTGGCACTGATAGTGCCTACCGCCATGGTTTTCATGGTGGTATGCTTGCCACGAAAACCATGGCGGTAGGCAGGGTCATAATCCCGAGGGTGGAATTGTGACAGCCGCCTGGCTGGAGACCGAAATCTCCAGCCCAGCGGCCGTTATCACCCTGGTGGTCGGAGTGGTACATTGGCGGTTTGGCTTGAGCCAAACCGCCAATGTCATAATTTGGGAAAAGGTACCGCCAACGTCTGAATTTGTGGTTTAGTTGGTCTGGCCCCCCTGTGGGGGGCGTGGCCAAGATTGCGACATGAAAGGACGCTCTAAAGTGAGCTCCGTCCACAGCCGGCAAAAGATCCTGATAAAGCAACGAAATCCCAGATATTGCACATGAAAACTGCTGTAAATGAGTGCAATATGAAAAACACAATAAGTAAGACCGTACAACGGAAACCCACGACACAGTGAGCGCAAACCGAACGACCCGCAAAGGAGCCGAGGTGGCGCCCACACGCGGGCCTACTCGAATCAGGAGAAATATGGCCGCCGGAGCGGGACGAGACGGAGGTGAGGAGCGCACGACCCCGAGACATATATCGGGGCCCTGACTCGCGCTGCTGCTAACGCCATTACCAACGCCGAGACCACTTGCGGAGCTAGACCCTGGGCGAGCGGAAACACTTAGCGACGTGGGCTCAAAATCGCTTAAACATGGACGTGATCGACGGGTGGTACAGAGCAAAGGGTCTAAAGAAACGATGGAGGTGAGATCGAGCCCCGGCCGCTGAAACCCGTAGACGACACTGACATCGGTGGACATGCGCAATAAGCACCAATGCATAAATCAACCCGATAAATCGGACGTGACACACGGCGCGGCGCCGTTACACTATAGTTGCGCATTTCTGCAGTTCTTCTGCGGCCGACATGGAGAGGCTCACTAGTGTGGAAGTTCTCGAGGGGCACGGGCCGGATGTCACAGGATAGACACGGCTGAGAGGGGAGCTGGGTGACCCGCTGGGTGACCGCTGCATGCACGCTCAGAGTAGCGGGGATCTCGACCTCATCTAGCCCCAAAATCGAACTATAAAATCAAGACCACCGGATAGAGAGACGTTGTTGATCAACGGTCCCGAGACGGGTTGGTACCACGGAGGACAATTTGCATAAATTTAAAATCTGATACACTTGAACTTAAGGTTAATATAAAAATGGTGAAACCGAAACCACAAAAAACACAAACTGTAACTGGACCCTCATCAGCCTCAGAAATGGACATAGAACCTCACCCAAATGTCCTACACAGAGTAACAGAGACCCTAGCTGCCCACTCCGTGCACATGGAAAAGGTACTCCAAGCAATGCTCGACACCAAAACATCGTTAGAAGGAAAAATAGACACTGTAGTGGCTGAAGTCAACACGCTTGCAATGGAACAACGAAAACTCACAGAAAGGGTCGCAACAACTGAAATAACCCTTAAATCGACGCAACCAGACATAACAGACCTAAAACAACGGCTTCAACAACAGGAAACTGAAATACTACGCCTAAACAAATGGGCTGACGAGGCGGAAGGACGCTCTCGCCGCAATAATGTGAAATTCCTCGGTTTCCCGGAGAAGATCGAACTCCCAAACGCAGAACTATTCCTGGAGTGCTGGCTTAGTGAAAACATATTTACAAACGACCCCCCACCACTATTAATAGTGGAACGAGCACACCGAGTTCCAGGGGGCCCTCCCCGTCCGGGAGCCCCACCAAGACCACTAATTGCGAGACTTCTCAACTACAGAGACAGGGACCAGATACAAAGAAACTTCCGCACAACAGGCCCAATTGATATAGAGAACGCAAAAATCACGGCCTACCCAGACTACACAGCTGAAGTCCAACGCAAACGCGCTACCTTCAACACAGCAAAACAAATATTGAGAGATAAAAACTATTCATACTCATTGATGTACCCAGCTAAACTGCGGGTAGTGGACGGTGAAAGATCGCCTATATTCCCAACATCAGAAGATGCATGGACTTGGATACACGCGAAAGGACTGATAGACCCTACAGCTGAGACCCGAAAACAAAAAGAGTGGCTGACTCCACAACCGCGACGCAAAAGAAAATCTACACGTAAGGCAGAATCGGGTCCAACAAAATCGCAAGTAGAGGCGGAACAACTCCAAGTCTTAAAACTGGCGAACAGGTTTTCATCAGTTCAACCACGATCCAGCCAAGACACAAACAATTCAGATTCAGATTCAACATGGCCTAACTGCGTTGGCACTCACCGCGGGACCAACGTTTACCCCACGCTCGGCGGACGACCTTTAACTCTGTAATAGTGAGACTTCCTTAGTGCGCACTCGAGAACTCAAGGAACAAAAGCAGTACCTATCACAGAAACTCTTCCCCCAAAAATCAAGTAAGCCTGGAGCAACAACCAGACTTGACACAAATAGAACACGTGAGGGGATGCAAGTACAAACAACCGGGCTGAAAATCGGAGAAACTTTGGGAAACAGAACAACGCCCCTCCCCCCAACCCAATGGGTAACCGAAAGGACCTTGCAGTAGCAAATGTAAAGAGTTGCACCAGTTGTGCCTTGCAGCCCCCAATAAGATTAACCAATGTAAGTTCTACTCTCTCTTTTACTTTTATTCTCTCCCACAAGATGCTTAATATCCCACACAAAGGAGATTTGGGGCGTGGCGTGTGTAACGGCCTGGGACCCGGGACACGTGAAACACACTATACTAAGCAATCCACACAAAATGACGGTATATAATATAGTAACCTGGAATGTTAGGGGACTAGCAAATATGACTAAAAGACATAAGATACACTCATACCTTAAACGACACAAAATACATATAGCTATCCTACAAGAGACGCATGCCACAGCACAAGAACTGCGTGAAATAGACAAAAAATGGTCGGGAATAACACATGGAACCAAAACCTCGACATATGCGAAGGGAGTATAAATATGGATAGCTCCGGGTGTACCGTACACAATCAAAAATGTTCATACAGACACCAATGGAAGATACACTAGTCTAGATGGAGAGTTAGACGGAAAGCAACTAACGATAATTGGACTATATGCACCCAACATGGGACAGGGAAAATTCCTCCGAACTATCACCACGCAAATCCCATATGACCCGACCATACCCACTATATGGGGAGGTGACTTTAATAATGTAATTGAGATGTCATTAGATAGATCACCCCCCCCAATGAGAGACACCCAGTGCAAGACACTATCCTGTGCATTCAATAAATGGATACAAGAAAGAGAACTACAAGACATATGGCGACGTTTACACCCCACAGATAGAGAATACTCTTTCTACTCACCAGTACACCATCTCCATACGAGAATAGATTTATTATTATGCACTAACGGGCTAGCACATATGATACATAACGCAACATACCTCGCCAAAACCCTATCAGACCACTGCCCGCTACTAGTGACATTAAAATGGGTCAGACAAACAACATGCATACCAACATGGCGCCTACAACACACCCTATTACGAGATCCCCCTTTCCGCGCTAAAATAGCAGAAGAAATAGAAACATACTTCGCAATTAATACAAAGACAACAACATCACGTGCTGTAGAATGGGACGGTCACTAGGTAGTTATAAGGGGCATGTGTATAGCAACGGCAGGAGGGGTCCGCCGAGCATTAAGTGCAGAACTACACGAAACAGAAAGCAAAATTCGCAACACAGAATGTGAAATGGCTCTGGGGAGAGGCAATAGTAACGAACTAGCTAACCTAAAAAATCAATGGAACGCAACCGAGACACGATTGCGTAAATTCGATCATAAACACTACATAGCACGTCTACACGCTGAAGGTGACCGCTCTAGTAGATTGTTAGCGTGGCTAGCAAAGGGGACACAGAAAGTCACTCCCATAAACGCTATACGCCAAGACACAGGCACAATGATAAACACACAACAAGAGATTAACGACACATTCAAACAATACTATAGCACACTGTACACAGCTGAACCTCCCCCACATCCGACACAACTGGCAAAGTTCTTTCAACAAGCCCCAATGAAAAGACTAAATGCAGAACAAATAACCAACCTTGATAGACCAATCGAAAGGGAAGAGATACTACAGGCATTAAAACAGTTGGCACACAATAAGACTCCAGGAAAAGATGGTCTCCCCATCGAATACTACCAAACTTTCACACCACAGATAATCACATCACTCCAAAATATGCTACAAGAAGCATATGAAAGAGGACAACTCACAGAAACGCAAAGGGAAGCGACAATTGTAGTCCTACACAAAAAAGGTTGTGACCCCTTAAACGTCCTCTCCTACAGACCCTTATCTTTATTAAATTCGGATTATAAAATTCTGGGGAAAATCCTAGCCAATCGCCTCCTGCCGCTAATGACTACCCTAATACACCCAGATCAATCTGGCTTCATACCAGGGCGAAATACCGCTATTAATATAAGAAACGTAATAAGCATTATGTCCATGACTCAGGAACAGGATCAATCCAGTGTGGCGGTGTCACTGGATGTGGAAAAAGCCTTTGATACTCTGGGCTGGCCATTTCTGATGACAATGTTACAAAAAATGAGATTTGGTGCTGGCTTTACACGCTGGATATCCATAATATACACTAACCTCAAAGCACGGATTAAAACCGGCGCAATCATCTCAGAGAAATTCGACATAGGAAGAGGAACGCGACAAGGTTGCCCGCTATCGCCACTACTATTTGCACTCGCAATAGAACCACTCGCGGCAAGACTACGCAGTGAAACAGTACAATGGGGTATCCCAGATGGCGAAGAATTCCGCATAATATCACTATATGCAGACGATGCACTAATATATTCACGCAACCATACAGAATCTCTACCACATATATTACAACTACTTAACACATTCGGAGACTTATCTGGTCTGCGTGTCAACTGGTCCAAATCATGCATATTCCCCATGTGCCCGTCCCCAACACCACACACCGAAACGTCAACTGATGATGTATTACAATGGGAACACACCACTTTTAAATACTTAGGAGTCCACATCTATCATAGCGCTATAGACCTAAAGGAAGGCAACCTGGACAGAGCCATCAGATCAATCAAAAGCTCAATACCCTTCTGGTGCTCACTACCCCTCTCACCTATGGGAAGAGTGGCTCTGGCCAAAATGATAGTACTACCTCGACTACTCTATTACTTCACAGCACTACCACTAATATTACCAAAAACACTCTTCACACAATTAACCAAACTATTAATTGAACTGATATGGGCGAATGGTCACAGAAGGGTAGCTATTGATAAAATCTACCTCCCGATGGAAAAGGGAGGAATGGGGGTACCGCACCTCGAACATTACTATGCAGCAGCACAGTTACATTGGATCATGGCCTGGCTACAAGACCCCCCAAGTCCGGAGGGACATAAAGTGAGAACACAATTAGGGAGAACAAAGATACTAGATTGGCTCATAGGAGGGACACACACATCATACCACAAAAACGCACTAATGACAGTTGCAGTACGCACCTGGAATCGATATGTATCTCAGGGAACCCGCGCACCACAATACTCACCAAAGATTCCCCTACTAGCCATACCAGGAATAAATAAACTACACGAAACATTGTATCTAGCGTCGTGGATAACAAAAGATATACAGCAGGTCGGCGACTTATACGTAGACGAGCAATTCATAACATATACAAAATTGGCATTGACATACAACTTAGGACCAGGGGAATTTATAACATACGGGGCAATCAAAGGACTGGTACGCAAAGTATGGGGCCAAGGCAACTCAGAACCACCAACAGCCCCCGCCCTACACGAACTACTAGCAGATATTAACACGCCACCAAGTATATCTCAAATATACCACATACTACAAGCCTACCCTGCAAAAACACAAGCACAAGCCAAATCGCACTGGGATAAGGCTCTGCAAACACCTCTCACAGAGCAACAATGGACCATGGCCCTAACGACCACGCGAGAAATTTCTCGCAACGCCCGCTTCAGATACACCCAACTAAATTATTTACACCAGACATATTTAACCCCACTTCGCATAAAACGCATGTTCCCACAAGCAACATCTGAATGTCCACGTTGCGGAACCATGGAAGCAGATTTTTGTCACATGACCTGGAGCTGCCCACCACTACTTCGTACATGGCACACTGTCACACAACAGACAAATAAATGGACGGGACTAAAGCTGAATCCTGCACCAGAATCCTGCATATTGGGCATACGACACAGACGCAATAAAGACAGGCAAAAACATAGATGCGCAGATCTGGAGTTTATTATCTTTAAACGCCTCATCGCAACACAATGGAAGTCTCCTGGCACCCCGGATATAAACAGATGGCATAAAGATCTAATACATTGGGCCAACGCAGAAAAACATGTATTGTTTCCTCACGCAGACGTCTCTGCTGCTCTTAACTCGAGCAGTTTCCTGGTAGAATGAAATGCTTCAGCTGCTGCCGGGTGGACAGAGAGGCACTGAGACAGCTGCTGGGTTGGCAGAGACATGGGACACCTTCCTAGAACAGTTACTCGAAAAGGATGATACCCGCCCACCTTAGAAAAATATTGCAAGATAACGGCAAATGACTGCAGCAACAAGACACTACAACCACAAACCATATACAAGTACTCGCAATATTCCTCTAAAAGAAACACACAAGACTGTAATATAGAACCCCCCAAACCCCACACGGACCTCGCCAGCCTAACAAAACATCCACAAAGAAACCGTCAACCCCCCCATCAACGCATCTTTATCACTAGCATCTTTCTCACCTCCCCCCAACCCATTATATATATAACCTTGTCTCCACAGCCCCATTCTGGCTTCTTTATCTTCTGTTTTCCTCTTTCCAGTTTTCTCATTACTTTTACAATGCTCTTTGAACCAAATGCAATAAAGATTCTAACTGCAAAATATGTAGAACAAAATGTATAAAATGATCAGAAGCAAAATAATGGAATAAAAAAAAAAAGAAACTCACAATTGCATAAAAAACACTGTTTATTAAATCAATGTAAGAGCTGCTAACTGTAAAATTCAATAAAGAGATTTAAAAAAAAAAAAAAATAGTTGGTCTGGCCCCACAACTGTCTCGTCCTATGGCAATATAGGTTTCGGAGATAATCTTTGGTAGCTCGCGCTCCTGTTCCAGTTGAGGAATCTCCCAGACCCGTTGGCAAATGGCCAACGCTGCTGCTTCCCCATTAATTTTGCTTAAAATGATTGAGGACACTGTGTCAAAATTACGCATCAGTTTCATTCCCAAGTCCAGGGCCAGGCTGCCCCGTGTTCACACTTCTGGTAAATTGACAAGTGTCAGTGTACCATGTATGGTAGTGTAAATTGTGGCAAAGACTGTATCCCAAGTGTTACAGTCCTCTATTGAAGGAACCATAACAAATGGCAAGCACATTGTGAGAATTCTATGTTTGGCTTGGGGTCCCATATGGGGAAACACTGCTTCCAGCTGATTTTTCTTTTTCTGCAATCCAGAAAGGAACCTTCTTCCACTCTGTGGGTTGTTTTCCCATTATTGAGTGGACTGTTTGTGGATTAATTCCTGCAAAGGCCAATTGATGAACATCTGGAGCAGCCCTTGCTGGTATTCTGGTTAGCTTCAAACTAAGAGGGAATGAACAAAACCAAAGAATGCAGCACTCTCAGTATGAACAAGAGCATTTAAGTTGAAAGCAATAAAACCAAATCCCAAAATACTCACACCAGTTAAACAATGATAGGCACAACAAGTGCAATACATCAACAATGAATATGTGCAGTGAATAGGTATATATGCATAGTGAAGCTAGATAATTAAGAATTAAAATGCATCACCATGGGGATTGACTTCTTCATTCTTGCCAACATCAAGCCGAGGAGCTCTAGACAGCTGACGCAGTAGGAGATCCTTCCAACATGGGATATTTTACCCTGAATCATGCGTCCATGTTAAGGAGAACTCCTTCTAACTCAGTGCTAAGCCTTCCCACCTTATAAACCTTACACAAACCCAAGAGTAAGGTTCTGGCAAACTCCCCATACCCTTCACATAAGTTATGAAATTCAAGTACATATGGGAGTTATTAACATCTTCTTAGCTCCTTCCGATCTATCTTTCCAAATTATTTATTTTATTTCTATCTTCAGGAAGGTGACAGGGAGAGAAATCAAATAATGCATGATTTATGTGATTTTCTTTTATATCACTTGAGCAGTGATACAGGATATCTTCCCATGTCACTCTGCATGGGAATTACACTTCTGGGTGACTTTGAAGTTGGGTATCATTCTTTTTCCCCCTTTTTCTATTTTTTTTGTTTTTGTCTTATTTTCCTATTTTGTTTATGCTCTTCCTTTGTTGTTATGTGTGTCTTTATGTAGTTTGTTTTGATCTCAAGCTCGGAGTTGTAAGCATTTTATTTGTTTATGTTTCAGAAAGATAAAATGTCGGAATATCATGTATGTCCCTAGGAACATTTTTAACACTGACATTATGTGCCCTGAGGAAGGTGAGTGACCCAGAGGGGTCGTTATTCACAGAAACGTACGGCGGCACTGGCTCATACATCCAGGACATTGTATTGGATTCAACCTGACACAGTTACACAGGATAACAACACTGTAGTGAGCAATACCCCCCTCCTCTGTACAGTATATAAGGAGGTGAAGAAGGCCGTATATGAAACATTAAGATGTACACTCAAGGAGTATTGATGGAACCAGCAATGAGATAGAAGACTTTAAAGAACCTCTCTCAATAAATGGCAGTTTGAGGACTATAGAGGCTGGACATATGAGTTTATTGTAATATTGTCAATGCCTCATTTCTGAGAAGGATTGGTTATTTGACAAATTTTTTTTAGCTGTGTGAGGGGTTATCCTTTGCTGTTATTGAATGTTTTGTCCTTCATGTATAGATTTTTTTAGGTCTTGTGTGAATGCAATGGAGTGATTGGGAATACTGTTTTTATTATTTCTTCCTAGGGATCATCATTTATTAATATATTGCTTTTGTTGATTAGTAATAGAGTCATTTTGGTTATTATTTAACTTAGGAACTTATAGCTGATTAAATAAACATTACTTATTTTTGTCTATATATAATTGTTGATGATCTTTAAGCTTGGGATGTTCTTTGATTTGTGGTGTTAGGATTCTGACTCTAGGAACCCTTTTTGATCCAGTATTTATTGCCTCATTGTTTTGCTATGAGGGATTTTTTGTGGTTTTTAAATCATCAGTTCTCATCATAGGGAATAATACAGCGTAAAGGCCATCACTTGCCAGTTTGAAGGTAATGTCTACATCATGAGTTTGTAGCACCACACCTTTCGATGTATAGTAGATGATTCAATTAAGTTTGCACAAAAGATCCTATTCTTATAGGTACTACCTCTGTTACTGGGTTTGTCATTTGCTTATTTGTGACTCCTACAACCTGGATTATCTTTCCCGAGAGGGGTAGGTTCTGAACTTCCACTTCTCCAACACTAGAGCGGGTAGCACCAGTGTTGATCAAAAATGACATGGGGTGGCCATTTACCTCACAAACTTCATATGGACCACTCTTGTCTACCCCACAGACAGCGTCAAGCGCGTGATCTTTCTTTCCCCTCAAGTGAACGACCGGAGCCATAGTTCTTGAATGTATCAAGCACAGGATACTGTTGCAACAAATTATTGTCCTGCAATGAATTATTTGGAACTTTTTTAGAATTTTGTCAGGGCCATTTACATTTTGCTGTGGCATTGGGGGTTGTAGAACTTGCATCACTGGTGCTTGAAGCACTTGAACATTCTGCACTCTTGGTCTCTGTACATTCTGTGACTGCACAGGGTTAGTATTTTGGGGCTGTGTAAACCCTGAATTTTGAACTTGATTAGCCAGATTCAGACAGCATTCCCACTTCCAGTGCCCCAATGTATTCCAATAGTGACAAAGGTCTGATGTTTTCAAAGTAACAACATCAATCCCAGTACTTAGATTAATAGGGACACCACAACTTCTACCTTGCATCATTGGGAACTCCTTGCTGATACAATCCTTGTAAAGGAACAACATTCCCTACAAAAGGTGAATCTGACTGCCTCTCTGAGCAGCTTTAATTTGTGCAACCATCAGTTTCTCTTTCAATTTCTTCTGCTTCATTTCTATATCATCATTACAATACTTTGCATACCTTAAGATCTCATCAACCAATTTATTCGGTCAACAAATCAAATGCTGCTGAATCATTATGCTAATATCAGGTTTCAATCCTATCACAAACCTTAATACAAAATGTTGCATATCCTTGGGCTCAAGAGTTTCCATTCAACTTTAGTGCTTAAACAGCTGCAACAACCTCTCATAATAGGTATGAATTAACTTTTTGGGTTCTTGGATTTTCTTATCAATCTTTACCCGGTGAATGTCTTTATGCAATACCTTTGATTTCAGAAAAGTCATCACCTGCTGATACTTTTTCATCACCAATGGTGACAGACCTTTTGTCAATGGATTTCTCATCGCCTCCTTCTCTGGCCATTCTATGGCTGTTTTGTATAGTGCCCACAAATCACTTGTACCACAATATCGAACAAAATATCCAAATCAACCCACAAGACCTTTGAAATGTTCACAAATCGCTCAACTTGCTTGTACCACTCCACTGGCTTTTCTCTTAATTTTGGAAAATCATTAGTAAATGATGCAAGATCTCCGCCACGGTCGTAATGAAAAACAAATTTCCGCCGGCCTGTTGGCGGTTTTACCGCCGCTTTAACACCAACCACCAGAGTTGTAATGACCACCATTGTCTTCCGCCTGGCTGTTGGCGGTTACTGCTGCGGTGTTTGTTGCTACCGCCGTGGCGGTCAGGGTGTGAAAGTGGCTGTATGTGTTGGCGGTTTCCGCCGTGGTCGTCATTCCATTTTTTTTTACTGCCGGCCTGTTGGTGGTGTTACAGCCGCTTTAACACCGACCGCCAAGGTTGTAATGAGGGCCTGTATGTTTGTTTTTCTAAAAATGGCATAAATAAAAAATTTGTTCTGCTAAGATCAATCTTTTCCCAGCCTTTAGGAAATGTGCACTTGAAAGGCAAAATCTTGATGTGTCCCTGTTGCCTTTTGGCACCTTTTCTATAATGGCGGTGTGGGATGGGGGAGGGTAGACCCAGCCACTGAAGTGGGGTACCATTTTTTAAAGTAGAAGTGTGGAAATGCTAGGTGGTAGGAATTCCTGCAGATTTTGGAATGCTCCCTCAGAAATGTGAGGACAATCTGTGCTTCTCACCAAGATTTAATGTTTGCAATGCAATTTGGGTAAAAGCACTTAGTGGGATTAACAAGAGGCACATCATGCTGAACACTCCTACATGTCTTCTTTTCAGAAATGTCTGGGTTTGGTAGGTTTCCATGGGTGCAGGCAGACCTTGGGCCCAAAAACGTCAGTCACACCCTATGTGAGGTCATCATTGACTGCATTTGGGTACTGTGTCAAACCATTATTCTCCCAGATAGAAAGCACATACATATCTGCCAGAATAGCTGTAGTCGGGAGAGGTGTTAGAAAACTAAGGCAACATGTAGATTACAGATAGAAGAATTCCATTAGAGACCTACTTATTGCATTTCTCAAAATGGTTGTGAGCTGCTTTGTTTCTTGACTATGGGATACAAATTGCATAGGATGGTAGACCCTCACCTACATAGTGTGATGTGCTTCATCACCAGATCCTCCCATCAGGCACCAAGGAACTTCCTTTTGCGTTGTCTTGCATTTGTATAGCACACAAGTGCCAGAAGCATGGAGAGTTACAGGTGGACATCTATGTGTGGTTAGAGAAGTGTGTATATGTAGTATGAACTATGTGAGTAGTGCTGAGGACAATGATGTGTCTATCACTTCTACCCTGACCATCTACACAAGATCCCCATGAATACAAATCTAGGGTAAGCTTTGACTATCTCTTTGTATCTGTGTCTCACTCAGAGTTCTGCCTAATATTGCGCAGGTGCCAAATGAACCTTTGCCAAAGCTGCCTCATGGCAGCCTGCTTAGGCTCAGGAGGACTTGATTTTCTTACATCTTTTGTGCATTCTATGCACTTAATCCAGCCCCTTCCAATGCCTGGTAGTAAGCTGAAGGGTGTCTGAATATGGACAGTGGCCCATTTCTAGGATAGTATTGGTATTTATACATTTGAAAAGTGGGTTAAAAGTCTTGGGGCAGAGCCTTCTAAATTCATTGAAAAGCATTTGCAGAAAGATTAAGGACTTTAAGGTCTAATGGACAGAATTCTCAGTCAAAACCTGTTTGATGTCCTGTGAATTGCTATGTATAGTAGATTGATGATAATGCAATATTAATTAATACAGAGGAACCTCTGCCACATGGAATCCAGCAGGGTCAAAGTCTGCGAATGCTTAAGATCATTTGCCACTTGAATAACAGAAAACTTCCCCATAATACATGGCTACAAGACCCAACAAGACCCAGATTGTCCTATTTGGCAAGGCCAGTCAAATTTGGTCAGATGATTGCTGGATTCACAGACTTGGGCTTCACCTTCTCCTAAAAAAGGTGCCAATAATTCTGGGAATTCTTTTGGGAGATTTCCTCAGTATGAAAAATCAGGTTGCCACTGTATATGGGTTTAGCTTTGGTATCTTATGCATGTTAAAGAAGATATCTAGGTGGATTTCACAGCAATGCAGATAGAATGATACTCAGGCACTTATCACTAGCAGTTTGGGCCATGGGAATGCACTTTATGTAGCCATTAATGATTCAATGTATTCAAATGTTCAAATTATCCAGAATACAGCAGCCAGATTGGTCTGTCGACTCTCCATGAGCACATCTTCTAAACCCTGACTGAACCTCTGTGGTCTGCAAAGTGTCGATCCTGCAGCCTTGCAATGTCCCCTGTAACATATGAAGTAGAGGCTATTGCTTCTACAGCAGTAAAAATTTCAATAACAGCTAACTCAAAGTCAGGGAAGGACATCGGTCTTCCTGTGGCATTCTGACGAAAGACATTCAATGCATTGTACATTACCAAATGTGAGTCACATCATATGGTTGAAGTAGCTCATTAGTTTTACTGACTCTGTCCATGTGGGGGGGGTATTGTGGCTAGCCGCCGAAGATGACGGATGAACTCTGTTAGATCTCCCATGTGGTGCTCGTGAATCACCAACTATCCTGTTCCATCAATGCACTTAACAGCACTAAATAGCCGCAAGGAGGTGTGCACATATCCATGCTACCCTTGCCGGCTACCAACTTCACTGCCAGAGGCACAGGGGTGTAGAAGTACACGCTGATGCAAGGAGAGCCGTGAAGCTGACGACACAGCATGCCCCTTAGGGCCTGGGCCTTTCTGCCTTCCTTTTATATTGGGTGCTGGAGCTACCCCTGCGGACCAAAGTAAGCTTACTCTAGGGTCCCCCTGCTCTCTGGGCCCCGAGGACCCTCAACACTCCCTGATCTGTGTGGTTCGTGCCTCAAATGGCAGGCCTACTTAACTCTAGGAACCACAGGCCTGGTGTGCACGGGCAGCTCCTTTGGTGCAGAGCATCCCTGTGGGTCCCCTGTGGCAGGACCAGGGGCTCTCATGAAGATGACTGAGACACAAGTGAAAAGTGACAGGAGCGCCTGCAACCTGCAGGAGAATTGCGACCTTCCAGATCACTCTGTAGACGGGCTGCAGATTATTAGCAGACTGGCTGTGGGAGATTCCTCTCTCCTTACTGCCGGTCCCCTTACGGCTGCTCAGCTGACATAGCCAATGGCCATCAGAAGCAGCCTGTGGTCAGCTCACCTCGACACTGGAGCCTGTGGGGCGGATGATGCGGTAGAGCCACTGTGGCTTGTGGGCTCCTTTTGCAGGACTCTGGATGCTGCGAGCCACAATGAACTGGCCCTGTGATAGTTACTCACAACTACTCTTGCCTTGTCTCTGTGGGGTCGCCTTTGAAGGAACCAGAGGGGCCTGGGTCAGTAGGCACAGCACAGCATATGAATTGGACTGGAAACCCGTGCCCGATGTCTTGGAAGGGATCACCTCATTGCTGGGGTTCTTGGCACCCACTTGTCACTTCCGGATGACCTTGCCTCACTGCTTCCAGGTTTGGAATTAGACATGTTGCTACACCCTCCGCTGCCAGACTTGGGTCTTCTATAGCTTGAGAATGGCTGGATGGGGCCACCACTGATATGCCTGTTGTGTGCGGACGGAGTGCCAAGGAATAGGCTTTGAAGACTCCTCAGTGCACAACCCGATTTCACAATTCTGGTTGGGTGGCACCTCTAGCAACGGGTGGTCCACCCTGGAAAATTGCACCCTCTCTGTGCCCTGCCGGTTGCTTGCACACGTGGAGTTTAACAACCAGAGGTCGTACCAAAGGCATAAGACCGGCTCCTATGCCAAGCCAAAAAAGTTCTAAGCTGTGACAACACACAGTCTGATGGCTCACCAGCCTGCACAGGAAAGGACAACTCTCCACACCCCACTGCAACAGGCCCTGATCCAAACAAAATAGATGTAATCCTTCAAGAAATCAGAGATTCCAGAATCGCCATTGAACGCCGCATTAGTACATTGTCGACAGACCTAGACCTCCTCTGTGACAATCACTGCAAATTGTCTGACAGGATTAAAGCCACAGAATCGGGTGTGGCAACCGTGGCTCCTCAACAGAAGTCCAAGGGGCTTAATTCGTTGAGCTATGCTCCCAAATGTGCCTCTTGCATGATAGAGCTGAGGGTGCGGAAGGTCGAGTGCAAAGAAACAATGTAAGAATTATAGGTTTGCCTGAGTGTGCGGAGGGACCCAATGCCACAATGTTTATTGAACATTGGCTGAGAAGTAGAGTGGCCCTGTAGGGACTTTCTGCCTTGTTCACTGTAGAGAGAGCACATAGGCTCCCTGTGTGACACCCACCTCCCAAATCAATCTGGATTTTATAAAGCGTGGCTAATCACCCAATAAGGTATCCAGGCGCTTGCAGGTCCGGGAGGCCTGTTTTGAAGAACCAGGTCTTGAGGGTCATTCGGCATTCCGGAAGTGAGGTGATGTTCCAGAGGTGCAGGAGGAGGTTGTTCCAGATTTTTGCTGCAATGTCAGAGAAGGAGCGTCCTTCATTTATGCTTCCGTAGATGAGGGGAGTATGGGCAAGTGAAAAGGGGGCATAGCGTAGTCTACTCGACGGTTGGTAGAAGTTCAGGCGGTGGTTAATGTAGGCGGGTCCTTGGTTGTGTAGAGCCTTGTATGCATAGGTCAGCAGCTTGTTTTGGCATCTCTTCTGTACCGGGAGCCAGTGGAGTTGCCTGAGGTGGGGTCTGATGTGTGTTCTTTGGGGAAGGCTGAGGATGAGTCTGGCTAAGGTGTTCTGTATGATCTGAAGTCTCTGTAGGAGGTGTGCAGTGATTCCTACATAGAGGGCACTGCCGTAGTCCAGTCAGCTGGTGAAGAGGGCCTGTGTCATGGTGCATCTCATGTGTAGGGGTAGCCAGTTGAAGATCTTACAAAGCATGCACAAAGTGAGGAAGCAGGTGGAGAAGACTGTTGATCTGTGATCTTATGGTGGGCTTGTTGTCAATGATTATTCTGTGGTTTCTGGCGTAGTCGGAGGGAGTGGGTGCGGGTCCTACGTCTGATAGCCACTAGCAGTTGTTCCATGTGTTACTGCTGTTTACAAAGATCAGTACTTCCATCTTTTCTGTGTTCAGCTGCAGGCAGTTCTTCATCCAGTCAGCAACGCTTATCATTCATCTGTGGAAGTTGGTGGTGGAGCGGTCGTCGGTGAGTGAGAGGGTGAGTTGGGTGTCATCTGTGTATGAAATTATGTTTAGGCGGTGGGGACTGATGATGTTGGCCAGTGGGGTCATATATGCTTTCAAGAGCTAGGGGCTTAGGGATTAGCCCTGGGGAACACTGCAGGTGATCTCCTTGGGTTTGGGGGTGAAAGGCTGGAGGTGGATGCTCTGGGTTCTTCCAGTGAGGAAGGAGGTGATCTAAATCAGTGGTTCCCAACCTTTTGACTTCTGTGGACCCCCACTTTATCATTACAGGAGCCCGGGGACCCCCACTGACTCTTTATTGGAATCCGGGGAACCCCCACTGAGCCATTACTGAAAGTTGGGGACCTAATCTATTAATATTATTTATTTTCTTAAGCAGCCACGGACCCCCTGAGGAGGCTTTGCGGACCCCCAGGGGTCCCCGGACCACAGGTTGGGAACCACTGATCTAAATGAAAGTGCAACCTTGGATGCCGATGTACTGGAGTCTTTTGATCAGCATGTAGTGGGATACAGAGTCGAAGGCTGCCAACAGGTCAAGGAGGATCAAAGCTGCTGTTTCTTCTCGGTTGAGAAGGGGTCACCTTCCAGACCCATTGTGGCCCATATTCTGAAGTTCAGTGACTTAGACACTGTGCTAAAGAAGGCCAGGGAAAATGCTCTGATTGTTTATGAAAACACTAATGTGGCCCTCTTTCCCAACTACACTTTAGCAGTGTAACACAACTGTGTTTCTTTCACAGCAGCAAAAAAACAACTCCAATCAGGGGTTGATGTATGCCTTAATGTTCCCACCGCGTTTGAGAGTAGTGCATGACCAGAAACGTCTGTTATTTGACACTGCCAGGGACTAGTTATAGACGCAATATCCAAATGCTCATCTGCCACCCTCCCTCTGAGACGTTGTCTTGACCTTCTCAGCTGCCAAGGCAGTGTCGTTGGTGTGGGACTCTTCTCCTCACCAAGCATTTGAGGAGCAACGTGCTCTACTAGCTACCATGACTTCATTCAGGCAGCAACGTTCTCACCAGTCCCCGACCAGCTCATCTAGCAGCACAGCCTCAGACTCTAACTCTAATACGAGCATTGGCCCTTTTCCCACCATAACACTACAAACTGGGGGCACTGTGATCTGACATTCCCTACATCATTGTCGCCAGACCTGGGGTTCTGCACTTCACCAAAAAGGTTCAGCTGACTGCCTGGGGTCTACACACCACCTCCTTATATATTATGCTGTATCTTGATATGGGGGTGTTTCTGGGGTGCTCTCTGGGAGCGCTTTTTTTTTCATGGTATTGCAGTGGGTTACCCTGTACTACAGGTTCACCTAGCTCTTACGCAGAGCCAGGGATCGAAAAATCTACTCGACCACTCACTGTGGCGATTCATATTAGAACAGGTCGAGCTATTTTAAGGACTTACTTGCACCTTCTGGCGAGTTGACAAAGAACAGGTGTTCTGTTCAGTCAAAAAGTGGAGGGGCAATAAAAGATGCCTTTAAATTTTGTTCTTATGTCACATTTGCTCTGTGTTAACAGACAGAGATCAAAAGTCAGTCTGTCTTACAATTAATTTTTCTTCTGACTGCAGAGTTCCAGGACTTTGTAAGGTGAACTGTGTGATGTGCTGTTTAGAGTGTAAATTAAAAGGCTATAGGGTGTCAGGTTTTTCCTAACAAGATTGAAGTGACTAAGCCAACTGTGCAAACATTTCAAAATATATTTCAGTAGTTGTGAAAGCCCATTTTTTGTATTTCTGTGTGATAAAAAAATATTTTAATAGAATGAAAACAAATCAGAATACTTTACATATTCGTGTGCAAAGGATATGTTTTCTGAAACCCAATTTTCATAGATTGTTAATACACTATATAGTTTTATCAGTAAAGCTGAAAGTTAGTGGAAAGGTTTTTGGGCATTACTTGGAAATATAGGTGGTCATTACAACCCTGGCGGATGGTGTTAAAGCGGCGGCAAGACCGCCAACAGGCCGGCGGTAAAAAAAATGGAATTACGACCGTGGCGGAAACCGCCAACAAAGACAGCCACTTTAACACTCAGACCGCCACGGCGGTACAAACAAACAGGGCGGTGGTCACCGCCAACAGACAGGCGGGAGACAATGTACCGCCCACAGTATCACAACCTACCAATCCGCCACCTTTTCCGGGGCGGATTCACGGCGGAAACACAACTTCGAAGGGAAAACGCTCACCTCTACACACCCTACGAGGAATCAGGACGCCATGGAACCAGAGCTGCAGATCCTGCCAGCCCTTATCTTCTTGCTCCTCTACCAGGAGCACAAACGCCAGCGGCGAAGACAATGGTGAGTACTGCACCTACGACACAGGGGAGAGTCGAGGGAAAAAACAGGGACACACACACACAACACCCCCACCCTCACCCACCACAACACCCATACTAATACAGCATGATACATTACAGTTACACCCCTCAAAGCCCCCTGGAAGAATGCAAAGACAAAAGGAAATGAGTGTAACCATTGTAATATATTAAAATCCAGTACGCAAAAATATACATATATACACTATTAACAGATATATACACCAAGAATAGTAGTCCAGGTAGTGCTCCATTGAAGTCCGTGGAACACTGGGCCCACATGGTATGGGCGAGGCCCACACAAGATCCCCAACCATGACGGAGAGAACACTGCAGGGGCATCAGATAGCAAGAAAACAGGCACCTCAGGGGGAGGGAAAGGGGGGGCACCTCAGCCGGTTGAGTGCACAATGCCAAATCCACGAGGGGGCCACATGCCCACTGTTCAATCCTGGGGAGTGCAAAGCCACAGTCTCTCAAGTCTCTACAGTGGGTGGGTTGCCCACTGTTCCATCCTGGGGAGTGCAAAGCCACAGTCTCTCAAGTCTCTATAGTTGGTGGGTTGCCCACTGTTCCTTCCTGGGGAATGCAAAGCCACAGTCTCACGTCTCTACAGTGGGTGGGTTGCCCACTGTTCCATCCTGGGGAGTGCAATGCCACAGTCTCTCAAGTCTCTACAGTGGGTGGGTTGCCCACTGTTCCATCCTGGGGAGTGCAAAGCCACAGTCTCTCAAGTTTCTACAGTGGGTGGGTTGCCCACTGTTCCATCCTGGGGAGTGCAAAGCCAGTCTCTCAAGTGGATAACAGTCTCAACTGGTTCTGGAGGGGGCTTTGTGCCCAGAGTGCTTCATCCTGCCAAGGACTGAGGTAGTGGATGCCTTTCTCCACTGGTTCTGGAGGGGGCTTTGTGCCCAAAGTGCTTCATCCTGCCAAGGACTGAGGTAGTGGATGTAAATCTCCACTGGTTCTGGAGGGGGCTTTGTGCCCAGAGTGCTTGTGAATCTCCACTGGTTCTGGAGGGGGCTTTGTGCCCAGAGTGCTTCATCCTGCCAAGGACTGAGGTAGTGGATGCCTTTCTCCATTGGTTCTGGAGGGGGCTTTGTGCCCAGAGTGCTTCATCCTGCCAAGGACTGAGGTAGTGGATGTGAATCTCCACTGGTTCTGGAGGGGGCTTGGTGCCCAGAGTGCTTCATCCTGCTCGTGGTGGCCTCAGTAGCGTCAGAGCTTTGGGCGCTCATGGGCCTGCGGTGCTTGTAGCGGCGGTGCCCTGTTCAGCGGTGCTTGTAGCGGCGGTGCCCTGTTCAGCGGAGCTTGTGGCGGCGGTGCCCTGTTCAGTGGTGCTTGTAGCGGCGGTGCCCTGTTCAGCGGTGCTTGTGGCGGCAGTGCCCTGTTCAGCGGTGCTTGTAGCGGCGGTGCCCTGTTCAGCTGCTGGCGATCCTCTCTGGCCCAGCAGGGCTGGTGCTGGGGGTCCTTTATGGCCCAGCGGGGCTGGTGCTGGCGGTCCTCTCTGGCCCAGGGGGGATGATGGCGGTGGCCTCTTGGGCAGTAGGGCCGGTGCTGGCGGTGGCCTCCTGGGCAGCGGGGATGATGGCGGCGGCCTCTTGGGCAGTAGGGCAGGTGCTGGCGGTGGCCTCCTGGGCAGTAGGGCAGGTGCTGGCGGTGGCCTCCTGGGCAGTAGGGCAGGTGCTGGCGGTGGCCTCCTGGGCAGCGGGGATGATGGCGGTCTTCTCCGCCGTGCTGCTCTTCCCAGACCTGCTGACTTTCTTGTGACCCTTCCCCACCTTGGAAGGTGTTGCAGCTGACTCCACACTCCCACCTGGACCCCTGGGAGCGGCTTTGGTGGCTGGAGCCTTCCCCCTCTCCCGCCGGGTACTGGCCAACGTTTGATGCTTGACAGGTGGGGGCTCTGTGCCACACTGGCTGCCCTGGTGACCGGTGCACTCCATATTCCGGTGACTACAGGTACCACTGGTACTGGAGATGTTGTGGCTGAGGTGCTAGGTTGGGACCTGGAGAGTCGGGCCCTAGGAGACGGACGGGGTGGGGAGGTGGGGGAAAGAGGTCAAGGGTGGCCAGGAAAAGTTTCTTGGGAACACTGGGACGGGTAGCTGGAGGGGGCTTGGGAGTGGAGGAAGAGGTTGTGGTTGTAGGAGGTGTTCGTGTGGTGACTTTGGGTGAAGGTGCATGCGCTGGAGGCTGTCGTGAGGTGGATGGCTGTTGGGTGGGTGTGTGCCTGCATTTCTGTATCTTGGGAGGTGACGTCACAGACACACTGGGAGAGGACACAGGGGACGTGTGAATGGTAGTGGGGGTGGTGACTGCACATGAGCGGTGTGTGGTGGTGTGTGTGCTGGTGATGGCAGTAGTGGCTGTAGATGTAGTGCATGCAGGTGTGAGTGTAGATGAGACTGGGTGGGAGGAGGGAGACGAGGAGGAGGGGGACACAGTGGAGGCCGTGGATGTTGATGTGTCTGCATGTTTCTGATGCTTGTGTGAGTGCCTGTGTGATGTGTGGTGCTTATGTTTGCCTGAGCTTCCCTTGTGTGTTGACGTGTGTGCATGCTGGTCTGAAGGTGTGCTTGGGATAGGCTGAGGTGCAGGGGATTGGGTCTGGGTGGAGAAAGTTGGAGGGGGGAGGCTAGACACAGGGACAATGGCTGACATCAGTGCTGAGGCCAGAGTCTGAAAAGCTCGCTGAAGGGCCGCCTGACCAGAATGAATGCCCTCCAGGAATGCATTTGTTTGTTGCAACTGCCTTTCTACACCCTGGATGGCATTCAAAATGGTAGACTGCCCAACAGTGAGGGACCTGAAGAGGTCAATGGCCTACTCACTGAGGGCAGCAGGGGTGACAGGGGCAGGGGCTGAGGTGCCTGGGGCAAAGGTGATGCCCACCCTCCTGGGTGAGCGGGCACGGGGCAAAGGCTGAGGGACTGATGGGAGGGCGGTGCTGGTAGGGGGGGGTGGCGGCGGTACCTGTAGATGCGGGGGGCACAGATGTTGCCGCCACCACAAGGGAGCTCCCATCAGAGGATGAGTCCGTGTCACTGGTGTCAGCTCCTGTCCCCGCCGTGGAGCTCCCCTCGCCCTCCGTCCCACTGGTGAAATCCGACTCTGTAGTGTCGCCCTCCAGGGCCATGTGGGATGCAGCTCCCTCCTGCTCCAGTGCCACTGCTCCTCCGCCTGATGATGCTAATGCATACAAGAACAGGGAGACCACAAAAAGGGGGGGGACGACAGAAGAAAGACATGTTGAGTGCATGCATTACCGCTACCGTTGGTGGACACGACAGGCACAGAAGCCCCCTGCACTACGCCGCGATCTTGGGCTCCACTGTTCAATCACTGGGACATGGCCTACAAGCCTATGGACGACATCTGCACACATGGATGACACAGGAGCATGACTAGGTGTACTTGGCACTGTTCACAGGTGGGGTGGGGTGCCACATGGCCTGCCTTACGGAGGGACCTTGCCTACTAAACTCGCCCTGGCCTAGGGAAACCCATAGCCCACCTCCCCCACCCAGACACCTCCACTGCGCGCAAAATCAGCAGGATGAGAGTGTACTCACCCCCTTGTGGCTGCTGTGCTGCCCCCAAGCGTCCATCCATCTCCGGGTACGCCACCGCCAGGATCCTGAACATCAGGGGGGTCATGGTGTGACGGGCACCCCTCCCACGTTGGGAGGCAATCCCCAGCTGAGCCTCCGCCATCTTCTTGCTCAAGCGGCGAATGTCCTCTCATCTTTTCTGGCAGTGGGTGCTCCGTCTGTGGTAGACCCCCAGGGTCCGGACGTCCTTGGCGATGGCACGCCAAATATCTTTTTTCTGGTGGGCGCTGACCCACATGAATTGTACAGGGGGAAAAGAAAAGTTATTACCAACTGCACCGTCACAGTCATTGGCCCCCATCCCTACCCTTGCCATGTGGCACATGCACTCATCGTCGTTTCATGCACGCCTCAATCCCCCCCCCCATCTTTCATCCACCCCACTCCACACAGGCATAGCCCGTACAGCATGCTCCCAATGTACTTACCTGTTTGTCTGGAGGACCGTAGAGTAGCGTGTACTGGGGGAGGACCCCATCCACGAGTTTCTCCTACTCCTCCGATGTGAAGGCAGGGGCCCTTTCCCCAGACACTCAAGCCATTGTCTCTTCCAGACCGAGGTCACAGCAGCACTTGCAGTGTAGGTCCTCTCCTGTCGAAGATCAGGTATCAAGTGATTGAACAGATAGAAAATGGCAGTCATGTCCGTGGCGGTGCGTACCGTCACCGCCGGCGTACATCGTCATTGGCTCCTGGGACCCATAGGGTCCAATGTTAACCAATGCAGCATTGCGCCGCGGTCTTCTACCGCCTATTTTGACGGTGTACAACGCCAGCGCAGTTACCTCACATCCCATTGTCCCACTTTACAGGTCAGGCAGCTGCCATTTCAGGGGCCCACATGGCTTAATTTTTAACTGCGTCATACATACCTAGGCCTAGCCTCAACACACATACAGGCCACTTTTCGGATTATGATTCGTGTTCTGTGTAAGCTGTGGGTACGTACCTCTGAATTGGTTGACTTTGTGCTCGATGTTGTCCTTCATAGGCACCGTCCGCTGGGACATGTGAGGAGATGGCGGCATCCTCCGGTGTACCGACCGCTGGTGGACCTGTCGACAATGGAGGAGCGACATGTGATCATCACCTACAGGCTTGACCGTGCCACAATCCATGAACTGTGTGCCTAGTTGGAGCCAGACCTGATGTCAGCTATCTGCCATACCACAGGAATCCCCCCTCAAGTGCAGGTCCTGTCAGTACTCCATTTCGTTGCAAGTGGGTAATTTCAAACAACAGTGGCCATAGCATCAGGGATGTCCCAGCCTATGTTTTCAAACGTGTTGTCCAGAGTGTTGTCTGCCCTGCTGAAACACATGCGCAGCTACATCGTTTTCCCTCAGGTGGAGGATTTGCCTACAGTGAAAGGTGACTTCTATGCCCTAGGACATATCCCCAACATCATAGGTGCCATTGATGGGACACATGTGGCTTTGGTACCCCCCGCAGGAGTGAACAGGTGTACAGAAACAGGAAAGAGTTATCATTCCATGAATGTGCAGATGGTGTGTTTCGCAGACCAGTACATCTCCCATGTTAATGCCAAGTTCCCTGGCTCAGTGCATGATGCCTACATCCTGCGGAATAGCAGCATCCCTTATGTGATGGGGAACTCCAGAGGCACTGTGTGTGGCTATTAGGTGAGCACCTGGAAACAAGACAGTGGGAATGGTTGTCTGGGTCTGGGGATATCCCTACAGGTTAGTGTGTGTCTAACAGTTGTCCCTCGCCATTTG
Source organism: Pleurodeles waltl (assembly GCF_031143425.1). Classification (NCBI taxonomy): domain Eukaryota; kingdom Metazoa; phylum Chordata; class Amphibia; order Caudata; family Salamandridae; genus Pleurodeles; species Pleurodeles waltl. The sequence goes on along the minus strand of NC_090436.1, from coordinate 387,603,587 downwards.
CAAGTGACTCTGGTTACCCCAACCTGTCATGGCTACTGACCCCAGTGAGGAATCCCAGGACAAGGGCAGAGGAACACTACAATGAAGCCCATGGGCGTACTCAGTGGATTATAGAGCGGACCTTCGGCCTCCTGAAGGCCAGGTTCAGGTGCCTCCGTATGACAGGTGGATCCCTATTCTACTCACCAAAGAAGGTGTGCCAGATCATCGTGGCCTGCTGTATGCTTCACAACTTGGCTTTGCGACGACAGGTGCCTTTTCTGCTGGATGATGGTCCAGATGGCAGTGTTGTTGCAGCTGTGGAGCCTGTGGACAGTGATGATGAGGAAGCAGAAGAAGAGGACATGGACAACAGGAACTCGGTGATCCTGCAATATTTCCAGTGAGACACAGGTAAGAATACAGTCCTGCCTACTACATGTACTTTAACACTACTACCTCTCTACTGTCTGTCGTTTTCACCCAGTGTATGGGGTCACTGAGTTGTCATTTTCCCTTACAATTTCACAGATGTGGGTCCCATTGTGTGACATCTGCTTTGTTTCCTCATGGACTAGAGCTGTGTGACATAGGTATGTTGACATTACAATTGAAAGAGCATTTTGTCACTGTAATTGCTAATACACTAATTCGAAATCACAGACTGACTCCAGATTGTTTTGTGCTTCAAGGGTGTTTATTTAAGTGCTCAATATTGGAGGAGGCTGTAAAATGGTGAGGGGTGATGGTGGAGGAATGTCCATGGCAGAGTCCAGTCTATTAATCTCACAGGTGCATTGCCCACATGTGCATAGGAAGTGGAGCTGGGGCAGTTTGAGGATGGACAGGGTGGCAAAGTGGGACAAAAGGATGACATTCAGGGTGGTCTCATTTCTTGGCGGGGGTCTTGGCATCGTTCTCTGTCTTTGTCCTGGATCTCAGGGACCGCTTGCGGGGTGGTTCTCCCTCTGCAGGGGGTGGGGTGCTGGTGTGGTGGTCCTGTGGCGGGGGTCCTGTCCACTAGCGCCGGCGGAGGTGGTGGGCAGTTCATCGTCCATGCAAGTGTCAGGGGCCCCTTGTTGTGCCACAGTGTCCCTCCTGGTGTTGAGTACTTCCTTCAGCACCCCTACGATGGTGCCCAGGGTGGAATTGATGGTTCTGAGTTCCTCCCTGAAACCCAAATACTGTTCCTCCTGCAGGCGCTGGGTCTCCTGAAACTTGGCCATTACCGTTGCCATCGTCTCCTGGGAGTGGTGGTAGGATCCCATGATGGAGGAGAGGGCCTCGTGGAGAGTGGGTTCCCTTGGCCTGTCCTCCCCCTGTTGCACAGCAGTCCTCCCAGTTCCCCTGTGTTCCTGGGCCTCCGTCCCCTGGACCGTGTGCCCACTGTCACTGCCCCCAGGTCCCTGTTGTTGTTGGGGTGGTGTGTTAGCCTGGGTTCCCTGTAGTGGTGGACACACTGCTGCTTGACGTGTCCTGGGGACAGAGGTATGGGCCCGCTGGGTGGGTGCTGTGCTGGTGTTTCCAGAGGGGGAAGCTCTGTAGTGGCCTGTGACTGTGTGAGGGGAACCAACTGTCCCGAGGTCCCCGTTGGGCCGGGCTGGTCATCTAGATCCAGTTGGACAGAGCTGCTGTCAACCCTCTGGGCCACTTCTGTTGGTGGTGTCGACATGTGTGGACCCTCCTGTCCGGTGACGTTGGGTAGGGGTCCTGCAGGGGTATAAAAGGATGTTTATTACATCTGTGTGTGCCATGGTGTGCAATAGGTGGGTGACCATGTACCCCAGTGCTTGCATTCCTGTGTGGGTCCTTGTGTGATGGTGGTTTAGGGGGGTGTATGGGTATGTGCAGTGGCCATGCTTTGGTGATGGGTGTCCATGCTTTGTTGTCGCATGCAGGGCTTGGTGTTGGGATGGGTGGGTTGTGATGTTGGGACATTTGTGAGGAGTTGGAGTGATGGGGGTGAGGGTGGGGGTATGTGATAGCATGCAGGTAGGGTGGGGGATGTAATAGTTAAGATTTGACTTACCAGAGTCCATTCCTCCATCTACTCCTGCGAGGCCCTCAGGATGCAGAATCGCCAAGACTTGCTCCTCCAATGCTGTTAGTTGTGGGGGAGGAGGTGGGGGTCCGCTGCCAGTCCGCTGAACCGCAAAGTGGTGTCTTGAGACCACGGAACACACCTTCCCCCGTAGGTCGTTCCACCTCTTCCTGATGTCATCCCTATTTCTTGGGTGCTGTCCCACTGCGTTGACCCTGTCCACTACTCTTCGCCATAGCTCCATCTTCCTAGCTATGGAGGTGTGCTGCGCCTGTGCTCCGAATAGCTGTGGCTCTACCCGGACAATTTCCTCCACCATGACCCTGAGCTCCTCCTCAGAGAACCTGTGGTGTCCTTGCCGTGCCATGGGGTGGTGTGGGTGATGTGTGGGGTGGTGTGTGCAGTGATAAGTGTGGTGATATTTAGTGGTGTGTTGTGTGAGGTGCGTGGATGTTCTGTGGGTGATGGTATTGTGTGCCTGTGGATGCTTGTTTGATGCTAGTTTGTTGTGTCTCTCTCTGGCCTTCTCTTGGTAATTTTTGTTGTAGGGGTTTGTGGGTGATGTGGGTGTGTGTTTTATATTGTATTGGGTGTGTGGGAGTGGTGTGTGTATGTGTATCAGGTGAGTGTATTTTGAATTGTCCAATGTGGCTGTGTTTTGTAGATGTGTGTGTATTTTGAGCGCGGCGGTGTGTACCGCCAATGGAATACCGCGGTTGAAAGACCGCCGCGTGGATTAGTGTGCCGTGATAGTGTGGGCGTATTTCTGTTGGCGTGACGTGGAGGATTTGTTGTGGCCGGTTTATCACTGACCTTTGGTGTGGCGGACTTGTGTGGGTGTCTGAATTTTGGCGGATTCCGTGATGTGGGTCATAATAGCTGTGGCGGATTTCCGCGGCCACGCGGTGTGTTGGCGGTCTTCTGCACGGCAGTAAGCGGCTTTTACCGCCAATGTTGTAATGACTGCCATAGTGTGTGTAGATGACAATATGCTACCACATCATGTTTTAGTAATATAGGGCCAGATTTATCAAGCTCCCAGTTTGCATTTCTTAAATAGCGAATTTTAAGAAATCGCTATTTTAGAAATGCAAAATGGATGTATGAAAATTGCGAGTCCGTCTTAGCGCCTGTGCTCCGAATAGCTGTGGCTCTACCCGGACGATTTCCTCCACCATGACCCTGAGCTCCTCCTCAGAGAACCTGGGGTGTCCTTGCCGTGCCATGGGGTGGTGTGGGTGATGTGTGGGGTGGTGTGTGCAGTGATAAGTGTGGTGATATTTAGTGGTGTGTTGTGTGAGGTGCGTGGATGTTCTGTGGGTGATGGTATTGTGTGCCTGTGGATGCTTGGTAGTAGTTTATTGTGTCTCTCTCTGGCCTTCTCTTGGTAATTTCTGTCGTAGGGGTTTGTGGGTGATGTGGGTGTGTGTTTTATATTGTATTGGGTGTGTGGGAGTGGTGTGTGTATGTGTATCAGGTGTGTGTATTTTGAATTGTCCAATGTGGCTGTGTTTTGTAGATGTGTGTGTATCTTGAGCGCGGCGGTGTGTACCGCCAATGGAATACCGCGGTTGAAAGACAGCCGCGTGGATTCGTGTGCCGTGATAATGTGGGCGTATTTCTGTTGGCGTGACGTGGAGGATTTGTTTTTGCCGGTTTATCACTGATCTTTGGTGTCGCGGACTTGTGTGGGTGTCTGAATTTTGGCGGATTTCGTGAAGTGGGTCATAATAGCTGTGGCGGATTTCCGCGGCCAAGGGGGTGTGTTGGCGGTCTTCTGCACGGCGGTAAGCGGCTTCTACCGCCAATGTTGTAATGACCGCCATAATGTGTGTAGATGACAATATGCTACCACATCATGTTTTAGTAATATAGGGCCAGATGTATCAAGCTCCCAGTTTGCATTTCTTAAATAGCTATTTTAGAAATGCAAAATGGATGTATGAAAATTGCGAGTCCATCTTAGTGATTTCTTAAAATTTGCAATCGCTATTACATAATCGCAATTAGGGAATGGGACTCCATTCATCCCTATGGGCCTGTAGGCCCAGAGGTGCGAATTCCTGTTAGAAATGCGCAAATTAGGTAATGCAAACCCCAGAGTGGTGGGGGCCTAAGGCCCCCTTTGATGCACCCCGAAAATATATTTGTGGTAATTGCATTTCCTAAATGCCAATTTCGCATTTGGAAATCGCAAATAGGAATTACCTATTTGCGATTTCCTATTTAGAGACTCACAATTTGTGATTCCCTAAATGAAGTCATAATTTTAAGGAATCGTTATTTTTGAGATTCCTTAAAATTGCACTGCGAATTCCTTTCATAAATCATGAAAGGTGACTTTGCATTTGCGAACGGTGGAATTTTGAGATTCGCACCGTTTGCGAATGCAAAATCCTTTGATACATATGGCCCATAGTTATTAAAAGTGGGTGTTTAAACAATCTGAGAAACACTCCTGCCCTGATGGCAGTGCTGTTAGTAAACTAAAAGAGGTCATGTGTCCCTTATATGTGGGCTAGATTCTTGTGATACACGCAGCAAACCTTAGTCTACTTAAACAACGTTTTTTTGTACTGCAGAAATGTTGAGCTCACATATTTGAAGGTGCAATCATATGTGAGAATGAAGAAAAAGGCGACACTGTAAACTATTTGCCTAGGATCACACAATTTGAGACCCATTTATGGGTCAAGTACATTACAGTTAGGTCCAGTAGATTATTTAAGTTACTTGACCTGCAGGTCCAGTAACATTTTTATGAGTTTTCGAGGCCTGAGAGCAGATTTTCCAGTTTATACTCTGTTAGGTTTACAAGTTTGGTCAAATAAATGTTTCTCGCTGAACCAAGAATTGGGGTTTGAATGTTGTGTTTTGTTCTTCTGCCATACTTTCTAATTATGGGTAGTTTGACGGGGAGCTCTATTCGTTATGATTCCTCTTATTTCTACCAATGTTGACGGTCGCGAATGCCTTTAAAATCTTAACATGGAATGTTAGGTGGGTGGGCTCAGCTCACAAGCATCACCATATCCATTCTCATTTCAACCGGCATAAAGCCCAGATTGTTTACTTACAAGAGATCCGCCTCTCTGCAACTGAATCCCTTAAATTGCGTACGGAGTGGAGAGGACAGCTGTTTGCCACTGCCTTTTCTGCCTTTGCCCGTGGAGCGTCAGTCTGGGTGTGGGCTATGGAGACTAAAATTGATACAAATGGCCGATATGTGCTAGTCAAAGAGAGACTGGGTGGCATACATCTGATTTTAGGTTGTGTATATGCTCCTACAGATGAGGATCTCTTTTTCACCATCACTGGTTGATCGAGGGAGACTTTAATGCTGTAATGGACACCTCTCTAGATCGCTCTCACCCTCCCCTCACCAGGACTCCAGCATCGAAACAGGCATGGGCGCTGTAGGATTGGATGCTGGGTAGGTTGTTAACAAATGCATGGGGGATCGTAATATATGGGTGAGGGAATATTCCTTTTAATCCCCCCCGCACAAGGTACACACCCGCCTGGACCACATTTTATGTCCCTCTCATATGCTAACAAACAGCACTGACTCCACCTATCTAGGCAAAACCTTGTCCGGCCACAAGCTCATGGAGCGTACTATGTCCTTGGCCCGGATCCCCCACTAGTCCCCATTAGAGCCTCTGCACTTAGAGGACATAGGTGGTCATTATGAAATTGGTGGTAAATACCACTTACTGCCGCCGTAACGGCTGCCAACATACTGCCAACATACCGCCACGGCGGCTACCATCCTTCCGCCAGATTATGAGCACTGTATCACTTCCGCCACAATATGGGTGGAAATCTGGCAGTGCCTATGCTGACGGACAGTGGTAAGCTGGCGCTGCAACCACCTGCACCGCCCTGCCAGTAGAACACCGCCAGTCGTACTTTGACCAGAAATACAGCCTGGCGGTGTTCTGCTGGAGGGGTGCTGCTTTCAGTAGCAGCGTCCCTTCCCATTCCCTGCTGGACAACGTCCTCGCCAGACAAGGGGGGGTGGGAGGGTGGTGGTGTTGTGTATATGAGTACATGTGTGAATGTGTCTGTGTGTGTTGTGATGTTTGCATGGCTGTATGCGTGAGTGACTGCTTGTAAGAATGGTGAAGTGAGTGTGTCTGCATGTCAGTGTGATTGTGTAAGAATGTGTGTGAGTATGTCTGTAAGTATCCTTATACAATTGCGTGTATGCAGTGTTCCTATGAATGCGTGTATGGCAGTGTTAGTGAATGGGTGTATGCGTGGTGCTTGTGGGTGTCTGTGTGCGTGTATATGGGGAGGGGGTGTGGGGTGAGGGGTGCTGTGACTGGTGGGGGGAGGGGAGTGATGTGTGCGTGTGTGGCAGTGGGGGGGTGAGGTCAGTTGTGTGGTGTGTGCGTATCTGCGCGTGTGTGCGTGTATTGGGTGGAGGGTTTGTTTGTGTATCAGAGGGGGTAAGGAGGTGAGTGAGTGGATCGGAGGGGGTGGGGGTGTGTGTTTGTGTATCGGGGGAGAGTGAGTGCATCGGAGGGGAACAGAGTGTGTGTTTGTGTATTGGGGGTCGGGGTGTGTATGGGGGTGAGTTTGGATGGAGGGGGGCGTCGGTGAGTGTTGGGGGTGGAGGGGCCACCTACCAGTGACAGGAAAGGAATTCCCTGTCACCGGTACGGCCTACCACCATGGTTTTGGTGGCCGCCGGGCTGCAGATAGACATCTCCGACCTGGCGGCTCATTCCGGCCATGGCATCTCATAATATGGCGGTATGTACCGCCAGCCTATTGGCGGTACTACCACCATATTAACCCTGACCACCAGGGTCATAATGATGGCCAAGGTTTTCAAAGCTACTCTGGCTATGACCATTGCTGCTTACTTTGCAGAAAACACTGACACTGCCTCCTCCCCATTTATGGAGTGGGAGGCCTTCAAGGTGATCATACTGGAGAGTGAGTATATTAGCTGTGGTGGGGGTCCGACAGTTGGTGTTACACGATTTCAAGCACGCTGAAACACAGCTTGGGGAGCTTGAATGTGAAATGCCTCATGATAATTCCCGCACAGATGACTTCCAAGAGTGCTATGTCCAATATGCTGATTGAACTGCCAAGAGTGCTGCGCTTGAGGGTCATAGATTACAGTTCATACACTCAAAGGTTACACACTGAAGGTGATAAAGAGGGAGCATTATTGGCCCGTATGATATTATCCCCTACTCCCATCCTCTCAATATGTACAACCAAGAACACCCATCGAAACACCCAAGTGGATATTAATGAGGCCTTCAAGGATTACTATGTTCACCCATATGGCCTCCACCTTCCCCTGCCGTCATAATGGCTTTCCTCAATGGCCTTATATTGCCCAGGTCCCAGTGACATTCGAAGCAGAGTTGGGGGCTCCTTTGACACAATACGAAATCTGCAGTGCTATAACCCGTACTCAAACTCCTGGACTGGATGGCTTACCAGTCACATTTTATGCCACCCTTGCATCCAGTTTGCTAACCCACTCAGAAACACTGTATAGGACATCACTGGAGGCCGGCTCCTTCCCATCTACAACTCAACAGACTTTGGTCACGTCCTTGCTTAAACCAGGAGGAGACCCTGAAGATGTATCCCATTATAGGCCCCTATCTTTACTAATAACGGAATATAAGATACTGCGCAAGGTGCTGGTGAAGCAGCTGCTACCTATCCTACCGTACTTTATCCATGTCCCATGCTGTAGTACCTCTTTAAATATCCAACGTCTGTATCAGGTCATAGAGGTGGCTGGGGTCACTCATCCCGCTGCAGGCTGCCTCTCCCTCGCCCTCCATCACCTGTTCAGCACTCTGGAGTGGGAGTACATTTACAGTGCTAAGTTCAGGGTTCCCTCAGGCTACATTAGATGGGTCAAACTCCTATACTCAGACCCCACCACAAGAGCATGTATGGACCGGCACATTTCCTCCCCTTACTCCATATATCTTGGTACTAGACAGGAATGCCCTCGTCCTCGCTTCTCTTTGTACTGGCGATGGGGCCCCTGGCACACAGTATTAGACAGATGAAGGGTGACTGGTGTATATCACAGGAACCACAACAACATGCTGTTTCTATGTATGTGGATGATATGATAATATATTACGTGACCTGACTGTAGATCAAATACCCCTTGCTACCTGCTCAGCACGTTTAGTGAGCTTTCTGGTCTTTGTATAAATCTTGTCAAGTCCCAAGTCTTTTCATTTTGAGAGAACACCCTGGGAGACACTATAGGGATGGGTACATATGACATTCTGTTAGCTTCACACATATTTTGCTATCTCGGTATACAGATTAGGACTACAGCAGATCAGTTGGATGGTAACTTAAACAAGGCCATTGCTTCACTCCGGTCACAAATACGATTTTGGATTGCACTACCCCACTCTCTGGCGGGACGATTGGCACTTGCAAAAATGGTGATGCTACCCATGCTATTATACTTTTTTGTCAACTTACTGGTAGTGGCCCCTGTGGCCTATTTTAAGATAACTGACTCCCTACTCATAGAGTTGGTATGGGGCAAGGAAAGATGGAGAGACAGCCTATGTAAACCACAGCTTCTGCCAGTGGGATGGGCGCCCCTGATTTCTTGGCTTATTCTTAAGTGGATCAGTTTCAGTGGTTGTCGTGTTGATTAGCGGGCCTCCATTTGACAGATATTGATTATACTCCGCAAATGTTGTCTATGGGTAGGTTACATACATTGTTACTGCTGGGTGTGTTGCGCCACATCCCTCTGCTGCTGACTAATGCACTTACATATTGGAGGCAGACTCTGAGATATACGGTGGCCCCTACACGTTACACCCCAACATGCCACTTAGAGGACTGCCAACACCAATGGGCCACCTCACACCACGTAGGCTAGAACCCTGGGAGTCTGCAGGAATTTACATGCTGAGGGACATGTTCATAGACAGAAAACTCTTTTCGAACCACAACTCTATACTGTCCTATGGATTGCCAAACTCCCTTTTTTTGGCCCATGCCACTATCTCACGATATGTTTGCACACACTGCGTGCCAACAGAGTCAGAATCAGAGAAACCCTCTTTCACTGGTGCAGTATATGAAATGGGCATGAGAAGGCACCTAGTAAAATGGCTAAATAAAGGCCTGTCTATACATATGCAAATTTCCCTGGCACCACTCTGGGCTCGGTGGTAAGAAGACCTGGGTCGCGCCCTACCTGACAAGAAGTAGAGCTTCCTCCTTGAATATTCTTGTTTCATCCCTGGTAACTCCAGGTTCAAATTAATTCAATTCTTGCACAGGGCATATCTTACCCCTCAGAAACCCCATAAGCTATTCCCATGGTGCCCCAGATGCCATGCAGACCGTGCAGGTTTGTTACACATGCTTCGCGTATGTCCCTCCCTGAGATCTTATTGGGCTGCCATTCACTCTGATCTAGAGGAACTGACACATGTCCCCCACTGGAATACGGCAACCCACTACTTGTTAGGTCTGCTCCCCTGCTCTAAGACCTCTAAAACCACGTCACAATTTGCAGACTTAGCACTCCTACTTGCCAAACGTCAAATTACGAGATGCTAGAAATCCTTCAGTGCCCCCCTACAGCCAGCTGGCATGAGGAGGTTATATACTGGGGTATGGCTGAGGGGCATGCAATATGTAGTGAGGAATACCGTGGGCTCCGTAAATGGGGCATAGCTTTGGTACCGCATGGCTCATTGGAAAATTTCAAGACCCAAACGGATGTGAGTTAGGGAGCCATGGACACAGCCAGGAGCAATCCTTGTTAATATTGCTGACACCCCCCCCGGGTCTTCTCAGGATAGCAGTTGTACTTCAGCGCATGTCTGTCACCCTGATATAGGTGTGCACCATGGGTCAACCTAACATAGTAAGTTATGCCCCTATCCCTCTCTGAGTCCCTTGTACTGTAATGTTTTTGCCATCAGTTCCATGTGGCAGAAGGCTTGTTGGGGTTAGCATGGGGGAGTTGGATACAGATGTTAAGTTCTTGTTCTTAATGTCTTGGCAATATGGTGATGCACAATCTATGTATGCCTTAAGTGCCTTTGCTAATGTGTACTGTGTGTTGTGTCACCCCAATTTTTTGGGGATTCAGTTAATGCTAAGTGCACCCTTGGAGGCTAAAATCAGACATATTGTAATGGATGCCATGCGTATCATGTTATTCCTTTTATATGCAATAAAATTCAATAAAGTTTATTTAAAAGAATACTGCCTCTGCCCATATACTTGTTATAATCAGATATACATTTAGGGTTGTGTACACCTGCCAACTGACCCCAAAACTATTAATGGAAAAGTGCTCTCATCATATATTGTAGTGATCGCATATGCTTCCTGTCTATTGAAGAATTTCATAGCTAGCAGTATATGTAATTGAAAGGAATCACGGTCCACTAATTTCCAAATGAGTAGTTTAACTTTATTATGTAACAGGAATCTAGACAGCTCCTTACTCTCGTGCTCCTTCCACCGATCCCAATCCAACTGTCCAGCATTACACAAATCCCCACCAACATTCTTACATTCCAAGAATCTTCACATCAGTTCCATAGAACGAGGAACGATGGAAGAACCCATACCCAACACATCTCCTCCCTTTACAATGATGTCAACAAATAGTGAAAACAAATAGATTAAAGGAATAATTCATAAACATAACAACATTGAAAAACAATTTTACATCAATGCATTTACATTGAAATATTATAACGAGAACATCAGTACGTATAATCAACCAATTTCTTAGGAGGTCTAAGAGTTCTGGACGAACGTCTGTACAGATGTACAGGAGTATTGTTTACCTTAGTAGAATGATAACCTGAACGCATAACGTAATCATCGAATTTCTTAGGTGGCTTGACAGTTCTCTTAGGGTATTTGACAGTTTTTGATGCATAGGGGAATTTAAATTCCTGACGTACAACACACTCACTACCATCTCCGCCCGTGACATTCTCTGCAGCAACAGACTCAGTAAGGGATATCTTGTCTTTATTCCACCACTTGCCATCATCAAGCTTAACAGCGCTGTCACCTACTTGGACAACTATCTTACCACTAGAGAACTTAGACAGACCAGTGGATCTCGGACACTTCACCCTCACTGTGTCACCAACCTTCCAGTCAAACTTGCGATGGTGGTTGTCTTGCGAACCCCTTTGCACATACTTTTGCTGCGCTACCTGACGTTTCTCCATAACACCATCAACTTTGTACCAAGGCACACAAAAACGACCCATCCACTCCCTGGTTAGCTTTGAGGATGGAACACATCCACGTAATAAAACAAATGGAGAAACCTGTGTGTCTGAATTATTAGTAGTGCGCACAGCCCACAACAATTTATCCAATTCGTTTTTGCAGTGCAAACCACTCGCTTTAGACAATTGAATATTGTCTTTGAGGACTCTGTTAAACCTCTCCACTAAACCATTACTCCTAGGATGGTACAGGGAGGATTTAGAATGTTTGATTCCCAAGAAATTCACAAATTTAGCAAACTGTCCCGATGTAAATTGCAAACCATTGTCAGTCAGAATTTCGTCAGGAATTCCTTCTTTAGCAAAGATCCCTTCTAACCACCGAATCACATTATAAGAGTCAGGAACTTTAACAAATTTCACCTCTGGCCATCTGCTATAGAAATCAATTAGTACTAACCCGTATTCCTGGATTCCATAAGATAACTTCACAGGTCCAGTTATGTCAATAGCTAACTATCTCCAGGGTTTATCAGGAACACTAATGGCTTCTACAGGACTTGGAACTGTGATTTGAGACTTGTCGCTGGCAGCACAATAGACACAATCTCTTACAAAGTGTTCAACAGCTTTATCCACTCCTGGCCACCAGAATCCTTCTCTGACTCTCCTTTTCATGGCGGGCATACCTATATGACCCTCATGCGCGAGGTTGAGAACCCTTTTTCTCATCCCACTAGCCACAACCAACAATTTTGACCTGAATAATAGACCATTGATTACTGACAACTCATCAAATACGTGTTTATATTTGTTCTTAAGATCGCCATCAGGAGACCAATGTGACCACCCCATCACAACTCCATGCATTATAGACTTAATATCATGATCTTCTTCACAAGCTTTCTTCCACTCTCGTTCATCTAACGCACCATTAAGTTGCTCACTTATCGTACAAACAACAACTTCGCCATCCTCATCCTTGAGATTGAGATGCATAGATGTTTCTTCTAACAGATCAGTGTTTGCCAATCTGGACAAGCAATCAGCCAAAATATTTTTCTTGCCAGGCACATACTCTAACTTAAAATTGTGTTCATATAATTTGTACTGCCATCTAGCTATACGTGGAGTGGCCTTCTCCGCACCCTTGGCTGTAAATAGTTGAACTAAAGGTTTATGATCAGTTCTGACCGTGAACCTTGTGCCCCACACAAATTGTTTGAAATGGTTAATACCCCACCAGCACGCCAAGGCTTCACGTTCAATCACAGAATAGGTTGCTTCGGCTCCTTTCAAACTTCTTGAAGCAAACGCAACGACTTCCTCCCTACCATCCCTCTTTTGTAATAACACAGCTCCTAACCCTTTTTGGCTAGCATCAGTCATGATGATTGTATAATCCCTAGTGTCAAAAGGTTTCAAGGGAATTGCTTGGGAAATCTCTTGTTTAATATTGTCGAATTCACGACTGCATTCAACGTTCCATTCAAATTTAGCGTTCTTTTTAAGCAACTTCCTCAGATTGTACGTCTTTTCTGAACAGCTGGGTAAAAATCTAGCATAAAACTCTATTAAACCCATGAAGGACCTCAACTGGTCTTTATTTTCAGGGAAAACGAAGTCCTGAATAGCTTTCACCAAACTCGCCTTAGGTTTGATGCCATCAGTCGACAATTCAAACCCTAGGTAATTTACTGTGGATACTCCAAAACGGCACTTACTCGAACTGAGAGTTACACCCTTCAGCTTTAATACGTCCAATACCCTGCTTAATCTTTCATTATGTTCACATGTATCTTTTCCATAAACCAGAATGTCATCCTGGAACGCCATCACATACCTTTGAACATGCTTTCCACTGTCCTCTGGAAGACAGCGGAAGCAGAAGCTAACCCAAACGGCATGCGTTTAAACTGGAATAACCCAAAAGGAGTGATGAAGACGGTGTAATGTCTGGAACTAGGATGGAGACTAATTTGGTGATAAGCTGAAGTCATATCAAGCAAAGAAAACATTTTCCCACCCTAATGGAAGATAACATTTCTGAAATGTTGGGTAAAGGGTATGGATCAACCAAAATTTGATCATTAAGATCACGTAAGTCTACACACATTCTCAACATTCCATTTTCCTTGCGAGCTAAAATCACAGGTGCCACCCAATCTGAACATTCAATATGTTTGATTATATCTTGTTCACACAGTTTGTCTAATTCATTCTTGAAATCCTCCCTCAAAGCGAAAGGAACTTTTCGTACTTTGTGCACCTTTGGCTGGGCATGCTCATTGATTTTAATTTTGTGTGAGAAGCCCTTAAACAACCCTACCTTATTATTGAAAATCTCAGGATAACATGATTCCCACTCTTCACACATTACAGAAGATACAAGCATGAATTCACTTCTGGTTATGACCTGTTCAGGGTTATTCGGGTCCAAGAGCAATTCCAACTTACCTTGATCAAACCACCCCAAAAGACAAGCATTATCCTTAGCTACGTATACAGTAGCAGAGGTTGTGTTGTTCTTAAACCTAAGATTGGCATGGAACTCTCCCATTACCTCAATAGATTTTCCACCATAACCAATAGGTTGAATACATGAATGATTTAAAGTGATCCCACGACCTTCAAATAATTCATTCCACTTGGAATCACTTAACAAAGTAAAGGGAGATCCAGAGTCAGCCATCATCTGAATCTGAATTCCGTTTACCTCTACCAAACAAAAGGGTCTTTTTGTACAGTTGATTGCAAGATCATTATTCACAACGAATACCTCCTCCTCATTACTGCTAGAAGAAGGAGAATCATTCGTATCAACATTGTTTACTTTGTTAGGCTCATATTTATCTGACTTTTTAAGATCTATTTGCTTTACACACCCTTGCAAAGTGGCCCTTCTTATAGCATTTGGCACAAATGTTATCAATAGCAGGACAAAACTTAGCATTACCTAAATGTGCAGAGCTACCACATCTATAACATTGTAACGGCTTAGACGAATTAGCTTCAGATTTTCCGACAGTGGATTGTGGAGGAAGTCCCTTATTTCTTTTCTTAAGTTTTGTCTTGACTGCAAATACATCAGATTTAGAAGAATGAAATTTCTTTTCTGAAATAGACATTTGTTCCATAAATGAAGCTGTGCTCTCAATTCTGGTAGCAATCTCCAATGCCTTCTGTAGAGTTAAATTAGGTGTAGATAATAAAGCCTCCTGTACTTTCTTATTATTGTTTTTTTCCACAAGTTGATCCTTGATCATTTCCTCCTCAAATTCCTTATAGTCTCAAGGCTCCAACATAGCTAGACGCGGATTCGCCATCAACTTGGAACCTTTTGTAGAATTGATGTCTCTCCAAAGTAACATTTCTGCACCTTTTGAATCTTGTGTCCAAAGACTTAATAGCTGTCTCGTATTCATCTTCAATACCATCTCCCTTGCCCACATCAGTTGTAACAGACACCTTAGGAACATATTTTAAAATGTTCCGCCCCTCATTACCTAAACAATGCCTCAAAATGGCAAATTGTCTTTTGTGGGTGAAAGTTTCACCCTCAAGAGCATCCAAATATGCTTCAAACGCCTCCTTCCATTACTCCCAATCAGCGTCAGGAAAAGCAGGATTTGGAACAAAAGGAGGAGGAGGGGCAATAGATTGTTGCATGATGTAACCACAACGTAATTAACAAGTACAAGTAATGTGCAACGTACAGAAATAATGAGATACACGAAGTTATTACTGGCCAAATTGAAGATAAACACAATCATGCATCAAAAACCAAGTTAATGTAAAATTTAAGGAGTGTGAATTCAATCCTTAGTTCAGTTCAGATCATTCAGTTCCTTGCACTAGTGAAGACTGTCAGACAAGAGTGCACAATGTATGAAATGTAACACAGTACTCACTTGAAGATACCTCAGGGATACAATGTTAAAAAAAATACAACGGAAGAAGAAGCTGTCTAAAAGAGCCTTTGCGTGTTACGCGCGACTCAGCTGGAGCAGAGGGACCTCACTGGAGTGCCGAGTCGGAAGGCGTCTCCACGTCAAACAAGCGACTGGCAGGAGCGGCGTGGAGGAGACACATAGAAAACTAGCGTCTCCATCTCCTAGGAGACGCTAGCAAGTGAGAATCCATGGCGTGCCGTTGCTAAGGAGACGCACGCTACGCGCGAGTGCGCTCCGCTACAACGGACAAGTCCGAAAGAGAAGAAAATCTGCAAGGTAAAAATAAATAGACGTGGCCAAATCAAGGAATAATGCTCCGTGACGGCATAAAGGTTGACGCTGGAACCAAAGTCAACCGATTCAAAATAAATGAATCCTCATTCTTAATAGCTTCTGTTGATGCAAAGGAAATCTTCGTTACTGGTAACCCTCGTCGCCACTGAAAGGAATCACGGTCCTCGAATTTCCAAATGAGTAGTTTAACTTTATTATGTAACAGGAATCTAGACAGCTCCTTACTCCTGTCCTCCTTCCACCGATCCCAATCCAACTGTCCTGCATTACACAAATCCCCACCAACATTCTTACATTCCAAGAATCTTCACATCAGTTCCACAGAACGAGGAACGATGGAAGAACCCATACCCAACAGTAATGCACTGCACTTATCTTTTTAGACCTTACAAACTCCAAAGGGAATCTTTTACAGTGACTTTGATTTTTACCAAAAGCCACAGTGCCAACATTGTGCAGCAAGCTGATCTGCTATATTATGTTGTAGAAAATGTGAAAATAAAGATTATAATCTTTATTGAATAGTTACTGAGAAAGATACCACAAGATTTTTTCATTAATTCCTATTGTGAAAGAGCAACCTGCAGGATTCATACCATAGTGCTCCTAGTATACACGTTCAGGCTGTAAGTCTAATCTGTTGAACTTTCATACAACATGTACAGCTTGATGCCATAATGATTTCCCTTGCTTAGTATATTCTGCCTGAACAGTAGCCTTCCTTAGTACAGAATCAAAGACTCATTGACCACTATATTCTTCCTTAGAGTATAAATCACAGGCTTGGCAGTGATATTTCTATGCCAGGCCGAATTTGAACAACCTGTTGTGGTTTGGATGGTCCTTTAGACCGTAGACTTATCAATGAAATGTAGCATACACTGAATATTAAAAAATTATGGGGGTGATTCTAACCCTGGCGGTCGGTGATAAAGCGGCGGCCAACCCGCCAACAGGCCGGCGGTCGAAAAAATGGAATTCTGACCCTGGCGGCAACCGCCAACACAGCCCGCCACATTAACACTCCGACCGCCACGGCGGTACAGACAAACAGCGCGGCGGTCACCGCCAACAGGCAGGCGGCAGACAATGTACCGCCCACCCTATCACAACTCACCAATCCGCTACCTTTTCCGGGGCGGGAGTCCCGCCGATAAAAACACGGCGGAAACAGACTACGGACGGGAAAACGCTCACCAAAACACACTCCACGAGTACGGAGGACAGCATGGAACCCGAATTAAACATCCTACCTGCTCTCGTCTACCTTCTCATCTACCACGAGTACGAACGCCGGCGCAGACGACAACGGTGAGTACTGCACCTACGACACACGGGAGGGGGGAGGAGGAAAGGTTACTTGCACACACATATGCGACCCCCACCCCCCCAAACTATGTACACACCAATGCAGAGCAACAATGCACAGTGACACCACCCAAACCCCCCTGAAAAATGCAAAGACATAATTAAATTGTGAAGAAACATTTATATAAAAAATAGACTCTGATATGTATCGGTCAACTATGCAAAATATCCATAACAAAATAATACTATACACACTGCCATGGAGAACCGAGGCAATTAGTCCTCTACATCAAAGTTAAATCGAACAGTCCGTGGGCTACAGTGTAGCGACACAAGGGCAAAGCCCACACAGGAGACCTGAGTCCTTTGGAGAGAACACTGCAGGGGCATCTGATGAATAAACTACAGGCACCTCAGGGGGAAGGGAATGGGGGGGGCACCACAGCCACATGAGTCCACGACGCCAGATCCACGAAGGGGCCACCATGCCCACTGTGCCATCCTGGGGAGTGCAAAGCCACAGTCTCTCAAGTCTCTACAGTGGGTGGCTTGCCCACTGTGCCATCCTGGGGAGTGCAAAGCCACAGTCTCTCAAGTCTCTACAGTGGGTGGGTTGCCCACTATGCCATCCTGGGGAGTGCAAAGCCACAGTCTCTCAAGTCTCTACAGTGGGTGGGTTGCCCACTGTGCCATCCTGGGGAGTGCAAAGCCACAGTCTCTCAAGTGGATGACAGTGGGTGGGTTGCCGACTCTGCCATCCTGGGGAGTGCAAAGCCACAGTCTCTCAAGTGGATGACAGTGGGTGGGTTGCCCACTGTGCCATCCTGGGGAGTGCAAAGCCACAGTCTCTCAAGTCTCTACAGTGGGTGGGTTGCCCACTCTGCCATCCTGGGGAGTGCAAAGCCACAGTCCATCAGGTGGATGACAGTCTCCACTGGTCAAGGAGGTGGCATGGTGGGCACAGTGAACCATAAACAGTGCTTGACAGGAAGGGCCCAGCGGAGCGGTGCTTGACAGGAAGGGCCCAGCGGAGCGGTGCTTGAGACGGCGGGGCCCAGCGGAGCGGTGCTTGAGATGAAGGGCCCAGCGGAGCGGTGCTTGAGACGGCGGGGCCCAGCGGAGCGGTGCTTGAGATGAAGGGCCCAGCGGAGCGGTGCTTGAGACGGCGGGGCCCAGCGGAGCGGTGCTTGACAGGAAGGGCCCAGCGGAGCAGTGCTTGAGACGGCGGGGCCCAACGGAGCGGTGCTTGAGATGAAGGGCCCAGCGGAGCGGTGCTTGACAGGAAGGGCCCAGCGGAGCGGTGCTTGAGACGGCGGGGCCCAGCGGAGCGGTGCTTGAGATGAAGGGCCCAGCGGAGCGGTGCTTGAGACGGCGGGGCCCAGCGGAGCGGTGCTTGAGATGAAGGGCCCAGCGGAGCGGTGCTTGAGACGGCGGGGCCCAGCGGAGCGGTGCTTGAGATGAAGGGCCCAGCGGAGCGGTGCTTGACAGGAAGGGCCCAGCGGAGCGGTGCTTGAGACGGCGGGGCCCAGCGGAGCGGTGCTTGAGACGGCGGGGCCCAGCGGAGCGGTGCTTGAGATGAAGGGCCCAGCGGAGCGGTGCTTGACAGGAAGGGCCCAGCGGAGCGGTGCTTGAGACGGCGGGGCCCAGCGGAGCGGTGCTTGAGATGAAGGGCCCAGCGGAGCGGTGCTTGACAGGAAGGGCCCAGCGGAGCGGTGCTTGAGACGGCGGGGCCCAGCAGAGCAGTGCTTGAGATGAAGGGCCCAGCGGAGCGGTGCTTGAGACGGCGGGGCCCAGCAGAGCGGTGCTTGAGATGAAGGGCCCAGCGGAGCGGTGCTTGAGACGGCGGGGCCCAGCGGAGCGGTGCTTGAGATGAAGGGCCCAGCGGAGCGGTGCTTGACAGGAAGGGCCCAGCGGAGCGGTGCTTGAGACGGCGGGGCCCAGCGGAGCGGTGCTTGAGACGGCGGGGCCCAGCGGAGCGGTGCTTGAGACGGCGGGGCCCAGCGGAGCGGTGCTTGAGACGGCGGGGCCCAGCGGAGCGGTGCTTGAGACGGCGGGGCCCAGCGGAGCGGTGCTTGAGACTGCGGGGCCCGGCGGAGCGGTGCTTGAGACGGCGAGGCCCGGCGGAGCGG
This sequence comes from Pleurodeles waltl, assembly GCF_031143425.1. Lineage (NCBI taxonomy): Eukaryota > Metazoa > Chordata > Amphibia > Caudata > Salamandridae > Pleurodeles > Pleurodeles waltl. Next base: position 387,584,647 of record NC_090436.1, on the reverse strand, counting down.
TGCTTGAGACGGCGGGGCCCAGCGGAGCGGTGCTTGAGACGGCGGGGCCCAGCGGAGCGGAGCTTGAGACGGCGGGGCCCAGCGGAGCGGTGCTTGAGACGGCGGGGCCCAGCGGAGCGGTGCTTGAGATGAAGGGCCCAGCGGAGCGGTGCTTGAGACGGCGGGGCCCTGTTCAGCGGTGCTCTTCTGCACGGCGGGCCCTGTTCAGCGGTGCCTATCTTCACGGCGGGGCCCTGTTCAACGGTGCCTATCTTCACGGCGGGGCCCTGTTCAGCGGTGCTCTTCTGCACGGCGGGCCCTGTTCAGCGGTGCTCTTCTGCACGGCGGGGCCCTGTTCAGCGGTGCTCTTCTGCACGGCGGGGCCCTGTTCAGCAGTGCCTATCTTCACGGCGGGGCCCTGTTCAGCGGTGCTCTTCTGCACGGCGGGGCCCTGTTCAGCGGTGCTCTTCTGCACGGCGGGGCCCTGTTCAGCGGTGCTCTTCTGCACGGCGGGCCCTGTTCAGCTGTGCCTATCTTCACGGCGGGGCCCTGTTCAGCGGTGCTCTTCTGCACGGCGGGCCCTGTTCAGCGGTGCTCTTCTGCACGGCGGGCCCTGTTCAGCGGTGCTCTTCTGCACGGCGGGCCCTGTTCAGCGGTGCACATCCAGTAGGTCCAAGGGAGCCAGACCTGGGCTGGACTCCCTGCTCAGTCGCCCTCCGTCCGTGATGTTTCTGGACCCTTCGGTGACGGAGTCCTGGGCCCTTTGGTGTCCTCCTTTACAGCTGGGATGTGGCATGTGGGGCCTACCTGCTCCGCGCTCCTGCTGGCTGACTTCTCCGCCCTGCTGCCCTTACGCTCCTTAGATGGGGCTCTCGGGCCCTTGCCTCCCCTAGATGTTGTGGCTGGTGAAGTGGGCGAACTCTGCTCCCTGGGGGCAGCCGTGTCAGTCCTCGCACGGCGGCCCTTGTGTTTCCTGGTCCTCTTGCCGGGGGGGGGGGGGGGCTGGATGTGTCCTTGCTGCTGATGGAGGTGTCACTGCTGGCAAAGGGTGGACTCCAGAACCCATGCACAACAGTGACACCCGAAGCTGGGCTGGTGGTGGCTGTGGTGCTCTTGGGACTCTTTGCAGATGGAGGGGGTAGGTCATCGGAGGGAAAGAGGTCAAGATTAGCCAGGAAAAGTTTTTTAGGGCCAAGGTAAAGGGTAGGAGAAGTGGTGATGGGAGTGGAGGAAGAGGATGTGGTTGTAGGAGAGTCAGGTGTGCTGTCATTGGGTGAAGGTGCTGGTGCTGTAGGCTGTCGTGAGGTGGATGTCTGTTGGGTGGGTGGCTGCCTGCGTTTGTGTGTCTTGGAAGAGGGGGTGACAGACACAGTGGGAGAGGACACAGGGGACGTGTAAATGGCAGTGGGGGTGGTGACTGCACGCGTGCGGACTGTACAGGAGGGTGTGGTGGTGATGGAAGCACTGGCTGATGTTGGTGTGCATGCAGGTGTGAGTGTAGATGTCACAGGGAGGGAGGAGGGAGACGAGGAGGAGGGGGACACAGGGGTGGTAGTGACTGTTGGAATGTCTGCATCTGGGTGTTGCTTGGGTGAGTGTTTGTGGGATCTGTGGTGCTTGTGTCTGGATGAGCTGCCCTTGGGTGTTGAGGTGTGTGCAGGCTGGTCAGATGGTGTGGATGGGATAGGCTGAGGAACAGGAGACAGAGACAGGGTGGAGGCAGTCAGAAGAGGGAGGCTGGAAACAGGGACAATGGCTGCCGTCAGTGCTGAGGCCAGAGCAGTGAACGATCGTTGATGGGCAGCCTGACCCGAATGAATGCCCTCCAGGTAGGCATTGCTCCGATGCACCTCCCTTTCTACCCTCTGGATGGCATTCAAAAGGGTAGTCTGCCCAACAATGAGCGTCCTCACAAGGTCAATGAGCTCCGCACTGAGGGCAGCAGGGGTGACAGGGGCAGGGGCTGAGGTGCCTGGGGCGAAGGAGACGCCCGCCTTCCTGGGCGAGCGGGCACGGAGCGTAGGCTGAGGGGCTGCAGGGAGGGCAGGGCTGGTGCGCTGGGTGGCGGCTGTACCTGTAGAGGCGGGGGGCACGGATGTTGCCGCCACCGCTAGGGAGCTCCCATCCGAGGACGTGTCGCTATCGCTGGTGTCACCACCGGTCCCCGTTGTGGTGCTCCCCTCGCCCTCCGGCTCACTGGTGCCCTCGGTGTCTGTTCCTGGGCCCACCGGGGCCTTGTGGCTTGCAGCTCCCTCGTGCTCCGATGCCAAATCTCCTCCGCCTGATGATGCTAAAGCACACATGCACAAGAAGATGAAGAAGAAGGGTGGGGGGAGAAAAAGAAGACCTGGTTGAGTGCATGCAATGTCAACACCGTTGGCGGAGAGGACAGACACAGGAGCCGCATGCACTAAGCCGCGCATTCGGGGTACACTACTCAGTACTTCTGACTAGGACAACAGGTCAAGAGACGACAGACGCGCACATGTGTGAGGCTGGACCATCAATAGCTGTACTTGTCACCCTACAGAGGTGGGGGCCGGGAGCACAGGGCCATGCCTAAGGGAGAAGACTACACTACAGAAAGCGCCCTGGCCTAATGTCACCCACAACCCTCCTCCCCCACCCAGATGCCTCCACTGCGCAGAAAGATAGCAGAATGTGCGGATACTCACCCCCTTGTGTCTGCTGTGATGCTCTCAAGCGCCCATCCAAATCAGGGTAGGCCACCGCCAGGATCCGGGACATCAGGGGGGTCAGGGTACGACTGGCCCCCTTCCTAGGTTGGGAGGCCATCCCCAGCAGTGACTCGGCGGTCTTCCTGGTTCTGCGGCGGATGTCCTCCCACCTCTTGCGGCAGTGGGTGCCCCGTCTGACGTGGACCCCCAGGGCCCGGACTTCCTTGGCGATGGCACGCCAAATGTCGACTTTCTGATGGGCGCTGACCTATGTGACATGTACAGGGTGGGAAGGAAACATTCATCAACTTACTGCATGTTAGATGTGATTGGCCCCCCCTCCCCAACCTTGCAATATAACACATGCTCTCATCTGTCGTGCGTTGCACTCCTCATTCGCCCCCCACCCCACCAACTTACATCCACCCCACTCCACACAGGCATCGCCCATTCCATGTACACCAGGTGTACTCACCTGTTGGTCTGGAGGACCGTAGAGTAACGCATACTGGGGGAGGACCCCATCCACGAGCTTCTCCAACTCTTCAGACGTGAAGGCAGGGGCCCTTTCCCCAGTCGCAGCAGCCATTGTCTCTTCCAGACCGAGTTCACAGCAGCACTTGCAGTATAGGTCCTCTCCTGTGGATGATCAGGTCTCGAGTGATTAAGCAGATAGAAAATGGCGGTCACGCCCGTGGCGGTGCGTACCGCGACCGCCGGCGCACATCGCCATTGGCTCCTGAAACCCATAGGCTTCAATGTTATCCAATGCGGCTCCGTATAGCGGTCTTCGACTGCCTACCGCCACGGTGTGCTCCGCCAGCGCAGTGACCTCACATCCCATTGTCCCACTTCACAGGTCAGGCAGCCGCCATTTCAAGGGCCCACATGGCATAATTTCTACTGCGACACACAGGCCTAGGCCTTGCATTGCCACACATACACGCCTTTCAATACATACTGTAGATAACCGTGTGCTATGCAAGCTGTGGTGAACGTACCAGTGATTAGCTTGACTCTGTGCTCCATGTTGTCATTCCTAGGCACCGTCCGCTGGGACTTGCGAGGAGAAGGATGAACCCTTGCGTGTACCGACCGCTGGTGGACCTGTCGACAATGGAAGAACGCCACATCATACTACGATACCGACTTGACCGTGCCACTATCCATGAACTGTGTGCCCAGCTGGAGCCAGCCCTGATGTCCCCCATCCGCCAACCCACAGGAATTCCCCCTCTGGTGCAGGTGCTGTCAGTCCTCCATTTTCTTGCAAGTGGCTCATTCCAGACAACAGTGGCCATGTCATCTGGAATGTCTCAGCCAATGTTTTCAAAAGTTCTGTCTAGAGTGTTGTCTGCCCTGACGAAACACATGCGGAGTTACATTATATTCCCTGAGGAGGTTGATTTGCCCACTGTGAAGGGTGATTTTTATGCCCTTGGACATATTCCCAACATAATTGGTGCCATTGATGGGACCCATGTGGCTTTAGTACCCCCAAAAGACGATAAGCAGGTGTACAGAAACAGGAAAAGTTACCATTCTATGAACGTCCAGGTGGTCTGTTTGGCTGACCAGTACATCTCCCATGTGAATGCCATGTTCCCTGGTTCAGTGCATGACGCGTATGTGATGCGTAATAGCAGCATCCCTTATGTGATGGAACAGCTACAGAGACAACGTGTGTGGCTAATAGGTGACTCTGGTTACCCCAACCTGCCTTGGCTATTGACCCCAGTGAGGAATCCCCGGACCAGGGCTGAGGAACGGTACAATGAGGCCCATGGGCGAACTAGGAGGATCATAGAAAGGACCTTTGGCCTCCTGAAGGCCAGGTTTAGGTGCCTGCATATGACAGGGGGATCCCTGATGTACTCACCAAAGAAGGTGTGCCAGATCATCGTGGCCTGCTGTATGCTTCACAATCTGGCATTGCGACGTCAGGTGCCTTTCCTGCAGGAGGATGGTCCAGATGGTGGTGTTGAAGCAGCTGTGGAGCCTGTGGAGAGTGAAGAGGAGGAAGACTCAGAGGACGACACAGACAACAGGGACAGAGTTATCCAACAGTATTTTCAGTAGCACACAGGTAAGAATCACACACGCCATTTTACTTTTCCTGAAAGCCTCCAGCTTCTCAACTTTGTCTATGACCCCCCAGTTCTTTTAAACTGATGTTTGATTTTCCCTTCCCTTTTCAGTGCTGTATGACCCACTGCGTGACTTCTGCTTGGTTAGCCCATGGACTAATGCTTATTGATCTCGGTATGTGTTCAGCACAAAGTTAACAGAACATAATTGATCGGTAATGTGTTATACATTTGTAAATAATACAGCCTGACTCCAGCATGATTTCAGTGCATTGAGTGATTTATTTTTGGTGCTAGATAATGGTACATGATATTAACACGGTGATGGGTGGGGGTGGAGTAATGTCCATGGCAGAGTCCAGTTCTCAGTCTCACAGGTGCATTGTCCATATGCCTGTGGAAGGATGGAGCAGGGGCAGTTCAAGGTTGGACAGGGTGGCAATGTGGGACAGTGGGATGACTTCAGGGGGTATCTCATGCTGGCGGGGGTCTTGACATCCTACTCTGTCTTTTTTTTGGATCTCAGGCTCCTCTTGCGGGGTGGTTGTTCTTCAGCAGGAGGTGGGGTTCTGGTGGCCTGTCGTTGTGGTGGGGCCTCCTGTCCACTAGCGCCAGCGGAGGTGGTAGGCTGTTCCTGGTCCGGGCTAGTGACAGGGGCCCTGTGTGGTGGCACATGGTCCCGCAACGTGTCTTCTATCCGGTTGAGGGCCTGGACTATGCTCCCCATAGCGGTAGAGATGTTGGTGAGATGATTGGTGAACCCCATGTAGCGTTCCTCCTGCTGTGCCTGGATCTCCTGGAACCTGGCCAGTACCGTCGCCATCGTCTCTTGGGAGTGGTGGTAGGCTGCCATGATGGTGGTGAGGGCCTCTTGGAGAGTCGGTTCCCTGGGCCTCTCCTCCCCCCCCTGTCGCACAGCAGCCCTCCGAGTTGCCCTGTTTCCCCCGGCCTCTGTCCCCTGGACGGTGTGCCCACTACCACTGCCCCCAGGTCCCTGTTGTTGTTGGGGTGGTGGGTTAGCCTGGGTGCCCTGTAGTGGCAGACACACCGCTGATTGACCTGTCCTAGAGACAGAGGCATGGGCCCGCTGGGTGGGAGCTGTGCTGTTGTTCCCAGAGGGGGTTGGGTCTGCTGTGGCCTGTGTGTGGGGAACCGACTGTCCAGAGGTCCCCGATGGTCCGGGCTGGTCATCAGGTTCCAGGTCGACAGAGCTGCTGTCATCACTGGGGGCCTCTTCCGGGGGGGGGATGGACATTTCTGGACCCTCCTGGCCGGTGTGTTGGCGTTCGGGTCCTGCATGGGGTAAGAGAGTATGGTTATTGTTTCTGTGTGTGCTATTGTGTGCGATTTATGGGTGCCCTTGTCCCCCAGTGCTGTCATTCCCTTGGGGGAGGTGTTGTGGGGGTGTTTGGGGGGGGGTATGTGCAGTGGTCATGCTTAGGTGATGGGTGTCCATAGTTTGTGGTGGCATGCAGGGGTTGGTGTTGGGTGGGTTGTGCTGGAGAGACATTCTCAGGGAGGATGTGTGATGTGGGGTTGGGGGTGAGGGTTGTGGTGGGGGTTAGCATGCTGGGGGGGTGTGAAGTAGTTGAGATTGTACTTACCAGAGTCCATTCCTCCGTGTACTCCAGAGAGGCCATCAGGATGCAGGATGTTTAGTACCTCTTGCTCCCATGCTGTGAATTCGGGTGGAGTGGGTGGGGGTCCCCCGCCAGTCTTCTGCACTGCGATGTTGTGTTGCGAGACCATCGAGTGCACCTTTCCCCGTAAGTCGTTCCAGCGTTTGCGGATGTCGTCTCGATTTCTGGGATGCTGTCCCACCGCGTTTACCCTGTCCACGATCCGCTGCCATAGCTCCGCCTTCCTGGCTATAGTGGTGTGCTGCACCTGTGAGCCGAAGAGCTGGGGTTCGACTCTTATGATTTCCTCCACCATGACCCGGAGTTCTTGGTCCGAAAAGCGTGGGTGCCTTTTGGGTGCCATGGGGTGGTGTGGATGAGGTGTGGGGTGGTGTATGTGGTGAAGAGTGTGTTGGTGTGTGGTGCTTTGTGCTTCTATGTGGTGTGTGTGATGGTGTAGTGTGCCTCTGTGTGATGTAGCTCTCTATTCTGTGATGTGTCTCTCTCTCCTTCGTCTCTGATCTTCGGTCGTAGGGGTTTGTGGGTGATGTGGGTGTGTGTTTTATAGTTGAATGGATGTGTGGGAGTGTTGTTTGTATGTGTGTCAGGTGTGTGTATTTCAAATTGTCCAATGTGGCTGTGTTTTGGAGCTGTGTGTGTATTTTGAGCGCGGCGGTGTGTACCGCCAATGGAATACCGCGGTTGAAAGACCGCCGCGTGGATTCGTGGGTCAGAATGGCATGGGCGTGTTTGTGTTGGCGTGGCGGTGGAGGTTTGGTCATCTCCAGTTTTCCGCGGCCCGCTGATGAGGCGGCCTTCCTTGGATGTCGGGTTTTTGGCGGATTCACAGTTGGTGGTCAGAATGACCGTGGCGGTTTACCGCGGCCGCGGCGGTAGTATGGCGGAGTTCTGACCGGCGGTAAGGCCCTTTTACCGCCGAGGTCAGAATGACCCCCTATGTCTGCTCATGACAGGTGGAAAGCTGGGTGTTGCCCAAATCATCCATGAAAACTAGTAAGACTCTCTTGATGGTTTGCAGAATATTCCTACGAGATGTGTAAGGCCACATTGTTTTCAACCCCTCGAGTAAATCGGGAATCTACAGGTGTGCACTAGAATTAGATACTAGAATGGCTTTGGTTTCTTTCAGGAACAAGTTATCTACAAAAAATTTTAAGTAGTCAAAGGGCACAGAACTTGCACATCGATTTTACATCCAGCATCTCATTTGAAAGGAGGCATTTATCACTGGAATCTATTAAGGGCCTCCCAAATGAGCACTCTTTGTAGGACCTGACTGAACACCAGGTTAGGCTACACTACTGCTATCTCTCCATCCTACAATTTGTACTTGTGAAGGGATACCACAGGTGCCTTTCATACTGGATAGCCATGTTCTTCGGAATCACAGGAAGAGGAGTCATGATCAGATGGATCATCACCAACTGAAAAATCACTTTCTGATCCATGATTCTTTCCCTCAGATGCAAAATCAGAAATGGCCACAGAGTTCTTGCCCATTATTTTACTGAAGGCCTGAGCAGCAGTTATTTAATGAGATGCCATGACTGTTTTCTACCTATAACTTTTTCACTTCAATTTTATTTGCTAGCTAGAATGCAGAACTTCAACAGTACTGCAAATATTGTGTTTGTGGAATGAGTAGAAAGTGAGACGGGATAAAAAAGTAAAAGAGAGAGCAAACACACTAGAAGCAACAAATTTCAAATATTTTCTTTAACTGTTCAAGTAAACCATTGAATAATAAAAAACAACCTACTGAAGTCATCAGCGTTGTCATAAATTGTGTCATAGAACATGTCATAAGTGATGCAACATGTGAGCTCATAAGCAGTGCATGACGGGGATGCAAATTATAGTTAGCGCTGCTAAATATAACTGGTGAATTTTTGTATTTTGTTTTAGTTCAAAACGTTAATGTTATAACAAACATCTTCATCTAACTATAACATTACTTTAACCTTTGTTTTTTTCATTGAACTGCCCTCCCCAAGCCATAGTTGGCTCTGCTGGGGACCTAATCCCCTGGGGCCCAAAGTATTTCCTATGGAGGGGGAGCCACATGGTGCCCCTCCCCAAGGCTTGAAAAGGCCTTGGAGATCCGATCCAACCAGGGCCGCTACTTAAATCAAAAGGGAGGGGGGCATGCGTCCCCCCCTCCCTGAGCCATATTTGCCCCAAGGGGTCCACCATCAAAACTAATTTCTTTAAAAAAAAAAAGGCACGGAGCCCCTGCGCCCTCCTCCCGGACCAATAAAGGCCCTTAGGGACCTCATCCCCCAGGGCTGGAGAGTAAACAGGTGTACAGTGCTGGAAGCCAGACTGGACACCGTAACACTGGGTTGGGCCGGAATAGGGGTCCAACGGGGTGGATGATTAGTCTGTTAAGAGCAAAAAAAATATTGAAAAATGTCAATACAAATTGTTCTTAGAAATAAAAAAGAAACAACACATTGAGAAGGAAGCAAAGAAAGTGTTTTAAGAGCAAATTCTCTGCCATATTGTAAATTAACCCTCCCAAAAGCAGAGCGAAGTCAGGACCTTCTTGGGAATAGTGGGCTACTGTCGTTAGTGGATTCCCAACTTCTCACTAGTGGCCAAGCTTCTACAGAAGTTTACATTCAAAGATGTGACATATTCCGCTACCATGCAACAACGATTGTGAAAAAGTCCTCCTCGAGCTGAGTCTTTCAGAATGCCAGAGAAGCTTTTTGTTCTGTACTGCTCTAAGAGGGAAGGATGCTTCCTATCAGTGCTGACCCAGACACATGGAAATTCCAAAAGTGCCTACTTCTTAGCCACTCCTGACCCAGTAGCAGAGCGTTACTTTGTTACTAGAGGCGGGGCAGCAGCTGGTGTTAGCATTCAACAACGTGAGGGGATCGTCATGGTCCTCCACTCTGTCAAGATCTTGTTGACTCGTACTTGAACTCAACACATGACTAACAGTCAACTTACCAAGTATGAGCAGGTTGTCCTTGCTGTGGAAGCCATTATTTTGCACCTGTCTCAGTCCTGCCACATTTTTGCCATTGCATGTTGATGATGAAAATAATGGTGGGATAGACTGTGACTGTTTTGATGTGACCGAGTTCTGTACCAAACCAAGACGCAATATTTGAGATGTCTCTCAAAAGAAGCTTGATTATATGCTGTTTGTGGATGGCTCTTGTTTGGGGGATGAAAGAGGGATTTTGAAAGCAGCCTATGCTGTTTGCACCTTAGAAGGTGAAGGGAAAGCCTCCTGTTACTCACTGTAACGTCTGCTGAGATAGGTGAACTGATCGCTCTCACTAGAGCTTGCTGTGTGTCTGAAAATGTTGGAGTCACCATCTACACTGACAGCCAGAATGGTTTAGGTGGGGTCCACATCTTTGACAGTTGAGGTCCCATCAGGATTAAAAGACCTCGTCTGGGTCCCCTGTCAGGAAACAGTATTATGTTATATCCTTTCTTGATACTTTGCAAAAGGCCGCCGAAGTAGCCATTGCGAAGTGTGCAGCCCACAAGAGTGGAAATGATTTGTGACCGCTGGCAACCACCATGTGGATGACATTACCAGATATTGTACTCTTAGGTCTTGCCCTTTCAATGGGAACTTCTCAAAAGAATACGAGTATGACACCTCAATTAATCTTTTGCTGAACATTGCTGATACGTGAGAAGAGGTGAAGAGATTGCAGGAAAAAGCACCAGAGTGTTATCAAAAGAGGTGGACCAAGGCAGGAAGTACTAACAATGAAGATGAGGATCAGGTCTCTGTGGGTGGTTGTCCTGTGTTATCTGTTCCAATCCTGCCTCCTTTGGCCTGGCACTTTCACATGGTGCTACTCACATAGGCTGCGACACAATGGTCTGTCTCTTTTGCACATATTGGTTTAACCCCACGTTTCACATCGCTGCAGTTGAGTCACATGGCAACAGTTGAACGCAGCAAGAAGAACTACAGCCCTCACCATCCGGGAGATATGGTGGTCTTTATAACAGCTTAAGCTTGACTTTATCGAAATACCTGTTTGTAATGGATGGTTTGTCTCGTTTCCTGATAGGTGGAAGCATGCCCCACTGGGAGAAATGATAGTATTACTGTGGCCAAATTATTGCTCAGAGAGTTCATTCCTCATTTTGGGATCCCGGGTTCTCTTGAATCAGATCATGGTAACCACTTCAAGAATGAGGTTGTGTGCAACTTTTTAGGAGGACCAGCATTTCCACTGCAGTTGCCGACCTCTACCTTCAGGCATCGTGGAACAGATAAACGGGACATTGAAATCCTGTCTTGCCAAGGGTATACATCCACAATTGTGAAATTGCCTGATGCCCTTCCAGTAGTACTGATGAGTCTAAGAATTATACCTAATCAAGGGACAGGCTTGTCCCCAAATGAAATTCTCATAGGTAGGACAATGATACTTCCCGCGGTGTCTACAACTGCATTTGTGAATATTACAGATGATTTAATTATTGACTATTGGTATGGCCTGTCTGATGTGGTGACCTCAGTCCTGGAAAAAGAGTCTTGGTAAAGAAGCATGTGCAAAGGTTGTGCCTGAATCCTCAATGATTCAGTCCCTTTCAGGTGATTTTGGTCACAAACACTGTTGTTAAATGTGGTAGTGTATCAAATTGGATTCATGTCTCCCACACCAAGAGAGTGAGACAAGCTGGTGAATAAGTGGTGACAACAACCACTGATTTACAGATTTAGATTCCAGTGCAATCTGAGTGCTGACAGAGAGAAGAGTGGGCACAAGTATCTCAAAGCCAACCAGAAACAAGTGCTGAGCCTGTGGTGAATGAGTAAAGAGTAGCCACAGTGAACCAATCTGAGGGAACTGTAAGCACAGATGACTTTGTGCCTGAAGAAGGGGCAAGCAGTTTGTTCAGATAGAGAAGAGAGAAGTGGCCAAAGAAGGGGGAGAGAATGAGAACTACTGTAACCATCAACATAAAGACAGAGGAGAGTGAGCAAAGCAACAGTGACATTGAAAATGGGTGCCTTGTCAAAGGTACTCAGCTCCTAAATGGACATTCTTTGCTGACGTAAAGCTGACTTGAGAATACCTGACATTGATAACCAACAAACTGTTAGAGAGAAACCTCCATGATAAAAGTTGCCACATTTTTTGACTTTGATAGAATTTTGATTTTGGCTGAACTAAAGTCATGTGACACTCCTAGGTAGATAATCATTTAAAGTGATCTTTGTGTTGACCTTTAGGGCCAAGACTTCTGTGGAAGACTAGTGGTGTTGTTTTAGAAGAAGATTGACATACGGGTAGGCTTGACTATGAAGTAGCTGAATTTGACATTCATCGTAGACAAGACAATCGCTTTACAGAATTCACACACATAGCAAAACATTTGTAGACTGCTTGTTTCTGTTATTTTTTAGTATTGCATTTTACATTTTCTGATTCACGTGACACCATGTCTAACCTTTCACTGATTCAGCATAAAGCAAGTGGTGATAGTATCAAAAGTTTCTATTATTCTTAGTCTAAGTTTGAGTTCCTCTGCAGAGCCAATTACCCCAAAAAACTAAGGCCCTCATTCTGACCCTGGCGGTCAAAGACCGCCAGGGCGGAGGACCGCGGGAGCACCGCCGACAGGCCGGCGGTGCTCCAATGGGGATTCCGACCGCGGCGGTAAAGCCGCGGTCGGACCGGCACCACTGGTGGGCACCCGCCAGTGTACCGCCGCCCCATTGAATCCTCCACGGCGGCGCAGCTTGCTGCACCGCCGCGGGGATTCCGACCCCCCCTACCGCCATCCAGATCCCGGCGGTCCGACCGCCGGGATCCGGATGGCGGTAGGGGGGGTCGCGGGGCCCCTGGGGGCCCCTGCAGTGCCCATGCCACTGGCATGGGCATTGCAGGGGCCCCCGTAAGAGGGCCCCTACATGTATTTCACTGTCTGCTGCGCAGACAGTGAAATACGCGACGGGTGCAACTGCACCCGTCGCACAGCTTCCACTCCGCCGGCTCGATTCCGAGCCGGCTTCATCGTGGAAGCCTCTTTCCCGCTGGGCTGGCGGGCGGTCTGAAGGCGACCGCCCGCCAGCCCAGCGGGAAAGTCAGAATTACCGCCGCGGTCTTTCGACCGCGGAACGGTAACCTGACGGCGGGACTTTGGCGGGCGGCCTCCGCCGCCCGCCAAGGTCAGAATGAGGGCCTAAATCTACTCCTGACTCTATAGAAGAGCAGCATAGTTTTAATAATGTAGAAGAGCAGCATTGAGTTTAATGTTGAGCTTCTGCTCTTGAATTTCTGCATAGCAAAGGGTCTGAAGGTAATTTTTCAAGTGACGCTTTCTTCGAGCTGTTGAACGATTATTAACTACTAATAGATGTTATAGAGTGTTATGTGTGTACTCATTTGCCAATGTCTGTTTCTGAGGTATAAAATATCATCATATTATACTAACCTATGACCTACATTGTAGCATTGTCAATAGTGTGTTTTATACACAGGGTAGCTTAGGTTATCATTTTTCAAATTATGACAAACCCATACATGAAGTCCCTATGTTCAGAAGACTGAATCCATATCCTGCATTTGGAGCTATAAAGATGATGGGATACTTTTTGGATGGTGATACACCGCTGTCCTATAACAAAGGGAATCTTACTTCTAAGATGAACAAGGATGAACAAATATTTTATGGAAGAACTGGAGGCAAGAAGGGAAAATACTGCAAAGGATTCAGTGAAAAGTAAGGCTGCTAGTTGGGGAAAGGAAGAGCAGGAATTAAAAATGCAGGAATACATCCTAAATTGTTTGGATATGGGAAGGAAGGGAAGTTATGTTTTATAAGATCGAAGCGAGGGATTAAGAATCCAAAAGAGGTTGGGTGGAGTAAGTGTGTACAAGGAGTAAAGAAAGAATATATTTTGGCTGAAAGGCCAATGCTTATTTCCAGCTGCCTTCTAATTGGGTGTGCAGTTGGTATATGGGATTAGTGAATCCAAAAGTAGATCATGTAGATGAATTAGAGACAAGAACGAAGACACTCATATGAGATTCATTATAGTGCATCACAAGTAGTGGGTGATATGTTTGGTGCTTTAATTTCTTCAGTGCGTATGCTTTTGAAATATATGAAAATTAAGACAGTTGTCCACTTTGGTTGACAGGCTGGCAGTTGATATGAATGGCACATCAGGTGCCATTAATTCAGAACTTTTAGCACCAAGGGCCATGGTTCTTCAAATTACATTAGCTTTAGATATTTTGCCCACAGAAAAGGGCGGTGTTTGCAAAGTTTTTCATGTCCAACATTGCTGCACTTACGTACCAAATAAGACCAAGGAGATCAAAAAATGTGTGAAGAATATTACAAGTCTTAACTAAAGCCTTGAAGGAGCTGGAAGAGACAGGTACTTTGTAAGCAAGTGGGAAAGGATTTTCTGCTGTAGGTAAATGGTTTAATGAACTTGGCAGTGGAATTTTAGGAACTGTTTTAAGACTTATGTTGATTATTGGAGTTTGTGTTTCCAGAGCCAGAACCAGAGCAGGGTGCCAGTGTCCTAGGAGGAGTTGGATGCCTTAGAAGAGCAGGTGGCAGCTGTCATCCCATACGAGTTGGTGGCTGGAGTCCCTGGACACGACAGTGCAGCACACGAGGAACAAACACAGACACAAGGTAAATATAAACAAGGGGCAATGGGGGCAAAAAGGTAATGTTGTGCAATGCAGTTAGCTATGCCCCATCACTACTCTGTGCTGTCTGCAGGGCAAAGGGCAGGAATCTGGATCATGTCCAGTGGAATGCCACAGAAATGTTAGTCACACTGCCCAGTAAAATGTTGGACAGCTCAGTCAGGTTCTGTCATGTTTATCCATTACATGTAGGAAGTGCAGAACCACTCCAGGTCAACCTGTGTATACTGGCATGTGTAGTGCAATGCACAACATAAGTTACCAGAATTATAAGTTACACAAAACAAAGTAAAAACATAGGGGCCCAATCACAAGCTAAGTGATGCAGGGCAGTGATGCAAGTCACCTTGCTGTCCTGCCCTGTGCCACATGGAAAGGGGAGGAATGGCATGTACTGACAAGATACCGAACATTTCTGTCCTCGCCTCCTGCACTGATGCACACTGGGCTGCCTAGCGCCAAACGCAAGCACCCTTGCAACATGTTGGAAGGATGCCTGTGTCACAGACAGGATTGTCACTTCCTGCACAAATACAATCACATCAGACTTTGTCATCTTCCAATGTATGATGCAGAATGCGGCATACTTGTTACTGTGTAAGAATTTGTCGCATTCCCTGGTTCACTGATCCTTGTAAATCTACAAGGCCAGAAAAAGCCAGGCAAAGTGGTCTTCTGTGGCCTTGTAGAAATGGGTCTGCAGCTTGCTCCACTGGTGTGCAACAAAACGGACGCACCGGCGGTGAAAGCTCCATGAAAATATACCCCATGGACTAAAACAACAAATCATGAATGGACACCTGAGCCCTGTACAACCTGATGGTAACAATGCAGGCCACCTTGCACCATGAGGCCACTGTGTATTACATGGGCCCATAAACATTCGAATGCACTGTAACGGAAACCAAGAACATGTGCTTGCCAAAGGAGAAACAGCTCACCTGAGAGGGTGGTCAGGTGTGGTGTATGTGAGGTATCAACACATAGGAACATGCCAACAGCCACGTGTCCATTAACTGGTATGACAATACATAGCACACAGCTGCCCTGACATGCGTGGTGAGACCACACAGACCACACAGGTGTCATTTGCCATAGTGGGGACCACACGAACTCCTGCCATGTACTAAACCTGACTGGGTCTCAGTTAATGCACATGATGCACATCAGAGGACCATACGTGTCGAAACCAAAGCAGACCTGTGGATACATGGGTGTGCAGTGCATTGTACAGTGCTTGTTGAGTAGGTTAAACTGCCACTGTATCTGAATAGGGAGGCACTGCAAAGCAAGGAGGTCACAAGGGATATGTGTACTGCAAGGTAGCCAGGCCAGTACAAATGCACAACTGTTGCTGACAGTGTCACACTTGTGTTTCAACTGGGATGGGATGACAGAGAAGAACCCACAAGTAAGGTCCTGGGTGAAGATGTAGCATGTGGCAGGAGGTAGTGTGAAGGGGAATTGTCTCACCATGCCACATATGTCTCAGTTGGAGGATGTGAAATAAGATTTGCCAAGGGGCATGAAAAACGAGTCTACCACCACCAAGAGCAGGAGCCAGTAATGGTCAGTAATGTCAGTAATGGTTGGAGACTGATGTGGACGTGCCCAGTCATGAGGCAAGCCTGGGTAAATACATGTCACCAACTCCACCAGTAATACCATGTGGCGTACAGACTCAGTATCAGCCAGACATGTCACTACCTTGGACATGATCACACATATTGTTGGTGTTGTAGGCACATGTGTGTCAATGTACGATCTGGGTTACATCACTGTGTGGCAGTAAGTTGAGGTCCCTGGGCCTAACTGAGGAGTGGCAGAGGAGGCATGTTCATGTACATGTGAGTGGGCCTGAGTCAAAGGATGTATCATACTACACCCAAATCTGGGAATTATCAACCAGGGTGAGTGTCAGTCCTAGAAATCTACCTAGTGTGACAGTGCCCATAGCCTCAGATTTGGTACACAGTGGCCACTGTCCACAATGATAGGGACAAAAGTGTATCCAATCGAATTAAATGAGGAGACAGAAATAGGAAATACATGGTAAGTACATGCCCTCACACATTCCTGCAGTCTATCAAGGTATTTTTGGTGTGTAGTGTTGTGCTCGCACAATGGCAGATGAGTCACACAGCACTTACGGGCCTGGCTGGCACACCATGGTCTGTTTCTACAAGGGTCATGTCACTGTAAACAGGCTCTACTGTTCAATTTAGCATGTTGTCTCATAGTAGGCCATACTATCACAAAAACATACAAGGCTACATTTCAAGATGAAACATCAAACGTGTGCAACGACACGCAGTAGTAAGCTCATGGTATGTATAAACTCACTACATGGTATATATGGACTCACTGGTCGGGCCACCAACTTCAGTCCCCAGGTGATCAAGGAGAACAGCCTCATGGCTCAAAACATGTGCTCAACGGTGCTTCCGTTGGTGGACCCTCCGCTGGACATTGAAGACACGATCCATTTGGTACTGCACCTTCTCTCAACACTGTTGAATCTCTTGGGTAGGGTAGCCTTGCTTCACCCTACCTCCATGCCTGATCTTGATAAGCAGGTAATGCACCAACAACCACAGCTGGCCACCAAACTCATCCTCCAACATATTTCTCACTCTGCCCCTGCCTAACACCCCAGCACCTAAACTATCCACCCTAAACATACCCAAACAAAACTAACCGTACTCCCTACCCCTAAACAACAAAGCCCCTAAATGGACTGACACCCAACAATACAGTACCCAAAACTATACAATATACACTACACAAAGGACAGTTTACAAACACAATAGGGACAGCAGAGGCACCAACAAGACCACAAATCAGACCACTCCTCAACAGTACACTCCAAACTCCTCCAACACCCAGCACAGACGATAAAGACTGTAAGTGAAAGTAAAAATCAATTCACAGTTCCTGGTTTGCAAAATGGCTGAGCAATTGCATAATTTCTTGTGTGGATGTGGCACTTTTTCACCAAAAGCGTTGTTTTTTTATGCATCGCTAATGACATAGGCAAGGCGCAAGTTAAACACAACACATTACAATAAGGAAGGCATTGATTTTGATGTTTTGTAGTTGATGCTTGGATTCCATGCAACGCTCTTCCTACTAAAGCATCACTTTTTCAGCAAAAGCGCAGTCCGTTATGCTAGTGGCCAGTGCAGGTGTTTTCCTTGGTGCCACTGGCCCTTTGTGTGTGGTAAAGCTGGTCTATTCTGGAGTTTTTGTATAGGGTATGGGCACCCAGAGGCCTACCATTGTTGCAACAGATACTACAAGTCGTCAGTAGCGGTAAGGGAGGATAAATTGCTGAAAAGCAAGTTCTTCAGGGTTTATAGATTACAGAGATTATAATGTAATGGTTGGTGCAATGCATTTCAATTTATCACAGAGCTCCCTTTTCCAGCACTATTTATCTCTGCTAACATGCATGTAGACTTGGGATGTGTTGCATGTGTATATTAGTGCACGTGTGCTTCCTTGTGTTCATGTTGCATGCACAAGGACAGGCAATATATTGCTGTGACACAGACTGATCCTCAATTGTGTACATGTTGACATTGTCAATATGAGAAACAGTTTGTATTATGCTTGCTTTGATGTAGTTATCAGCGTAGTGGTCATTTTTTGTTCCCAGATGCTGCCTTGTTAAGCAAATGATATTAACATTGTCTGACATGATTGTGATACTTATAGATCAGACTATCTGTCTGCATTAGTTGTGCTTATGGGAGTAAAACACACTAAGGAATTTACATTCACTGGCTACTTCAGCCTGTCTACATTGTATGTGGCATCCAGCTCCCATATTGACTGTCTAGATGTGTACAGTAGTTTGCTGTGGCAATACGTCACCTACTCATTTGTGCATGATATCATATAGCAGACTACATTGTCCTACGACCATAATAGGATTTACTGGTCCACAAACATCTTTTGTCTTGGCTTGGTGTCTGGCACTAAATATGTGCCACATGCAAATTACACTGGCCAAAATGGGTCTTCCAAGACTTCCAAGACTGTTACCCATTATTTGCTCTTCACAAGGGCTGCTTGAGTAGGCCTGTCGTAGGGTGGCTGAGTAAGTACACCAGGCTTCACGTTTTCTGTGGGTACGTATATTTTATTGTTCAATTACAGAGTAGTTTTGGTGGGCTTTGTTTCTTGACAGGTAAGGATATGGTTGTTTGTTCGTAGAATTGTTCTTTCGTCTGAATGTTAATTTCGTCTTCTTCTTTCTCTTCCTCTTCAATAGGCCTCTCGGGAAGCATGTGGGGACAGAAGAAGAGGTACGGTAAGTGATTGTTTAACGTCTTTTCTCTGTTTCTCTATCTCTTCTCTTCACTGTGCTCTCAGTACTTATTCTCTCTTCCTTTCTCTGCCTCTTCAGTTTAATGTCTCATTTCTTTTCTCTTTTCCTCTCTTTTGTTCTTCGGCTCTTATCTCTTCCTTTTTTTCTCCTGGGCTTTCCTACGTCTTTGCTTTCCCTGTCCTGCTCTTCTTCTCTGAGCTGGTTTCTGTTAGCCACTTGCTATCTCCTTCTCTTTCTGTCCTTGGATGCTTGTGTGGCCTATTACTTCATCAACCTCTGTCTTCTGTTCCTTTTTTTTATCGGATCTCTCACTGTTTCCTCCTTTCTTTCTTCTTTTGATACTCTCTCTCTCTTCTGTGCTGGTTTTATCTCCCCTCCCTACCCTTCCTCCCTCTAGTCCCACCCCATCCGTGCCCGTGTTTTCCATGCCCATAAACCCTCACCCCCTCCTGGCTCGCCCCCCCCCCTTTTTCCCAGTGTTGAGTTTCGTACCTGACTTAGCCACGCTTCTCCTGAAGCGTGGCAGGTCCTAGGCGTGTGCTCCCCGGGGCCAGCAGTCTTCATCCAGGGGTCGGGACCGGGAGGGTATCGGATCCTCCAAACCATCTTCTTCCCAGTAACGCCGGAAATCTCCTGCTACGGCTCCTTCGTGCTCTTCTCCCGTTTCTGTCGTCCTTTCGCCGGTCGGCTCCTCTGTTCTCCTCCTCTGGAACGGACTTCCTGGCATTT
This sequence comes from Pleurodeles waltl, assembly GCF_031143425.1. NCBI lineage: Eukaryota > Metazoa > Chordata > Amphibia > Caudata > Salamandridae > Pleurodeles > Pleurodeles waltl. The sequence goes on along the minus strand of NC_090436.1, from coordinate 387,565,540 downwards.
TCCCTGTGGTCCTTATAATGGCCCCTCCTTCCCGCGGACACTGCAGGGAACCAATAGGGAGGCTGGCTCTGTGGGGTGTCCGGGACACCATGGGAAGAGTCAGCACAAGTTTTAGTCATGTGCAGGTCAGCACAGTCCGGCCCATCACAAGGCCTAACAAGTGCACTGTCTTCCAAGTAGGGACATGTTTAGCATTTCCACGCATCACAATTCTGCCAATAGAGAGGGCTAATGTGAACTTAGAATATGGTTAGGCATTCATACCAGATGGTCACATGTGCAGTCATTGACATGTTATGCCACTGTGACCTGGGATATGTTAGTGCATACTACTTTGTCAAGAGTCACAACACATGTAGTATGACCTTGACATCTATTTGTCTATCAGATTTACTTTATGTCCTGGACTAGTTGGACCACATATATGGAGCTGTAGGAGTCACAGCATTCTTAGTTTCAAGGTAAGACAGAACAACACAGTCACATCCATTCCTGCATGTGACAGCTGCATCCTTGCCTACTGGGTGATGTATGGTTGCCTTGTGGCTAGGTAACCAAACTAGCACTGGCAGCACAGTATGGGAAGCAACAATTGTATGCGTTATGTGAGATGCAACATTGATGTAGCTATGTGTCGACAAACTTTTGTGTAGCACATGTGGACCTACTGTAATACACTGTGTACCCATGACCATCCTATGGTCCTCTGCTCCCAGTAATAGAACAATCAGGTCACTATACTGCCCTCTATGACTGTGACGCAGGATAGATGTGTCATTACGCATAACACACACTCAGTTTTTGAACACTGTTGACATTTACACTCCCTTTGGATTGTGACTGGGTGTCTGACAGTCAAGGCACAGTTGCACCACACACACACACAGTACATTTGCATTGTATTTCACATTGCCACCTTTGTTTGTTGTGATTCTTCCACACACATGCATTTGGCACAGGTCGTTGATATGCACACACATTTTTGACCACATGATAGTGTTCTGTGGTGTGAATTATACATAACTACCTACATTTGTGATTGGGCAGATGTCAATGTATGGATGTTTACAGTGACTGTAAAATGAAAGCCCATACACATGTGAAGTCTACATTCATTTATTTTACATTTGTACAGAATATGTTGGCAAAATATTTAAGAATTACATATTTTGCCATCCAACCTGATCAGTCCTCCGTAAAGAAATGCTGGACTATAGTGTTCCTTCGATAAGTCCCAGCAACTGTACCAATATTTTCCCCTCTGTCCTCATCTTCATCAGCATCCTCTTCTGCCGGTTCCTCCACAACATGGCACTGGTCCCATGGGACATTTGTCCACACAAAGATATTGTGGAATGTACAGCATACAAGTATTATTTTGCGTACTGTTGGTGATGAGTATAGCAGCCTGCCACTGGACATATCAATGCAGCAAAAACATGACTTGAGTACGCCAAAGGTCTGTTCAACAATGCCCATGATCTTGGATAGTGCTTGATTGAAGTTGTGCTGGGCCTTGTTCTGTGGATGTACATAAATGGTCATTACCCAGGTCTGCAGACCATATCCTTGGTCAGCTGAAAAAACAAGCGGAGAAAAGCCAGTCAACGCACTTTTGACACACAAAACAGTGGATTTGCATGTCTTGCAATGTGTGCATATGAGGGGTCCATTACAGATGGGCCCAGATGCATGGTGCAAGTTTGAAGTACACCCCTCCTACATGTGCACAGTGTGAGTTAGCACACCAGGGATGTGGAATTCCTATCCCGACGCCCGGGACATCTTGTTTGGGGTCAAGGGCAACAAGTTTTTATGTTTACTTTGTCCTTGGGACAAGTAGGCCCAACCCCCTGCAGCACAAACCCTTTGGCTGCCTGTTTACAGAGAGTTGAACTCTCTGCAGTTGAGGTAATGTGTTTCCAAAAGATAATGCTGTTCGAACTTGTATTTATGGTTCATTATTTGAAAGCCTACATTATTAGGGTGCGTGCTGTAAATAAATGTTTTAAGGTCACACTTCACTACTGACGTTGGTTCCAGTACAAAAAAACAAAAACGTGTACACACATGTTTGAAAAGTTTAGGCTAAGAGGCTAAGTATAATGCTCCCAGAATGCTCTTTGATTATATGCAAATGAAGTGTCATTTAGTAAAATGTGTTGATGCATGCTAGTATTTCCCAAAAATATTTCTAATGGAAAATCAGTGTAACCATTTTCAACACGATTATGGGAAGCATGAAAATAAACAAACACTGACAAAGCCAACTGATCTGACATATTTTTATAAGTCTTTTAGTTTCATCAATGCGTGTCTTGTTTTGACATGGCTTTTGTAACACTTTATTGTTGTGGGAGCTACCAGGCCCTCAACATTGTAACAAACATTGGCAAACCCCCCCCCAAAAAAAGTTTTTGAACTCTTAAAGCACGCGTTGCCACCAGCGGCATAACAAAGGCCCCGCAGCCGCCCTCCAGGGGGCCCCGTCAGCACAGCACCTGCCCTGAGTGATTCTGGAGAGGGGGCTCCTCCATGTTCTTTGCAAAGGGGCACCCTCCAGTTTCGTTACGTCACTGATTGCCACTGTAGTTCCTGACACTGAACAAAACTACTTTGTGTGGCAATATGCTCCTTTTGGAAGAGCAGAATGCGATCACTCACAGTAAAGCCAGCCGAAAGAGAGAGAAATAGAAGTTTAATAAAAACAAAATGTCTTTGTTAACACCAGACCTAGTTAGGGACCAAGACCCACATGTAGGTAGCTTTTTGCATGTCGCAAACAGCGACTTTCGCTGTTTGCGACGTGCAAAAAGCACATTGCGATGCACAAACCCAGTTTTGCGATTCAGTAACCTGGTTACCGAATCACAAAACGGGTTTGCGACTCGCAATTAGTAAGGGGTGTTCCCTTCCTAATTGCAACTCGCAGTGCAATGTAGGATTGTTTTGTGACCGCGAATGCGGGTGCACACCAATCGCATGTTTGCACCCATTTCAAATGGGCGCTAACACTTTCGCAAAAGGGAAGGGATCCCTATGGGACCCCTTTCCCATTGTGAATGTCACTGTAAAAAAAATTTCAGAGCAAGCAGTGGTCCTGCGGACCACTGCCGGCTCTGAAAAAATGAAACGAAAATGTTTCATTTTTGTTATGCATCTCGTTTTCCTTTAAGGAAAACGGGCTGCATTACAAAAAAAAACCCAAAAAACTGCTTTATTGAAAAGCAGTCACAGACATGGTGGTCTGCTGTCTCCAGCAGGCCACCATTTGTGAGGGGGTCGCAAATTGCGACCCACCTCATGATTATTCATGATGTGGGCATTTGCGAAGCCCTTGCGAATCACAGATGGTGTCAAGGACACCATCCTACATTTGGATTTGCAACTCGCAATTTGCAGGTCACAAATCTGAACCTACCTACTTGTGGCCCCAAATTCTTAAAGAAAGTCACAAAAGTGCACCCATGGTATATGTTGTACCCCTATAAAATATTTGTGAACTGTATTTTAGCGTGGGTAAATACGATGTGTAGATTTGCTCATGTGAAAATCTATTGAGCATTTGCAAGTTCATTTTCCCTCCAGCACTTTCTTCCCAACCCTGGAAGAAGTTCTAATTCTGCCATTGTCAGGAGTAAATGTCCAACCTTTCTTATTATGGGAAAATATTAGAGAGAAGCTGGTAAAAATCTTTAAAACATGCAGGTTAGTAGGTTTGCAGACTCAAAGGCATTCCAGCCCTGGAACTATTGCTTTCTGCTTCCTCCAGCCCCAGTATGCAGATCTGCTACAGTGGGGATTGAAATTCCAAGTATTCAAGCCCTACTATGGTAGTAGCCCTGGCATAATCAGAGAGGCTATTAATTGCTGCCATAATTTGTCGCCACACTACATGGCACCAAAGGGACAAGTAGATCCTTTTACAGGACAAGTAGATTTGAGAAGCAACCTGTCCCCTGGACAAGTAGATATTTTAATAAATTCCACACCCCTGCACACACAGCTATGTACATTGGGTCATTCCTCATCTGCTGTTGTTGGTTCAGCCTGAATTTCATATGTACTCACCAACCAGTAGGCCATTCCCATATTGGCCATTTTGGAATGTCTCATTTATGATGGTGTGGCAGACAATGTATGCGTCATGCACATGCCTGTCATGCACATACCAGGCTATTTGACAAGGACATTGGTGAACATGCCACAATGATCCACAATGGCCCGGGTACTCATGGAGTGCATGTGTTTCCGGTTCTGGTACATGTGTGATGTAGCTGCTGGGGGTACCAGTTGCTCATCTGTGCGGTCCAAGACACGCAGTACATGTAGGAAGCCAGCTACGGCATAGAAGTTTTGCTTGATCTCCAGCTGCAGTTCTTGCATGTTGGGGAAGAGGAGGTAAGGTGGTGTTAGGCATACGATGGCATCCAGGACAGTGTTGAGGAAAGCCGGGAATGATGGCTGGGAGATACCAGCCACTCTGGCTGTTGTGATTTGAAATGACCCCAATGCCAACATGTGGAGTACAGACACAAACATAACCTGTTGTGGGATGTTGCTGGACCTCCCAGTAGGTGGCTGGAGCCTAGGTGCTATCTGATACAGCAATTGGATAATTGATTACCTTGGTAGCTGATATTGGGTGCTGACCTCATCCTCCCTTAGGTCAATGAGGCTAATCTGCTGCTGATAAATGTGCTCCCTTCTCCTGAGCTGCCTTTGTGGTAGTGGTGGGGGTGTGGTTGGGGAGGTGGTGGTTCTGGTCTTCTCCTTGCCACACCCAGCTGGAAAATGAGGAGCTCCATGTTGCAATTGAGCTTGCCAGACTGTTCAGTCCGGCTGCTCTTTATATTCCAAAGCCATTGCGTCATTTCCTACATGTGGGTTGCTGATGTGCAGGAATTTTGATGCATTTGTACACTTGTGGTACACTCCCATCTGATGTGTCACTTTTCAATTTAGTTGTAAATAGGTTTGCAGGGGGAAACTATGCAGGAACGCTTACCTTGCATACATTGATACTTATGTGGCCCAGCCGGATCAAGCAAAGGAACATGTCACGGCAGGACTACTAAAGGTGACGCACCGGGCTAGATGCATCACCTTGTAAATATGTAGTACTGACTACGCTGCCAATGCTTCATATCTCCTTGCAAATAATCCCCACAATGTTTTGTGAGCTGATGATGTTAAAGGAATGATGAGTTGATGAAGTTAAAGGAATGTGAGCGTAAGCAACGGCAGTCAGCCAATGGTTTCTCATTTGTCAAGCATGGATGTTTTTATGTAGTAGCTCCCACAGCAATTGGAGGGGGGAATAGTTGATGCACTGTCACAATCATTAATGTTTGCTTAAATAATATGTTAACCTGCAAAATGTTTACCCATTATTTAACATGTACACATCTTATTTTACACATTATTTTCCTTTAGATCTTGTGAAATGATTTAAATATATGTCTTTGATTTAACTGTAGTAGAATATGTATACTCAAACATTGACATGAGTGGGCCTAGGTTCCTAACTCAATTTTGAAGTTAATGTTGTATTTCTGCTTGCTGTGCATAACATTATTTCTATTTGAGGCACCCGAGACACTGTGTTCTTGTTAAAAATGTTATTTTTCTGTTAGCTTATATCTTGAAAGTCATGTAGTTTCAATTAACTATTTTGGACACGTATTCTCATACCTGCACAGGACTGGAGGCAGAGGAGGTGAACACTCCTTTGAGAGGTATCATGAATTCAGTAATGATGGAAGAATCTGGCACTGAATTATCTGCGAGAAGGAAGCCAACACTAACACCAATTTAATTTGCAACACTAGCTTTTGATTGGTCCTTATTTGCTAGGAACCTAACAATGTACCTTTTGGGTAAAAGTTCATGTTTTAACTGTGAAAAAAAATGATTTGTGGTTGGGCAGCTGAGACTTGCCCTTGTCCACCTTTGCTGGTGGACGCCCTCTCTCCCTCTCTTGAGACCCAGTACTATTTATTTCTTCTCCTAGCTTACTTTCTAAGGCCCGTTTATTTTCCCTTTTATTGACTGGAACCTTCATTCGGTTCTACTTTGGTGCAATATTTACTGACACCTGCTGCGTTAAAGAATTCTCCAACTTACCCACAAACGTAGCTTAATATTATGGCGATTTCCTTCAAGGGAGTGGAACTTTAAATGATTTGTATATGCTAGCTTTAAAAATGTGTGAATGTATTTACCAAATGTAACTGCCTGGATTATATTCATATAAGCTGCATTCAGGTGATTACTGATTTATGATTAAATGATTTAATACTGTAACTTTACTAATTAATAAACTTTTATGCTTTGCAAATTCGTCTCTATTGTTCCTATGGGGCAAAACCTGCTTCACTGTCACGGATATATTCCTATTGATATATTTTAGCCTCAGTTCGAGACGAAGGTGCATCAGAGTGGTCCTAGCCCAAGTTCGAGTTTGCTCAGTTCAAACACCATTTTTATTTATCAAGCTATCAACTGCATATATGTAACAGCAGTTTTAAAATACACTGTCAATTCACAGAGACAGTGATTGGGTCTGCATTCCAACTTTCTTCATTGTTTCTTGAAAAGGACGGCTGTCTGTCTAAACTAGCCTAAAGGAATGCATTGAGATGGTCCATTTAAGAAATGAAAATCATTTATTCATGGATAAGAGCTAAAGGAATTTGTTTTTTAATCCTCTTACGTTCACATGTTAAAGTAACGGCTTTTGTTTTTAGGATGACCAGCTCTGTTAATTTCTGGAGGCTGTCTAAGGACAGCTGTGAAGGGCCCCCACGTCATGCGCCACAATATCAGCAATACCTTTCTTTAAAGCCTGTTGCACACTGCATTCTGGGACTTATTGTTTGGTTTTAAAATTGAAAATCCCTACATGCAAATTACTGTGGGCTAAAGACGAAGGGCCAGAAGATGGTGTCACATTTACCACATGGCCACTTAATGTGTTTTCAGAAGGAGAGGCAAAGCCCACATATTATATGGGATAGGATATCCACTTATATATTACAAGGATATTGCAATTCACCAGGAAAGTCCATGAACATATCGAGGCATGAGGCCTTGTAATGAACAGAAGGGTTTTTTCCATATGGAAGTTATTGTATTATGTATCTGCATACAGTAACAGAAAATATAGAGGAACAAAATATCAGTTGGGTGGCACACTATGGCAAGTATCGATTTTTAATTTCCATATTTAAGCCACACCGTTATGCCCCTTTTAGAGATGCCCATTTTTACATCGTGCCCTTAAATACGTAGGCAAGCCCTTTTTAAAACTGCCTCTGTCGAAGCATAAAAAATATGTGAACCATCGTTCAACCATTTTGAAATACTCCTCCATTTTATATCTGCCTGTAGACTGTATTCACTATGCTCGTCTAGTAGAAGGTTGTTGACAGAAATCTGTAAGTTTTAACTCTGTGGTCACAGACTGTGTAAAATGTGGTGAAGGCATGGAAAAGCTGCCATATCTCAGGAATGCTTGATTGGAGCCTTGAGCTTTGAAAACTAAGCAACCATTTGTGAAAGGCTATCCATTTCACATATTATCAAGGTGCTATCGCAAAAGTGATTGATGTAACTAAAAACTGTAATTTTCAATTTTTGCGCTTGAAAATGTGAAAACAGAGGTGCAAGATGTAACCAGAATGTGGCCTTGGGGATGGCTTGGTTGTTTGCACAAAGTAATGTTGATTGCTTCTGACTGAGGGCCTTGAAACTGAGATATATAACCAACTACAAGTTATAGAGTTTGTGCTAAATGCTCAACAGATGAAATCGCAGTTTAGCTTCTTTGAAGTTTTAATTATGTAGCTGCCTGTACTAAAATGATTAACCACGTACAATGTATCCCAATTAATGTTCATGTGTATAAAAGACACAGTGCAGTTTAAGTAAGATGGAACACTTGGTAGTTTGGTCAATTGCATGTTCTCGCTCGAGCATGGCCAATAAATATTGCTCTTTATCACCACATCTGTGTATTGACTGTTTAATTTCTTTTAGATAATTATGCTTTTGCACCTCACCCCATTTTGTTCATCCTACTTAAAGCCCTGGACCTTTGGTAACTATTGGGTGTAGGACAATCAGTGCCCGACTGCGATGGAATAACAGAGGTACACCTTAATGTGTGAATTAGTGAAGAGTTGTTAGTGCCCCCATGTAACATGGAAGATGGTCATTGGGCGAGATAGCTCAGAATAAACAGGCCAAGTTAACAGCAAAAGGATGCTTTATTAGGACAGGTTGCAGCTAAATTTATAAACATTATAAGACATCAAACAACCCCAGCTCACTAATACATTAAATCAGCCTGATCCTCTCATCCTTAAACCTTTCCCCCAACCTGCACAAACCCTCATCAAAAGATCCCAGCATTGAGCACACTTCCACTTTCATTTCATTCACCGACCCTTTACACCTGAACTCAGTGTCACTCTCTTGTACCCCTTCTTCCAATGTCCTCCCGGTAAGGCCCCAATACTTCGGATTAGGGCGTGTGCCCTCTGCTTGTATGCCAACAACGAAATCCCTGGTGTCCATTGGGATTACGTGTATTGGTTGCCACTTCACCAACCCACCACCCTCACACTTTAAAACAGGCTGTTGCCCCAAAAGCCTTTACATCTGCTCTTGAATGGCTGTCACCCAACAGTCAGCCCTGCATCATCACCACCACCACCCAACCAATAGCTTCTTTGCCGGCTGGCCTCATATTTCAAGACAATAACACTAATGTCCTAAAAAGGACAAATTCACCCCATTCTTGCGAAACAAAGAAAAGACCTTCTACATGATAGACCCGTACAAAATAACACCTATTCCCCTATTGTAGGAAAGTGCCCCTTTTGTCATGGTTTCCCCCTCAATTGTGCCTGACATTGATGCTGACTTGACTAACAGTGTGCTAGGATCCTGCTAACCAGGCCCCATTACCAGTGTTCTTTCCCTAAAAATGTACCTTTGCTTCCACAATTGGCACACCCCTGGCACACAGTTAAGTCCCTTTAAAAGGTACCCAGGGTACCAAGGGCCCTGTGTCCAGGGAAGGTCCCCAAGTGCTGCAGCATGTATTATGCCACCCTGGGGGACCCCTCACCAAGCACATGCACACTGCTTTTGCAGCTTGTGTGTGCTGGGGGGAGAAAATGACAAAGTCGACATGGCACCCCTCTCAGGGTGCCATGCCCACAAACCACTGCCTATGGCTTAGGTAAGTCACTCCTCTAGCAAGCCTTACAGCCCTAAGACAGGGTGCACTATACCACAGGTGTGGGCATAGCTGCATGAGCAATATGCCCCTACATTGTCTAAGTCCATTCTTAGACATTGTAAGTGCAGTGTGGCCATATAAAGTATATGGGCTGGGAGTTTGTCATTACAAACTCCACAGCTCTATAATGGCTTCACTGAAGTCTGGGAAGTTTGGTATCAAACCTCCCAGCACAATAAACCTACACTGATGCCAGTGTTGGATTTATTGTAAAATGCACACAGAGGGCATCTTAGAGAAGCCCCCTCTATTGTAGCAAAACTTCTAGTGGTCAGGAGACTGCCAGGGTCATAATGACCCCCTAGATCTCATTTTGATATAGTATATACTGAGCCAGCTGCCTACACCTATGCTGACAAAAAAGGTGCCTCTTCCTATTAATCTTGTGCCTGGCTTTCTCTATGACATTATATTTGACAGCCCTGTGCCAAACATGTTGCAAGAAGCTGGCCTGGTGTGTAGGGAGCACCTATGGTGTTATCACCTTATACCAGGTCCAGGTATCCCCTATTAGAGAAGTGTAGGCAGTGTTTAGGAAGCCAGGGCTTTCTAGAGGTAGCTGTGGATGAGCAGCCAAGACTTATCTATGAGGCATGCAAAGCTTATGCAATACCACTATGGCCCTACAGCACTCTCACACATGAAAGAACCACACAGTGTTAAAAATAAAGGTACTTTATTATAGTAACACAGATACTAGAATCCTGAATAAGCAGTCCCCCCAACTGGAGGTAAGTAAACACACTATTATATACACATTAGCAATCAGTAAATAGCATATAAAGCAATAAGCATTGGTAAAAACGATAGCAAATAGTGAAGGCCCTAGGAGAACGCCTAACCATATACTAAAAAAGTGGAACGTGAAAGGCAGTCCTCCACCCAAGGAAGTGGAATCAGCGGAAATTAGCTGGAGGAACTAGGAACCCCAAGAGGTGAGTACCAGAGTGACCCCCAGCGACCAACAGAGCAGAGGTAAGTAGCTGGTTTTCCCCAAAATTAACAGGAGGACTTTGGAAAAGGATTATGCAAGACCCAACCAAGACTGGAAGAACCCAAAGGTAGATACTGACAGAAGAGAACCTGCAAAGGAATGGGACCAAGTCCGGTTCGTGATGGAGTGTCCGGTTGTGGCAGGAGCGACGGTGGATGGTGGACGGTGGACAAAGAAGGTCAGAACTGCAGCATGGGAGATGAAGAGGAGTCCCAGGAGCGATGCAAGTGATGTCTTACATCGGCGGTCGCGATGCAGTCAGTTAGTGGTGCTGGAAAACCACCAAAAAGCCTTGGCAAATGCAAGAGACAGAGAAGAAGATTGGAAGGCTGAAAACGACCAGGAAGGCCCAGGGGGCTCGACCCAAAGAAGGGAGTCCGGGCTGATCCTCAGCAGCTAGGAGAGTTGCAAGAAAGGAAGGCAGTCGCCACAGGCAACCCACTGGCAGCAGGTACAGGAGCTGCAGAGAGGCACACTCAGCATTCCTTAAGGAGTCCCGCGTCGCTGGAGCAGCAGGCAGGAGACTGTGCTTTTCCTGGAATGAGTGCTGGGGGCCAGGGATCCATGGAGTATGAAGATCCCTTGGAGGAAAAGCAAACACGCCGTGGTAGCTGCAAGAGTCACTGTGCACAGGGGTACTATCCTGCAATGAGAGGCAAGGGCTTACTGTCTCCCAAGTTGGACAGCTGGTAGAGAGGGCTAATGGGACCACTCTAGACCACCAGCTATGATGCAGGATCCACGCAGTTTCGGGAGAGAGCAGATCCACGCAGCTGGTTGTCGTTGCAGTTGGTGCCTGCAGATGCAGGAGAGTGACTCCTTTACTCCAACGGAAATTCCTTCTTACAGCCGGGGAAATGTTGCGGTTGCTGAAAGGAGTCAGAGAAACAATGTTGCAGAGCAGAGTCGTCACTGAAGTTGCAGATTGTCAGTTACTGGTGGGTCCAGTTGCAGTCCCAGTGGCCGGAAGATTAAGTAAATGATGCAGAGTAGTCCTGCTGGAATCTTGCATGTCGAATCTGAGGACCCACCCAAGAGGGAGAACCTAAATAGTCAAGGAAGGGGGATTGTTCCCCTTGCATGGTGACCATCTATCAGGAAGGTGGCTGTGACGCCACCTACCTGACCTAGCCACTCAGATGCTTCCAGGGGGCTCTGCCCACCTTGGATTCAAGATGGCAGAATCAAGTGGCCACCTGGAGGAGCTCTGATGGACAGGGGAGTGGTCACTCTCCTCTGTCCAGTTTTGCATCAGAGCAGGGACCAGGGGTCCCGGGACTGGTGCAAACCAGTTTGTGCAAGGAGGGCACCAAATGTGCCCTTCAAAGCATACCAGTGGCTTGGGGAGGCTACCACTCCCAAACCATTTAACACCTATTTTCAAGGGAAAGGGTGTTAGCTCCCTCTCCCACAGAAAATCTTTTGTTCTGCCTTCTAATGCCTGAACTGGTCAAGCAGCACAAGGGCAAATACCTGTCTGAGGGTGGCAGGAGTACAGGCTGCCCGGAAAATCCCAGAACAGTGGTAGGAGCTATGCTCTAAGGAACTCCCAGAGTGCATGGAAGCATACAACCAATACTGGCAACAGTATTGTGGTATGGTTCTGACATGTTTGATACCAAACATGCCCAGGTTCAGAGTTACCATTATGTATCTGGACTTGTGTCCAGTACACGGATAAAATGGTTTCCCTGCACTTATGAAGTCCAGTGTAATGGAGCTGGGGTTCATAGGGGCACCTCTGCTCATGCACAGGTGCCCTCACACACAGGTACTTGCATCCAGCCCTCTGGGCTAGGAGGGCCTACCACCGGGGTGACTTACAGTGACCTGGTGTAGTGACCTGTGGTGAAAGGGTGCATGCACCTTTTCACGCAGGCTGCAATGACAGGCCTGCAGACATATTTTGATTGGACTCCCATGGGTGGCACAATACATGCTGCAGTCCATGAGGAACCCCTGGTGCCCCAATGGCCTGGGTATCTAAGTACAATATACTAGGGACTTATATAGGGGCACCGGTATGCCAATTTTGGCTTGTGCAAAGTCCTAATAAACACATTTAGAGGGAGAGAGCACAATCACTGGGGTCTCGGTTAGCAGGATCCCAGTGAAAACAGTCAAAGCATACTGACAGCAGGCAAAAAGTGGGGGTAACCATGCCAAAAAGAGGGTACTTTCCTACACACGTCTCACAACCAGCGATGTCTAGAAAACCTAAGTCGTAAACCAAAACGTTCCTATCATCTTCAAACCCATTTGGAGGTGGGTTTCTTTATCTTACTCAAACCCAGACATGACAGCTGCACTAAATCAATCTCACCGAGGTATATGATTAACACATCTGGGCAGGGGCTCATTCTCAGTGGGATCTCATTCACACAGCTCAGACAACCATGGTAATAGCTGGCCCAACTTCATACCTTCTTTGCCTCGCCAGTCTATTTTAAACTCAGTAGAATTAAATAACAATTCCTTGCACACAGGCAAGATTCCGCCTGCTTCACTGCATATTTTAAAAATGAATGTCCAACAATCCATATAACAAGGTTGCCATGTTTGGTCCTGCGAAACAACCTGAAAGTAAATGGTGACATATCAATTATGCTTTACTGCATGCTTTTTATGAGCCCAATATGCCTCAAGCAAAAATCCAAAGACCATCTTCCCAACCACATTATCTCTTTCAGTGTGAAACTCAACCTATTAGATTCAGACACTGCTCCTATTTTAAAGGAATGTGTGCCAAAGTTTTCAGCCTTCTCCCCCTTTTCCACCAATGTTTAACTTATCACGCTCAGCACCTGTGATGCCTTCAAGCTGTTCCATTCTGATGGCAAAAGATCCTGCCCTCTTCTACCTCACCTGCCAATCTGAAGACCTGCGAGGCCCTCACCAAGCACACCGGTCCCCCTATGGTATTTAACACAATTTTGGCACCTTTCCCTATTTGAGTCATCGTTGATTTGAGCAAGGTTAAACTCCAATTAGCTTTTTTGTCGTTCTACTTCGTTTGCCTGAATTCCCCTTTTCCTGCCTGTCCCCAACAATTCAAAAACTTGAAATTCCCTGAAAAACAGCCATAATATGCACAACTTAATCAGCAAACCTAATCCTTGCAATGTGATGGGTTCCCTTTATCTCCCTACTCTCCCCTTCAGTTGGGTGATGACCCCCAAAATAATTTTCCATAGAAAGGAATTTGTGACAGTTAGCCACTGATCTGCCCTTACCAATGTTATACATAATGAAATGGACAACAGCCTCTCTCCCATGCTCTTTTCATGTATCCCTCTCCTAACTGTGTCACAAGAAAGCAACTCTTCCCAAGTTTGTCTGTAGGCTGACCTGGTATGCTACGCAAGTGATTTTTCTACCAAACATAGAATTCTCACAACTCCCAAATCTCTTCAGGTACCTCAGTCTTCATTACATTTTCTCTGAGCGCAGAACCACAGAATCTCTGCCACTATGAACAAGGCAATACATCTGTGAGGTTATTATTCACACCTGGCACGTATTTAGCTCAAAACACAGTAAGCAACCTAGCATAAAATGATGCAATAGCTTCAGAAGCTTCTTATATCTCAGCTTTCGACCATTTACTGATGCCACCACTGTCTCGTTATCTACCTTGAAAGTCACTGTCTTGTTCGCTAGTTCTTTGACCCACGGGGCAAGGACCTCCTATAATGGAAAAAACTCAAAATATGCAATGCTCATATCTTCTTGAACTCATCTCTTTGGCCACCTCTCCAAATACCAGCTTTCTTCCTAGAATAAGCCAAAGCTATCAGCACTCGCTGCATCCAAGCAAATTTTAACTAGCCATGTAAAGTTGAAATCTAGAGACCACATAGTAACTCAATTAAAAATGCCATAGGAACAACTGCCATACTTCAAGATCAGCCCTCACTACTGCTGAAATCCTGACCCTGTGATGGGGCAATTTCATACCTGATATTGCATAGCCTGACCTTCGGGAAAAGGATCTGTTTGCTCTCACCACTCTGTATGGAAACTTCAAATGGCCTAGCAGACACTGCACCTACCAGAATGACAACTTTGGAGCTGCTATTTCCTCTTCCAACATAATAATCATCTCCTATATCACAGCCTGCGGCAATCTGGCTTCTTTGCAACTGTATCCAGCAACACCCAGCTAAACAAATGTTGTACTTGGACTCTCTGTTGTTTTTGGAACTAACGAAACCCCCAATTCAACAGCCACCAGCTGGAATTATTGTAGAGCTCTGTCACATGCTCCCAATATCTCTTGCTTCAATAAACATAAAAATCATCCAAATAACGCGTCACCACTTCATGTCCCGACCTCACTTTAAAACGGCAATGCAAGAAAACAGTTTACAGAATATCACACAACCCATTGGAAGTACCTTGTCTCCATATATACATCTATCAAATTGTATGCCCAACAAGGAAAAATTAATAGTGTGTAGCCGAAGCAGCCAAAACCCTGAGCTTATATCACATTTTGCCAATTCCGTACCTACCCCAAACCTCTTCACCAACTCAACTGCAACATCTTCTGATGCAAATTGCTGAGTCTTCCTTAGCAATACAATTGTTAACCAGTGCACCCTCAGGCCATAAAAAATGATGGATCATTCTGAATTCTCCTGCCACTTTCTTAGGCGTCACTTCCAATGGAGATATCCTCAGGTAATGTAATGGCCAATGATAAAAAGGCCCTGCTATTTTCCCTTCTGCTGCGTTTTTACCCAACTGCTCCCTCATTACCTGCGGCATGTCTGTAGCAGATAACAAATTGTTTGCAAACTTCCTCTGTTGTGGCCCCGGATACCCCAGTCTGAAACCCTCTTGAAAACCCCATTCAAGCAGCACTGCCATCTCTATGTCCGGGTAACAAGTTAGCCACAAAATTAGCTACCCCACCTTAATTGGTGTAAAAGCCCTTGTTACCAGGCTCTTGCTGTTCCCCTTTTCACCATCATTGGCTGACGTGTGTCGGGCCTGCAAGCCAAATGAGTGGTCCAATGCGCCTTCCAGAGAAGATATCATGCTGACCAATGTGCATGCATCAGACAATGTTAACTGGATAATCTCTCTCTGATCTCTATCAAAGGACTTAAGCAGCACAAACAGCAAAGGCAGGAAATGTGCATAGTCTGAACTGGAGAGCTACCAGGCCTCCATGGGAGAACAAGAGAACCAATCAAAAAATGATCCAGATGAGACTGGGGAAAAGGTAACCTTGCACTCAACCTCTCCTTAGAATCCCCAAATTCTGCAAGACTCTGCATTGATCTTGGGAGCAGCCAGTATCTAAGCACGTCAAAGTTCTGAAAGGTGCTTGTTGTACAGGACTCTCATCAGATAGGAACCCTGTTGATGCCCTTTGGTTTCTGTGACCGCCCCTGTAGTGCTACACTAGTTCTATTGTAGAGTGTATGTACGCGTGCTGATTTCACTGCAAGCATGGTATTAACTGAAGTTACCTGGGGTTCCATGTTCTTGGCTGGCATGCTGAGGTCTCTGGGTTCCACTGGTCAGCAGTTGGAGCTTGGAGTCCTTGGTGCTGATGGCACTTGACATGGGCTCTCTTAATATATGGAATAAACATGCAAGATTTATACTCACCTGGCTTCACGCACTTCATTACCACATTTGATGACGAGAATCAACATCACCATTTTTCAAGAGAGCTCATGGTCAGGTGGGGCACGCTGCTGTGTGTATCTCTGCTCCGGAGTCATCTTGGCATTTTTGGCTCTGATTCTATGTTAGGACCGGAGGCTTCGGATTATGCTTCTCTTTCTTTACTGTCAATCAAAACAGCAGCCAATGAGTTTAAAGAAAATGAAAAAACAACTCCCATGAACACCTGTAGTCCGGACTGACCAATCCCAGGCTAGCTCCCCACTATAAGAGTCACCATAACAAAAGTCCTTCCTCTTTCTTTGCTGCTGCGCAGCCACAGATAAGTCCCTTTTATCTTTTCTCAATATCTTGTTTATTGACAATTATTACTGTGTGTTAATCGGGCCGTGGAGCGGGAGCGGGGCTGAGCGGCGCTCGATTTAGGGCTTTTTGCTCTTTGGACACGCTTCCGGTCCTGGCCTGTTCATGGTGAGCCGCCAGCGCAATCGGGGGTTGTTCCGTTTCCCGGTCGCGCATTACAGCTTCGTAGTACACCGTTGCGAGTCCCGCGAGCGTGAGGTTTCTCCTCTTATTGACGCGCGGCAGGTCAGCGACTCCAATAGTCAAATCCAGGCCTCCCTTGGAAACCTTCCAAGCGCTGCCTCTGAGAGCAGTCTGCTCTCTATTTTTACTCGCTTTGCCCTCGTGCATGCGCACAACCGGAGATTCCGATCTTGAATCGGATTTCCATTGTGTGCTGCGCGTGAACTTGGCAAGCATATCTACTGGCCCTGGAATGCCCGACAGGGCGCAAAAACGTTTTAAGGCCTTGCCTAGGAGGGTGATACAGGTGCTCCCTCCACACAATATTGGGACCTATTGAGACAGTGTCTCTGTGACATTCAGGACAGTTTTTTCTGCCTTTATTGGACCTGCAGGGGCTTTCCCCCCCCCCCATTGAACTCCTTCTGTGCTCCTGCCATGGCTTATTTTGCTGAGGAGGATGAATACTATCAGGAAGAGGTGGAAGGACCCTTTCCAGAACAGATGGAGGGAAGACTGGTACAGGCCCCTGGCCACCATGAACACGACTCAGTTAATCAAGCTTTAATTAAACGATTAAACCACTTTACAATGCCCTTGGTCAGTTATGGGCAAAGAGAGTTGATGGGACCTCCACCCTCTGGGTCAAGGATTAGAGAGCCTCAATCTGAGGAAGGCGGGTTTTACCCCAGAGCATCCTTAGGCTTGTTATCCTCTGCAGAAATTCTTTCACAAATGGCAAGTGCGGTCCTTAAAGATCACGAATATGGTCCTGGTCTCGCAGCCGCTTCTGATATATTTCCACTGCCGTCAGGTTCACGCAAAGAACTCTCACAAACTTCGGATTCTCATTCAGATTTGGAGTTCTCTTAGCCCAAGCAACCGGGTAAGCGCAAATGTAAATCTCATCATACCCCAGATGAGGTGGTGTCACAAAACATTTTTATTGTTTGACCCTGAGAACATTATTCACCCCTGCTCTACAGAATGGGTTCCATGTGTGGAAGTGGCCCACTATGTGCAGGATAGACTGTGCAGAAGTTTCAACAAAGATGTGCGCAGCACTTTGCGTTCCGAGTGCCCATGACCCTCTCTGTTGGGGAAGGTGGCTGACACTCCTGAGCTTGACCCCAGTGTGGCTACCTTCTTGAAGAAGTTCAAGAAAGACCCCAAGAAAGGACTTGATCGTGCCTGGAAGGGTTGCCAGGACAAAATGTTAGATCTTTCGGGCCCCATTACACAAATTCTGGAACTAGCGGTCCAAGCTAAAGAGACCAGTACGCCTTTGGATCCAGAGGCCGTTCTTGAATGGGCTCAGAGAGACATTTGTCTCCTGGGAAATGTGAACTGTGCCACGTCCACAGAGCGCAGAAAGTCCTTTCTTATGCACATCGACCCCAAATTGGCAGAGCTTGCTCCTACTGAGCCAGGTTCCCTGGCTAATGGACTCCTTTTTGGAGACATATTCGTTAAGGACCTAGGTAAATATGTATCTACCTTTACAGTGCTAGATAAGGCCCAGTCTTCGATGAAACGGATGTTCAGTGGTGGCCTTTTTACCAGGGCCGGACGCTATTGAGGTCGAGCGCCAGGCCGGGGCTTTCAGCAGACCTCCACCAACTACGTCCCTAGAGACCGCGGCTACTACCAGTCCTACTCAGGATTTTATCCATCCAGAGCCAGAAGAGGTCGAGGTCATGGTTTTAGAGGAAAAGGGTCAGAACGCAATCAAGACTCCTCCGCCTCAGGTGAGAATTATTCCCTTTTCAGAGGTTATCCTTGGGGGGAGATTGGAGAGTCATGTTCAATCATGGGGACGTATTACACAAAATCCCTGCGTTCTGCAAACGGTACAGGGTTTCAGACTGGAATTTTATTCCACCCCAGTTCAAAATCATCCTCCTCTTCCTCTCCTTTTTTCCCAAACAGAGATGCAATAGTCCGCTCAACACCACATCCTAACGGTTTTGTCAGTACTATTTTCTTCATGCAAAAGAAGGGAGGAGGTTTTCGCCTAGTACTAAACTTGAAAGATTTCAATCCTGGATAGTCTATCGCCATTTCAAGATGGAAGGTATCCATCTATTACAAGATCTGCTGCAAGAAGGAAATTGGTTAGTACATCTGGATCACAAAGACGCCTACTTAGCGGTGCCAATTTTCTGTTCGCACCAATGCTTTCTGCAGTTTCTTTGGAGGCACCAGTGGTACGAATTCAGGGTTCTCCCCTATGGCCTATGGGGTTTCACCAAGTTGCTACGTCCCGTAGCGCAATTCCTTTGAGAACGAGGCGCTCGCCTCATCATTTATCTCGACGACATGCTAATCATGGCCCAGTCCAGGGACTTAACCTTACTCCATCTGACCTGGGCGATTCAAATCCTCCAGGATCTGGGATTCTTGATCAACAGCGAGAAGTCAGTAACACTCCCCTCGCAATGTATAGAATTCTTAGGTTTTCCAGTGGATTCTTTGCAGGCCCAACTAAGGTTACCATTGGCGAAAAGGACCTTGATCAGGAGAGTTACGGAAAGCCGTTGCCTCTCCGACTATATCCTTACAGATTTTAGCCCAAATGATGGGGTTTCTTGCTTCATCAATTCAGGTGATTTTTTTCAGGCCCGTTTCATTATCAGGCTCGTCAACGTCTAAAGATTCTGTATCTCCGCAAAGGACTGGCTTATACGGAACAGATTCCGTTATCGGAGGAAGGCAAATTGAGATTATCTGGTGGCTGAACCATATGAAAGCATGGAACGGCAGGGCCATTTTTGCATCCTCGCCAGAGACTGTGATGGAATCGGATGCCAGTTAGTGGGGCTGGGGAGCTCGTTGTGGCTCGGTGGAGACGGGAGGACGGTGGTCCTTCTCGGAGTTGAGTCTTCACATTAATTGTTTGGAGTTGCTCGTGGGAGCCGTTGCGATTCGCTCTCTCTCCCCCAGCAAAGCCTGTTGTTGCATTCTGCTGGGAATGGACAATATCTCAGCAGTGGGATATATAAATCGACTGGGCGGGACCAGATCTTGCATGCTGGCGGAGATTGCCAAGGAGTTTTGGCATTATTGTCTACAGAACCAGATTCATGTGATAGCGGAGTACATTCCAGGTCAATCCAATGTGGTGGCGGATTGGAACTCTTGTTTTCTGAGAGACGACAGCGATTGGAAGCTTCACCAGTCAATTTTTCAGAATCTTACAGAGAGTAGGGGGCCCTGCTCGACAGATCTTTTTGCATCACGCCTCAACTCCCAACTGCCTTGGTTTTTCAGTTGGAGGCCAGATCCCTTAGCAATGGGCTCGGATGCATTCCTTCAGGACTGGTCTCGGGATCTTCTTTATGCTTTCCCCCCATTCTCAATGATTCAGAGTCTCCTTGCTCAGGTCAAAAGACAACGGGCAGAGATCATTTTAGTGACACATCTATGGAAAGCTCAAGCTTGGTTTCCAGTTGCGATGTCCCTATCATATGCACCCCCTGTTCTTCTTCCATTGTTCCCGTCGTTGCTACTGGACCCCTTGAGTCTTCTCCATCCTCTAATAGTGCAAAGGCAATTGAGCCTCATGGCTTGGCGACTTTCCGGAAACGTTGGCAAATGCCGGGAGTTTAAGAAGAAGCTATGTTCTTCCTATCTCAGTCCCGGGCTCCCTTCACCCATAAAAGTTATGAAGCCTCCTGGAGGAGATGGGTGGGTTGGTGCAGTGAACGGAGTATTGATCCCTTGGGGGCCCAGATTTCCATTATTGCTAATTTTCTCTCGGAATTGGCAACTTAAGGTCTCGCCTACAGAACTATTAATCATTTCAGATCTGCAATTTCAGCGGGTCTTCCGCATGTGGATGGTAAGCCCGTTGGAGAACATCCTTTGATTTCTAAAATCCTTCGGGGTATTCGGATGGTTAATCCTCCTCAAACGCAATATTTGGTCCTGTGGGACGTGGATGCTGTCCTTCGTTTTATCAGGTCTTGCTGTCCAATGACGATGTGTCACGTAAGCACTTATCTGGCAAGCTTACAGTTCTTTTGTGTCTAATCTTGTGTAGACGTGTATCGGACGAGAGATCATTGGACTTGAAAGGTAGAGTATTTACTCCCTCTGGAGTTTCATTCACAATTTCTAGACGCACAAAAACTGCAATTAAATGTATTTTGTATCCTGCTTTTCCCCATAATCAGAAGTTGTGTGTTGTACGCAGGAATGTTGCAGGGATGTAGGGGGTCAACTGTTGATTTCTCTGCAAAAACCTTATGGTCCTGTGTCAGCAGTTACTTTAACTAGATGGGTTAAGTGGCTTTTGGGGGAAGCTGGTATAGACACTTCTATTTTTGGCGTTCACTTAGTTTGGGAAGCTATGGCATCTAAGGCGGTCATTACAACATTGGTGATAAAAGCCGCTTACCGCCGTGCAGAAGACCGCCAACACACCGCCGCGGAAAACCGCCACAGCTATTATGACCCACAGCACGGAATCCGCCAAAATTCAGACACCCACACAAGTCCGCCACACCAAAGGTCAGTGATAAACTGGCGAAAACAAATCCTCCACCGTCACGCCAACAGAAATACGCCCACACTATCACGACACACGAATCCACGCAGCGGACTTTCAACCGCGGTATTCCATTGGCGGTACACACCGTCGCACTCAAAATACACACACATCTCCAAAACACCAACACATTGGACAATTCGAAATACACACACCTGCTACACATACACACACCACTCCCACACACCCAATACAATATATAACACACACCCACAAACCCCTACGACCAAAATCAGGAACGAAGGCCAGAGAGAGACATCACGATCAACAATACTAGCATCCACAGGCACACAACACCATCACCCACATAACTTCCACGCACCTCACACTACACACCACTACATATCAGCACACTTATCGCCCCACACACCACCCCACACATCACCTTCACCACCCCATGGCATGGCAAAGACACCCCAGGTTCCCGGAGGAGCTCAGGGTCATGGTGGAGGAAATTGTCTGGGTAGAGCCACAGCTATTCGGATCAGAGGTGCAGCACACCTCAATTGCAAGGAAGATGGAGCTATGGCGAAGAATAGTGGACAGGGTCAAGGCAGTGGGACAGCACCCAAGAAATCGGGAGGATATCAGGAAGAGGTGGAACGACCTACGGGGGAAGGTGCGTTCCGTGGTCTCAAGACACCACCTGGCAGTTCAGCGGACTGGCGGCGGACCCCCACCTCCTCCCCCACAACTAACAACATGGGAGGAGCAGGTCTTGGCGATTCTGCATCCTGAGGGCCTCACAGGAGTAGGTGGAGGAATGGACTCTGGTAAGTCAAAGCTTAACTATTACATCCCCCATCCTACCTGCATGCCAGCACATACCCCCACCCTCACCCCCATCACTCCAACTTCTCACAAATGTCCCAACATCACAACCCACCCATCCCAACACCAAGCCCTGCATGCAACAACAACGCATGGACACACATCACTAAAGCATGGCCACTGCACATACCCATACACACCCCTAAACCATCATCACACAAGGTCCCTCACAGGAATGCAAGCACTGGGGTACACGGACACCCACCCATTGCACACCATGCCACACACAGATGTAATAAACATCCTTTTATATCCATGCAGGACCCTTACCCAACGTCACCGGACAGGAGGGTCCACACATGTCTGCACCACTAACAGAAGAGGCCGACAGTGATGACAGCACCTCTGTCCAACTGGATCTAGATGACCAGCCCGGCCCATCAGGGACCTCAGGACAGTCGGTTCCCCACACCCAGTCACAGACCTCCACAGAGCTTCCCCCCTCTGGAAACACCAGCACAGCACCCACCCAGCGAGCCCATACCTCCGTCCCCAGGACACGTCAATCAGCAGTGTGTCCACCACTACAGGGAACCCAGGCTAACCCACCACCCCAACAACAACAGGGACCTGGGGGCAGTGGTAGTGGGCATACGGTCCAGGGGACGGAGGCCCAGGAACACAAGGGAACTGGGAGGCTTGCTGTGCGACAGGGGGCAGACAGGCCCAGGGAACCCACTCTCCACGAGGCCCTCTCCTCTATCATGGGAGCCTACCACCACTCCCAGGAGACGATAGCAACGGTACTGGCCAAGTTTCAGGAGACCCAGCGCCCGCAGGAGGAACAGTATATGGGCTTCACAGAGGAACTCAGAACCATCAATTTCACCCTGGGCACCATCGTAGGGGTGCTGAAGGAAGTACTCAACACCAGGAGGGACACTGTGGCACTACAAGGGGCCCCTGACACTAGCCTGGACGATGAACTGCCCACCACCTCCGCCGGCTCTAGTGGACAGGAGGCACCGCCACAGGACCACCACACCAGCACCCCACCCCCTGCAGAGGGAGAACCACGTCGCAAACGGTCCCTGAGATCCAGGAACAAGACAGAGAACGATGCCAAGACCCCCGCCAAGAAATGAGACCACCCTGATTGTCATCCTACTGTCCCACTTTGTCACCCTGTCCATCCTTAAACTGCCCCAGCTCCACTTCCTATGCCCATTTGGGCAATGCACCTGTGAGACTAATAGACTGGACTCTGCCATGGACATTCCTCCGCCATCACACCTCACCATTTTGCTACCCCCTCCAATTGTGAGCACTAAAATAAACACCCTTAAAGCACAAAACAATCTGGAGTCAGTCTGTGATTTCGGAATACTGTTTTAGCAAAATACTGTGGCAAATAGCTCTTTCACTTGTAATGTCAACATACCAATGTCACACAACTCTAGTCCATGAGGAATAAAAGCAGATGTCACACTGTGGGACCCAGATCTGTGAAATCGTAAGGGTAGTAGTGTTTAAGTACATGTAGAAGGCAGGTTTGTATTCTTACCTGTGTTTCACTGGAAATATTGCTGGATCACTGAGTCCCTGTTGTCCATGTCTTCTTCCTCTGCTTCCTCGTCTTCACTGTCCACAGGCTCCACAGCTGCAACAACACCGCCATCTGGACCATCCTCTTGCAGAAAAGGCACCTGTCGTCGCAAAGCCAAGTTGTGAAGCATACAGCAGGGCACGATGATCTGGCACACCTTCTTTGGTGAGTAGACTAGGGATCCACCTTTCATATGGAGGCACCTGAACCTGGCCTTCAGGAGGCCGAAGGTCCGCTCGATCACCCTCCTAGTTCTCCCATGGGCCTCATTGTAGCGTTCCTCTGCCCTTGTCCTGGGATGCCTCACTGGGGTCAGTAGCCATGACAGGTTGGGGTAACCAGAGTCACCTGCAAATGGCGAGGGACAACTGTTAGACACACACTAACCTGGAGGGCTATCCCCAGACCCAGACAACCATTCCCACTGACTAGCTTCCAGGTGCTCACCTAATAGTTTCACACGGTGCCTCTGGAGTTGACCCATCACATAAGGGATGCTGCTATTCCGCAGGATGTAGGCGTCATGCACTGAGCCAGGGAACTTGGCATTCACATGGGAGATGTACTGGTCAACCAAACATACCATCTGTACATTCATGGAATGATAACTCTTCCGGTTTCTGTACACCTGTTCACTCCTGTGGGGGGGTACCAAAGCCACATGTGTCCCATCAATGGTACCTATGATGTTGGGGATATGTCCCAGGGCATAGAAATCACCTTTCACTGTAGGCAAATCCTCCACCTGAGGGAAAACGATGTAGCTCCGCATGTGTTTCAGCAGGGCAGACAACACTCTGGACAACATGTTGGAAAACATGGGCTGGGACATCCCTGATGCTATGGCCACTGTTGTTTGAAATGACCCACTTGCAAGGAAATGGAGTACTGACAGCACCTGCACTTGAGGGGGGATTCCTGTGGGATGGCAGATAGCTGACATCAGGTCTGGCTCTAACTGGGCACACAGTTCATGGATTGTGGCACGGTCAAGCCTGTATGTGATTATCACATGTCTTTCCTCCATTGTCGACAGGTCCACCAACGGCCGGTACACCGGAGGATGCCGCCATCTCCTCACATGTCCCAGCGGACGGTGCCTATGAAGGACAACAGCGAGCACAGAGTCAACCAACTCAGAGGTACGTACCCACAGCTTACACAGAACACCAATCATAATCTAAAAAGTGGCCTGTATGTGTGTTGAGTCTAGGCCTAGGTATGTGTGACGCAGTTGAACATGAAGCCATGTG
Organism: Pleurodeles waltl; assembly: GCF_031143425.1. Classification (NCBI taxonomy): domain Eukaryota; kingdom Metazoa; phylum Chordata; class Amphibia; order Caudata; family Salamandridae; genus Pleurodeles; species Pleurodeles waltl. The sequence continues at coordinate 387,540,892 of NC_090436.1, read as the reverse complement.
GGCCCCTGAAATGGCAGCTGCCTGACCTGTAAAGTGGGACAGTGGAATGTGAGGTAATTGCGCTGGCGTTGTACACCGTCGCGGTCGGTGGTCGAAGACCGCGGCGCAATGCTACATTGGTTAACATTGGACCCTATGGGTCCCAGGAGCCAATGACGATGTACGAAGGCGGTGATGGTACGCACCGCAGCAGACGTGACCGCCATTTTCTATCTGTTCAATCACTCGATACCTGATCTTCGACAGGAGAGGACCTACACTGCAAGTACTGCTGTGACCTCGGTCTGGAAGAGACAATGGCTCGAGTGTCTGGTGAAAGGCCCCTGCCTTCACATCGGAGGAGTTGGAGAAACTCGTGGATGGGGTCCTCCCCCAGTACACGCTACTCTACGGTCCTCCAGACAAACAGGTAAGTACACTGGGAGCATGCCATATGGGCTATGCCTGTGTGGAGAGGGGTGGATGTAAGAAGGAAGGGGGAGAGTGCAGCGTGCATGAAACGACGGTGAGTGCATGTGCCACATGGCAAGGGTAGGAATGGGGGCCAATCACTTTGACGGTGCAGTTGGTAATAAGTTTCTCTTCCCCCTGTACAACTCATATAGGTCAGCGCCCACCAGAAAAAATATATTTGGCGTGCCATCGCCAAGGACGTCCGGACCCTGGGGGTCTACCACAGACAGAGCACCCACTGCCGGAAAAGATGGGAGGACATTCACCGCTGGAGCCAGAAGACGGCGGAGGCTCCGCTGGGGATGGCCTCCCAACGTGGGAGGGGTGCCCGTCGCACCATGACCCCTCTGATTTTCAGGATCCTGGCGGTGGCGTACCCGGAGTTGGATGGGCGCTTGAGGGCATCACAGCAGCCACAAGGGGGTGAGTACACTCTCATTCTGCTGATTTTGTGCGCAGTGGAGGGGTCTGGGTGGGGGAGGTGGGCTGTGGGTTTCCCTAGGCTAGGGCGAGTTCCGTAGGCAAGGCCCCTCCATAAGGCAGGCCATGTGGCACCCCACAGCACCTCTGTAGAGTGACAACTACACCTAGTCATGCCCCTGTGTCATCCATGTGTGCAGATGTCGTCCATAGCCTAGTAGGCCATTTCCCAGGAATTGAACAGTGGAGCCCAAGAGCACGGCGTAGTGCAGGGGGCTTCTGTGTCTGTCGTGTCCACCAACGGTAGCGGTAATGCATGCACTCAACATGTCTTTCTTCTGTCGTCGTCCCCCTTTTTGTGGTCTCCCTGTTCTTGTGTGCATTAGCATCATCAGGCGGAGGAGCAGTGGCAGTGGAGCACGAGGGGGCTGCATCCCACATGGCCATGGAGGGCCACACTATGGACTCAGACTTCACCAGTGGGACGGAGGGCGAGGGGAGCTCCACGGCGGGGACAGGAGCAGAGACCAGTGACACGGACTCGTCCTCTGATGGGAGCTCCCTTGTGGTGGTGGCAACATCTGTGCCCCCCCATCTACAGGTACAGCCGCCGCCCCCCTTCCAGCACCACCCTCTCAGCAGCCCCTCAGCCTTTGCCCCGTGCCCGCTCACCTGGGAGGGTGGGCATCACCTTCGCCCCAGGCACCTTAGGCCCTGCCCCAGTCACCCCGGCTGCCCTCAGTGAGGAAGCCATTGACCTCCTCGGGTCCCTCACTATTGGGCAGTCTACCATTTTGAATGCCATCCAGGGTGTAGAAAGGCAGTTGCAACAAACAAATGCATTCCTGGAGGGCATTCATTCTGGTCAGACGGCCCTTCAGCGAGCTTTTCAGACTCTGGCCTCAGCACTGATGGCAGCCATTGTCCCTGTGTCTAGCCTCCCCCCTCCAACTTCCTCCACCCAGACCCAATCCCCTGTACCCCAGCCTATCCCAAGCACACCTCTAGACCAGCATGCACACACGTCAACACACAAGGGAAGCTCAGGCAAACATAAGCACCACACATCCCACAGGCACTCACGCAAGCATCAGACACATGCAGACACACCAACATCCACTGCCTCCACTGTGTCACCCCCTTCTCGTCTCCCTCCTCCCTCCCAGTCTTGTCTACACTCACACCAACATGCACTACCTCTACAGCCACTACGTCCAGCACCAGCACACCTACCACCACACCCCGCTCACGTGCAGTCACCACCCCCACTACCATTCACACGTCCCCTGTGTCCTCTCCCAGTGTGTCTGTGACGCTCCCTCCCAAGATACACAAACAAAGGCACACACCCACCCAACAGCCATCCACCTCACGACAGCCTCCAGCGCATGCACCTTCACCCAAAGTCAGCAAACGAACACCTCCTACAACCACAACCTCTTCCTCCACTCCCAAACACCCTCCAGCTACCCGTCCCAGTGTCTCCCAAAAACTTTTCCTGTCCAACCTTGACCTCTTTCCCACACCTCCCCCACCCCGTCCATCTCCTAGGTCCCGAACTGGCACTTTAGCCACAACATCTCCGGGACCAGTGGTGCCTGTAGTCACCGGAATCTGGAGTGCACCGGCCACCAGGGCAGCCAGTGTGGCATGGAGCCACAGCACAGACAGTCCCCCATCTGTCAAGCATCAGAAGTTGGCCAGTGCCAGGCGGAAGAGGGGGAAGACTCCAGCCCCCAAAGCCGCTCCCAGGGGTACAGGTGGGAGTGTGGAGTCAGCTGCAACACCTTCCAAGGTGGGGAAAGGGCACAAGAAACTCAGCAATTCTGGGAAGAGCAGCACGGCGGGGAAGACCGCCATCATCCCCGCTGCCCAGGAGCCCACCGCCAGCACCAGCCCAGCTGCCCAGGAGGCCACCGCCAGCACCAGCCCTGCTGCCCAGGAGGCCACCACCACCAGCCCAGCTGCCCAGGAGGACACCGCCAGCCCTGCTGCCCAGGAGGCCAGCACCAGCCCTGCTGCCCAGGAGGCCACCGCCACCAGCCCAGCTGCCCAGGAGGCCACCGCCAGCACCAGCCCTGCTGCCCAGGAGGCCACCGCCACCAGCCCTGCTGGGCCAGAGAGGACCGTCAGCACAAGCCCCGCTGGGCCATGAAGGACCGCCAGCACAAGCCCCGCTGGGCCATGAAGGACCGCCAGCACAAGCCCCGCTGGGCTAGAGAGGACCGCCAGCACAAGCCCCGCTGGGCCATAGAGGACCACCAGCACAAGCCACGCTGGGCCAGAGAGGACCGCCAGCACAAGCCCCACTGGGCCATGAAGGGCCGCCAGCAGCTGAGTCACTGCAAAGGAGCCCGCCGCTCCAAGCACCGCTGAACAGGGCACCGCTGTCTCAAGCAGCGCCGTCGCAAGCACCGCTGAACAGGGTACCGCCGTCTCAAGCACCGCTGAACTGGGCACTGCCGTCTCAAGCACCGCTGAACAGGGCACCGCCGTCTCAAGCACCGCTGAACAGGGCACCGCCATCTCAAGCACCGCTGAACTGGGCACCGCCGTCTCAAGCACCGCTGGCCCATGAGCACCAAGGGTACTGATGCTACTGAGTCCGTCACGGGCAGGATGAAGCACTCTGGGCACAATGCCCCCTACAGAACCAGTGGAGAGATCCATCCACTACCTCTGTCCTTAGCAGGATGAAGCACTCTGGGCACCATGCCCCCTCCAGAACCAGTGGAGAGATCCATCCACTACCTCTGTCCTTAGAAGGATGAAGCACTCTGGGCACCATGCCCCCTCCAGAACCAGTGGAGAGATCCATGCACTACCTCTGTCCTTAGCAGGATGAAGCACTCTGGGCACAATGCCCCCTCCAGAACCAGTGGAGCGATCCATCCACTATCTCTGTCCTTAGCAGGATGAAGCACTCTGGGCACCATGCCCCCTCCAGAACCAGTGGAGACTGATATCCACTTGAGAGACTGTGGCTTTGCACTCCCCTGGATTGAACAGTGGGCAACTCACCCACTGTAGAGACTTGAGAGACTGTGGCTTTGCACTCCCCAGGATTGAACAGTGGGCAACCCACCCACTGTATAGACTTGAGAGACTGTGGCTTTGCACTCCCCAGGATTGAACAGTGGGCAACCCACCCACTGTAGAGACTTGAGAGACTGTGGCTTTGCACTCCCCAGGATTGAACAGTGGGCAACCCACCCACTGTATAGACTTGAGAGACTGTGGCTTTGCAATCCCCAGGATTGAACAGTGGGCAACCCACCCACTGTAGAGACTTGAGAGACTGTGGCTTTGCACTCCCCAGGATTGAACAGTGGGCATGTGGCCCCCTCGTGGATTTGGCGTCGTGCACTCAACCGGCTGAGGTGCCCCCCCTTTCCCTCCCCCTGAGGTGCCTGTTTTGTTGCTCTCTGATGCCCCTGCAGTGTTCTCTCCGTCATGGGCGGGGGTCTTATGTGGGCCTCACCCATACCGTGTGGGCCCAGTGTTCCACAGACTTAATTGGAGCACTACCTGGACTACTATGCTTGGTGTATATTTTGTTAATGGTGTATATATATATTTTTGCCTACTTGCTTTTAATATATTACAATGGTTACACTCATTTTCTTTGGTCTTTGCATTCTTCTTGGGGGTGTAACTGTGATGTATCAATATGTATTAGTATGTGTGTTGTAGTGGGTGAAGGTGGGGGTGTTGCGTGTTGCATGTGTGTGTCCCTGCTTTTTCCCTCCCCTGTTTCGTAGGTGTAGTACTCACTGCTACTGCCCTCTGACCCCTGTGACATCCCTAAATCCAGGATTTAAGGGCTCCCCTCAACCCAAGTCGGCAGATTCCCAGTGACCTCACAAGAAAGAAGAAGGACTGCTAAGCTGAAACCTCAGCAGAGAAGAAGGAAGATGCAAATTGACTTGGCCCCAGCCCTACCGGCCTGTCTCCTGCTCCAGAGAACCTGCAACAAGAAAGCAACGCTTCCTGCAGGACCAGCAACCTCTGCCAAGCTCCAAAACACTGCCCTGCATCACAAAGGACCAGAAACTCCCGTGGAAAGTGGCCTTGTCCAAGAAGAAACTACAACTAAGGACTCCAGAGCCTCCCCAGATCCACAAGTCCTGACCACTCTGCATCCGACGCCCACGGCCCTTGTCCAGGTGGTCCAACTGGCTAGAGAGGATCCCCATGCGATTCCGAGCAAGTGCCCACCCTGGGTTGCACACTCCTGGCCCTCAAAATGACGCCTGCAGTGAGAATCCAGAGGACCCCCCTGACCGTGAAAACTCCTGACAAAGATATCCAACGCCTAAAAGTACACTGCACCCAGAGCCCCCAGGCCTTGAAGAACCCGACCACCGGTGCAGCAACGTTCAACAGGCAGACCTCCTACTTGTCCAGGCTGTGGTTTTCCAGAACCGACCTCCTGGACTCAGCCTGCAGCATCTAAGTGACCCCCACTGGGCCCCTTCGTAGGAAAGCATTGGGAGCCCGAAGCTCTGTTTGCACCCTGCACCTGGCTGCCCCTGTACCACTGAGTATGTGTGTTTGGTGCATACCTGTGGCCCTCCCCAGTGCTCCTCTGAACTCCCCAGGTCTGCCCTCCAAAGACACGTGTACTTACTTGCCAGCAGATCTGAAACCGAGTGCCCACAGTTGCCATAGGAGCCCATGTTAAATTTGCCTCAACTTTGACCCCTGCACCCAGCCGGCCCCATGTGCTGGTGGTGGGTGTTTCGGGTTAACTTGAACCCCAACCTGTGGACTTCCTAACCATCGTAGACAGGAACTGTAAGTGTTGTACTTACCTGTAAAACATACTAAATTTCCCCCCCACGAACCCCCCCCGGGACTGTTCTGAAAATTGCACAGTCAACTTTTAAAACAGATTATTGGCAATTTATTCAAAAACTATATAGCTCACCGATTCCAAACAAAGTAATATTGATTCATATGTGAAATATGTATTTATTAATCTACTTACCTGCAACTTGAATCATGCGGTTCTAGAAATAAATTAAGAAAATATATTTTTGCTATATAAAAACCATTGGTCTGGAGTTAAGTCATTGAGTGAGTGTTTCTTTTATTGTTTGTGTGTGTACAACAAATGCTTTGCACTACCCTCTGATAAGCCTAACTGCTCGACTACACTAACACAAAAGAGAGCCTTAGTATTATCTACTTTAGCTTCTGTTAGGCCTCTGGGGGACCCCTGGATTCTGTGCACACTATATCTAATTTTGATATAGTATATACAGAGCCAGCTTCCTCCATCCTCCATCTGCTAATAGAACAAAACTCATTAATTTAGCACACAAGGGGCATTTGGGCATCAGTAATACATGCAAAAATCAGAAAAAGTACTTCTGGTGGCCCTCAAGGGATCATTTCCTGTAGTGTGTGTCTCAATTCTGACAAGCACTGGAAAACTGTTGAGTCACCTTTACATGTTGTTCCCTTACCTGAAAATCCCTGGGACAAAGTTGCCCTTGATTTTGCGGGACCTTTTGAGTTGCTGCCGGGTGACAGGACATTTTTTACTGTTCTGGTGGAATACTTCTCAAAGTGGGTATACCTTGAGTTTGCAGCTAATCCTAATACTATAACGGTAATAACATTTCTGAAAATAATTTTTCAAACAGAAGATGACTCTTCTGTTCTTGTCACCGACAATGGGACACCTTTCACCTCAATGTTAATGCAACAGTTTATCGAATATCATCACATCACACATCTCCAAGTGGCTTTATATTCACTTACATCAAATAGCCTTGTGGAACGACTAAATAGATTCTTGAAAGAAAGCATTCAGACCGCTTTGACAACGGGTGTTAATATAGAGGTGTTCCTGAGGCAGAAGGTGTGGGCTTACCTAACCATACCCCATAGTACCACAGGGGTTTCCCCCTTTATATTATTGATAAAGAGAAAGCCCAGATCTTCTTTATGTCCTGATTGGCTGAAAGCTAATGTTGCAGTGGACACATGGGAAACTGAATCAAGCAAGAGGGTAACAGCCAACGTTCAGACTCGGCAGAACTATTCCAAAGAATGATTTGATAAAAGACTTGGGGACTGATTATGAGTTTGGCTGTCGGACGAGCCAACCGCCAAAGTAACGGAGAGACTGCCACAGTCATACTGGTGTCGTCTCCCTCCCACCCAAGCGTACTACAATGTTCCCACCTGGCTGACTGGAGGGAACATTGTATTATGTGTTCCCGCCAGGCTGACTGGCAAGAACAGTGCTACAATACTGGTCTTGGCTTCTTCAAGGGAGCTGAGCCAATATCGGAGCACATCAGCACTAAGCAGTACCCCACTGTGGCCTGACACCCTGGTGACCCCCTGCAATGCCATGGGCACTGCAGGGACCCCCTTGTGACCCTCAGCACTGGCTTTCCGACAGGCCTTTCCATGGCGGGGTTGCCCACCATGGAAGGCTGGCAGAAAGCTGAGTTGTAGTCAGCCAGGTGGCGTTGAGTTCAGCACTGCCGTGGCTGAGTACGACTCAGACTGCCGTCAAACCGTCGGGAACTATGTTCCTGGCAGAGATGGTGGTACCCTGGCAGGCCCAACTGCCAGGGTTGTAATGTGGAGGTCGGACCTCCTGAAGTGCACTGGTCCGACCATCACCGAGCCACACTCATAATGATGCCCATAGTGTCAAGGAAATAGCACTCAATATTGGAGATTGGTTATTTATTAAGACACACTACAAAGTTAAGAAGGGGGAGGCCAAATTTCTATGTCCCAAAAGAATTGTCAAAGTTTCTAAAGATGCAGTTCTTATTGATGGAGTAGACGTCACTTAGTTAAGGTGTCGCCTGAACAAGCCAATATTTTACTAAATTGTAGACTTGATCATGGTGAAGGTACTCATGATCAAATCGAATGTTCGTGGTGGATTGGCATGCCTGATGGCAATGGCACTTCATCTATAATTGAATCGCCTAATGCTCCAAATGTGAGACCCACTGTTTGGACTGGTAGGCCCCGTTGCAAAGATCTTATAGCCATAGAATCCGGTGGTGCAGAATGAATAACAAACAAGACCTGGATGGTTCAAGTTCCAGACCTGTACGTAAAACCAACTGACCTATCAGGGGTAAGGATTTTGATATGCGTTAATATTGAACTCCAGGAGGCATCCAAGCTATAATCAGGATTCACTTGCACTCTGTGTCACAGTGATGAAAGATGATTAAAAAAAAGAGAAAAAAAATCAAATAAACATTTGTTTCTTTTGTATTTAGCATGTGGTTGAAATTGGTTATTTGTTATATTACCTTGGTTCCATTTGTGCTTTTGCTTTTGTAAAGGGGGTGATGATGTAGTGCTATACTAGTTCTATTGTACAGTGAATGTACCCGTTCTGATTCCCCTGTAAGAACGTGATTAATTGAAGTATGCTGAGATCCCTGGGTTCCACTGCTCACAATACACATCCTGCCTCTGACCCTGGTTTAGAGGCACTATAACAGTTGTAGTCCTCTGTGGTTTGCTGCTCTTTGAGAATAATTGAGCATCATAACTCAATCTGTTACTTTCCTTCTTGTTTTTAATCTTGGTCTTCATCCTTTTGTACTGATTAAAATTATGATGTGTATTGTGAGATGAATAACCAATTTTAAGTATATTTTTTTCTCTGTTCTCTCCTACGTGCGCTGGTGCTTGAATGCAGGCATCTCTGTCTGTATAGTTTGAACCCACCAGCCACTATCAGAGCAGTACGGCTTAGAGCCCCCCTTTCGGGGAGCCCGTCAGGCGTTGCAATGCTGGCCTGGCGAGGAGCATTTCCCGATGATGATGCCAGTCATCCATTGTGATGCTTGAGGGCTCTTGCTCCTGAGATTTTAGGTTTCCTAGGTCATTAGAGAACACTTGGAACAGTGTACCTTTGTTTATATTACTATAGCTGGGAGACTGTACACAGGACCACATAACCTCCCGGTCCCTCCCCCCTCTTGTAATTAGATTTATATTTCGGCAGACAGGATATCCATCACCGTTGTGATGGAGTAACTCTTCACCAGGATCTAAATCAGGTCCTTAGTCTTTTTTTTGGAAGTCGCAAATCTCCAGCAGGACTAGGCAGTAGCCGAGAAGGGCTCCATGAAACTGGGAACCCTTTATGTGAAGGACAGCTGAACACAATTTGCTACTATAGAGAAGAACATAGCAGGAGCTACCATGATGACAGGCCTACCAGAGATGCACTTTGGGCGTGTAGATGAGCAGGGTGGTCTTAGTCTTCTCTTGGTTCTCAGAGCAGTTTTAAGCAAAAAAGAATGTTTTGGGGGTCACAAGTTTTGGCTATTTAGCTACCTTTAGCACTACTTCTTCTAGGGATCCAAGACAGGAGAGGCACCACGTGGAGGGTTGGGACTCACTCAGGCTGAGCCCAGGTATAAGTTCAAGATACTTGGAACCTTTTCTGTCCCTAAGGCTCTGATCAGGAGGCTGGCCAACTAGCCCTTGGAGTCACTCTAGTAGTCCTGGGCTCAAGAACCTGGCTCAAGCAGCAGGGCTGACGTCTAAGGGTTCACAGCAGGCTTCAAGCAGCAGAGCAGTTCCTACAGGTACAGCAAAGCAGTCTTCTGAAGTACACAGCAGGCCACAGCAACAAGCATGTCTCTATAGTCCTTCCACAGGTCCAGAAAGTGAACTGAAGAGTTGATCTGAGGGTCTTATTTTTATATCGGGTGCCTTTGTGAAGTACAAAGAATTTCTAGAAAACTCCATTTGAAGTGCTTGGAGTTTCCTCCATTTCCTGCCCTTGTTCCAATCTGACTGCATAAACAATAAGGAAGTGCAAAATCCGTTATGTTAAGGTAGGGCACAGGCTATTGGCGTAGTGAGCAAACAAATCATGGATTAAACCCATATCTGGCACTAGGAATAAATGTTTGATTTGTTCAGCATTCGTTCATCATCTGTTCTTTTTGCTTTTGTCACCCTAAGTTAAGGAAGGGTATGCCCAGACATGGGTCCTGTGCTCTCTGTGCCACTGGATTCAAGCTAGGATGGCTGATGAGGAGTGATACCCCGAAACCGGTCCCAGGGTGCTCGTTTCCAGTCAGGGAGGACCTGGCCTGGCAGTTCAGGCTGGACTGTTCCCATGGAGGGCATGGTTAAGACTGTTTTGCATATGGCTAGGTCCAAACTGGGGTGGCATAGTGAGCAAAAAAATGATGGATTAAACCCAGATTTGTGAATGGGATGAATGTTTGATTTGGTCAACATTCCGTCCATTATCTGTTTTTTTTTAGTTTGCCACCCTAAGAGGGAAGAGTATGCCCAGATGTGGGTCTAGTGCTCACTGTGCCACTGGGTTCAAGCTAACCTGGCTGATGAAGGGTGATACCTCAAACTGGTCCCAGGATGCTTGTCTTCGATCCAGGGAGGACCGTACTTTGCATATGGCTGGGTTGAAACTGTGGTGGCGTGGTAAGCAAAATAACAATGGATTAAACCCAGATTTGTGACTGGGGTGAATGTTTGATTTGTTTAGTATTCTGTTCTTCATCTGTTCTTTTTGCCCTTGTCACCCTAGGTGGGAAAAATATTCTCAGTCTTGGGTCCCATGCTCATTGTGTCACTGGATTCAAGATAGCCTGGCTGATGATGGGTGATCCCTAAAACCGGTCCCAGGATGATTGTAACTGGGCCAGGGAGGACCTAGCTTTGCAGTTCAGGCTGGACTGTTCCCATGAGGAGCAGGTTCAAGAATGATTTGCATATGGCTAGGTCCAAATTGGGGTGGCCTGGTGGGCAAAAGAAAGATGGATTAAACCCATATCTGTGACTGGGGGTGAATGTTTCATTTGTTCAGTATTCTGTACATCATCTGTTCTTTAACTTTCTAAAAGTGGCATTTTCAACATTGTAACTTAAACTTCGACTTTACCATTAAAGAGTATTTAAAATTATAATGTATTAGACACCAAATATAAATTCCTTGTCTGTTCCCAATCAAAATTTAGCACTTATTGAATGTAACGCAGTATTAGCCTATGGGAGATGTAGACAATACAGTACTGAAAAACAAATATAGGAGTTTTTCAATATCAGGACATCTAAAACTTAAACATACATTTCCAGCCTTTTAATTACAATGCATTCCTAGTGCCTACCTTAAGAGTGGTGTATATTCAATAAAAAGTGTGTTTAAGGCTCGGCAAGGGCATTATCTTGCCAAGTGAAATTGTCATTTTAAAAATTGCACTATGGCTGCAATGGCAGACCTGAGACATGTTTTGGGGGGCTACTTCACTGGGTGGCACAATAAATGTTGCAGGCCCTCTAATAGCATTTAAATTGCAAGCCCTGGGTGTATGGTATACCATTTTACTGGGGGTTTATGCACAGAGTCCTAAAGCCAGCAAAAATTAATTCTAGAAAATAGGAGAGTAAAGGCAAAAAAATTGGGAGAAACCACCCTAAGCCTCACATATCTAGCATCCCACCCTTTCTCACCTGTTTGTAACTGTTGCTGAGCAGCTGCACTTTGGTCTCCCTTCTCTGCCTGTGACTGTCTGCCTCCCTGTTCAACTTCCATTGGTGCATCTGGGAGTTCCGACATCTGTAATATATTTCTCTTTTCTGACATTTTATTCACCACCCTTGCATTACCATATCCACTCTTGCAACTTTCAGAGTCTCTTGCCATGCTGGGATCTCTCCTTCTTCCAGTTCCTCTTCCTCAGCCCCATAATTCAGTTCCATCACCTCCTCCTCGTCTCATTCGCTTCCCCGAACACCACTCACCTCCAGACATTTACCATACTCCACGCCACCATTATTGGACTTGACCTTCTCTGTAGTGTCACCCCCAAACCTTTTGCTTTTTATCCTCCACTTTTTCCTGAATTTGTTTTTGTTGGCCTTAGGACTACGTGCATTTTACAACTGCTTGCCAGTGCTAAAGTGCTTCTACTCTCTCTCCCAAAAACATGGTAAAATTGGTTTATACCCAATTGGCATATTTAATTTACTTGTATGTCCCTTATAGAGTGGTATACCATATACCCAAAGCCTGTACAATAAATGCTGCTCGTGGGACAGCAGCAGTTATTGTGCCACCCACCTATGTAACACTATAAAATGTGTCCCAGGCCTGCCATTGCAGCCTGGATGTAGTGTCACACTGCCACGTCGACTTAGCATTCAAACCCCCTTGCCAAGCCTTAAACTCCCCTTTTATTACATATGGCATCCCTATGTTAGGTCATAGATAGCTCATAGGGCAGAGTGCTGTTTCATTAAAAGGTAGGACATGTGATTTTAACTTTTACACATTCTGGTAGTGAAAAGCTCCCAAATTTGTTTTTCACTACTGTGAGGCTTACCTGCCCCGTAGGCTAATATTGGGGATTCCTTATTACCTTTATTAAACTGTAATTCCTAACTGAGAGGATGTAGATATGTCATGTTCGGTACCTATGGAATTGTAATGGCAAGCCCTATTTAATGGTAAAGTTGGATTTTGCATTACAAATTTGAAAATGTCACTTTTAGAAAGTGGACATTGTCCTGCTCTTAGCTGGGGTGGGAGGCCCATGCGCCTTCAGCCTGTCTTGGGTCACATAACTGGGTGTAGCTGACAGTCTTTGTGAATTCCTCCAAGACGGTTATACAATAGTGGGATTAGGTGTGCCTCAATGGACCATTAACTGACTTGATATAGGGCGGAGCTGAGCACTGCCCCACTTTCACCTGAATATGCTGTGCCCTGTCTCCTCACAATACACCTAACAACCCTGTATTGTCACTGCAGCCAGGGCAGGAGTCTGGAAATTCCAAAAACTTCAAAGAACCTTTCCAGAAACGTCTCTCACCTCCTATGAGCAGGACACCAGGCTATAAAAATAGGGCTCTCAGACCCAGTTTTCAGTTCACTACTGGACATGTAGCAGGACTTTCACATGACTGCCTCCTGTGCACTCTGCAAGACTACTGCTTCATTTGGACGTATTTGCTGCCTGGAGTCTGCTTAAATCCTCATAGGTCAGCCCTGCATCTACAACTGCACTCATAACTTCTAATAGTGACACTAAGGGTAGTTTGTTAGTCTCCTGTTCAGAACCACAGGGGCGTTACAGGCTCCCAACATCTTGAAGCCGCACCTAGACCCAGCTTGAGTGAGTCTGGAACATCCAAGTGGTCTCTATAAGCTCCTGCAGCCTTGGTTGTGGTGCTAAAGGTGACCACATGTCTGCGGTTGGTGCTTTTATCTTTTAGGTACTATTTTCTAACCTTAAACTTTAAAAATTCATAACTTCAGTTCTATCGAATGGATTTTTACTGTTCTGGTGTCAAATGACTTATTAAAATGTACTGTTTTTCAAAATTGGTTTGTAATTTTTCTGGTGTTGGGTTTTCACTTTATTACTCTTTGTGTACAGCATAAATACTTTACACATTGCCTCTAAGTTATGCCTGACTGCTGTTTGTGCCAAGCTACCGAGGGTTAAGCAGAGGTTAACTTAGTGACTTTTTGTGGTTCACCCTGCAAGGGAAAGTAGTTGTTGCTTCACCAGGGCTCACATCCCAGTCAACCAACAACCTAATTTATCACAACCATCAAATGTTTTACATTCTATACTTGGCTGGATCTGTGGTAGTCTGTCTTATTCATCTTGCAAGGTCGGGATGGCCTCACCAAACCTCACCCTCTCTTCTGCCCGGTGTGTGCACTTCACACCCCACCTGGTCGGCTGCTGCTCTCCTTGCCTGGTCTCTTCTATCAAGTTTAACCTTGGGTTGTCCCTAAGGCCGCCCCCTACCTGAGAGAGCTATGATCCTGTTCCCGCGCTTGTGAAAGTGATGGTAAGCAGGCCAAAACCACAGCCACCACGTCATTAGCTGCTTTCTACATTGGCAGTGAAAGGCTATCCCACCCCGGATCAAGCAATCCAGGCCTTATCAAGTCATCCCTTCCAGCCACTTACAGCCCATCCCTCACCATGTTTGCCGTTTTAGCCCCAACCCATAAACACCAACTGCAATTCAAGGATTTATGTACAGACTTTTTCTAAAACCCAGGCGATGTAAGAATTACACCTACCAACAAGGAGAGACAAAGTGCAGCCTACCCTACAGTGTCTGCAGGACCACAGCATGCCTTACAATGCCCTTCCCCGCTGAGAGTGAGCATTAACGACGTTAAGACCCCGCCTCTGCACATAAATTCACTAATCATCCAACACGCCATCCCCGGAGATAGTCTGCGCCATTCATTGGAAACTTCAAGTGAGTGGACCCCTGAAGGAAGGCACCCCAGTGAAGCCCCCTCTATACAGCGTACCCCCCACGAGAGCGGGACTCCTTTGCTGCCGCCGCTTTATTGGGACTGGAGGGTCCCTTCCAATCAGGGGGCCGGAGCGCAGCCCACCGGGATCCGCCCCGCTCGGTATAAAGGGAGGGTCTAAAAGCACACGCCTTCTTTCCTGTCTGCCACACCGGGACTGCGGGTTTGTGAGTCTGTCAGCTGGCGCGCAGGATGGCAGCGAAGAAAGTAAGCGAGTCCCTGACTTGAGGGGTGCGGGTGCCCACCAACCCTTCGAGCGGCTGTTCGGCGCGATGGAAGAAGGGGCGCCCTTTCCAAGTGCGCGGGGCGGCAGGTCGGGTTGGAGACGGGTGGTCTGAAAGTGCGCAGAACTGGCAGATCAGTGGCTCGTGGTGTTTGTTTTGGAAGGCTATGCACGTCGGTGCAGGGCGCGCCTTTAAGATGCGTCCTCGGCTCGCGGTATTCTAGATACATATGTTCCTCAGCATTCAAAAACATGCTAGTAAAACATTTTTCATGGTAATTATTCTGTTATCCACAGGGGCTGTTTCACAATTTTGTAGAAGAAAACTTCTGTAATCTCCCCTTTTGAACTATTATTCTCCCTTGGAGCTGCAACTTCATGTCAAATCTATTTTACAATTTATAGTGTAACTGTGATAATCTTAATTTATTCTGTAGTCCTCCTAAAGCTCATTTAGTAATAGCACGCGTGTTTTGCATACACCTCTAGGGCAGCGCTCCGCGCGCAGCCTCGGATCCCAGCGTGGCACGGACATAATCAAGGCGCATTCCTGCTTCGCCGCGGAGGGGCGCGACTCCTTCTGGAGATGGATAGTGGGAGGCGATAAGCGAGGGAGCTGACGCCAGGTTCCTGCATTTTCTTTCCGACCTCAGTTTAATCTAGTCATAAACTCGAAGTTGACGAAACTCTAAGTTGACGGAACTCCACATGCCTGTTCAACATGTTGGTATTGGAAAGTGTGCTAGCTCTTCACTGGGGCGATAAGGGGCTCCCCCGTCCGTGCGCGTGGGACGGGGGCACCAGCCCCTGACTCCGTGCTCTCTTCCGCGGAGGACGACTCGCGTATGCACTTTAGCGGCAACACCTCTCAAATGAAGCGCAGACAATATTTAACGTTAATGCGGCGTTGGCGAGTATTGCCTTTCTGAATTCTAAAATCTGTTTTTAAACCGATCCGTGTTTAAACATCGGTTTGGTAAGGTTCATGCCACTCCTATCCGTTGTCCCTGATGTGTAGAGACGTTTTGAGTCATGGACAAAGTGGGCAATTGCCCAACCCCCCACCCCCCCATTGGCAAAGTTAACTCTTATTTATCTGTATATTCTGTCTTAACCTCTGTAATTCTGTCTAGCTCTGCCTGTTTCTCTACGTGCTGTCATTATAAGGATTTCTGGGGTCCCGGGCAAAATATTTAATCAGTTTGTGTGACCCTGTTCAAGTCTGATACATAATTTTGTATTGATCAGTTTAATTGGGGCACAAGTTAACATGAAACAAGTAATTACATATATATTTTTTTAATCTGCCTCTCGCAGGGACTGCCAAAATATCTTGCCTGTAGCCCCCAAAAATCCTTAAGACGACACTGTTTATGAGTTTTAAATATGTTGCATTAATATTAATGTTTTTAAAAAATGGGTTAAACGAGTAGGGCACACAGCTCTTCATTTTGTAGAACAAAATCTGTTCGTCATTGGGTAAGCACATATTTGCAGTTCCTGTGTTGCACTACATGGCAGTTTCCCAAGGTAAATGGACCCTTGTGGAATGTACTACTGCAGTATTCTTGGAAGCCTGTCATTCACAAACCCTCCCCACTTGACCTCCAGCTCGATTTGCAGTTTGCTCAACTGTCTAGCTGGGGCTAAATTAAAGTGGAGATTAGGAATGTTATCCCTCCGGGGGGGTAGTAGGTATAAGTAAGTTATATTTTGTGTTCAGTATCTACTTTGAGTACTTTTTTAGGTCTAAGCCATAGGTCCCTGCAAGCTTTATTCAGTGGACAAAAAGTATGATCTGTGGAGTGCCACTGTCTTTACTCTAAACCTAGTAGTGCCTAGGATCAGGCCCTGTTAAGGTAGCAAGTGCTTTAAAAATCCTTGACAAATGACTCCTCCTGCCCCCCCCCCCCCCCCCCCCCAAGCAAGGTATGCATTTCATCGAGGTGGTCAGACACAAACACCCCACCTCCATCACAAGACATTGAACAGTGAAAGCTGTAACCATGGTGGTATGAGACGTTACATTTAATCGTGAGTTTACCACTTAACCTAAGATATGGGACCAGTATAGACTTTAGTACAGATTTCATAACTAATCTCTTTTGGTAGAGTATTATGGGTAGTCCAACTCTTACCATTGGAACCACTCAATTCTTGTGTAAAGAACAAGATAACAAAAAATGGAACCAGAAGCTGACCTTGTAATACTGTATGCTCTTGGGTTATCACTTGAACATATTGCTCTGCTTTTTAGAACTTAACACTACACACTGGTAGTAAGTGCTTGATAAAACGATAAGACTATCTTAATTCTCTCTTGTGGGGAGAGATCATCCAGTTTAATTGTTCACTCAATAAAATGATGTATTGAGAGCGCTATAAATCTTGGCACATTGAGTCCTGTGCTGTGGTGTTGGTAGTACTGCTTTACTAGTTGTTTTGATGGTCAGTTCAAATCTTTCCTATGCTTTTGTCCTCTTAATTGTCATTATGTGCTGGGGTGGGGGGAGAGACACTAAAAGCTTGAGCCTGACTCCGGCTCAGCTCATAGTTCTCTTGTATCCTTGGGCCGGATAAGAGCCAAGTATTCAGTCTGCCCACCAGGCTCTAACCTCATGCACCAATAATTAGACAGAACATTACCTTTTGATGTAATCCACTAGACGGAAAGCGATACCATCTAGTGGCAGAACTGTATAATGTGAAACCTGGGAAGAATCTATCCTGGCTTTCAAAATTGTCTGATGCTAGGCCGCTATTTTTTCACGTTGCCTCCCCTTTCTTTAGCACACAAGAACACCATGAAATAACTTTAGGATAAACGCTGTGCGAAACTTCTTGTTATTATTAAACTATAATCCTATTCCAATGTGTAATTATAATCTAGGTCACATACAGAATGCACATAACTGACATACCTCTGATTTCACTTATGCTATTGTTGTCAGGAAGATTATGGCATGAAAGTTACTAAGCTCTAGTTTTTGAACTATCACTTAAAAAAAAAAATGAATTTCAGAGCAGTGATATAAACTGCACACAAGTTAGCAGCTTCCGCCTGTTAATGAAATGCATTTTTTGGAATTTTGAAGTCATATTTTTACACAATTCATTCTTTAGAATGAAACCTTTTCTAAATATTAGTGCAGAACCTTTGCTACTCCTTTCACTTTTTTAACATGTAAATAAATACTTGCTAGTTGAACATGTTCTGAATACCTTTGCTAAATAGTCAACAGGGCCCTATATGCAAAGGACAGAAAGGCCACCCTCAGTCGTACTTTGTGTACCTCTCGGGTCTCATCCTACCAGATACCGGTTGCAAAGGCATATTGGGGACATGCAGAAATCTAACCTGGGAATGCATTTCCCCCAGTAATTTATTATTGGCCTTGTGTTGTGTAACTTGAATTCGCTTGGGTTCTGTTTGCTGGCGTTATTTTCTTTGAGACATCCATCATGTCTTTGCCACTTCTGTGGAACAGAACTGCTTTACTGGCCTTTTGATACTATGAAGTACATAGTTCTACTCATGCTTTAGAGAACTGCTTTTTTATCTTTTACGTTAAGCAGTCCATGAGAGAGTGCATGTATTTCCCTGCTTTCTTCCACTGCTACTTCTCCACCGAAATCCGTGCACCTTTAGCTCCAGGACATATAAGGCTACTTAGGAATGGCACAACACTTCAAGCAACTCTCGGGGTGGTTTTATCTAAGCTAATCGCATTATGTTGTAGTTTTTTTTTTTTTGTTAAACTCGTAATGTTTTTTCTCTTTATGTCAACTCTTAAAGTGGGGGGGTGGGGGACCGTATGCCACCGAGTGGTTGCCTCTTTGAAGAGGTACTCTGTGGCGAATGGGGTGGTGGGGCCATCTTTAGGAACAAACACTGCTTTGGTGGGGTCACTTGCTACCCCAGATAACCCGACTAGGTGGTTTCTGACACTGGGACCTCAGGAATTTCTACATTGGGTGATGTCATGCAGGGCACCATCCTGAAATCATATGGGGGGGGGGGGCTGCAGTGGGAATACCACCTGCATTGGAGCCAATTCCACTGCTACCTTCAGCTCAGTCATGCTTTCACCCCCTACATACAATATCTCACGGATCTCTCCGAATTTAACCCGCTCAGGGGCAGACTCCTTCTGGGAGACTTCGACTCGCACAATCACACAGATCTACTGAACCCTAGTTAATAATAGTAATGACACTCTACCGGCCCTCAGTGCTGCCTGGGAGCATTATCCTGAAGCATTAGATAATGACAATTGGACAGAGGCCCTTGGGGCTCTCAGGAAGGCAGTGGATTCTACCCACCTCCAGTTTAAATACTTACATAGAGCCTACTACACTCGACAACTCCTGTGGTGGATGGGTCTGGTGGCCTCACCCTGCCCCTCGGATGGGGTAGGGGGCACCTTTCTGCATTCTGTGTGAAACTGCACTGCATGAGAGGTGTTCTGGCAGAGAATTCCTTTGTCCCTGAGCAGTCCTCATGGGTTCTGCCCTGGGATCCTACTTGTCACTGAGGGCATTGGGGACGATAGATAGAAACTTGCCTGGGTCTTACTTTGGCTGAACGTGATATTGCTAAACATTGTAAGGACACATCAGCGCCCTCATTCTCTGCCTGGAAAAGAGGCAGAGACATCTGCATGAGGCTGGAGGTCCCATGGAATGCCTTAAGAAACATAAAATCTGGCAAAGATGGGTGGAATAACAAGGTATTGTGTTGGAGCTGATGCATCCTCCTGACCAGGGATCTGGAGGGGATAGTCAGAGCCAAGGTCCGCTCAATGAGGATGGACGCCTGGCAACTGATATGTAGACGCCGGCTGATAAATAGTCATTTTGGAATTGGATGGGGAAGGGGTTTCAACATGTGCAAACTGTTTTTTTGTTTATTTCTTCTTTGTCTATCAATGCTCTGCTCCTTCTACCTACATGCATTGCTATATGTATACCCAAGCCTTATCATTCCATACGGCCTTTTCTGCCGTGTATGTACATTAAAATAAATAAAATGTGTTCTGGTGAAAAAAAATCTTTACTTCATTATAAGACAGCGGACTAATGAAAACCAATCTTGCCAACGGCAAAGCATCTTTGCGTTCCCAAATCGCGTGTTGAAAAATTATCCTGTACCGAAATGTGAAGCATTTTAAATTTTACAAAAGCAATGCAAGGCCAGCGAAGTGGAGGGAGCAGTGCTCCCTGCCTCAACATTGCCCCTAATTTACCGTTTGGTGGCGTTTCGTTTTATTATAACAGGTTTTCAGGTCTCAGTGCAGCCGTTTGGAGATATCCACTCAAGGGCCTCGGAGGTGCCAAGTGACAAAACAGCCGCGAACAAGCACCCCAAACCATATAGGTCTACTGTGGTTTTTTTATTTTTTTATTTTTTTTATTTCCTTCTTACTTCAAGAAGTGACCAGCATAATTGGCGTTGTGTGCGACATGTTTCCAGTACACACAACGAAGTGCGCTTTTGACAGTCTTCAATTCAATTGTGTGTATATAGACTACACAAAAAAAGGCAAATTAAGCACACGGGCACAACGAGCACCAGATCACCCATGGTCAAAATGCTAGCCAATAATTATAACGAACCTCTTGAGTCACAATAGTTTCCTTTTAGAAATCTTGAAAGTGTGCCTATGTTGAAGAAACATGCCATTGCCGCCATACTATTCACTCCACAGCAGCCCTTCAAGGAGTTTAAAGCGGGTTAGAAAATACCAGCTATAGTCCTACTACCTACCGAAAATGATTCCAGTGTCAGTCGCGTATTTTCCTTTCTTCAGCTTTGCACAGCCTGTTGTGTTTCTGGGTTGAAGCTGCAACACTGTCCTGATTTCACTAAACTGAAAAACTAGTGCTATTATTTTCGGGCTTTGAGGTTAATGAGTAGGGTACTAAATGCAGTACAAGCTCTTTAGCAGCACAGCTTTTAGGAAACCTCTTTCGTCTAGGCCGCCTGACAGCGAAGAGATCATCATTGGGTATCTTTAAGACCGCTTTCAACCTTTCTGTTAAACTTGTTTTGGACAATACCAACACTGACTGGACTTTAGGTCAGCACATTGTTCAGGATTGGGCGAGTTCTTGCCAGTCTTATTGGTTTGCTTGTTTTATGCCTTTGCTGCCTTTACTTTTTCTTCTTGTTTGTCCCTTCTTGGAGAATGGCTTTTTAACCTCATTTAGATTGGATTACCTGGATCCTTCCATTATAGATATTCTGAGGAAGTACTTTTATCAGTTCTTCTTGAAAGTACTTGTTGTGTGGTGTGGGTTTTTTTCTTCTTTTTTTTTTCTCCTTACTAGTTTGCCCCTTCTCTGCACTCCCATTTACTTCGGTTCCTTTTCTCCCCGTAATTCCCCTCCTGCCTCCTTACCCCCACATCTTAGTCTTTTTTTTTTTTTTCATTTTTAAACTCCAACTCTTTAACTTCACTTCCCTCCACCCACATTTTTCTTAATTTACTGCTCCAACGTTAGTGTGTGCCATCTTGAAACAGCAAATTAAAAGTAATTGGAAAACGCATGTTTAATGATTACAAAAAAAACAGCGCATTTAGCTTACTTACTAAAACTGTCATCAGACTTGATGTAGTTCTTCCAGCAGGAAATGTAGTTGTCATATTGCCTTGGCATTTGAGTACTTTTGATAACTTTAGGAGACTACTAGCCCTCAAATGACTAGTCTTGCAATGATGCTATAGTAAAGGACCTTAACTCTTAGGATAAGGTCAAAACCTAAAATGTTTTATGGGCTTGGTGCTCAGGGGGATTTTCCATGGTTAATTTAATATTTTCTTGGTGTCTATCACTGCAGTTGTAAGCGTTGCACCATTGTTGGTTTTAACATATTATTTTGTTGGTTGCTTTAATTCTTTCACAATGTTACTCTCTTCACACAGGGTATTCTGGCCCGTCTGGATGCTGGTGAAGTAGTCATTGGAGATGGCGGCTTTGTGTTTGCATTGGAGAAGAGGGGTTACGTGAAAGCTGGACCATGGACGCCAGAGGCTGCAGTGGAGCACCCAGAAGCAGGTTGGTTTCCTGGGAATTTTGAACCACCACTACAATGGATTGCACTACAAGGTTTTCTGCTCTTGAGGGGCAGAAGCAGCATGCTGACTGTAGAGTTCTTTCCGTACTAACCTTTCCCACCAGTTGTAGGCTGTTGGCTGTCACACTAACTTGTGACTACCTAAATTGCTTCAAAGCTGCAATAAGTACCAGAGTGTACGTACTCCCAGTGCCTGCCTTCTACTTCACCATGGCTCCTTAATGTGAGAGCTGCTGATGTACACTGTTAGCCTCTTTACTTTCAGGTAGGAGTTTGAAGAGGTGTAACTGAACAATTTCACTTGGGTTATAAGTGTTCTTGGGTGAGTGTCAAGATTAGTGGGAAAGCAAGTTGACATGTAAGAAGCAGGTGGACAAGCTCATGTTACACTAACTATGGACGTGTACACCCCAATGGTCCTAAAGTAAGTTCACCAATCGAGTGACGTGGTAGATTACTTGTAAACCCAGCTGTCAGTATAACCAGATTCTTAAGAGTTTTGGTGTAGAAGCTTGGATGCTGCTGAGGTGTAAACTTGGGCGCAGGGTGTCTGCTACTAGTTGCTCTTAAGGGGGAGTGGATTTGCTGGCATCAGTTGCTTTTGCCTGATATCTGAATTTCAGCCTTGTGTTGAGGTGTCTGCCCTCATGGAGCCTTTGCATTGTCTAAATCAGTGGTTCTTCACCTGTGAGCCTGCTACCCCTGGAGGTCTGCATGACAGTGCAAGCATTTTAGATGCATTGCAATATGTAAACTGAAAATATTAAATGTTTTGTAAGTATAATAAAGTAAAAATGAAGTTAGTGTTCTCAGATTGATTCGTGGGAACAGTACAGGTGCATGCAACCTAATGAGGGATTGGTAGCCTCTGTTCTTGTACTTAACTAAAACACTCAAAGTGGGGATCTCAACTGCCAGGAGAGGGGAGGTGGCGGGGCTGGCAGCTACCAGGTCTAATCCTATTGAGCATTTCAAAGTGGAGCCGTTTGTTGCAATTAATGTACATTTGGTGGCTTTATCTTCAACTTCTGTGTTTTTGTGTGAGATTGGGAAAGGCACAACAGTGGGTCGGCAAGTGTATCCAGTTATTGCTGCTTCATGGTGCGTTCTACAGGGTGTACATGGCATAGCTACTAATTTTCTACAAGCCAGCCTCCAACGCAGTTTCTTTGCTTGTCTGGACCTCTGCCCCCTTTTAATAGACTGATTAGTGCAGTGTTTAATTCTGGTTTCAGTTATATGCTTGGCTTCCAGTTTTCGCGATTGACTAAACATCAGTAGCCTTTGTCATGGCTCTTTTTTTTTTTTTTTTTTTTTTTTAAATCTGTTTAACTTTTGTTATATAGTGCAGTGTTTACAAGCATGATCATGATAGTACAGCAGGCTACATTATTGGCTTTAGTCATTCTGTGTACATCTTAATACTTTGGTAGGTTAATCGCCTTATCAGATTCCAGACGAGTACAAGTAAACATTTCGTTTCTGCATTGCAATAACGACTAGAGGGGAAAAACAGAAGGAAGCAAAGGGTCACATTTTTGAGGCTCTTTTGGGCGTCGGAATGCTAGTCAGGACAGAGAGGGAGGCTGTTGGAGAGAGGTGAGGTATTGATCATTGCTCCTATTGTCCAATAGAGTGTCCATGTGGAGTACGGGGGGGGGGGGGGGTCTGTGTAGTTCTGTGCGTTGCAGCTACGGTATTAGTGCATGTTTCGCGCATTTTCCATGTCTGGGTAGGCTTTCTGTTTCTGTTTTATTGTGCTGTTGCTCTTATTAGGTTCTTGGCTCATTTTTAAAATAGTTCCTAGACCACATTTCTGTCTTAGAAGTGCATGACTAAATTGCATTGTAAATGGGACTGAAGGTCCATCTGGAGTGTTTCTCTTTGAAATGGATTTCTGGTTTCTTATTTAGATGGCTTTAGTAGTTTTAATGATACAAACAATGGTGTGGCTACCACTTTGTATACAGACTTACGCGTTATTGGTCTGTTACCTTTAGTGCATTTTCTCACTGTCTGCAGGCATACTCTTGACCAGCTTTTCTGACATGGCCTCTCTTGCAGTGGTCAGTCCATCTCTACACTGGATGGACCATTACACAATTTCATCACCCCCAAATTAAGTGGATAATGGAATCGGTCATTCCCGACCGAGGTTCCTTAATGATAACAATGCTGCCTTTGACTCATGAATTTGCACCCCCCACACACCTCACCTGACCCCCAGAATTGTAGAATGTGGAACATAGGAAGAGGAAGCCAAAACCTAGCTGATAATATGTATACTAATGCCGGTCGTAAAGCCCAGGTGGACCATTCCAATAAAATTGCTAATTCTCAAAGTTAATCGAAGGAGCTTTTAGATATTGTTTAATCCTTCCATTTCCAGCACAAGTTTCTCCCTCTTGTGTTTGTGTCTAACTGAAGACATTTGAAGATTCTTCTATAATGTAGTTAACATGTATTTATTTGGCTGTTTCGGAAGTACCAGAGCAGAGATTAGACGTAAACCATTCCCAAAGAGCAGATACAAGACACCCATAATTTAATCTAGAAAAGTTTGTTATTAGATCTTTTAACTCTCTATAATCACTTGTAGATTTCATAAAATCTGACTCACCTCTATAGCCTCTTCTCTGGAGCAGATGAAGACGATTAATACTGTTGTATCCCTCCTCAACCTACTGTAGCACTTGAGCAAATCTTTAACGAAAAGTAAAGTTCCTTCATGGAAACACCATAGTTAACCTCTCTACTTAACGAAAAGAAAACTTTAGATTATTGCCGTTTTCACTCCTTCCTATCTGTGCCAAGATCATAGAAAAGCATGTTAGCACCTAGCTTTCTTGTTACCAGAAGAGGCTTCTGGTCTCTTACTTGCCTTTGTCTGGATTCTGGCTGGGCTTCAGTAAGGAATCTGATGGTATGTTTTTTTTTTTTTTTTTTTTTTTTTTTTCTTCCAGTAGAGCACCTCAAGAAACTACTTGATTTTGGGGCCACTGCTACCCTCATTCTTCTAGACCTCATTCATGCTTTGACATGGTATCTCATCTGGTTTTGTTTCAGAAAGTGGTAGATATTGGCATTTAGTCCACTCATGTCATTCTTCATGTACGCTGATACTAGGATCATTGTAGCGCTGAGTGCAGAGAATGAGGATAGGGTGGCCAATTTCCACCGGTCTTGCAGATTCTTCAAAATGGAAGACTCCATTTTCTCAAGCTGAATG
The DNA here is from genome assembly GCF_031143425.1 of Pleurodeles waltl. Taxonomy (NCBI): domain Eukaryota; kingdom Metazoa; phylum Chordata; class Amphibia; order Caudata; family Salamandridae; genus Pleurodeles; species Pleurodeles waltl. Next base: position 387,516,168 of record NC_090436.1, on the reverse strand, counting down.
GTGATAAAACAGATCTTTTGGTTGGCGAGTGAGAATCGCCATCTCTGGGGCCCCAGGGGTGGCCTTCTGATCTTGGAGCCTTACCCACTCCTTCTAAAGCAGTCAAGAGCCTCTGCTTCTGTTCGATCAACTGCTTCTTATGGATATCTAGATTTCTAAAATTACTGCCCACTGTTTTTGGACACTTAAACGTCTTAATTCTTGGGCTGTTAACCATATCTGCTCAAAAGGGTGATTCAGGCTCTGATTACATCCAGGCTGGATTATGGTAACATGCTTGTATTGAAGTGCTCCAAAGAAACTTCAAATTGTACAAAATTCCAAAGCACAGTTGCTGTGCCACGTGCCCAAGCATGTTTTGGATGCTTCTCAGCTCTACTTAAATTTCTGGTACAGTGGTATCCTAAGTGTCCTTTACGCTCAAATCCGTTCTTAATTATATCTCTGCAAACTTGCAACAGGGAAGAATTTCTGTTGTGCTTGCCCCTACTCCTTGGAACTGTTCCGTTAAAAATCCAAACATGCACCTTGCAGGTGCAGGGGTATTGGTTAAATATCGATTTTATGAAATAATGCTTACCAATTCATCAGGGAAGAAATACCAGCGGTCAGGCTAACAGAACTTGAATGTAAATGAGATTAACCAGGAGCTGCACATCAATCAATGATTCATCGGTTTCAGCTGTCCGTTTTCAGTCGGTGAGTTGGTGTGTTCAAAAGCTTTATTCATAAATCATTTTAGTTTCTTTTATCGAACTCTGCATACAATATTATCCCTATGAATCACTAATCAGTCTTTCTCAGAGAAAGTGCATTAAGCATGTTCCATAAAGGAAAAGTCCTCCTTCTAAATCTCAGGATGAATTTGAGAAGAATGAGATGCCAGTCAGAACCAATAAAGGGCTCCAAATAGAGGTTCACGCATAAAGGGTCAGAATCATACTATCAATTCTCAAAGCAGAACCTCTTATACAGAAACTCCATCTCAGAGCAGCATAGGTTTGAGGGGAAAAAAGGGCTGGGTGACTAGGATTGAGCAAGGGGGGGGGATCCCTTGCAGTATCTGAGAAAAGTCTTGGAGAGTGTTGGGGGGGGGGGGGGTATGGAGGGGGTGGTGAGAGAGTGCAAAGATGGCGCAACATGCACCAATTTAAACAATCCTATCTGGACCTTTGCAACATGTCATCTTCCTTTGCATCAATTAATCAGCTTTTGGTGCCCTCATGGGGTGAGGAACATCTTGTCGTCTCATCGTAAAAACAATAGTCCAAAGACAAGTGTTTCAATGAATCATTGTTATCCAAACTTTGTATTACTCTGTAAGGTTTCACATCATTGGCTCTGCTTAGAAAAACTTCAGTTCATGGCTAGGCTTTTACATCAAGTCGCAAGCTGCCTATTGACTTATCATAATCTATTGTTTGCTTTGAAACATTTTGCAGACATAAGCTAAAACATTTTAATACATTATATTCTATAAAAAGTCTGTGGGAAGGTTAAAACTAACTTGCATTAATTGGTGTTCACAGCTTGTAGAAAATTTAACACTTCTTCATTTCTGCAGAAAGGGCAACTTTATTCAAGCTTAATGTGTAAATGTGACCACCTACTTTCTACTTGGAAGATTTTACTAAGACTTCAAACAAGAAATGGTTTAAAGGAGTTGACCAAACAAGCCCTATCCCCAATAAAGTTTTCACATGTAGATTGGAGCGCAGGGTACAGCTAAACACAACTACTCCAACTAAATAAATTTGGTTCTGTAAATGACAGTGTGACCACATGCTTTAACATTTGTGTTTAAACAAACCCTCCTGCCCTGGTAGTAATGCTGTTCGTAAACTAAGAGGCACGTAATGGATCATGTTTACCCCTATATGTGGGCTAGATTATTTTTATACATGGTGCAAACGTTTAGTCTATTTAATGAAACATAGAAGTATTTTTATACAGCAGGAACGCTGCGTTGACATATTTGAAGGTATTCTTGTATGTGAGAATGAAGAAAGGTGACTCTGTATACTACGTTTGCCTAGGATCACACAATTGGAGACCCGTTTATGGGTCAAGTACATTAGTTATGGTTGAGTAGCTTATTCAAGTTACTTGACCTGCAGTTCTAGTAACATTTTTATGGTTTTTCGAGGCCTGATAGTGTGAATCATTGACTGTTCATCCCTTATGGAATAATGTAAGGGCAATCTGGGCAGTATGTAGTTGGAGCACAAATGCTGCTAAATTGGAGGATGGTTACAAAAATGTGCAAAGGGGAGAGCAATTGGGAAATCATTATTGTAGCGCACATTACTATTCTAAGGGTGCCACATGTTCACCCAAGTGCTGAAATCTCCCATTCTTAGAACCTAGTTAAGCTGCCAAACAAGATGGTGCAGTTGTAAGCCTGAAGCTGTTATGTCAGAACATGTATGCAATGTGAAGATATTTCAGCGTTTAGCTGTAGCCTGCGCTCCTATCTACATGTGAAAACTTGATTGGGGCTTGTTTAGTCAACTCCTTTAAACCATTGCTTGTTTGAAGTCTGCATTTTGTAGCAGCCCACAGCTGCGTAGGTTTTACATTTTGCTGCAGTGATAAACTAGCACAGGTCAAGCATATGCTGCAGCAAGTGCTGCAAGCTCATGGCAGTGGAGGACGGGAGAAATGGTGTCTCTACAAGATGCCTCTAGTAGACAGGCAATGCAGACACTGGAACACCATCCTCCCTTACTGCAAGATCCTGTCGCAAACTCTAGCAACCTCCAGCATAACATAATTTTCTGGGAATGCATTCAGCCTGTTGCTTGCCATTGGCTTTGGAACTCATGTTTTCCGGCTTACCACTTGATCCCTTTCAAGGGTGGCTCCTCCGTTAGGGCAGAGGAATGTCGCCCAACACAACTCCTTTCTCCCCCCTGCACCCCCCCAAAAAACCCTGTTTATTATACCTTTATTGTAAAGGGGGGGCCTGGGGGTGACTAGCAGTGAGGGGGAACTGCACAGCTTCAGCTAATCCTAGCGCTGCTCTGAGCAGTGTCGGGATTGGCCACAGGGCAGTCTGGGAGCCTGTGCCCGCAGCAGGGTAGCAGATGGTGCGTCAATCGAGTTAAGGTGTGTGGTGCGTTTTCTCCCCATTCCTCCCACACTGCTCCACCCCTTCCACCTACCAACCAAGACCTGTTCTACAGAAACCCAAATACACAACCAAGATGTCTTTGAAAAACAAAAAAAAAATCCCTTGTATAAATCCAAATTATGGGGTGGATGGGCAGGATGATGAAAGCTAGCGCCAGCCTGCACCTGGGTGTGACAAAGGCCAAAGAGGTCACCTACACCCTCACCACACCTTAAACACTCCCATCCTGACCAGTCATGTCACTGGAGTGTCGTGGAAAGCCCCACAACACTGGACTAGCCCAGGGGGAGACCAGGCAAGCCCAACGTCCCCATCTGGCGAGACTGAGCAAACACAACACTGGCACCAATTAAAGGGGTAAAAGGCTGCTTTAATAGAACAGGTTTGGCAAATTAACAAACCACCTTGTCCAAAGGCTTAGAAAACTACCCCACCCCACCTCACTAATGTATAACTACATAACTGCCTAAAGGCCCAACCCCTCCATTCTAATGAAGCTTAACCTCCCCCAATGCCGCCCCCTCCACCCCCCAGGAAATTACACTTCCCAACCAAAATACATTATCTCTTAGCCCTGATCTCCATCCTGAGTTGCTTCCCTTGCCTTAGATCCTTCCTCAATATACCCAACTTCATATTACTCTGCTTTGGACCCACAACCCACCCAAGAATTGCCTTTTTTTTTTAACTCGCCAACCAGGTAAACCTGCAGGTGTTTTCCTGCCTGACCAGAAATACTACTTCAAAAGTTCAAGCTAATCCCAAACTCTTTGACCTAAAAGGTCAGCTACACCACACAACCTGAAATGGAAAATTAGACTAGGAACTTACAACTAGGATTCAAACATAACAATGGTCAATCTTCATGTAAATGAGCTTGAACCTAATGTTCATAACACTGACCTCGATCAACCTATATTCATGATACCAAGCTCTAGTACCCATTCTCCTTGCTTCTGTCGTTGCGCCTATGTGAAAAGTGAGTACCATATTCACTAGGGGACAAACTCAAATTGCCCAACACTATCCTTAAGAATGAGAACCTGAAAATAACCATTCTTGAACCCTGCCCAATTGATTGTTTTTGATTTAGCCAACCAAATCCACCCCCTTTCTTTCCCAGTGACCCATTCGAGCACAATAAGCCTTCCTTACCTGTTCTCCCCAACAATTCTGGCACAAAATGCAGACGTACATCCAAGTTGTACAGAGAGAAAACATAGCCACTTTCCATGCAGATAAACAAATGCTGTTTAACTTGAATAGAATGTCGTTCACCTGTAATAGGATGCCTCCTATCCTATCCAACCGCACCCCATCTCCCTGGCCCATTCCGCAATCTCCAACAGACTTCTTCCTCCATGGGATCATATCCAAAAAATACTTACCATAAAAAGACATAACCGACATCTTACCTGATAGTGACTGCTGAAAAGCACGGAGTCCTTCTGCAACAAAATAAAATGTACCCCATCCTTCCTCCTGTGAAAACAATGCTAAAGGATCATCCACCCTTCGAGAAGCACCTGAAAGAACAAATTCAGACCAGGCTTGCTCATAAATCTAGAAATTAGTAGGTGCAGTGGACTGAATCAATCGCAATATCACTCTCCCAGCGACCACAGATCCCTTACAATCGGTCTTCCGTGCATCTGCTCCCGGTGCTAGCCCACAATCTCTGCCACTGAACGAGAGTGCATCAGCTATATCATTATTCCCACCTGGGTGGGATCACGCCATGAACATAAGGTTACATTTTAAACCTCCCTGGAGAAAAATCCTAAGCAGCCTCCACTTTCTTGTCACTGGCCTTCTAGAAATTGACCAGTTTGATATTCCACATTCAAAATTACACACCTATTAGCCACCTGGCAACCTCATAATACTAGAGCCACTACTAATGGGAAAAAATCTAAAAAGGTGATACTATGTCTAGCTCACTGCCGTGAGATGGGCCAATCCTCTGCCACCCAGTGTCCATCCCAAAAAAACACCAAAGCCATGAGCACCCAACACATCTGAAAAATTGGATCTGCCATAACCGCATTGTCACAACATAGGAATACTTTATAAATGTTACTCACATCGTCAAATCCACTCAAATGCTGGCACGCAGTCTAATCCCATTATGAGGCAAAACGGCACCCTTCACTGCAAAGCTGACTGCCTGCAGACAGTGCCTCCAACTCACCACCCACCAAGCAAAGTTCAAGTGCCCCAGAAGATTGCACCGGTCAACTCCAACTTGTGTTTGCTAACAACTTGCTCCACGAAAGAAATCAACTTGCATACTTTGTCCTGAGGTAAACGGACCTCCATTTTCATTATTTCCAACTCAATACCCAAAAAGGAATGCATGTACCGGGCCCTTCTGAGTCAAGAGACTGAACAGGTCATTGGCAACATCCTATCTATGTAAATGGAACTGTCCGATTGCAAACCCAACAATGAAAAATTATTAACTAGCAAGAGCCTGAAGTCAGATCAAATATCTGACTTGACCTTCTCAGCTCCCACTCCACAGGTCTTAACCAAAGCAATAGCCTGATCCACAAACGTGCAATGTACAACTGAGTCCTTTTGAGCAATAAAATTGACTGATTCACCCAAGGGCCAAGATAACAGATGAATCAATCGAAATTCACCCTGCTGCTTGTTCGGGACCACCCAATTCTTTGCCCATCTTCAAATTCTGGGGCCTTGATAAACTGAAACCTTCAAGAAAACCCCAATACAAATATTTAGCCTCTTCATGTTTTGGCTAAAACTGCAGCCAGTAACTTAATATGAAACTTGATAGGTGTAGGGCCCTTTTCCCACCACTACCACATAGCATTGGACCAACAGATACTTCCCTCTGCAGTTGTGCCTAAATTCCCACTGGAGGCGTGGGCGTGCTCCTCTGTTTAAAGGACCAACAAGACCCATTTTGGGGAGCTTACCATTTCCAAAAGCCCCCACCCCATATTGGGTGGGATGTCCCTGAAAGGGCTTGTATTGTAAAGGTAGACTGCTGGCTTTGTGCACAACTGGGACACTTGGCTGTGTGAAGCCACTGCATCCACAGGTCTCCATCAATCTCGTCCCACTCCTTTTCTGGATTAATAGCTTGTCTGCATGGAACTCATCATACCTAAACCCCCATAGCCCATCTGTGCCCTCCACATCACATCCATGTAGTTAAATAGAACACATTTCCCTGGATGGCACTCACAATACACTTGCAAATATCAAGAAGACAGATGTCCAATTCTCAATCGTAGTGGGTACCTTGGGTCTACGTGTCTGGTCCCATTCCTCTTCTTTAAAACCTTCTTTGGCTTGGACTTCTCTATGCAACAATTTCACAAATTCACCTTTACAAATTCTTTCATCTGCTGGGTGAGATGCACCCCCAAAGGCATCGACATCCCCATGTATGGCAAACATTTATGTTTTGCACTGCCCTCTGCAACTTTTCCTTCATCCTTACCTGAATTCCCGTTACTTGCTGTTAACCCTCAGACTTGGCATCCTCCTTTTGGACTCCCAACAAATCACTTCTGTTCTCCTCAGTTATAGTTTGCACACCAGTATCTTTACTACTGTTGCTCCTGCTTGCCTGCTATCATTTTAACCACTATTACCCACAGCCACTGACACCACCCTGACCACCTTTTGCTTATCTGCCAGTGAAGATGTACCCCAAACCACTGTTTTCTTACCTCTAGGGACATTGCCCACCAAACCGCTTGATGTTCTGGAGCCCCCAGCCCCCCCCCCCCCTTTCCCAAAGTCACGTTGGACTATATTCTGGGCCTCCTTCTGAAAAACGCCAGTGCTTCTCTTGGGGTTAATTATCTGTCCACCTACCAAAGCCTGATTTGTCCCAAAAGTAGTAATGGCATCTACAATTTCCCCTTTCGCAAACAGTTTCTTCATTGGAACCTAATAATTCCTCCTCAAAGCCACCAATACTCAAGAGTCCAGCAACACCCCAGCTAGTGCTCGGCTGCCTGTCATGCTTTCTGCCACCATTGGGGCCCAGTGTCATAAGAAGGGTCTTCCCTGACGTCAAGCAGGTCTCTTCAGAGCCTGCTTTCCCTCTGGACGTGCAACCAAAGGATGCTCAGACCTCCACTGGCATCTGTACTTGTTAGCACCTGCTTCAAGGTGCCATAGACAGCCATGCTCCTGAAGGCTACCCAACCCAGAGGAGTTGTCACAGCCAGGTGTAGTAACGGCTGCCTTGGCCATGAAGACTGACCTCCTGTCTGTGCCTGTCCACTAGAATCTGCCTCTCCCTCTGCCCATGACGTGGTCCAGAAGAGCCACAGTGCACTAAACACATACCTCTGTGAGCCAAACGTGGCCCACTGCTGCGTGAAGACTGAAACATAGGCTTGTGCGCTTTTTTTTTGTTTTTTTAAATTAGAATGAGGTAAGGAGCATGACCACCTCCCGGTTGCACTCTTCTGCTTAAATGTTTTGGCCTGTTAGGGTAGGTGCAGGCCAAAATCACCAGATACACTTTCTTAGGATGCCCTTTTGGAGTGTTTCCATCCCACCCATGCCTGTTCCAAAACACCCTCCTGTAGAAGATTCTCCCTCCTTCCTGCAAAATTAAAGCTTGCACTACTCTATTGGCCGTAGCCATAATAATCGGCCAAAATAGTTTGAAATTACTATAACATGTTAAATACTCTGGCTTACCTATTAGTGAATGTGACAAAAGCTAGCTCCACCCTGCACCCGATTGTGACAACGGTCAGAGGTGCCCACACCCTTAACAGCCCTCCCTAAATTCCTCACATCATGATCAATAGTATCCTTGGAGCATGGTGGAAAGCTCCACCAAGCCTGACTCTCCCAGGGGGAGACCAGGCAATCCCCTACTGTCACCTACTGCTTGATTCAGGAAAAATTCAAGGGCCATTGCATTGTGGGTGTGGAGTCTCAAAGTGCGCTGCACCTTGGCCTTGGAGGCGAAGGGCTGCTGGCAAAGCTGTGGAGCATAGGAATGGGCCGGGAGTCCGCACCAAGCCCACCACTGCCCCTCTCCTACAGACCAACCATAGCCTTGGCTCATGCATGCCAATAACAAAGTGGGAAATTAATGTGCTAAAAAGTAGTGGCATTTGCAAGCTCACTTTTTTGGTTACCAAACTCGAATTTTCCTTGGTCAGTGGGGAATGCAGCCAAAGTAAAAACTGCATGGGTAACTAGGTCTGAAATTATTTCACGTGCATTAAGTTATTTTCCATACAGGTCTGGAATATGAAAGAAACACAAATGGCAGGAGTAAAGCAAATGTACTGATGCAAGAGACAGTTGACCCAATCACCCTGAAAGCCAACCATATGACACTGTTTTCATCTTTTTGGACTAAGTGGATGAAGGACCAGAGTCAACCTTCCGATCAGTGGCATCAGTAAGAGTAGAGTCCTCTGGATTTACTGCAGTCTTACCAATCAATGTGGATACCATGGAATCCAGCCATACAGAAGGAGGCAGAGCATCCTCTCTTTCCAGAAAATACAACTTCTGAAGAAAACTTGGGCACCTGGGCCTTGTCCACCTCCTTCCCCTCACTGAAAACAATATTCTTAACTGGACCCTGGAAGGGCATTTCCAAACTAGACTGGGTAAAATATTGAGGAAGCAAGAGGGACTCCACCCCAGGAGGTTGAAACGAAGCCCAGATTGTCCTGTACATGAGTAAAAAATAATAATTACCTACATTTCCTCACGGGACACTTTTCCATCCAGAAGAAGTAGATTGAGCATCACCCTCCGAGGAAGAGGAGCCAACAGCAGCCACCAAAGCGTGAAGTAGAGTGACACCTGGACCAGGCACCCCCAGCCTGGAGGGCCCTGGAGACAGCTACCTCAATCATGTCCTGAACCTCCCTAGACATGAGGAGCAGGCCCATCAACTGTATCCCTGTCCATACACACCTTCAGGGGAACAGGAACCACCTCCCCCCTCAAAGGACAGAGGAGGAAAAAATACGTCTCTGCTTTAAAATGCATCTCTGCTTTTTACTCCTCTGCTCAGACATGATTTTGAAGTCAGACCGCCCAAAACCACCTCAGGCAGACTTTAAATAGGGAAGAGAACCTCCCTACCACACCAATGAAATTGCTGCATTAAACGGCCGCAGTCTGGTCCACCACTGAATAATAAAAAAAATGCAGGTCCAAAACCTGACCTTTCCATTGTAACAAACAAGCAGCCGGGGACACGTCCTGCATCGCTAGGCTTCAACCTGGAAGCGCAGGAGCTGTACCACTCTGGACGACTCAAGCCACTTCCTGAGGCGGCTGCGCACACCTCATCCAGATGCTGCCCAGCCAGGAAATCACCAGAAGAAGCCAACTTACTGCAAGGAAGACTGAAGCCGCCCCCCACCCCCCCTTTCTAAGTGAGGCAAGGGGCCTCATTGGGTATGTTAGGGAGGTAACTTGTTGTTTTGGGAGTATTTTATAAGGTTGTAGCTACTTTGGAGGCTCTGAATACAGGTCACTAATGCTCAGTAGGTTGGGGGGTCAAGTACTAAAGGGTATAACATTCTACACCATAGTCAAGGTTGTTGAGCAGTATCGGGAGGGAGTATTTGAGCACCCAGTCTTACAGAGTAGTTGAAATTTGGAAATGAGCAAAGCTTGTGCAGTCAACATGGAATCAAACGAGAGGTTAAGATCACCAAGAAGAGCAGTGGGTAGATGTTACCCCCAGGTCAGATGGTGGATGGATGACGGGCTACCAACATAAGTCTGATCAAACATAAGTGGCTGCCTCCCATGTTGCCAATGCCATGTTAGTACTGCTTATAATGCAAACTACGAATTTCTGAAAAAATGAGAACCTGGTACATCAAATTTGTTTTTTTCAGGTAGAAACTAAAGGGAACCATTCTTTAGTGTTTTGAATTTAACTTTATTCCAAGCTAAATTGCCATGATGCTTATAATACCGCTGCTTGCTTAGGGCAGTTTATTGTGGGTTTGAAGTCTGGTGTGGGGAAGAGTGGTAGGTCACTACCCGATAACTGCTGGTAACCTGTTCTGCCTTCAAGCTACACGTACTCATTTTTATGGGCGAGTGCAAAGCACTCCCTCCCATGCTGTAAATATCTTTGGGCTTCTAACCACGCCCATGTCACGTCAGTCACTTTCATTGGTTCCTGGGCTTGCTTTTTAAAATCTGCTTGCTTTCACTTGTGAAAGGCTGCATACGTCATGCCTTTCCAGTGTTTAGCCCACCTACACAGCACCAGTAAACTAATGAAACCATTCAAGGCTCTTTTCAGCATGGTTTCCGGACTATCTTATTTTCCACGCAGCGTGATGGCGCTGGGGTTTACATAGCGCAATCACCTCGGTTTTCAATTTCAGCGCGATTTTTTTTTTTTTTCCTTTTTTTTTTCCCTTGTAATTTGTGTGGCAAGGAAAGTCCGGTTAGGAGTTTACAACACTAATCGCTCTAACTCGAGCAAATGTGAGACCCGTTGCATTCCATATGCTAGTTTGTATTGCCTGAATGCAGCTCCTCACGATATTGTAAAATGTATTTCAGTTCGACAGCTTCATCGAGAGTTTCTTCGTGCTGGTTCAAATGTCATGCAGACCTTCACTTTCTATGCGAGCGAGGATAAGCTGGAGAACCGAGGCAACTACGTAGCGTCTAAAATTTCTGTGAGTATAAAGCGCTTTGACTGTCGATAGACAATGAAGCCTACACTTTTTTTTTTTTTTTTTTTTTTTTTTCTCCTCGCTGGGCATGGCTCCCAATAACCTGGGCAACGCAAAAATCGGAGTAATTGAGCATGTGTGCATAGTATCATTATACTTTTCTTTGGAAGGAATTGCGCAGGAGCATCTCAGCACTGCGCTAATGCTTTTAATGGCAGAGTCCTGGTACATCTCCGCCTCAGATACTCGGGGGAGGGGGGGGGGGTTGGGAGGAGGAGGAGGAGGAAGAGACACGGGAGTACCTGCACTTTTGTTTCCATTTCAAGCATGTACTGCGCTGCTGGTTTTATTAGTTTAGATGAGAACAGGCCAGATGCTCTGTGCCCGGAGCCCCTCAGTGCACGATCACGTGTTTCCTGTGCTGCCTTCCTTTAGTTGCTGGGCCTCCATTTGCCTCCCGCAATAGTGAAACGTCTGCCTTTTCTTAACCTACTTGGAGCCAGTTGTATCCTTTTCATGCCTGTTGTGGCTGCAGGTTTCTTTGCTTCCACTTGGCTTGACCTGCCACAGCTCACTACTGTTGACCCAGTACTGCTCTAGCACTGGCTACAGCGCAGCACACGGCCCCCCGCCAGTCCATGTGGCGAAGATCTGTATTTTCCTGTCTCAACATGTAGGGCGCTTAGCCTAATATTGCTGGCCATGTTTAGACACTCCTTCAGAGCAAGCAGTGTCTGGAAGCTACTACAGTGTAAGTCACTCCAGCAAGTTTGTCAGTCCGCTGTTGATAGTGTGTCCAAGTTCTATTCTTTGAGCAGCAGGGTTTTGGGGTGTGGTTGGAACACTGCATCAGAGTGCCCTGCCACGCTTTAACTTGTCAAAATGTTAGTGGCTATTTAAGTTTACAGGAGTAGTTATATATTTTGAGTGGCCTTTTGTACGTGTCTAATGCCCGAGTTATGACAAGGTGACGTGGCTTTCCAACTTCTGAAGCTGGGAGATGTGATGCCAGGACTATAGCCCATTCGATTACCATTTGTGAAATTAATGTTGACTTTGCAGATGGCAAACAGCTTTTTGAGTATTTGACCTTTGGCCACCTCCACATAATTACCCCCAGTGTTGGAGACTTCAGTTATGGTTTGAAGATATGCACTGCCGTAACGCACTCTAGACTATAGGCCTCCATTACAGATGGACCTGCTACTCCACACTAGGGTCAACTTTAATTATAACTGCCACTGGCATTAATCGCTGCCCACTTCATGAACTACTGACACCAACACTATTCGGATCGTCCACGTACAGGCTAAAAAGTGGACAGTAAGAACATGGCCCTGCCTCACCCCAGTGTAGTAATGCTGCCTGACCCGTTTCGAACCGGGCATTTATGGCAGGATAGTCCATGCCAAGAAACTGAACGCAGTGCCGTGGTCCATATACCAAAACTACAAAGTGGTGGTCCAGCATTCAAGTTTACAGTGATGGCAGAAAACCTGTGGTTTACGGACTAATTCGTATTGTTGAATGATTGTGCCTGTAATGGTTCCTTGGCGGAGAGTTCAGGCCTGTTGGGGGCCACAGGACCGTAATCGGGTATGATCTGATTTCCTTGTGAATACATTGAGGGGGGCTGGAGGGGGCAGACTCTTTCCTTGTGAAGACACGGTCTCCTACCTACGCTGGCACTGTAGTCACTGGTTTTCCAAAACTCCCAATTTTAGGAGTTACTCTTACAGAAAAATAATTTGTCATGCCACAATAGTTTGTAAATGTATTCATGTCGTTGAGGCAGTCGATGTGCAACTTAGAACATGGGTATCTATTAATAATGCATCCGTTGTCCGTGCCAGTTTACGGGAATAATAACTATTCTAGTAGTGCACGATGTGGCAGAAATAAAACTGCACTTTCTGAATTTCAGAACTCCGCCTCGTAGAGAAGGTCATTCTCCAACTCCGGAATAAGATTTAACCGACCACCTTTGTTTCTTTCTCTAGGGGCAAAAGGTAAACGAAGCCGCCTGTGACATTGCACGCGAAGTGGCCGAGGAGGGCGACGCGCTGGTTGCCGGAGGGGTCAGCCAAACGCCATCTTACCTCAGTAACAAGAGCGAGACCGAGGTGAAGGCCATTTTCCGACAGCAGCTGGGAGTCTTCACCAGTAAAAAAGTGGATTTCTTAATTGCAGAGGTAGACTAACGCGCTAATGCTTTAAATATTATCAACCTAGCGATGTCACGTCTTTAAACTTTGAATTGGCTTAGCATGCGTTATTTTTTTTTTAACCTCAGTACTTCGAACATGTGGAAGAAGCAGTGTGGGCTGTCGAGGTACTGAAGGAGTCTGGGCTGCCGGTGGCCGCTACCATGTGTATTGGTCCGGAGGGTGACATGAACTGTGTGACGCCTGGAGAATGTGCAGTTAGGCTAGTTAAAGCTGGTAAGGTGGTTGTGTGGGTGTTTTAGCTTTTTTTGGTAGGTTTGATTTCAGTGTTAGCCCCAGCGTCTAAAATGTCTGCTGAAGGACTTGCACTTATCAGCAGTGGCATTTGCTGTATACGCTATCCTGCTAACCCTGCTCAATGACTATAGTACCTTGAAGTTGTATGACTTATTAGCATTCCATATTCACTACATCTTGAGCAATACAGCACTCGTAACATTTCCTTGTTTAAAAAAAAGAAATCTGGACTTGGTATTTCGTTTTTCCATCACTAGTAAATTGCTTGAATTTATGCGGCAACATGAGGGCATGTGTTGGAGACGTTGGGTTTTTTGCACCTAGTGCTTTCCAACTTAAGTTTTCGTATGTTGGCTTTGGAAGAACATGCGTAGATTCCTCTCCAGTGTATCCCACTAACAAGGCATGAAACACTTAGATCTGCAGCAATCCTGGTGTATTGGTTTCGGATTTACTAATATTATCTGTTTGACTTTAGGTGCAGCGATTGTCGGTGTGAACTGCCATTTTGACCCGACGTTTTGCCTGAAAACCATGAAACTGATGAAACGGGGCCTGGAAGCAGCAAAGATCAAGGCACATCTGATGGTACAGCCACTCGCTTACCACACCCCTGACTGTGGCAAACAGGGATTCATTGATCTTCCAGAGTTTCCTTTTGGTAAGTTACATAATAAAAAGCTGGATGGAAACCCCTTAAATATAATGGAGAAAATAATTGTTTTTCTTGCATGTCAGCTTTGTGAATCTGGTTATATTGCGGAGCTCCATCGGGTGCTCTGCGAAAAGAGCATAAGCCTGTATGCAGCAAATAGAATTGCTTTGTATCTATCACGAGGGTGAATGTTTTAACATTTGTCTCCAGGCTGTTGGGCTGGACACCAGTGCAATTGAGACATTGAGCAGGCGATGCTTGCAAGAGTAGGGGGTAGTATATAGGTACCAGATAGCCATTAAAGGTGGGAATATAAATTACGTTCTGAGAAACGTGTGAAATGGTGCATTTTGCCAGGATGACCAGAATGATTGCGGTGAATATTATCTAGCAAAGATATGGCGGGGGTGGGCTACTGGTTCATCAGTTAAGCTGCACGACTGAGTTTGTGGCCAATAGTGGCTGATTCTGATCCTAAATGACTGGAGAGGGATGAACGATTCTGGTGTAAATGTGTCTGGTTGCTGTGTAAAGACAAGGCAAACTCTGCCCGAGCTGGAGAGCTTTGATGAACCTGGAAGCAGTCATGACGGCTTTGCATTTGATGCCTGGTGCGTGAGCACTGCAGAGGAATTATTCCATGAAATTAGCTTGTTAATGAAATTAGACTGGGAAAGCAAGTCAGTTGGGAGCACTGACTTAAGTTTTGAACAGTTTCCTCGCTGAGCAGGGAAGTCAGCACCTGCTCTCAGCTGGTAGGAAAAAATCGTAAGCAAAGAATGTGCTACATAGGTTTTAATGTGCTACACCACGAGGTGCAGAAACCTCAAACCCAGAAGGATGGGACTTCGGCTGTGAAATAGTCTCTCGTACAGTTCTGTGCAGGCATTTGAATAAAGGTATAAGGATGCGGTCAAAACACCTAGTAGAGTAAGATGAGATGAATACTTCACTGGGCTGAGCCAAACCAGAGACTAAAGTAGAAAGCCAGTAACAAAGGGGAAGCCCAAAGCCCACTGTGTATATTGTAAGCGTTCAGTGACTGCTCTGCGGTCAGACCCAGACCTAAAAGGCTTGGTGGAGATTGTGCGCGTTGTGCAGGTTGAGCACAGTACAAAGCAGCCACCTTTGAAAGGTTACACTAGCCGACAGTGTCCTTCCATGATGGCCAGCACGGCAGGGCTAACCCCTGTTCTTGAGTAATAGGCAAACTACAGAATGGTTTTATGCTTCAGCTGTCCAAGCTGGATGCACTGGCCGCCTCGCTCAGTCCGCGTGAAGTACTTGGCTGGTATGTATTGCCAGCACTGATGCCTACATTACAGTTGCCAGGTTTAGGGAAACGTGCCATGCTTTAGTTCAAACGACTGGTGATGAGCCGCCCTGGGTACCATCTGATTTAGCAACAGTCGTTATGATATATCTAATTGTGATCCCCACTATCACTTCAGTAGCTTAATGAAATATTTAAACATTGTGGCGTTTATGGCTCATTTTCTTGCAGCTTTGGAACCAAGGATAGTCACCAGGTGGGATATTCAGAAATATGCAAGGGAGGCCTACAACCTTGGCATCCGGTACATCGGTGGTTGCTGTGGATTTGAACCTTACCACATCCGAGCAATAGCAGAGGAGCTTGCTCCAGAAAGAGGATTTTTGCCAAAAGGATCTGAAAAACATGGCAGCTGGGCCAGTGGTCTGGACATGCACACGAAACCCTGGGTTAGAGCAAGGTACAGTTTTTTTTTTTTTTTTTTTTTTTTTTTTTTTTCTTCCTCCCTTCACCCTTTTACTATTATGTCTCCAGTATGCTAGCCTAGATGTCTTGTAGGCACAGATAACCGCATGCTTCGTTAGCTAGCATGACCTGTTGGAGGGGTGGGGAGGGAGGAGGTGGATTCCTTCTCTTAGGATTGCTAGCCTGAGGGTCTCAATGGTGTAGTCGTTTGTGCATGATCAGATAGTCTTTTCCTAGAAGCATGATTTGACGTGGCAGTATTTCTGCACTGGACTCAGCAGCTTACGCTCTTCATTTCTCCTCAGGGCACGAAGGGAATACTGGGAGAAACTAGCCCCAGCGTCCGGCAGGCCATATTGTCCTTCAATGTCCAGGCCTGATGCCTGGGGAGTGACCAAAGGAGCAGCTGAGCTGATGCAGCAGAAGGAGGCCACCACAGAGGAACAACTCAAAGAGCTGTTTGCGAAACAGAAATTGTGAAATATCTCTGCACGCTTCCATTTCACTTATCCTGCAGAGGTTCACACGTTCCACATGTTCATTATTTGACTTTCCTGTTTGTTAACTTAAACCATAAAATATTTGCCAAAGAATTATTAATCTTCAGAAGCTTACTTTATTAAAAAAAAAAAATGTTCTCTGATGCTGGTTCTAGTGTAGTGATACAAAATACCTCATGAAGGGAAATAAATGTGTGTAAAGCGCTGAAGTGGTCGTCCAACCATTCTCGCCCCCCCCTCCCCCCCCCCCCGGTCTGATCCATCCGTTCTTTCTTCACCCCTTATCTTGCCTTCACTTTAGAGTTGGCTGCGGTCAGTTGAACGTGCTGTTTGCTGCTAGTGTTCTCGAATATAGGCTTGCCAGCTTCGCTCGGAGTACTGGCGACGAGTACTCCAAAGCTGAGGAGGCAGCTGGGGCACCGTCACCCCCGGAGACTGGCTTTACCGTCCTCTTCATAGCTATTTCAGAGGAGAAACTCGATTCCAGGAATCGCGCACACCTGTGGGCACTTCAGAAATGAGATCTAAATGTGTTCCTCAAGGTTCCTTAAGCAGCCTATTTGACCTTGACGTGTACTACCGGCTCAGGGCTGCTGTGCCATCTTGTCAGCTGACAAGCTAATGAACTGCGCCATTGCCTCGAGCTGGCGATTGACCGCACGGTTTAACGCGGCTGTGTTCTCCTAACTTTGAGCACTGTCCTATGGTGTATTTATCTTCAGTTGTGGAAAACGCGAGCGCCGTGCTCCTACCGCACTGGAAATCTCATCTGAACTCCCCCATTCGAGTTCTTGTCCTGCACGGAATGGAGTTGATTTAACACATTTTCATTCCTCCTTCCTCGCCTTCTAATATATCCATTAAAGGAGTGCTGCGTTTTAAAGAGCGCCAGCGTATTAGTAAAAAATAATCTTGCAAATGTAAATTTCTTCAACGGTTTCCAAGTCTCATAGTTTTGTACCTCTAAACTACGGCTATCAACTAGTGTACAATATTTCACAACTGTTGGACCTTCGTTTCATCATCACGGTTTCAAAATTAACTCTTGACACGGTAGCTGGACATCTTTCCATCCTCCTCGAACATGGCAGTAGCTGGCATAGCTCAACCACCCCAATTTCTGGAGGGGATTGGCGCGCACCTTCCCTTGCCTTGGAAGCAAGGGGTAAGACTTTTTGAATTGTGCCCTTGCTATTGAGTAACATTTCTGCACTCGAAGCAATGCTGCGGCACAATTTTGCCACAAGGGTAGGAAAATGTAAAACCTGTCTGGCCAAGACGTGGAAGGATGGGATGAGCCACTCTGTAAATATATTTTCAGCAAATTAAAGAAATTGGAGCAAAAAGTTTCTGGAGAAACTTAAAAAAAAATACTTTATTGGAGTTTTGTAAAACTAACTTTTAAGAAATAAATACACCAGCATACATTGTAAGGAACAGCATAGCGTCATACTGCACACAATGGTGGCAATGACGACAACCCTATTGCAACTTCCATCTAGAAGCATGGAGATCAGGGTGGTTCAGATCTCAGAAGGGCCTAGCCAATAGTGTGGAAGTTGTAAGGTGGAACTTAACAGTCAAGGTTCAGAAGTGGGGAGTGCAGAAATGGAGCATCGAGTGGTGGTGGGTGGTAATGTCCAGGAGGGTTGGTATTCATTAACTTGGAGGTCCCTGGGAACACGGGGATGAAGTAAGGAGTGGGGACCAGTCCTCTGCTATACTAGACTATGAAATTTGGGTAGGGGGAGAAATCCCTGCCTTTGGTGGAGGGGGTGGGGGGGCAGAAAACATCCCTAGTGTATTTATTTGCGTGCTGCCATAGTTAGAAGCCACAGTATGAAGATCATGTAATATGCCGATGACACACAACTTGTTGTCCTCACCGAAGACTCGGACACAGCCAAAAGGAACTTTCACACAAGAATGGAAGCAGTTGCCACCTGGATGAGAGAGAGGTGCCTCAAGCTAAGCTTGGGACGACTGCTGGTGGCCCACATATGTCAGCACCCCATCCCCCTCCTCCCTGCCCCACCCCTCTGACCGAGCACACCTGCAACTTGAGAATCATCCTCAACTCCTCCCTATCTATGACCTGCCAGGTAAACTCTGCCGTCTCCTCCTGCTGTTACACACTCCGGAAAGTCTTAAGATGGATTTCAGCAGACTGTTGCAGGACAGTCACCCACGCCTTAGTCACGAGCAAGCTTGACTACGGCAACACCCTCTACACTGGCACCTCAACTAGAAAAATCAAACTTCAGCTCATCCAGAACACTACTGCCAGACTCATTCTGGACCTCCCTCGCTGAGAACACATCTCACAACACCTGAGGACCCTCCACTGGATACCAGTCAAAGCAAATCACCTTCGAGCTTCTCTCCCATACGTACAAGGCCATACACAACACAGGACCAGCCTACCTGAACCACCGCATCTTTCCACACCCCCACCAGATCCTCTGTTCTGCCCAGTTGGCCCTGGCCACCGTCCTTCATATCTGCAAAACCACCGCCGGAGGGCAGTCTTTTACCTACATTGCAGCAAAGCAAACCACTTCCCCCTGCACGTCAGACAAAGCCCATTGCTCACCATCTTCAGGAAGAACCTCAAGACATGGCTCTTCGGGTGAGGCCCCTCACCTCCAGCACCTAGAGACCCTCATAGGTGAGTAGCTACACTTTACAAATACTGATTGAATTAAGTTTGGGGGGGGGGGGGGGGTAGGAGGTGTCATGGTACTGCATACCTTTCAACGCCATATTTAATCTTACTGCTGGAGAGTACCAAAGAGCTAGCTGAGGGATCTATACCTCCCTTAAGATGGTAGAGCATTATCTAGGTTCTGAACCTAATGTCTCCCCCCCCCAAAAAAAAAAACCCAAAGGCCCATCCAGGACCTCTGCTATTGGGTATTTGCACAGTCCTTTTTCTTCTGAGGGACGGAGGGGTGTGGGGGAGAAAGCTTGGTGCAGTATAAAACACTATCAATGTAATACTTTCTGGGTCACAAGGTTTTATTGGTCCTCAAAACGGATTCCGTGCCCTGTAGTGAATGGCTGCCTGCCCGTGTGCAAGCCAAGCGCTTTCAGTTGTGGAATAGTTCCTTTCTGATGTTCTGAAAGATCTTGACACAAGATACCACCTATTGCTTATCTTTTTGTAATAAAATAACCCAAAGCTATGAGTTCACTAGTGTCCTCTACTACTATATACTCTACCTTGCTTCAATGATCTGAGCAATGGAGCATTTACCAACTAAGATTATCAGGCAGGAATTTGATTTGCAGACAAGGCAAACCGCGCATTTTCTTTACACCGCGGGAGAAGCTGTTCAACCTTACTAGTGTAGTTGTCAATGAATTCAGTTAAAATAAGACAGCTGTAACTGTTAGTCTGCAGCACTAGGGCATCGACCACTGCTTAAATATGGTTTTGCTGAGGTTGAATTACCGCACTTGTAATAAGATCTAAATATTCAGCTTCACGACCACTTAAAATTGGACTCCTTCAATACAAGACCTATTTTATTCCATTGGAGAAGGGCTATGTATATTCTTCTGCTCATTGTATTCTTTACAAATCACAAGAATATCTTTGAGAGCAACTGTGTAGCTTATTTCATTCAAAGTGTTTCCTTCATCAATGGGAAACAGATGCACCACCAGCTAAACCAAATAGCAACCACTCGCATGCGACAAATGCATTCCCATTTTATTGGAGGGAATCTCTGCATCCATAATATGGCTTGAGCGCAAAGAAGCTATCAGGAGGTGCACTGACAGTATGCCATAAAAAGGTAGCTCACTGTTATTGTTCACTTCTTTCCCCCCCCCCCCCCCCCCCCCAAAAACAAAACGGGAGTCCTCTGGAGGGAACAAATGGTATCCCATGGATACCTTCAAACATCCTAGACCCCCCCCCCCCCCCCCCCCCTCCTTTACAAGTGACACTGCACCCACCTGTAAGGGAAATATCAAGTTCAGGTGGGTGCTGTCTGCAAAGTTAAACAAAGCATTTCTGATTTAACCAGCTGTCCAATATTTCACAGAATCTGCTACCACCAGAGTTCATGGCTGCCAAGGCCAGTGCAATAATTATAATCCGGTGCACTGTTCACGTTTGCAACTGGTGCACCTGTTTAAAGGTGGGCCGTGGCAAAAACCAACATGAACAATGCACCTTTATACAGGCCCAGGAGCATATGTTTTATCTCCCTATAACGTTTCCATCTGGAATTTACTAATGGTACTGTACCAAGCACACAAGAACAGTCCTTTGACATCTTTCCCTTCAGTTTGCCATGCACTTGAGAGAACCACACTAAATCCAGGCACTTGCACATAAAACTGCATTAGGATTGAAAGTCTTCAAGATCTTTAGCAACGTAGTTAACCTTAGTATTTTGTATTATGTGGTACAAAAATGGTGTTTCTTTATACAATGATTTCTAATTTTGTCCACTGCAGGAGAATTTTTCAAATTACCTGCATGGTTATGGCTACCACCACTATAATCAATTATAGATTTTTCTATACTTAAAAAAAAAAAAAAAAAAATACATTTTTTTCTCTAGTTGTAATATGATTCAACATTTACATCCAAATTTTTACTAGCGTGAAAATCCATTTTTCCTTTAATTTCTTGACCATGCCCCTCAATGTGCAATGTTAATAGTCACACACTGAAAGTCCTCTGTGTCAACCCAGTTTGTCTTGAATTTCTAGGCTTTTGGTTCTCATCATGAGTTGATCTCTTAGGACCTGGTCATATGGGATAGTATGGAACTCGAAAGAAACAGCCAAGTTTCCCAGGGCTCAGCTATTAACCTTATTACTTCCTCTTTTTCAACTCTTGAATAAAACTTGTCTTTCCATGACTAATTTCCCCTCCCATAGTTAATTGTTGAACTGCATATTCAAAATCAATGTTACCAGGATTTTCCAAGACTGGTAATGTTTTAAAACAAACATAACCTAATGTGTTTCAATAAAGCAATTCTTTGTTTAGGACAGTCAAGCAAAAACTTGAGGCCGTCTAAAACCAGGATAAAGGATCCTTTGTCACAGATTGAAGCCAAACCAAAGGAAAAATATCCAACAGATCATGAGCTAGTGTCATACTCTGTCCAATATTAAACAGCAACTCTGTGTAGCATGCATCACAATGGGTCATTCCACTTCCTTCACCTGCTCTTCGCCAATGAAAAGACAAGAGAAATCACAGAAGGGTAAACCAGAACTCCAATAGGAAGCAAATTCTCAGACCTCCATTTGGTAACTGCTTTTCCCAACAAATGACTCACAACCGAAACCACCTGAATCACTCAACATTCCAGATGACAAGCTTGGTTCTGAAAATTTCTGGAAAGCACATCATGTATTCGTCACTTGATGAACTGGACCTTTGGAAACAGGTTAAGGACCCCATTCCTCTAGTAGATATCTCAATGACAAGACTAAACTTAAGGTCGCACTATTGGAAGTATGCATCTTGAAGCAAGGGCCATGGCTGCATAAAATGAAATGCAGTGTTGGACCCTAACAGGTCTGATCCTGTGCTGCTTATTGAAAGATCTTTGTCATGGATACCTATAAAGCTTTTCCTAAAGTAATTGGCAGCATGGTATAATATGGATGGACTAAGCCCATCATTCATGAAATCAGTTTCGGCCCTAAGTTGACGAAGGAACTGCTAAAAAAGGAACTTAATGTGTAAAGGATGGAGTTCTTGAGCTCCCTGATGCATCAGAATGGTTGTCCTGTCTTGTTTTAGTCAAAAGGCAGGGGTAGTGGTTTTCTTCTGTTGACCTCAGGGGCCTGAATACTGTGGGGGGACATTGCAACACCCTACCTATTACTGAAGAGATCTCCACTTTAGTGCGGCTTCATGTTTCAGCTGTATTGATTCGTCTGCTGTTTACCACAAAGTTGAATGTTATCCGAGCTCGAACACCGCTTATCCTTTATTACTTGAGTGCATTCAGATTTGTCTTACATAGCTTTTGTCCTTCCTTCTGAAGCTGTGGGTTTTTAGTGAATCATTGTTGGAAGGTGGGTCATTAGCTGTGTGGCCTGCACAAGTAATTGGTCCGCACGCGACTGCCACTGGGAACCAAACACCCCATTGTAGCGATTGACTCTCATAGGGTAGCGTTGCAGAGCAGTCCAAGGCTTACTCAAGGGAGGTGGTGTGGGCTAGTAATCCCCATTCATGAGCACACCAGCATGACTCTCAATAAATGATTGTCCCCACCCCACCTTACCTAGTGTGGGGAGGCTGCGCTGCTCCCCCTGACCATGGGCACGGTGGTGGCCCCATCTCCCTGGGACCACCACAAGCTGGTTTAGGGGCCCAGACCCCTGCTGATGCCTCGCAAAGCAAGCTGGGGCGGCTGCATACGAAATGAGCGGCTCTCCGGCTGAGCCGGGGAGGAGCTCCGGTGCCACCAAAACTGGTGCTCCATCCAGGTGGGTGCCTAGTCCCACCCTGACACCCCCACACGAGGTAAGTGCTCCCTCGTAGGAGGGTGCCGCATGGCCAGCCCCTCCGTGTGCTGCTGCAGGAGCTAACCGGTTTCTGTGGTGTCTGCCCGCTCCCACAGGCAAACACGTGCAGGCTTGCAGCCAGACGGGCCGTCTGGGGGAGTGTAACGGCAAACCCCCGCCCCCCTCGCTCGCTACAGCTTCGGGGTCCTGGCATGGGGTCCAGGGCCCCTCTATGCCTACGGGGAGCGCGATGGCCCTTCCCGACACCATCTTCGTCTTGGGGCCCTGGGATGGGGTCTGGGGCCACTCTTCATCTCCACGGGGAGCGCAATGGTGCTCCCAGACACAATTTCCCTCTGGGGGCCCTGCTGGTGATTTTCACGGGGGTGCGACGGTGCCCCCCGACTTGCCTTCTGCTGGGGCCCCAGGATGGGGTCTGGGGCCCCCAGGTCCAATCTTCACAGGGAGCGCTCCCCGGCTTCTTCGCCACCGGCCCCTCCACAGCTGGCAGCCATCTTACGGGGTTCCTTGATGGTGCCCCCCACTCCTCCTTCATGGGGCCCCAGGATGAGGTCCAGGGCCCTCACAATCTTCACGGGGAGCGCAATGGTGCTCCCTGACTTTACTTCGGCCGTAGGGGGGCCCCGGGATGGGGTCTGGGTTCCCTACCCACTACGGCAGTAGGGGGGCCCCGGGATGGGGTCTGGGTTCCCTACCCACTACAGCAGGAGGGGGTGCGTGACCCCCTCCCCCCCCGGGTCCTCACAATTTTCACGGGGAGCGCAATGGTGCTCCCTGACTTTACTTCGGCTGTGGGGGGGCCCCGGGATGGGGTCTGGGTTCCCTACCCACTACGGCAGGAGGGGGTGCGCGACCCCCCCCAATCAAGTCAAACTGGCCAGGCTTCACGGGGCCCGGGACCCCTCCTTCTGGAGGGGGAGTGCTGTTGAACTCCCCCTCCCCCCCCCCCCCCCTGTTCTTCCTCCTGAGGCAGCCCACGGGCCCTGGCCCACCCCGGGGGCACAGTCTGGAGCAGCGGGGGAGCCCCATGCGCTTCGTCGCTGCTTCTCCAAAGGTCACAATGCTTCTTCCCTGGATATCTCGGGGCCCTCAAGTGTCGATTTTCATAATTCTGGTGTTATTTCGCTCCTGGTGACAACCCCTTGCCACCAGGAGCACTCTCCTTGGGCCGCCTGGCCTAGAAGGGTCCCAGATCATAGGGAGCCAGTCCCACTGACTCCCTGCGCCAGCCTTTCCTCTGGGTGCCCTCTTTTCCTCCTGGGCAGGGTGCTCTCCTTGCGCTAGCCCAGAACTTCCCCAACTAGTCCTCAGAGGGGGTAAGGGGGCCAGCTTGCCTGGCCCTGGCATTCGCCTCGCTGGCCTGGAGTACTTCGGGGGCAGAGTCCCTGCCCCAAGGGCAGTCAGGGGGTTCTTCCTTTCAGTTCTCCATGATGCTCGTCTGCATTCCCAGTGTTCAGTAGTGAAGCATAGCCAAGAGCGAGCTCTCCCTTGTGCAGGACCTTTTAAGTGGGGGTGGAAGTGTCCAGCAGGTCTGCACCTCTGGCCTATTCCGATGTGCCACATCACTTCCTTGCCCCCGTCCCCTCCTTCCTGCAGTCTTCTGGGATAGCTCAAAATGGCATCATCTAGGAGTTAGTTGCCACATGTGCCCTGAAAGTTTCAGCCCCTCCTCACTGACATTCCTCCCAGGGCCTCTCCAGCCTGCTCCTGGCACGGGATGACAGCTGGCTGATTGATGCAAGACCCTGCTCAAGCAACTGGACAGAGCAGTAATTGTCCCTAATCCTCAGCTGAGTCAGAGAAAGATGACATCCCTGGATGACCCATAAGATGTACAACTATGCTCTTGTAACCTACTGCATCATTCTTTTCTTATAGGTTACAGTGTACTTTGGTGTGACTCTGGTCTCGGTGGACCCCAGAGAACTGGAGTTGCACCCTAGGCCATCCTTTCCCATTGACATTTAACGGAGTATCCCCACAATGCAAATACATTAAGCACACTGACATTGGCATTTAACGGAGTTTCCCTACAGTGAAAAGACAGTAAGCACACTGACTCTCCCTCACATATGTACACCCCTCTCATGAGACCTACTCCAGGTCACCACCCACTCTGCATAGTTCCTCCTGCACCAGGCTTACCTATGCGCAGTTCTTGGGCTGCACACACCAGGAATCCTCCTCCCACAGCCCTCACATGGGTGCACATCCGTGTGCACACATGATCTCACGTAACCCGCCCGGGGCGTCCTACCCTTGCTGCGTCACAGCAGCCTTTCCTTAGCACGGCAGCACAGGCGGTAAACACGCGCAGTCCATTTTACCATGTGTTTACTGTGCGGGAGTCCCCTCATAGGAGGCTCCCTCACAGTAAAAAGTCAAAATACAGGTGGTCAAAAAGCAAAAAATCAGGGCAGACCTGATGGTCAGAACCGTCCTTTAACAATCATGCAACATTCTGAAAGGCCCTTGAGTAGTGCCGTGCTTTGAGAAGGATGTGCTAATATATGGAACTGATGTTAGTGTACATAACTGTTTTACATTGACAGATGGCTTGATACACTGAGAAAGGACGAGTGTCAAATTGGAGTGGGCTCTGTTACCTATCTGGGGCATACATTGTTGAAAGATGGAGTGACACAAAAATGATTTGGTAGAATCAGTAAAAGTTCCAACTTTGGATAAGGATGAATTGAGGTATTTTATTGGGCTTGCAGAATACTATTGTAAATTTGTAGGGGCTTGACAACATTGTTCACTTTAAAAAAAAAAAAACAAAAAAAAAAACATACTATTATAATAAAAAAAAAAAGCAACCTAATACATATCATACTGATTGCGGAGGAATTTACCAAGATAATGAGATCGACAAAGGGCACTTACTCTGTGGTGTTTCGATGTGAAAAAAAAAAAAAAAACACTACTTAGTCCAGTACTCGGGGATACATCATCCCAAACCATTGACAACAAGAAAAACATTCATGCTTTTGTAGCTATATAGCTTTAAAAGGGCCTGCGAATATCTGATCTAATTCTGAAAGGTAAGTATTGGGTGGTTACTAGGCAATCAAACATTTGTAGTTTTACCTGTGGGATTTACCTTTTGTATGGATCATAAACCCCTCCAAGCTGCAGTTACTACCAAAGTTTTGATGTGTACCACCTGCAGAATTGCTGGGTTAAGAAGTGTGTAATTTCGCCTGGAGCATCTTCGTGGGTTAAGCAATCTATATCTACCTGTTTATCCTCAGTAATGGATGAATATTCCCCACATGTGGTGTCGGCAGTTTTCCAGGATGGGGGAGGGGTATTGAAAAAATAGTAGTATCATTGCCCAGAGGAATAGAATGGCCCATTGCTTACTAGGCCACCCAAAATGTACACATTTGAGGTATTTTAAAGCTATAAGTGAGGATTTTATAGCATTCTGTAACATCAAGAATGCGTTGAGTATCCAGGAGGGAAAACTAATGAAAGGTTTGAAATTAGTAAACTCCCTCCCCTTGCACTCATGGAGAAGATAATAGGATTAGTCCCTGAAGGCCATTTGGGAAGGAACACAAACAAGAATAGAGATCGTTATTGGTGGCCAAGGTTAGACTCTATGGTTCACAACCCAGTATGCGATTGTCCTTTGTGCATCTAGTGTCAAGGTGAAGATCACCAACAAAATCCGTTATTTAAAGTTCCTTATGTAGTGAAAACTGGCATATTTAGGACCTGAGAAGAGTTTGAGCAATGAAGGGAGGTTCCTTGAAGATTTTAGATTAGTTAGCATTCCAAATGGGTCCTTATGAAAATTGCGAGTCATATTTTGACTTGTCCTTGTTGAATTCCCAAAGGATGCCTGAAGTACTTGTAACATATCATGGAGTGTAGTTCGTTTCTTGTGAAGAAATTCCTTCAGAAATTGTCCATTCAGCGTTATAGGACTGTCTTATATTGCCCAAGAGATAACGAGTCAGTCGAGAGGGTGAATCTTAAAAATAAAGGAGTGTTTACAGTGTGCTTCTTCTAACAATCTTCCTGCTAATTTAGCCATAGAAGACGTGTTGTGGGCATACTGCACAACCCTTCATTCAGTCACAGGAATTTCACCTTTCTTATCTTGTAAAAGAAGGCAGCTGGGTACCAAATTGGCACGTTCTTGGTAGGGCTTTAATCGACTGGTAGTAGTCTAAAGGGACCAAACGGTGAGGAGGATTTGAGTCTCCTAAAGCAAGTGTGAAGCCAGCTACAATGCCTTAATGACAAGTGGGTGATAGAAGGGTTAGAAAAGAAAAAAAAAAGCCCAGGCACTCACGGGAACAAGTTGTGGTGTTTCAGTTCCCCTGTTAATGTCTAGTTGGCCATAACGTAGTTGGCTGGAGAATAGACAGATTGGCCCAAAATTAAAATTGACCATTTGAGGGAGATGGCAATGAGAATGAAGCGAAGAGGATTGAAGGAACAAGGTTCTTGACAGTTTTTCAGAGTGAGAAAACCACTGTTAGTCTAAAGATTTTGTATTACTCGATTTTTTTTTTTGCATTTAGATTTTAATTGGTATTTTAATGACAAGTTTACCATGTCAATGTATCTTTTGCATATACAAGAAAGTATAACAATCACCATCCCCCAGCATGCTCCAGACAAGTGCACCATGGGATTAGGGAGCATAAAAAAAGAGAATGTCCCAAAGTAAAAGTAGACCCGATTACAGCACCTCAGAATTGGAGACAGTATGTGCGCTTATTTAGTACAGTGGTAACCGACCACCAGACCGCCCTCCGCTCATGCGGGTAGGGCATCCGGGGGCTCAAGCAGCTCAGTAAGCATTGCTGCCCAGGCCTGCAAGTCATGTGGCCCCATTCTCCACGCCTCGCAACCAGTCAGACCCCTTGGAGACCACCGCCAGAAAGCTGTCCTCGGAGAGAACTAAACCCTGGAGTTGAAACCGCCTACTAAGCTCCCCCCCCCCCTCCCCCTTTTCCTTTGCAGCCGGTAACAGTCCCAAAGTCAATGCCCCACATTTCTGGGAACAGATGACCCCATTTAAGGACCCAATACGGTTTGCCAGAAATGAATGGACGCTCCCCAAAGCATGTGTAGAAAATCCGCTGTCTGTGGCACAACGCGAACAGCAGGAGACACGCGATGAGTACATTGCACGGATCGTAGTCGGGATGAGGTAGACGATGTACTGAAGAAGCTTGAACCTGCATTAGTAGATATTCCTTTCACTCCTTCCTGAATTCCCCTGCATTCGTTAGCAGAAAGAGGGCCCCCAGAATCCCGTGCGCTGGCAAGTCTCTCTGGAGGCAAATCCTCCTGCAGCCCGAAGAAAATGTGCGAAAACAGTGTCCAGCTGCCGGCCGCAGTCAGTAACGCTCCCAAAGTAAGAGATTTCTGAGAGACAGCAGGAAGGTTCCATGGGCAGGCGCAGCAATCTGTGCAGACTGCAACAACTGGTCTATCTCAAAGGCAAACATTTCCACTGCGTCCGCCGGGGTGATACATCTGTCTATAGGATATACATCGCGTTAAGGTGTCGCACCCACCTGCAGGGGCGTAGGAGACAATACATTTCTAGGGGGGACAGGGACAGCTTTGGGGACTTCCAATCAACCCTATACAAATCGCTTGTTTACGAACTGCAGGCTCCGATAAATATACTCAATCATATATATTGGAAGTGAAATAGGGAGAAAGGAAGGCATGTTTTCACAGTCTGAAAGCATCTTTTTTTTGTTATTTACATTCACAAAGTAATTAGCTCAAATGTGAAAATAACATGTTGATTAACCTTGCATCTTCATGCACCAAGCAAATAAAGGTAGGAGGGTAAAAAGGAAGAACATACCCTTTGCGCCCCACACCCATCATGCCCTTCACCTCATGCCAATTGGAACCTCACTGGAGATATCAAAAGCGATTATGTACAAGAGTTGTAAACTTTGCTCGGAAACCATAGTTCTAATAACACTTCTACTCCTGTGTGTGATCTTGGGAAGCTCAGCTCCACATCAGTCATAACTAGAAGCATTTCAACTGAAGACGCTCTTGGAGTTACAGGCTATATACACATGGATTCTTTAATCTCTGTATAAACTGCAGTCACTAATTTCTTTAGAATCAGCTGTTTGTGATGCACCAAGTCACTGTTTATAAAGAAAAGACATCAGAAAATGACTATGATAGGGTTATTACAGTCGAGTTCTGACATTACAGTGCCTTCTGCCAGAGCTAGCAGCTAAGGTGAAAGGCAGATCAGGTCACCGAGCATAATTAATGCAGCTGTTTAAAGCAAAAAATTGAATGTTGCTTTTCTTTCTTCTGCTCTACTTTAATAGCTTGGAATGACAGAAGCTATGCACTAAGGTTTTAAGTGGTTTTTGGGAAAGTTGGTGGTGTGACCATGTATTATATGGGGTAAAATACCCCCTGCGTACATAAGGATATTGCAAGTCACCTTGAAGTTCATACCTTATAAACAAGCATTGGCAAAGCCAATAGGTCTCACCTATGTACGTTCTATTGCCTTTGCCAATGTGTTTTTGCCATGCTGTACACTAGTAAGACTACTATTCAACATGGCTCAAAGTTAATGGCATAAAGGAGAATGATGTGTCATCGACTGGTGTGGCGTAGTGTCATGGAGTAAGTAGAGTGTCCTAGAATGGAGCAGTAAACTAACTTTAAAGGAACTGGGGTCCCTTGAATAAAATGCAACACCACTCCCATAAAAAATTGTATTAAAGTAGTATGCAAATGGAATGTGTCATGCATTTATTCAATCAAAATATAAAAGATCAAATGTAGTGGGAAAACATCAACAGGGGAAATCGAGAAAGACTGGTATTCGGGCATTACACAAGTTATCTGTAAATGTCACCAATTACAAGAAAAATGTAAAAAGTAACCTATATAGTACAGTGGTTCAGAGGAGGCTCGCCTGGATTGTAGTGGGTACCTATGGCACTTACACCTTATACCAGGTCCAGTTATCTCTTATTAGTAAAATGCAGGCAGTGTCTAGAAGCCAGGCTCTCTAGGGGAAGCTGTAGCTGAGCAACCAAGGCTTATCTAGTAGACATGCAAAGCTCATGCAATACCACTGTAGTCACACAATACTCACACACATGAAAGAAAATACTCAGTGTTACAAAAATAAAGATACTTTATTTTAGTGACACAAATGTCAAAAATACCATAGAGACTATACTCCCTTGGAAGATAAGTAATACACCAATTATATACACTAGTATGCAGCAATAGCAATAAAAACAGTTAGAAAACAGTGCAATTAGTGAAAATCACAATGGTTAGAAATGGCCCTAGGGGAAACACAAACCATATACTAAGAAAGTGGAATGCGAATGTTGGTTTCCCACCTAGGCAAGTGTGGTGTGTAGAGGGGCGCTGGGAGTATTAGAAAACACCAAAGGTAAGTAATGAACCCACCTCAGAGCCCAGGAAAGCAGGAGTAAATCACAGTAACTTTCCTAGAACACACAAGAACACGAGAAAGAAGATAATGCAAGAACCAGAAGAGACTTCAAGACACAAAGGGTGGATTCCTGGACCTAAAGATCTGTGGAAGAATGGGACTAAGTCCAAGAAGCATAGAAGAGTCCAGGGAGGACAGTAGCCCCTGCTAACCCGAATCAAGGTGCAAAAGAAGAACCACTGGTGAAGAACAACAGTCAGTACTGCACCCAAGAAGATGGATGCGGGTTCCTGGTTGGTTCAGATGATATCCCGCACAGGATGGATGACTGCAGTCTGGTTTGCCTCACTGGATTCCGCCAACAAGCCTTGACTCACGCAAAGCTCACGGTTAGCGGAAAATGGAACTGCCCAAGACCAGGAGGGACCTGGTGGACTCTACCCAGGAGGGGAAGTCAGAGGGGGCTCTCAGCATCTCAGAGAGCCCACAGAAGACCAGGCAGTGCACACAGGAGTCCCCCAGCACGGGGACAAAGGAGTTGCAAAAGGAGACCCACGCAGCACAAAATCAAAGGATCCCACGCCGCCAGAGAACCACTCAGGAAGCTGTGCATCGCAGCAAAAAGTGCTGGGGGCCGGAGCTACATTGTGCACAAAGAATTTCGTAGAAGGATGCCAACAAGCCTTGGCAACTGAAAAACACGTGGTGCACAGGGGTACTGTCTTGCGTGGGAATGCAAGCTCTTACCTCCACCAAAGTTGGACAGTAGGACGTCAGAACCATCGGGATCACTTCAGCCCACCACCCGTGATGCAGAATCCATGCAACTCGTCAGGAGAGGGGACCCACGCAGATGGTTGTCGATGCAGAGAGGTGCCTGCTGAAGCAGGGGAGTGACTCCTTCACTCCAAGGGAGATTCCTTCATTCTTTTAGTGCAGGCTGAAGACAGGCTGTCCTCTGAGGATGCACGACTGGGAAACAGTTGCATTTGCTGGCAAGAGCTGAAGATACAATGTCGCAGAAGTCGTCTTTGCTTCTTTGTTGCAGTTTGTGGAGTTCCTGGAGGGCCCAGATGCAGTTTCTTCGGTGAGAAGGTGAAGTAAAGGATGCAGAGGATTCCTGCTGGAGTCTTGCAATCTGAATCTGAAGAACCTCCCAAAGGAGAGACCCTAAATAGCCCTGAAAGGGGGATTGGTCAGCTAAACAGGTAACCTATCAGGGGACGGCTCTGACGCCACCTGCTGGCACTGGCCACTCAGATGCTCCCAGAGTTCGCTGCCAACTTGGAATCCAAGATGGCAAAACCCAGGGACCCTCTGGAGGAGCTCTGAGCACCACACCTGGGGTGGTGATGGACAGGGGAGTGGTCACTCCCCTTTCCTTTGTCCAGTTTTGTGCCAGAGCAGGGACTGGGGGTACCTGAACCAGTGTAGACTGGATTATGCAAGGAGGACACCAAATGTGCCGTTCAAAGCATTTCCAGTGGCCTGGGGAAGGAAGCTACCTCTCCCGAGCCTGTAACACCTATTTGCAAAGGAAGAGGGTGTAACACTTCTCTCCCAAAGGAAATCCTTTGTTCTGCCTTCCTGGGCTTGAGCTTCTCAAGCAACAGGAGGGCAGAAACCTGTCTGAGAGGTGGCAGCAGCTGGGGCTACCTGGAAAACCTCAGAAGGCTGGAATGGCAATACTGGGGGTCCTCTAAGGAGCCCCCAGAGTGCGTGAAATCATACAACCAATGCTTGCAAAAGCCTTGGGTTATGATTCCAACATGTTTGATACCAAATATACCTATGTTCGGAGTTACCATTATGTAGTTGGACATAGGTAGTGACCTATTTCCAGTACACGTGTAAAATGGCATCCCCGCACTCACGAAGTCTGGGAAAATGGTCCTGGAGGTCGTGGGGGCACTGCTGCTAGTGCAGGGGTGCCCTCACACACGGGTACTCTGCACCCTGCCCTCAAGGCTGGAGGGCCTGCTATAGGGGTGACTTATAAGTGACCCGGTGCAGTGTAATTGGCAGTGAAAGGGTGCATGCACCTTTTCACGCAGGCTGCAATGGCAGTTCTGCAGAAGCCTTTTGCATGGGCTCCCTATGGGTGGCAAAAGAAATGCTGCAGCCCATAGGGATCTCCTGGACCCCCAATGCCCTGGGTACCTAAGTACCATATACTAGGGACTTGTAAGGGGGCACCAGTATGCCAATTTTGGGTGAAATACTGGGTCACCAGTATGCAACAACCATAATTTAAGCAAGAGAGCATAACTACTGGGGTCCTGATTAGCAGGATCCCAGTAGACACACTCAAACACACTGGCAAACAGGCCATAAGTGTGGGTAACCAAGCTAGAAAGAGGCTACTTTCCTACAAGGTTAGCATCCACAATAATGATTTACAAGCTTTTATACACCGACTTTTACATGAATGACTCAAATAGTGAATCTAGAAGTCATTAGCTCATAGTGCCTATGCTTATGCCAACTTATGTACAATATCACACATTCAAGTCAAGGTACTTTGGCCATCGATATTTCGATCCCCTAGACAAGTATCAGGATCATCCTAAGCCTTCGTTAAGCTTGAGAAAAAAGGGTTACAGAGTACTTGTAACCAAAACGGCGAAGATAAATCTGACTCACGTCTAATATGAGTGAGAAGGCAATCAACGGAGATCTGAATCTCTAATCAAGCGCCAATGCCATAAAGTAGTAGTAGAGTGGAGTAGTGTCACAGTGTAATAGAGTGGCGTGGCAGAGTGTTATAGAGTGGAAAGGCATAAAGAAGAGTGAAATGGCATAGAGTGAAGTAAAGTAACGTGAAGTGGCATAGAGAAAGATGGGTAGAGTGTTGTTGAGCATAGTACATTGTTGTATAGTAGAGCGGCATACAGGGTTGTGCAGTGGCGTAGAGTATCATAGATTGAAGTGGCATAGATTGGCGTGGAGTGGTATAGAGTGGAGTAAAGTGGAATGGAGAGGCGTATAGGGAGTTGTGTAGGGAGTTACAGAGTGGAGAAAGTGTTAGAGTTTAATGGAATAGAGTTTCAGAGTCTAGTATCATGGAGTGTAATGTCAGAGTGAAGTGTCAGAGTGGAGTTGGGTAGTCTAGAGTGAAGTGGCATAGAGTACAGTGGTGCAAAGTAGAGTGTAGTGGTATAGAGTGCATTGGTTTTGAGTAAAGTGGTGTAGAGTGCATTGGCGAAGACTGCACTGGTTTAGCGTACAGTGCATTAGTGTACAGTGGTGAAGAGGAGAGCAGAGTGGAGTGGCACATCATAGATTGCAGTGGTGTGGAGTGCAGTGGGGCAAAGTGCTGTGTCATAGACTGATGCAGTGCATGGTAGAGTGGTGTGGCACATTGTATATTGCAGTGGTTCAGAGTGCTGTGTCATAGAGTGATGTGGTGCATCGTAGAGTGGAGTGGTGTAAGGTAGAGTAGACTGGTGTGGAGTGCAGTGATGCAGAGTAGAGTGGCATAGAGTGTAGTGGCATATAGTACATTGGTGTAGAATGCAGTAGAGTGGCACATAGTTGAGCGGTGCAGAGTAGAGAGGAGTATAGTTCAGTGGCAGAGTGCAGTGTTGCAGAGTAGAGTGTCATAAAGGGCAGTGGTGTAGAGTAGGGTGGCACAGAATGCATTGGCGTAGAGTGCAGTGATGTAGAGTGATGCAGAGTAGAGAAGAGTGGCGTAGAGTACAGTGGTGAAGAGTAGAATAGAGTTGCATAGAGTGCTGTGGCATAGAGTAGACTGCTGCAGAGTACAGTATAGTAGTGAAGAGTAGATTGTTGCAGAGAGAAGCATAGTGAGGTAGAGTGCAGTAGCATATAGCGGTGCAGAGCAGATTGGAGTGGCACAGTGTACATTGGAGTGGTGCAGGGTAGATTGGACTGGCATAGCATAGAGTGAAGTTGCGTAGATTGCAGTGGCATAGAAGAGATGATTTCAAAGTAGAATGAAGTGCCCTACAGTGGAGTGGTGTAGAGTAGATTAGAGTGCAGTGGTGCAGAAAAGAGTGCAGTGGTACAGAGTACAGTGGCATTGAGTGCAGAGTAGAGCGGCATGGAGTTCAGTGGCAGAGAGTGCAATGTTGCAGATTAGAGGGTCGCAGAGTACAGTGGTGTATTGCAGAGTGGCATAGAGTGCAGTGGCATAGAGTGCTGTGGCGCAGAGTACAGTGGCATTGAAAGCAGTGGAATAGAGTGCTTTGGTGCAGAGTAGATTGGCATAGAGTGCATTGGCTTTGAGTAAAGTGGTGAAGATTGCACTGGCACAGTGCAGGGGTGTAGTGTACTATGGTTAGAGTAGAATAGCATAGATTGCAGTGGCGTGGTGTAGAGTGGAGTGGTACAGCATAGATTGCAGTAGCGTAGAGTAGCACAGAGAGGAGAAAAGTGGTGTAGGGTGCAGTGGTATAGGGTAGATTGTTTCAGAGTAGAGTGAAGAAAAGATAGAGAAAAGATAATATACTTCAATGTGCTTAAGTATGTAACGATAACAACAACATAAATAATAACGCTAGGCATAACGGCCCAAAATGAAATATGGCTTCTCCCTGTTAGCCAAGCTGTAATCAAGCCCTTCATTACCTAGATAACAAAACATTAAACATAAATGTTAGAAAAATATACCCTTCTAATAGCTATATTGTTGTGTGAAAAGGTAAAATCTGGGCTCAATCTCGACTTCACTGTTTCACCAACTGGTGTGATCTTAGACAAATACAAATATTGTGTTTCACAGAGTCTCCTTTCTAGCCTGTAGGCATCAGGGTGAGTGGGACTCTGTTTCCTCTTTCGATCTTCCTCATTGTCTTGCAGCTCCTCTTGAAGGCATCCTGCAGTGCTCCTCTTCAAGGCGGCAGGTGATGCAGACAGTAATCATCCAAAACTCTTTACTCCTCCTCGTTAAGGGTGCTCCTTTGTTCTTATGAGCACCCTTAATGCCCACAGCTGTGAACAGGACAAAAGGGCAGAGGGCGCAGGGGGCCTCCTGATTCACCTTCATTCTGTTACCATCAGATTGGAGGATGGTCGGTAGAGGGCTATTATAAGTAGCGCTTTTGTGCGCTAATGGCCCTCTGAACAATAGAAGTGAGAGGGGAGATTATTTTGTCCCCTTGTCCCCCCCACCTTTGTCCCCCGTGTCCCCTACCCTCCAAAATCTGGGGGGGATACATCCCCCGCGTCCCCCACACTTCCTACTCCCAGGCCGACCTGCCTGCTACCTGTCAACAGACATAATTTGCGCAATGAGCGCAGAGTCCAAACACACGTGTACGGTGCATATGGAGTTCTACGCAGAATCGTACTGACTTCTCCCATGCCCTACACACCTGTCTGACTACAAATGGCACTGAATCTGGAACACCTGCTCCCAACATTAAGAGGACTGTCAATGGTGCACCTTCCCAAGTACTGTGCAACAATTTCTCCCAATGCTCAGGTTGCAGTTGAGCTGTCAGATAATAAAGATCTAAGCAAGGTAATTCATTCCCCGCCCTTCCTCCAGAGTCGCCGGACTAATCCTCTTCCTCACTGAAGCCCATAAAGGCTCAACAGTCTATTTTTCCAGGTCCACAAAGTATTTCCAAGGGATCTCAAAATGGTGCCCTGAAAAACACACAAGCAAAGAGGCAGAATTTTCATTTTCACTAAAGCCAGCTTGCCCATCAAGGAGAGCAGGAAAGTGTTCCAAAGCCACACAGGGTCATAGTCCCTCCAGCACCCTAGCAATATTCAAAGCCTCAAATGTCGTGGCTGTATGACCAAGCCTGATCCCAAGATATCGGACACTGGTCACCTCCCAAGGTGGACTAAGTCTAGGTAGATCCTGCGCCCATCATCCTGACAACTCCCTAACAGGAATAGTTTTGATTTTGTATGGTTGACATTCAATCCAGACACTTGACCAAACACAGACAGGGCAGCCAGCATAATGGGGACCAAATCCATCAGCTGCCGTAGGTATACCAAGGCTTTATTAGCATATAAGGAAATTGCATGTGTGGTCTCCCTGACCAGGATGCCCCATCACAGAGCACGATGACACTCCAAGGCCAGTGCAAAAAGCAGGGGTGACAATGGACAACCCTGTTTAGTACCCCTATGAAATGAGTAGCCCTGAGATACTGTCCCTCCAACTTACACCCGTGCCACTGCTGCACTGTACAACTTCATCCACTTTATGTAGTGCTTCCCTATGCCCAACCTCCATAGGACCTGCAATAGACAGCCCCAAGACAACAAAAAAATCAAATGCTTGTTCTATATCAAGCAGCACCAGTGGTACTGGTCACCTTCCAGAATAGGGGTGTGCATAAATAGTGACATCCTCTGCAAATTACAGAGGGTGTTCCTGCATGGAATAAAGCCACACTGGTCCTCGTGTATAAGCTGTGGCAGATGCTCTTGTGATCTGGACATCAAGATTTTATGATCCCTATTCAGCATCGAAAGGAGGTGGTAGGAAGTCACTTTTTAGTATCCTTGTCCGGTTTAGGCAGCTTGACCATATGTGCCTCCTTCATAGACTCAGGCAACCGACCCTTTCGAAGGGCTCTTTATAGACCTCTAACAGGCTCTATGTAGGTACAGTTCAACAGGTAGGCCACTGCCACACGGGGCTTTAGCTGTTTTCTGAGCTCGTATTGCCACTACAATTCCCTCCGTGGTTACCGGTGCATAAAATCTATCCCTATCCTCCCTCTCTCGAAAGAAAAGCTAACTATAATTCAGTAAGGTAGGCCATGCCCTCTCCTCTCTCCCCTCCCCAACTCCCCAAAGTAGGGAGTCAGCAGGTTTAGTGTATACCTTTTTGCAGATGTGCAGCAAATACCTTTCTTATTCCTTGTTGGATGATTAGCTCCCTCCTCTGTGCATTCCGAACTTCCACCATGTGTTTTGCTGAGAAGTGTGGCAACCATGTGGAGATGTTGTCTAAAGCTGGTGCAGACATACATATCCAGGCGATTCCACCTTTCCTTCAGTTCATGATTGCACTCTTTCCATTCTGCTGATTGCTGTGGCTGTGCAATAACACATTCCTCCAGAGCACTAAGTTCTCTTTCCAGAACATCCAGCGACCTGGTCAGCTGCTGTTCCACCCCATATGTCACCTTTAGACACTCCTCACCCAAAACCACCTTCATAAAGTCTCATTCCGTGGCCCTTGCAGACGCACTTCCTCAGTTCTACGTACAGTAATGATCCAGGACTTCCACCACTGCATTCACAAAGACGGGGTCTGCCAATGCCTCGCTCTCATCTGCCAAAGAGGTACCCTGGGGGCTACTTTACTCACCCAAAAGGAGACCAACAAGGTAAAGTGATCAGACAGCCCATTAAATAGGAAACATTGACCACATTTGGAACCATACCACAAGACAGCAGGCAATAGTCCAATTGACTAGGCGTGCCCGTTGCAGGTGCACAGCAAGAATAACGTTTGTCTTGAGGCAAACAAACCTTCCATACATCCTGCAACTCCAGGCCTTCGACCTCTCTGAGTGCACCAGTCATCGCACTCCTAGTGTCGATCTGTAGGGGAAAACGGTCCAAGTTACCATCCAACACACAGTTCAGATCTCCACCTAGCAGAACTACTGGGCCGATGTGGTCCAGAGCAGCACTCAACATGGACCTGAAGAAGCCAGCTTCATCCACATTTGGAACATAGACATTTATCAAACATATGTCACTAGCAGCAAGCACACCAGACACAATCACATATCAACCTTCTGAATCAACCTTCACAAAAGGAATACTAGGTGCCACCCACATCAATGCCCCTCTAACATAGCTAAAGTAGGATTTTGCAAAGATCTGACCCCTCCATCTCAGCTATATAATGCAATCCCTCCATGTGTGGGTTTCCTGCATAAACGCCACCGAGACTCCATAGCGTCTCAAATAGGAGTGCGCTCTGTGTCTTTTAGCGGGTTGCCCCAAACCTCTCACATTCCACGTAATGAACTTCCAGGAAGAGATCATCCCTCCAAATGAAGTCGTACGCTCATGTCCCATTGTGCCCCACACATACAGCACATGACACTCACACTCAATGATAATTCGTGCCAAGAGTATCATGGAGCAGCCGAAAACCAATTTCAGACCAAACAACCCTCAACAGTAACTCCCATAGAACTCCCCCTCCGCAACCCCCAAGGCAGTGAGCCCAAACAACTCTAGCCCAGAACGTCTAAGCCATTAGGAAGAACCCATCGCCCTATCTCTCCACAGAGGCTGAAGCCTCAACATATCCAACTGCATCAAGCTGAGGACCTAGCCTCCCACCAGGGCTGCAAGGCCGAAGGCACTCAAACCACCCCAATGGAACTGTAGCCTTCCGTGGTCTCCAGCAGGCAATAATCAAAGGGACCACAGAATCAAACTAATCTGGCAAGAACTATCACCACTCCTTATCACAACAATTCCAATTAGAAATCCAAAGAACAGTCCCCATCACGGTCAACATTAGGCCTAACAGGAAGGTGCTGAAAAGAATGAGGGACTTCAATTCACATGCAAAACTGAGAAACCAGGAACAATAGGACCATGTCTCGCAGAACATATGTTATCCCAACTCAGTACTACTCAATATCTGAGTAAAGAACTTAGAGAGTCTCAGTGGTTTCAAAGAAGTTGTGATCCATTTTTCCAAGAACACCACTGACTGACCCTCAGCCCTTTCGGGGAAGTCCACAAATGGAAATTGTTTTTTGTAGATCACACCTTCGCATCCTCAATCCTGTCCTCCATTCACGCTGAGTGAGCTGAGCGCGGACACAGTCTTTTTTTTTTTTTAGGGCTGCTGCCACCTCCTGCTGGAGCACTGTTACTTGCCCTTCAGCCATGGAACTTGTTCTGAGATTTAAGTCTGCACGGAGCAGGCTGACTGCCACAGCATCTGTATCAATTTTCACTAGCATGACCTCACGTGAGCTCTTTATTTCTGCCAATATGTCAGCATTTCATAAGTCTCCAGTGCCACCTGGGGGCCCTGTTTGGCATGTTTCCTCACAGAACTCTCAGATGGCAGCGGGAGTGCATAATTGTCTATTTTATTAGCCTGTATGGTCTTGCTGGCTTGTCCTCAAATCAAATCAAATCATTAACATTTATAAAGCGCGCTACTCACCCGTGCGGGTCTCAAGGCGCTAGGGGGGAAAGGGGGGGTTATCGCTGCTCGAACAGCCAAGTCTTTAGGAGTCTCCGGAAAGCGGAGTGGTCCTGGGTGGTCCTGAGGCTGGTGGGGAGGGAGTTCCAGGTCTTGGCCGCCAGGAAGGAGAAAGATCTCCCACCCGCCGTGGAGCGGCGGGTGCGAGGGACGGCAGCAAGTGCGAGGCCAGCGGAGCGGAGGGGGCGGGTGGGGACGTAGAAGCTGAGGCGTCTGTTGAGGTATTCCGGTCCCTTGTTGTGGAGGGCTTTGTGTGCGTGGGTGAGAAGACGGAAGGTGATCCTTTTGCTGACTGGGAGCCAATGCAGGTGTCTCAGGTGTGCGGAGATGTGGCTGTTGCGGGGTACGTCGAGGATGAGGCGGGCCGAGGCGTTTTGGATGCGTTGCAGGCGGTTTTGGAGTTTGGCGGTGGTCCCGGCGTAGAGGGTATTGCCGTAGTCCAGGCGACTCGTGACAAGGGCGTGGGTCACGGTTTTTCTGGTGTCGGCGGGGATCCAGCGGAAGATCTTGCGGAGCATGCGGAGAGTGAGGAAGCAGGCGGAGGACACGGCGTTGACTTGCTTGGTCATGGTGAGAAGAGGGTCCAAGATGAAGCCGAGGTTGCGGGCGTGGTCTGCGGGGGTCGGTGCGGTGCCGAGGGCCGTGGGCCACCAGGAGTCGTCCCAGGCGGACGGGGTGTTGCCGAGGATGAGGACTTCCGTTTTTTCAGAGTTCAGCTTTAGGCGGCTGAGCCTCATCCAATCTGCGACGTCCTTCATACCCTCTTGTAGGTTGGTCTTGGCGCTGGCGGGGTCCTTGGTGAGGGAGAGTACAAGTTGGGTGTCGTCGGCGTAGGAGGTGATGATGATGTCGTGCTTGCGTACGATGTCGGCGAGGGGGCTCATGTAGACATTGAAGAGTGTCGGGCTGAGCGATGAGCCTTGAGGTACGCCGCAGATGATCTTGGTGGGTTCTGAGCGAAACGGAGGGAGGTAAACTCTTTGGGAGCGGTTAGCGAGGAAGGAGGCGATCCAGTCCAGGGCCTGGCCTTGGATCCCGGTGGAGCGTAGGCGGGTGATTAGGGTGCGGTGACAGACGGTGTCAAAGGCAGCCGAGAGGTCGAGGAGAATGAGGGCGACTGTTTCACCGTTGTCCATCAGGGTTCTGATGTCGTCTGTGACTGAGATGAGGGCGGTTTCCGTGCTGTGGTTGGTTCGGAATCCGGTTTGTGAAGGGTCGAGCAGGTTGTTGTCTTCCAGGAAGGTGGTCAGCTGTTTGTTGACGGTCTTTTCTATTACCTTGGCTGGGAAAGGTAGAAGAGAGATGGGGCGGAAGTTTTTCAGGTCGCTTGGGTCAGCCGTAGGTTTCTTTAGTAGGGCGTTGACTTCAGCGTGCTTCCAGCATTCGGGGAAGGTAGCAGAAGAAAAAGAAGAGTTGATGACGGTCTGGAGGTGCGGGGCGATGATGTCGTCGGCTTTGTTAAAGATGAAGTGCGGGCAGGGGTCCGAAGGGGCGCCGGAGTGGATAGAGTTCATGATGGATTTGGTTTCTTCCGTGTTGATGTGGGTCCAGTTGTTGAGGGTGATGTCCGGGGAAGCGGGTTCAGTGGTGTATGGTTGGGTCTGGTGTCCGAAGCTGTCGTGGAGGTCGCTGATCTTGCGATGGAAGAAAGTGGCGAGGGATTCGCACAAATCCTGTGAGGGCGTGACGGCGTTGGCGCTGGCGCTGGGGTTGGAGAACTCTTTGACAATGCTGAAGAGTTCTCTGCTGTTGTGGCTGTTTTTGTCTAGTCTGTCGGTGAAAAAGTTCCTTTTGGCAGTGCGGATCAGGTGGTGGTGTTCGCGTGTAGCGTTCTTGAGGGCGGTCATGTTGTCAGCGGTGTGGTCCTTGCGCCAGGCCTTCTCAAGGGCACGACAAGTTTTCTTTGATTCTTTGAGGGTGTCAGAGAACCAGAGAGGTTTTTTGGTGTTGGTCTGTCGATGCGTGCGTTTGAGGGGAGCAAGGTTGTCAGCGCAGTTGGAGATCCAGTTTGTGAGGTTGAGAGCTGCGTCGTTGGGGTCGGTGGTGAGGGTGGGTTGGTTGGCGGCGAGAGCGGAGAAGAGTTGCTCTTCAGGGATCTTGTTCCACTGTCGACGAGGGATGGGTTGAGTGCGGAGGTGGGAGGTCTCGCGTCGGAATGTGAAGTGGACGCAGCTGTGGTCGGTCCAGTGTAGGGCAGAGGTGTGGCTGAAGAAGACGTGTTTGCTGGCGGAGAAGATAGGGTCGAGCGTGTGTCCGGCGATGTGGGTGGCGGTGTTCACCAGTTGTTTGAGGCCGAGGTTAGCGAGGTTGTCGAGCAGGGTGGTGGTGTTGGGGTCGTTGTTTTGTTCCAGATGGAAGTTGAGGTCGCCTAGGAGGATGTAGTCCGGTGAGGCGAGGGCGTGCGGGGAGATGAAGTCGGCGATGGCGTCGCTGAAAGAGGCGCGAGGTCCGGGAGGACGGTAGACGAGGGATCCTCTGAGGGTGGTCCTTGGGTCGGTGCGAATCTGAAAATGCAGGTGTTCAGCGGCGAGGGGGGGGTCTTCGGTGGAGGTGGTGACGCTGATGGAGTCTTTGAAGATGATGGCGACACCTCCTCCTACTTGGTTGGTGCGGTCTTTTCTGGAGATCTTGTAGCCTTCGGGGATGGCGGTAGCGATGTCTGGAGCAGAGGAGGCGTTCATCCATGTCTCCGTGATGAAGGCGACGTCCGGGGCTGTGGAGTCCAGGAGGTCCCAAAGTTCAACGGCGTGCTTGTGGACGGAACGAGCGTTGACCAGGATGCACTTGAGGTGGTTGATGGCGCGTGGGCTTGTGGTCGTGGTAGTTGCGTGGTGGAAGATGCGTTTGCAGGAGTTGCAGGCGAAGGGTCCATGGGTGCGTTTGGGGTGAGCTAGGAAGCAGGTTTTGGAGCGCCCTGGGTTGAGGGCGTGGAGGGTGGTGGGGTCGTAGCGGATCAGCGGGGCTTGGGGGAGCTGGGGACCAGGGGTCGTGGTGCTGGGCGCGGGCCAGGCGCGGACGGGCGCCATAAGAGGTAGGAGGGGGGGGAGGGGTCAGCTGGGGGCGAATGGGAGCTGGGGGGCGGGGGCGTGCAGGAGGTCGCGGCGGGAAAGCGCGAGGGAGGGGGGGACAGGTAGAGTGAGAGGAGCTGGGGGAGGGGGTTTAGGGTGGAGGAGGGTGAGTGTTAGGAGGTTTGGAGATTAGGGAGAGAGATAGGAGTAGGGTTGTGAAGATAGGGGAGGGGGGGTTGTAGAGGTGGGTGAGGGAGAGAGGTAGAGTGAGAGGATAGGGAGATAGGTAGTAGAGGGGGTGGCGGGAGGGGGGGAGAGATAGAGAAATAGATAGAGAAAATAGATAGAGAAGTCGATAGATAGGGAAATAGATAGATAGACAGATAGGTAGGTAGGAGGAGGTGGAGAGTGGGGGAGTTAGATAGTGAGATAGGGAGCTAGAGAGATAGGAAGATAGGAGGAGTGAGGGA
Organism: Pleurodeles waltl; assembly: GCF_031143425.1. Lineage (NCBI taxonomy): Eukaryota > Metazoa > Chordata > Amphibia > Caudata > Salamandridae > Pleurodeles > Pleurodeles waltl. The sequence continues at coordinate 387,473,409 of NC_090436.1, read as the reverse complement.
GGTAGATAGCGAACGGGTTAGCTAGGGGTGAGAGAGGGGGAGGCGAGTGAGGGAGGGGGATGAGGAAGGAGCAGGAGGGCAGGCTCGGGGGAAGAAGACGGAGGAAGTAGAAGAGCCGAAGACAGGAGAACAGAAGAACAGAAGACAGAAGAACAGAAGACAGAAGAACAGAAGACCGGAAGAGCAGAAGACAGAAGAACAGAAGATCGGAAGAGCAGAAGAACAGAGAAGAACAGAGAAGAACACAGAAGAACACAGAAGAACACAGAAGAACCGAGAAGAAGAACACAGAAGCACAGAGAAGAACAGAGAAGAAGAACACAGAAGACCGGAAGAACACAGAAGAACAGAAGGGAAGAACAGAAGAACAGAAGGGAAGAACAGAAGAACACAGAAGAAGATTGCAGAGGGGGAGCGAGGAGGAAGAGACAGAGAGGAGGAAAAGAAGCAGGAGCAGGAGAGAAGGTGAGTGGCGCGGGGCAGGGCGAGGGGCTGGGAGGAGGGGGGTACTTACAGTTAGGTGGGTCTCAGGAACACAGGAACTCGGGAACTTGGAGGAGCTGCAGCGGCAGGGGGAGCGACCTACCCTTGGGTCAAGGGTCGCTACCACTGTCGCGCAGCGGCCGCCATAAGAGGTAGGAGGGGGGGGGAGGGGTCAGCTGGGGGCGAATGGGAGCTGGGGGGCGGGGGCGTGCAGGAGGTCGCGGCGGGAAAGCGCGAGGGAGGGGGGGGGACAGGTAGAGTGAGAGGAGCTGGGGGAGGGGGTTTAGGGTGGAGGAGGGTGAGTGTTAGGAGGTTTGGAGATTAGGGAGAGAGATAGGAGTAGGGTTGTGAAGATAGGGGAGGGGGGGTTGTAGAGGTGGGTGAGGGAGAGAGGTAGAGTGAGAGGATAGGGAGATAGGTAGTAGAGGGGGTGGCGGGAGGGGGGCAGAGATAGAGAAATAGATAGAGAAAATAGATAGAGAAGTCGATAGATAGGGAAATAGATAGATAGACAGATAGGTAGGTAGGAGGAGGTGGAGAGTGGGGGAGTTAGATAGTGAGATAGGGAGCTAGAGAGATAGGAAGATAGGAGGAGTGAGGGAGGTAGATAGCGAACGGGTTAGCTAGGGGTGAGAGAGGGGGAGGCGAGTGAGGGAAGGGGATGAGGAAGGAGCAGGAGGGCAGGCTCGGGGGAAGAAGACGGAGGAGGTAGAAGAGCCGAAGACAGGAGAACAGAAGACAGAAGAACAGAAGACAGAAGAACAGAAGACCGGAAGAGCAGAAGACAGAAGAACAGAAGATCGGAAGAGCAGAAGAACAGAGAAGAACAGAGAAGAACAGAGAAGAACACAGAAGAACACAGAAGAACCGAGAAGAAGAACACAGAAGCACAGAGAAGAACAGAGAAGAAGAACACAGAAGACCGGAAGAACACAGAAGAACAGAAGGGAAGAACAGAAGAACACAGAAGAAGATTGCAGAGGGGGAGCGAGGAGGAAGAGACAGAGAGGAGGAAAAGAAGCAGGAGCAGGAGAGAAGGTGAGTGGCGCGGGGCAGGGCGAGGGGCTGGGAGGAGGGGGGTACTTACAGTTAGGTGGGTCTCAGGAACACAGGAACTCGGGAACTTGGAGGAGCTGCAGCGGCAGGGGGAGCGACCTACCCTTGCCTTGCCTTGTCCTCTGCCATTTTAATCCTATACCAGCGGCGTATCTGGATAGCGGCTCCCAGACCCAAGCACTTGTCACTGGCTGAGGCCCACTCTAAAGGCCGTATCACACAGAGTAGTCAACAGTGACACCCCCTCCACCCCCAGGGAGGCAGGGCCAGCAGACCTGGTCCTGATACTCAAATACAGAGACTGTAGGACCTGTCTCTCCCACAACCGTGGGTACCCTCCTGCCATTAACAATAAGGGTTCTGATTACTCCTGCCAACAAAGTAGCAGGCCAAAGACTCTCAAGTTAATTGCCCCTTGCGGGGCCTACTCATGCATACTAGCAACCCCGGGGCTTCCAGGTACCACTAATCACCTTGCAGCCCTGCAGAAATCAATGTGCACCAAGGGAGCAGATGGGCTGTCCGCTGACTCGTGGGCCCCAGGTCTCATCTCTGGACTCACCGCCTGAAAACGGCCTTGGGTCTCTGTATCACCGTCTCCCCTCCACTTTCCACATGATGAGGCCCCCGGAGCTCAGTCACCACCGTCGCAGGAGCACTCCCTGCGCCCAAGGCACAGCGCTATCCTAGCATGTGACAAAAGTACTGAAGGGCTGGTCTTTCCCCCCAGGCCTGCCCTACAGCCGTCATGCCCCTCCACTCCCTGGGCAGTCAGCATGGGGCACTCGTCTGAGGGAAGGAGGGGTGAGTCAGTCCAAGCGCTGGAATCCCCTCACACCTCAATACGGCAATTCATCAGTACTTACTCGGCCCTCAGCCCTGTGCCAGCCCTTCACAGTGCCCCAGCCAATGTGAAACAGTGGCAAGAGGACGCTGTTCACTTTCACCCGTGCTCAGAGCTGAGCATAAAGTCCTCTAATAAAAGGAAGGAAGTGAGGACCAAACCTAATCTGAGAGGAGATGTGAAACATAAAAGACCAGTAAAGAGAGTCAAACGTTTTTTCAAAATATAAAAGCATGAGTGCAAAGGTGGCTTGGACTTTAAGATGATGTGCGAAAGCGATATGGACTCTGAGTGCAGAGATGAGTGTTACGGCTGGGCAACCAGAGTGGGGATTTACACTTGAAATCAAATTCAATTAGGAATCCTTCTGGTCACAGTGTCCGGCATACTAGCCGCCTCAACCTCCTCCAGAGTAAGGGATTAATTGAAGGAGGCTCTATCCGCTGCACTGAAGACGGCTAAAGGGAGCTCAGCAAAAAGGTGGTGAGTGTATGCATGTTGGGCAGGCTGGAGTTGAGCATCCAAGTCCCCATAATAGGAAGCAATGGTGGACACGATGTTAGAAGAGGTGTGGAGCTCCTCCCCTGAATCTCAGGGATCAATCTCAAAATTATGTCTCCGGTCGCTAGGCAATAAAGCAGCTTCCCAGATTTATCACTTGTTGATGCAACTTGTGAAGATGATCCTGCATTGCCTGGATTTTTCAAAACAAATCTGGCACAAAGAGGCCCTACCCATCCCTTGTTTGTGATGAGTATTTCATGTCCTTTTCTTCCATAGGTGCGTTGAAGAGGCAATAAGTTAGATTCCAGGCTAGATATTTGCGTGAGTCTAGCTTTAATGTGACCGCTAAAAAAGGCTCTGGCTTTCTCTTGTAAAAATGCTTCTCCATCTACCAGTTGGGCTCCACCAAGACAACATTAAGATTAATGTAGGACTTCAACTCCTGAAGCAGAGCACTGCACATCAACCAGACACCAGGGTTTCAATCACTACATGCACCTATTCCGTCTCACAGAGGTACCCAGGCGCACTGTGACAGGGGAGTGCCACAGTAGCCAGCAAGTCTGTATCTGGTAGATGTGTCTCGTGGTTGAGCAACACTGCTGGAGAGTGACACTTCATAAATCAAAATACAGTCCCCCTCTTAATGCAGTCATTAAGGCAATTGATGTTCCACTTCATCACCATAAAAGCAACTATCTGGGGAATGGTAGAGATATGTGTGTTTGTGCATGCAAGGGGTGCATTACTGTCATCAAATCAAGCAGGCATTTAGGTGTCTCGTGAGTCAGGAATGTGTAGTGCTTTTGTCCTTCTAAGAGAAGGTAATGTGTGCCGCAAATGAAGTAATTGGTGAAACATCTTATGGACTGACAAATCCCAAATCCTCCTAGTTGTCCCTTACCTCTCTCCCACCCCCTGAAGCATCTGTTGCCTGATCCAACCCCATAAACGTAGGTACAAATAAAATTAAATAGGGACTATGCGTGCCCAACCTCACTTATTGTTAAAGGATACTGTGCTGAACAGAATAGTTAAGTCAAAGGAATTTTGAACTAGAAAACAGAGAGCGGGTCGATCCTTTGGTCAATGACAACATCAAGTAGGACACAAAGGGTATTCAGTCAACATCATGACCAGGGGCATCCTCTGGATGGAGGCTTTGGGAGGCAGCAGAGTTCCACTGGGGCTTTCATTCCCTCCTTGACCCCCACAGATGCAACTGTCCTCTGGCCAAAATAATCTGTAACCTGTTGGAATGTAACTGCAGTCTACAGACTTTGCCACCGGTTGTTTCCATTTTGTCGCCAGGGAGATGGGAAGCGTCAACTGCCCAGGTAGCAGATGGCTGGGTGCCAGAGTTCCCTATCCTCCATCACCCACTCCCAGGGAACATGAGCATATAGGTAAGGTTCAAGTCTTTTAGTTTTTTCTGATTGGTGTTGAAGGCCTGCCATTGCTTTTGGACCTGGTGGGTGTAATCTGGAAATAGAATGATAAAGGCAGACTAAAAGGGAAGAACCCTTTGTTCCCGGACCCCTTAAAATTTGCACCTCTGTTCTTGTATTTGAGAATCATAGTAATGAGGGCTCCAGGCAGGGCTCAGGGGGAACGTTTTTGTAGTAAGCTCATGTAAGCTCTTTTCAGGACAAAGCAGGAGGAAAGTTGATCTGTGGCGATCCAGGACATGATCTAGAATTCCAAGAACTTCTCTGGGGAGGATCCCTCCACTCCCTCAGGAAAGCCCACAAACCTCAAGTTGTTCCTCCACACCCTGTTTTCAGTGCCCTTGGTGCATTCTTCCAGAAGGTACTTTGCAACAATATCTTCAAGTGTGGAGATGCACCCTCTGCTTTGGACATTCAATCCACAAAGTTGTGCAAGACCTGTCACAGTAATGCTACATCAATGCCTACCTTGCCAATTTTAGTTTCAAGGGCTCTTTGGAATGCCTGAATGGCTTGTTGGATAGAGTCTGTGCATAGAGTATTGGAGGAGGAGGCCGAGGGTTGACTGCAGATTGCTTAGATCTCTCAGGTGGAAGTAGGAGAAACCAATCTATCTTGGTCTGTGCTTCCGAGAATGTAAGGCGCTCCCTCCCCATGTTGGTGGTTGCGCTGCGGCTCCAGGGTATCCTTATCTAATGGAAGTTAGATGCCACAGGTTGCTGGCTCCATGGCCCTCTTCCACCGCAAGCCTTCATGTCCCCTTCGGGGAGCATGAGCAGTTTTTCGAGTGTATGCATAGTTCAGAGTGTCACCAGGAGCCTGATCGTCTAGCTGGGGAAAACATAGGCAGCCTAATAGCTGAATGGGCAGATGATCTGTTTAATCCAAGGACAAGGGCTCTAAAAGTACAAAAGTTGGCCTGTGAAGTGGTTTTCACCCCATCATTGAGGTCAGGGAAGAGTGAGAGCATTGGGCCGTTGCAGAACCCTGGTCTTCAGGCTGTGCTCGAGCCCCTTAGTGAGTTGACTCCAGCTGGGCACAATCACATATCTCTAAGGGGGCCCCAGACTGGCCACCTTCAATTCCAGTATTTTTGTGCCAAGCAATTTAGCAGCTCGATGGCCCCCAACAGCTGCCACCCAGTCCAGGGCACATCCAGGTACACAGTGGAACACGTAAGCAAAAGGGGACAGTGGAGGAATATAGGGTCCTGCCCCTCCAGGTCTCAACATGTGGGCAGAAAAGGCCTGTGACTTCTACGAGAATCCTTACAGTAAGTCAGTTCGGGCAAAAAGAAGAGAAACACGTCCCTCATGGTGCTGGCCCAGACTATAGGTCTTCCTATGGGGACCTGGTCTGCTTGCTGCCTAAGCATCACACGTGCTGTCCGCGCCGCCACTCCCTCCAGGGTAAGTACCACACAGGACTTGGAGAGTGGCAATGCGCCTGGCTAGTGCAACTGCACCAAATCAAAAGGGTGTCTGGTTGTTTTCCATCGGCTAGAATCTGTATTGCCCACTGCTGCCATCTTAGAACTTCTCCTTGGTGGGGTGGTTAGTGGAGTTCTCCCCTTATTCCTGGGCACAGCTTAACTCACACAGAGTTCTCCAAATGACGCAGCTCTTAGGTCTCCCACCTGGTGTCTGAGTCACTGCAACCAGCAGTAGGATGTGTGCAAATAGCGAAATCTTGCCTCGGTGCTCCCTAGAGAGCTTACACCATCTAGGCCATCAAGGCCACTCCCCACCCAAATCAGTATTTGATCCACACTTGTCCTGAATAACTATAATACTGGGCAACTACAAAAGGTGCTTAGTGATGTTTTTTTTCTCCCGCACTTACAACGTTGCCACTCTATTCAGTTTTAAGCAATCCTTGTGTAATATGCACTGTGGAGTGGCTTGAGTTAAAATACATTTATTTATCTTTCTTGACATATCTTTGAGGCTTGTCAGTTTTTCTTTCACCCTCTTCAAAAGGGTTTTATTACAGAAATTCTCCACACCCTTTCCCTTCTGCCATCATCCCTACCAAATTTGCTAAACGTTTTCTTCAAACTGGGGGTTGACAAAAATGGATACATATCTGCATTTCATATAACAAACTCTTCCCTCATTAGCTGTCCATCCTTTGGGTATGGGGTACCTACTCATTCATATTGCTAGTGATTTATGTGTTCACAAACAGAAGTGACACAGCTGACATGTCTTCCTCATTGCACTTAAAGCTTGAGGCACAACCCATTCACCCTTTACTCTGGTGTTTTACACAGCAACCACCGACTAACTAAAGCTTGGTCACAACTTCACTTTGCCTCACACGCTAAATGGTAAACTCAACTTCAGAGGCATTCACCTTCACCAGAAATAAAACTGGTAGCACTCTGAATTGTCCGAGCGTAATCTGGGTGTGGTGGATTCTCCTTATATGCAGCTGGGCAGAGGGTCTTGGTATAAGATCAAACTGGTGAGGGTTGGCTAAGTTTGTATTAACTTTCTACGGGTTGGAAATAGAATATTAGCTTGCATGCCTTTCTTGGGTGTTAATGTAGCTCCTCTTCCCAGGGCTGGCATCAATTCCTAAATTGTGGGATCCAGAAACCTCTTCACAATATTCAGTGCCACACCTGTTCCCAGTTTCTGGAATATTGAATGGTAACCTATGCAGATTTATCTTTCCAGATAAGCCCAAACGCACGCTATTCTGCTGTTTATTCTACTCTTATATTTCCATGCCAAGCAAAAGTAAAAGTTACCAAAGGAACTAATTTCCTTAATTTATTCATGTTTTCTTCAATCTTTAGTAGTCCTCATGATATTCAGTATACTACTTTGCCATCTCTGAGCCATCTTCTGCTGATGGCTTATCTTCTCTTTTCTTAATTTATTAATCCAGGCTTCCTCAACCAGACTTGTTCTCCTGTAGTTGAGCAGCAACATGCTGGGTTAATTCCCTGTTGTATTTCTTCTGTACTATGTTGTCCTGTTTAAATTATCCTTCTGTTCCGCAATTGACCCATGGCATATCATCCTATTTTTCCTACCTCGAGCTTGATAAACACTCATTATGAGTTCAGAGGACGGTTTTGCCCGTCTGCCGATTTCTGACGGGGAAGTTGCCGCTATAGTGGCTACCTCCCCGCCAGGCCTGTTAAGAGTTTCCTGCTAGGTCAGCGTGCGGAAACCTGAGTTTCTCCCACTGGCCTTTCCGGAAGCACCCTACAGCATTGTCTCTGGCTCGTAATCAAGCTGGTTGCAATGCTGTAAGATGCAGGGTGCACCAGCACCCTCGCAATGTTCACTGTCTGCAAATCAGACAGTGAACATTGCAAGCGTGCTGGCTAAGGGGAACCCTTGCACTGCCCATGCCAAGTGCAGGGGCAGAGCAGAGACGTCCCTGGGTCCCCCTGCACCTGTTCTCCGCTAACCTTTTCATGGCGGACTGCCGCAACCGCCAGACCGCCGGGATCTCTGATCCTGGTGGTGCTGGTGGACCGACTGCGGCATGACCACTGCGGTCATAACGTGGCGCTTGGACCTCCACATTGGCGGCAGTCGACTGCCACCGCAAGTCTGGCAGTCAATTAATCGCCAGACTCCTAATGACCCCTTATGTCTCTTATTCAAAAAGCAAATTTTACACATCAGTAAATCTACAGGTGTAAATCTACTCTGAAACTTTGTAGTAATTTTACTACATTTGACTATTCACCACTTCCAAGTCTAAGTGTATTACAAAGTGTAGATGTGCATGTCCCTACCCCCTGAAGCATGGGGTGGAGCCAAATTCACAACTGTAAAGTTACTACCCAGATGGAGTTCTGTGACAATGAAGCAGCGATGTCCCTATGGTAAAGTATAGGGGAATTTTAAAAAGCTTTTTAAACTTCGAAAAACATTTTGAAAAAATATTTTAGGTAACATTTTATTTTAAATAGATTTTTTTAAAAATGCTACAGCACTATACTTCATTTTAAATTAATGATTTAATTAATCAAAATATATTACAATGTATTCCACTTATTTTTTTAAAGATGTATGAAAATCCAACTTAAAGTAAAATGTTTAATTTAATGTGTAAAAAATACAAAGTGTATGTGTTAAATTAATTTAAATAAATTGAACTACTTAAAAAAATACATTTTTAAATTACTAAAATGTTGTTCAAATATTTTATCATAAATTATTCTTTTTTATTTATAATGTTCTAACATTAAATTAAATAAACGTATATTTTTGTAAAAAATCTAAAAAAACATTTTAGCATTATTTTACATGGGGTTTTATTTTCACTCCCTGCCACTATTACTGTCCATGTGATTGTGTTGCAATGCCAGTGGCTGGCCTTGTGTGGTGCTGGACTTACTCCAGGTCTGAGCTGGAGTACTTTTATTACTGTTGAGGGACCTTTTTGGCTGTAGTAACGCTAGAAGTGCAGTTTGTGAGTAGCAATCGGCTTACTCCTTTGTGGGAGGGGTATGTTCCACCCTATATCTCTCTTTAGCCCTCCCTAAACCCCTCCTTACTCATCCCTAAAACCCTCCCATTTAGTTTTAAGTATTCCCCATTTCCCAAATTACTATTAACTATATATGTGAAGATATCCCCTGGAAAAGAAAGGAGATGTGAAGGCGATTTCCGCTCCTAGGTTTGTGACTTGCATTATGTAGTAAGCAGTATTACTCTAGTACTACTTTACATACTACAATATGCAGTTTGCAAATCGGAACCATAGATATGACAATCACACCTTTGAGCCTCCTACAGGGTAAACCTGAGGTCTAGGTGGTAATATATATGTATTACAAGGAAAAGAAAAACCACAGCACATCAAAGGTACGTAGAATTTTCAATTTATTCCTCTATGGTGTTTCGGGCAGCACGTCACTTGACCCAGTGAGACAAAATGGCCATGGTGTCAATAGGCCAATACAATTCTCATATTCGGAAAACAACAGCCGACACGTGTTTCGTCAGAATTGACTTTTTCAAGGCTCCAACTTGTGGAAGTATCAAGTTGCGTTGTTGAACTCCAATAGTCAATGATATTTGCGAGATAACATGGCATCATCGGTTTTTTTTTCAGATGCGACGCTGCAAGCAGCTCGAGAAAACATCCTTCGTTTCTTAATAAGTTCAGACTTATCATGGTCTTCGGATACTTTTCTTAATTTATGCCATGTTATCTCGCAAATATCATTGACTATTGGAGTTCAACAACGCAACTTGATACTTCCACAAGTGGACATCGGAATCAGAATCCTCCCTCCCCGGCTCCGATTGGGAAGGACCTTGGGATTAAATTTGATTCCGATCTCACTTTTGAGCCTCAAATTAAGTTTTCTGTCCGCCACATGCTTTGCCACCTGGAAGACTTTCTGGCGTATACTCCACCTGATTCCAGAGGATTGTCAGAAAATAACTGTCCATGCCTTGGTCACGACCAGACTCGACTATACCAGTAGCCTGTATTTAGGTCTGCCTGCTTTCCTAATTTAAAAGCTTCAAACGATTCAAAACTCTGCTGCATGACTAATCCTGAAGATTCCTGCGGACTCCCCAGTTTCTCATCACTGCCAGAATCGTCATTGGCTCCCTGTCATCAAGAGGATTCAATTTAAGGCTCTTACTTTTGCTTATACAGCCTTTTCTCACAAAGGTCCTCTTTACCTCATGACAAGACTGAAACCCTATTCTCAAACCAGATATTTAAGTTCCAAGTCTCGCGCATTTACAAAGCAAGAACATGCAGGCGTTCTTTTTCACACCTGACTCCCAAGTTATGGAATGCAATGCCACTTTGTCTGCAGTGCAGCCCTTCTGAATCCTGCTTTAGACAGAGTCTCCAGACCTTGCTTTTTGGCTCCGCCTAGTTGGCTAATTGGACCTGTCCCTTTTTAGACTTCTCTTTTTCCTGAGCTTACCATTAACTCCAGGAAGCCTCTTTGGAGGCACCTGTGTGCTCTAGAAATGCCGTGAATTTAACTGAATTGAATTGAATGCCTGTATACATAAAATTAGGAGAAATGATGATTACATTAAGAAATATTCCCAACTCCCCCCCCCCCCGTTTCGCTGCTCCAACCATCACTCATGGTAAAACATATCTCAGTCTTCCAGTGTTGTCAGGGTATCACAACCACCTCTATTCCTGAACCCCGCCCCCACGCAAGTCTGTATTCTCCTACTTCCTGTGTATTCAACACCAGGCCGGGTATTATAGGGTTGCCACGGAGGGTACAGTGTTTTGAGGGTTTTTTATTACAGACTTAGGGGGTCATTAACACATTGGCATTTTTTTCTGAAAACCGCGTTGGTGACGGCCGCCAACAGACCGTCGCGGAGGCGGCAATCTGCCCACCAGATAATGACACACAAAACCGACATAAACCAGCCACAACAACAATTCCACCAGATCCAACGAAGACGAAAAACTGTTGGACCCACCACCCTACCAGCTATGCCAACAACACACCGCCCTCCAAATTATGGACCACGAATCACCGCAGCGGACACTCAACAGCAGTGCAGACCGCCGCGGTAGAACCAACAGAAGCCAACATTGTCCAGATGAAAAAAAAACACGCCTGACAAATATATACACACCCTACACACCCACCAACAGCACTATAAAACACCTCCCCCACACAACCCAGAATCCCTTGCAAACATGAAAACACAAACCACACCTTGCCAGCAAAAGACAGTACAAGAACTGCACACACAAACCACAGCCACCTATTCACCTTTGACACATCAAACACAACACACCATACCCCAACACCCATCACACTCTGCATAATACACACACACACTACACCCACCATACAATAGGCATGTCTCCACAGAAGAATCCCCGTTTCACGGATGAGAAGTTGCTGGTTGTAGTGGAGGAAATCGTCAGGGTAGAACCACAGCTGTTCGGTGCACAGGTCCAGCGGATATCCATTGCATGGAAGATGGAGCTATGGCGGAGGATCGTGGACAGCCTGAACTCTGTGGGAACATATCCACGCACAATGGATGACATTCGCAATAGGTGGAACGACCTACAGAGGAAGGTGCGTACTGTGGCCTCCAGGCATCAAGTTTCCTCCAGGAAAACTGGCGGTGGAGCACCACCTCCTCCCCCACAGTTGACAGCCTGGGAGGAGCAAGTCTTGGCATTTCTGCATCCTGAGGGCCTCACTGGAGTCACTGGAGGGCCGGACACTAGTAAGTCACCATTACTACCCTACAACCACCAATAGCTGCATGGCATGTCACCCCCTCACCTAGACTCCCTACACCCCACCCCATCCCATACAGTGCACCACCCCATAACCACCCTCAATTGTGTACCCCTTCATGCCTTACCCACTGCAAGCACACCAATCTCAGATCTGCATGCACACACAACAGGAACGCATGGGCAGCATGTAGCACTACCAATCCCACAATCCATCACCATACACTAACCAAAGGTGGAAGGACTACACCCAACCCATAGGGAAAGCTGAATATGTGACAGACAATGACTGTAACAAATCACTTACATGCCCACAGGTGCCCCAGCCAATGTCAATGGCGAGCATGTGCCACGACAACCCAGTCCTCCACCAGAAGATGCCCTCAGTGATGACAGCAACTCTGGATGTCCCGATCTGGATGATCTCCCTCGCCCATCGGGGCACACCGATCAGTCGGCTTCCACATCCCACACCCAGTCCTCCACAGGGCTCTCCCATCCGACTCCAACACCACAGCAGCCACCCAACGTCCACAAACCTCTGTCCCCAGGACACGTCAATCAATAGTGTGCCTACCTATACAGGTACCCGAGTCGACACCACCCAGACAAGACAATGAAGGTCCAGGTGTAAGTTGGAGTGGGCACACCATTCAGGGGACAGAGGCAGATGGGGCTAGGGCCAGTGGGAGGTCTGATGTGTGCTAGGGGGAGACCTGACCCAGGGAACCAACTGTCCAGGAGGCACTCACACATGCCCTGGAGACCTACCAACAATCCCAGGACAGGATGGGGCAGGTGATTACCATCTTGCAGGAGAACCAGCGGCTGCAGGGGTACACCACCAGGAGGTCATGCAGCAGTTGCAGGCCCTAAATGCCAACATGGCCTCCATGGCAGGGGTGCTGGGTGACATGGCCAACACGATGCGTGAGAACAGAGAACACCAGCGGGCCCCTTCCACTAGCCGTCTACAAATCAGCCAACAACATCTGCTGCATCTACTGGACAGAGGACACCACTCACAGGCCACCAGCACCCCTCCCCCTGCAGAAGGTGAACCACCCCGCAAACGTTCCCTGTGACCCAGACAGACACCAGAGACTGTTGCCAAGAACAAAACCACTGCCAGGAAATGAGCTACTCCAGAATGTCTCTCTTGTGTGCCACTGAGTCACCGTGTTAACTTTAGACTGCCATTGCTCCTTTTCCTATGGCCCCATGGATAATGGACCTGTGCTCCAAACCAACTGGCCCACTACACTGAAGTTTTCGTCTACCATCACCCCACTCTAATGCACTATCCCATCCTTTTTGTCACTTCAATAAACACCCTTGAACACACCTGAAGTATATGTGATTTTTCATACAACATTATGCAATGTATTGAACTGCATTGTCCTGTGCAAATGTCCTGTAATGTGTGAATCCATCCAACAAATGTGTTTAAGCAGTCTGTTGTCATCACATAAGTACACAGTTGCGACCACACCAACATCTGCAAAAAGGGAAAGCATAAGTGACAGTCAATAGAAAAGTAAAGATAGTGCTTGGCACAACACACCAGGAACACAGCAGTTAACTGTAATGGAGATATGACCAGAAGTACAGTCTTACCTGACTGTCAGTGGAAGTACCGCTGTATCATATGTGTCCTGCTGTCCACATCCTCCCCTCCTCCTCCTCACTGTCTACAGTGTCCTCTGCTGCCACAGGTGCATTGTCTCCCCCCTCCTCCTGCAGGCATGGCACATGGCGGCTGAGGACCAAATTGTGCAGCATGCACAAGCCACCACTATTTGGCAGACCTTCTAAGGGACGTAGCATAGGGATCCACCAGTTAAATGGAGGCATCAGAACCTGGCTTTCAGTAGACCAAATGTGCGTTCAATAACTCTCCTGGTACACCCATGTGCTTCATTGTACCGATTTTCTGGCCCTGTCCTCGGATTCCTCACTGGGGTCAACAGCCAGGACAGGTTTAGGTAGCCGGACTCACCTGAAAGTAGTGAGGGACACACAGTACAGTGGCATGGAGTACAACTTCAGTTGGCATACACTGACATACTTTGGGTGAAGACCCAACCTCACCTATGAGCCACACTCTCTGCCTCTGTAGTTGTGCCATCACCTGTGGGACGCTGCTATTCCTCAAAACAAAGGCATCATGCACAGATCCAGGAAACTTGGCAGTGACGTGGGACATGTATTGATCAGCAAGGCACACCATCTGCTTGACCAAGGCAATATGGGTCCCGTCAATAGCCCTGATCATGTGGTATGTGTCCCATGGTGTAGAATCCAGCCTTCACAGTGGGCAAATCTTCACTCTGGGGGAATGAGATGTAGCTGCTCATGTGTTTGAGCAAGGCAACCAAAACCCTTCCAAGCACATGCGAAAATATTGGCTGTGACATTCCTGCAGCCAAGCCCACAGTCGCCTGGAAAGAACCACTTGCCAGGAGGTGGAGCACTGACTGCACCTGTACTGCAGGGGGTATTGCTGTGGTGCTATGGATAGCAGGAATCAGATCTGGCTACAATTGTTGACACAGCTCAGTAATTGTGGCCCTGTCCAGATGATACTTGATAATGATTTGCCGTTTCATGAGTGTAGCCAAGTCCACTAGGGGTCTGTACACTGGTGCTTGCCTCCTCCTCGCAGTGGTAGGTAACTAAGTAAACCAAACATGAAATGTGTGTGACTACAGGACTGTATGTATGTAGCAGACTGGAATTGTCTCGGTGTGTACTATGACGCACATTAAATTGTCCAACATGAGTACTAGCATTAGGAATTGACAACTGCCTGTCCTGTATGCAGGGACAGGTGGAAGTGACCTCACTCCGCCGGCGTTTGGCGTCATGGTGGAAGGCCGTCTGCACCGCCGTGCAACTCCTCATTGGTTAACATGGAGCTGCATGGAGCACAGAAACCAATGATGATTAACGCCAGCGGCGACGTGTTCACCGCTGCGGACGTGACCGCCATTTTCTCTGTACTACTTCCCTTGATTCCTGACTCTCTACTGATCAGCATCTCCACTGTATGTGCTACTGTGCCCTGAGTCTGGAATCCACGATGGCCTGTGCTACAGGAGAAAGGGCCCCAGCCTTCACATCAGAGGAGTTGGAGAAGTGTGTCATTTGGGAGTGTGTGTTTTTGCTCCATGCAATGTGTATGCAGAGGTACGGGTCATGTGTGGGCTTAATGTGTGATATATGCAGTATGTAAGCCATTTCTGTTGTCAGAATGGAATGTTGAGTTCATGGTGTCCATTCGTCTCTGTTCCATATGCAGGTCAATGCCCTTCAGAAGAAAGGATTGTGGCGTACCATCGCCAAGGACGTACGGACCCTGGGGGTCCATAGCCGGCGGAGCACCCACTGTAGGAAACAGTGGGAGGACCTGAGACGATGGGCCCGGAAGACCGTGGAGGTCCAGCTGGGGACGGCCTCCCAACGAGGGAGGGGTGCCTGTCAAACTCTGACCCCTCTAATGGCCCGCATACTGGCGGTGACCAATCCTGAGTTGGATGGGCGCTTGAGGGCAGCACAGCAGCCACAAGGGGGTGAGTACAGACTTTGTGGTATTTCTTTTGTTGCCTGCCATGGGGGTTGGGGTGGAAGGTTCTAGTCAGTGGATGCCCCAATATACTGGTTTAGCTAATCTTGTGGAGTCCTGCTTAGAAATGTAGGGTGGTATGTATATTTGGTATTGGTAAGTAGCTGGCATACCATGGAAGACATGGCTTAGTGAATCCCAGTAGGTTGCAGATGGCTGTGTTTGCATTAATTTCTGCTGTTATTCCCAGGTAATGGTTTGTCATTGTGGTTCATACTGCACAGTGTTAGTCTCGGTGAGTGATTGTGATGTGTCTGCCATATGTGCTGTTGTTGCTGTGATTGGACATGTGCTCCCTTTCTTTCTCCCTCACCCTCTCTCCTTTTCTTATCCTGTGCTTGTGTGCATTATCATCATCTGGTGAAGGAGCAGGGGCACCGGCGAGTGGGGGAGCTGCAGCCCACGGGACCCAGGAGGCAGAGTCCACCGACGCCGAGAGGACCAGTGGGTTGGAGGGCAAGGGGAGCACCACCGGGGAGATTGGATCAATGACTGCAGACTCTGACTCCTCCTCTGATGGAAGCTCCCTGGTGGTGACGGACACCTCTGGGACCACCCCAGCCACTACATCTTCCACCACACCCATACCAGCACTGCCATCCCAGTAGCCCTCCTCCAGTTGCCCAGATGCCTCCTTCACCCCAGGCACCGCAGGCCCTGCTCCAGTCAGCCCTTCTTCCCTCACTGAGGAGGATATTGACCACCTGAGATCTATCTCTGTGGGGAAGTCAACCATAGTGAATGCCATCCAGGGGCTGGCATCCCAGATTCAGCAATGCAATGCCTACCTGGAGAGTATTCATGGTGGCTTGGCTGCCCTACAGAGATCGTTTCAGGCTCTGGTCTCCTTTTTGACAGCAGCCAGTGTCCCTGGTTCTTCCGTCCCCCCTCCAACTACCTGTTCCCAGTCCCAAAGCCCTTTTCCCCAACACATCCCATGCGCACAGTCAGACAGGCATGCACCCAAGACAGCAGACAGGACTCACACAGACAAGGAAATGCACCACACTTCACTCCTCAAGCACACACAGCCAACACACAGAAGCACACAAATCAAGTCACTGCCTCCACTGTCTCCCCCCTCCTCCTCCTCCCTCACAGTCACATCAACACTCACACCTACCAGGACTGCATCACCAGTTCCAGATCCTGCCACCTGTACAGCCTTGCCCTCAGTCACCACAACAGCAGACACGCAGACTAGCACCCCATTTTCCACATGTGCAGATACCACCACTGTCACAACCTCATGCAGCACAGAAACGCTTCCACTCAGACACTCAACAGCCATCCACCTTACACAGGCACACTGTCCACGGACCTGCAACCAAGTCCAGCACACCTACTCCTCCTACAACCACTCCCTCCTTCTACCTCCACTCCCAAACCTCCTCCCACAGCCCGTCCCATTGGACCTAAGAAACATTTATTTTCCCGTCTTGACCTCTTCCCTCCTACCCCCCGTCCTGCCCGTAAGAGGAAGGTCCCTCTCTCCCAACCCAGTGCCTCCAGCTCCCAGTCCACTCCTGTTCCTCCCCCTCCTGCTAAACCTGCCACTAAGGGGCATAAGAGTGGCACTGCAGCCCCCTACCCCAAGTAACCACCTCTGCCCCCTAACCAACAGAGCAAGGACCTGCCCCCTCCCAAACCCAAGTCCAAAGATCACCCTCCCAAGAAACCCCCCCCACCGTGCCTGCTTACCATCACCATGATGTCCCGGCCCAGTGAAGTGACTTTGGCTGTCAGGAGTCAATTTGGGCCTTGGACGTTGCCCTGTGGCTTTTTGCTAACATTGGACTGGCCAATGACCCTTTGTATATAGTTGCCTCATTTGTTGTGGGCTTATGTCCACCGAAATACAGAGGCTGGACCAAAGGTATGTGTCCTGGCTTTCTTTGCTTCTGACTTATGTTGGTGTTGGATTTCTCTGCAGATTGTTCTCAGTGTGTGGTGTGCCTGTATGTGTATGGTGTGTTTTGTGCGTGTGGGTGTGTCACTCTCGCCTCCCTCCCTTGTGTGCTAGGCGGCTGATCTCACCGTCCTCATTGCTGCTCCTGGACTGCCATCACATGGTAGAGTATCGGCAGAAATTCCAGTTCGGGTTCCATGGCCGCTGCGGACTCCTCTGTGTCCCTGGAGGTGAGTGTCTTCTTTTATATGATTAGTTTCCGCCAGGCTTTTGGTGGCGGTGGTCCCGCCCCAGAAATCCTGGCAGTCTGCTATGTTAGAATATGGTGGGGGGGGGTGTTGTCTTCTGCCAGCCTGAAGATGGCAACCACCCTGGTCAGTGGACAGACCGCACTGGCGGTTCGGGTGGTACATTGGCTGTCTATGGGAGGGATCACTGCCATGTTCATAATTTGGCGGTCTTCACCGTCAGCCTGGCGATAGACCTACCGCCATCGCCACGTGGCAGTCATGTGACCGACAATGTCATAATGAGGGCCTATGCCCAGTCAGGGAGGTGGTAATAGTCAATAACTTATTCACACGGTTTAAAAAAATAAATGTCAGTGGCCTGTCCACTTTGTAGTCCTTCCTTGTTTTCGTGCTTTACTTATTTGGTGTCTTCTCTCCTCCTGGGTCTTCTCATGCCCTCAGAAACGTTCATCATGCGGGTTCAGGGGAGAGTAAGAAGATAAAGGCCGTGGTCAGGTAAGTGGTCTTTTTAATTCTTATCGGCATGCAAAAGAGGGCAGGAGTTTGTGTGTGAGAGGGTTCTTTGTGCACCAAAAAACACAGGCCGCCACCACCCTTGTTCACTGGCTCTCCAATCAAACAGTGTTGACCCCAGGTGTTACCTTTGTGAATAAGGTGGGGAGGGGTCCCCGTGAGTTAGAGTTATCAGGAGCCTAAGGCTGACCTAATTGCATATTCCGACGTGCTACGTTTTTTCCCCACATCCCCTCCCTCTCCAATCCATACCCTCCTTAATATTGGAGAAATCGGTCATGTACCTTGAAAAGCCACGCCCCTCCAGGGATGCAGCAGGCCTCTTCACGTCTCCTGAGTTTTCTAGTTCCGACGCCTTGTTCTCCCTCTGCTCCGTTGCCTCTCTCTGTTGTCTCTGTAGTCGTGGCTGCCGGTGGAATTCTCCTTTCGTGGTCCGGTTGCCGCTTGAGTCCATCTTCGCCGGATTGCCTCAGTCCCAGCATGCTCGAGCTGGTATCCTTCTCTCCATCTTGCTCCTCTTCTGTCTCTTTTTCATTTCTGTTGATGTCGGTACTCTTCCTGATGTGTACCGACGTGATTCCTTCGCTCGTCCCCCTGGGGGACAGGACTGACAGGTCGAGGCTCTCCAGCCCGTTTTCCTCCTTAACAGGAGGTGGCTCCCTGTCACATTCGCTCACCCCGTGAAATGCTGATTCAGCCAAGAGACAATGGGATACCTGGAGAGGAAATCAACATTGGTCAGCATGCTACCAGGCATGTGACATACCTGAAATACAAAAGGTTGGAGGGATAAAAATCACCTTAGCACTCTCAGTTTTGTATTGCTATGGCTGGCCAACCAGGTCAATGGGGCATGATCCGTAAGTAATGTGAAGGGACGTCCCAGCAGGTAATATTGTAGGACTTTGATAGCCCATTTTATGGACAGGCATTCTTTTTCCAGTGTTGGATAGTTCATCTCCCGAGGTAGTAGTTTTCTACTGATGTAGACTGTGGGGTGTGATTGTCCTGTGAAAGGACGGCTCCTAATCCTTGATCGGAGGTGTCTGTCTGTAGCAGGAATGGCTTATTGAAGTCGGGACATCGCAAAACATGATTGGTGACCAATAACCAATAAGTCTTTGATAGCTGTTGTATTGGGGGCCTGTCAATCTGGCTATCTTTTTTGGTCAGTTTTTCTCTAGTAAGTCTGTTAGTGGGGCTGCTTGGGTGGAATAGTGTGGAATAAACCGCCTATAGTATCCCACCATTCCCAAGAAAGAACATATGTCTTGTTTCATTTTGGGTGGTGGTATCTTTCTGATAGCCTCGGCTTTATCCATTTGGGGTCGTATCTGGCCCTTCTCTATGACATATCCCAGATAGTTAATAGAACTCTGGGCAATGTTAAATTTTTCTGGGTTAGCCGTCAGACCAACCTGCATTAGGGATTGTAGAACCGCAGACAACTGTTCTAGGTCCCGGTACGACTATAAATGACAATATCATCAAGGTAAGCTGCTGCGTACTCCAGATGGGGCTTAATATGGTATCCATGAGGCGCTGAAAAGTGGCTGGGACCCCGTGTAACTCAAAAGGCAATACTGTGAACTGATAAAGACCTGAAGGAATAGCAAATGCTGTTTTCTCTTTATCCATGGTATTCAGGGGAATTTTCCAATATCCCTTGGTGAGGTCTAAGGTAGAGAGATAACATGCTTGGCCTAGTCGTTCGATTAGCTCATCCACCCGGGGCATTGGATAGGTGTCAAAACGGGATATAGCATTCAGTTGGCGAAAGTCAATACAGAACCGAATAGACCCGTTTGGTTTTGGTACTAAGACAGCCAGGGATCACCAGGGGCCATTTGACGGTTCTATTATACCTGCCTTCAACATTTCCTGTACCGCTTTTTCTACCACCTGTCTCCTGGCCTCCGGTATATGATATGGTTTTAGGCGTACCGTTTTCACTTCCTCCGTTTCGCCTTTATGTTGGATTAAAGTAGTTCTTCCTGGGGTCTTCAAGAAGACTCCTCTGTGTCCTGTGATAAGATTTATCATTTGTGTTAAAGTTAAATGTTTCTCTGACAGATCTAGGTCTAAGTGGGGGTAAGATGTCTTCCCCTTCACCAGGATAGGGAAGCAGAGGTACTTCTAAGGGCTTTGTCTTTGTTATGAGGAGTACTGTGCTGTCTTCAGATGGTAGGGATTCTCCATCTTCCCAGACTTTAAAGAGATTCACATGATAGATCTGGCTTATCCTGGGTGTATGTGGGATCTTGATCCTATAAGTAACCGGTGTACATTTTTCTACCACCCTATATGGGCCCTGCCACTTGGCTAGCAACTTATTTTCCAAGGATGGGAACAGAACCAGAAACTTGCTACCTATCTGTAAATTTCTTCGTTTTTTTCCTACGTTATACTGTTTCTTCTGTTTTTCTTGCTTTTCTTCTAGGTGTGCCCTCACATCCTCCCATACCATATGTAGGTTTTCTTTCAATTGTTGAGTATGTCTCGGGCTTCCTCCTCCTTTTCCTCCCATTGCTCTGCTGCCATATTTAGGAGTGTCCTTGGTTGTCTGACGAAGACTAGCTCAAATGGCTGTGTCGGGCCGATGCCTGAACATGTGTTCTAATGGCATACAAGACCAGTGGTAACTTTTTATCCCAATCCCTTCCTGATTCTGATATTGTCTTTTTTTAGCAAGGTCATGATGGTTTTGTTGTACCTCACGACCAGTCTGTCAGTTTGGGGGTGATAGACTGAAGTATGTATCTGTTTTAACCCCAAAAGCTGATATATCAGTGACATTAGACGTGACATGAAAAGAGTATTCTTATTGGTAAGGAGCTCCTGAGGGAATCCTACCCTAGTAAAGAAGCCAATCATGGCATGTGCCACGTTTTTGGTAGTCATACTGGTAAGGGGTATGGCTTCGGGATAATGAGTAGCATAATCTACTAAAACCAATATATACTGGTATCCCTTTGACGAGGGTAAAAGGGGCCCCACCAGATCCATACCTACTCTGGAAAAGGTGTCTCAATGATGGACAAGGGAAACAGTGGGGCCTTAGGGTCATTAGAGGAGTTTACTAGCTGACGCTTATGGCATGTGCTACAGAATTTCCTTATATCCGAAAATACCCCAGGCCAATAGAAGCGCCACAATAGGTACTCTTCTGTCTTTCTCTGCTATAGTAGCCACCCCACAGCTGACCATGCACCAGATGCAGTACCTGTATACGGAAAGGGTTGGGAACAACCATTTGTGTTTTTAGGCTTCCTTTCTGTTGAATGGTTCTATGTAACAGTCCATTTTTAACAAGGAAATAGGCACCCACCCGTCCGGTTGGTTTGGGAACGGCGGAAGCCCAGGTGTGTTTCAGGGAAGGGTCTTCCCTCTGGCATACTCTGAACCTCCCCGGGGAGGACTGGCCTCTCTTCCCTCAGAAAGAGGAGTGAGATGGTCAAGGGGGTTGTTTCCGTGATGGTGTTTGCTCTGCTCTCTCTTCTGTCGTCTAGTCTATCTTTTTTTGTCCTTACCCAATTCAGTCCCATTAGTGGAAAAAGGGGCATCGGTTAATGAGGAGCTTTCAGCATCCTGTGTACATGTGTCTTCTAACAGGCCCTGAAAGTCTGGATAATCAGTGCCAATGATTATGTCTTCCACCAGTTGCGGAATTCCCCCGACTCTGATCTTCTCTTCAAGTCCTTTCCATTCTGTTGTGGCCTCAGCCACAGGATAGACCTGGCTATCCCTTTGTACACAGCTGATGACCACGGTCTCTCCTTCAATCCACTGGTCGTCCGACACCAGGTTTGTATTTGTCACTGTTTGGCTACACCCTGAGTCTGTTAACACCTGAGCTGTAGCCCAGGTTACCTTAATTGTTTTTACATACTGAGGGGTCTTCCCTCCGGACCACAAGACCTTACCCCTTGTCAGTCCTATTTCCGTTGGTCCTGGGTTGGGTAGCTTATGGGGACAGTTGCGAGCAATATGGCCCCACTCAGCACAATTATAACATTGAGGGACTTGGCTGGGTTCTTTGGCCGGGAAGCGTACATTAAGGTTACCTTCCAAGTGTGATCGATGATTAGTCTTCCGAGAAGGAGTATTACTCCTTGGAGCTGGGGCTAACCCTTTTACTGGGGTTACTCTGAAGTCAGGTGCTCTGTGAAAAGCGCACGCCAATTCAATAGCGGTGGTTACTGTAACGTCAGGATGCTGCTTAATCCAACGCCTGGTACTAGCAGGTAGGGCTTCCAGGAATTGTCTAACAGCATTGTGTGTATACCCTCCTCTTTGGTGCTTTCCGTAGGCTTTAACCACTTGAGTTCCACGTCTTGAACCCTATAAAAGAGAGCCCTGGGATTCTCAGAGGGGTTCTATGGAATTTCAAACGATAGTGTTCCATTTCGAATCCTACTCTTTCCAGAATAGCCTTCTTAACATCGCCATAAGGAGTAAGTCCCCCTGGGCTGACGGCTTAATAGGCGGATTGTAGAGTCCCAGTTAACAGTGGGGCTACATACTGTCCCCACCGCTCTTGGGGCCAACTCGTGGAGGTGGGTACCCTTCCGAAGTTGGTAAAAAAGGCGTCAGGATCCTCCCCTTCCTGGTATTTCTGCAGTACAGAACTCGGCACCCTGGTAGTAGCAATTGTATTTGAAAGCTTTTGTAGGGCGGTTTTAAGGACTAACTGGTTGTTTGCAATGATGGTGGCTTGGCTTTTTAGTGTGTTCTGTAATGTCTCTCTGTCCGGCTGGGCTTCTCTTTCTTGTTCTTCCCACACTAATTATAGGTGCCATTGTTCCTCTGCGAGTTGGATTATTATGTCCTCTAGGGATGGTTTAGCCTCCATAGTCCCTTCTGTTATCCCAGTCTTTCTATCACACTTCTGACACCACTGTTATAGGGTTGCCACGGAGGGTACAGTATTTAAAGGGTTTTTTATTACAGACTTAGTCCAGTCAGGGAGGTGGTAAGAGTTGATAACCTATTTATTCAGTTAAATTCACAGGGTTTCAAAAAATAAATGTCAGTGACCTGTCCACTTTGTAGCCCTTCCTTGTTTTTGTGCTTTTCTTATTTGGTGTCTTCTCTCCTCCAGGGTTTTCTGATGCCGTCAGAAATATTCGTCATGCGGGTTCAGGGGAGAGAGTAAGAAGATAAAGGCCGTGGTCAGGTAAGTGGTCTTTTTAAGTCTTCTCGGCATGCAAAAGAGGGCAGGGGTTTGTGTGTGAGGGGGTTCTTTGTGCACCAGAAAACACAGGCCGCCACCACCCTTGGATTGGCTCTCCAATCAAACAGTGTTGACCCCAGGTGTCACCTTTGTAAATAAGGGGGAGGGGTCCCCGTGAGTTAGAATTATCAGGAGCTTAAGGCTGACCTAATTGCCTATTCCGGCGTGCTACGGATTTCCCCTCACCCCACACCCCCTCCCTCTCCAATCCATACCCTCCTTAATATTGGAGAAATCCGACCGCAAAGCGGTCACGTACCTGGAAAAGCCACGCCCCTCCAGGGATGCGGCAGGCCTCTTCATGTCTCCCGAAGTTTCTCATTCCTTTTCTGCCTCTATCTGTTGTCTCTATAGTCGTGGCTGCTAGCAGAATTCTCCTTTCATGTCCTGGTTGCCTCTTGAGTCCTCCTTCGCTGGGCTGACTCCGTTCCAGCACGCTCGAGCCAGCGTCCTTCTCCCTGCCTTGCTCCTCTTCCATCTCCTTTTAATTTCTGTCAACGTCGCTATGCTTCCCAATGCATACCGACAAGATTCCTTCACCCGTCCCCCTGGGGGACAGGACAGTCGGGTTGGGGCTCTCCAACCCGCTTTCTGCCATAACAGGAGGCGGCTCCCTGTCACACTGGGTCATCACCGTTCCTATGTACTATTGCTCAATAGTCTACTAATTCTAGAACCATAACACTGTATCCACACTCGCTATTTCTCCAGCACTCCCTCCATTCCCTGGCTTATCCCGCAGGTTATCCAGCATAGCCGCTCATGCAGCTAGATCATCTTCCACTTTCTCATCTCACCTCATGTGCTTCAGTCCTACTTCCTCCACCACAGCCCATTCTGATATTTCCCGGAGCCAGTCCGAATACCATGGAGGGGCAACCTCTAACCATTTTATAGCACTACAGTGTTTTGCAAGCAGGAGATCCAATAAAAGGAATTTTCTTCTCAATTTCTTTGTTTCTGGGGTTGGTATCAAACCTAGCAATACATTATGGGATGTGAGTTGTAGGTCCCACGGCGTAGCCGTATTGAGACTCTCCACTACCTTTGACCAACGCCGTGCTAGAGAGCGCATTGCCACACCACATGGACAAAGTCCGTTGCAGGACTCCCACATCTACTACACCTATTCGGTCAGTGCTTGTAAATATAGTGCAATGATTTTGGTGAGATATACGTCTGGTGGATAAAGTTGTATGTGATTAATTTGAATTGTGCATTAGAGCTAACCGTTTGTGCACCAGCATTTTTTATATTTTTTATTGTTGAACAGATAGGGGTTCCTTCAGGGTCTCCTCCCATTTGGCACATGCTTTTGGTGCCAACTTTTGCAAAAAGAACAGTTGGTGGATGGAATATGGAACAAATCAAATATTCCCCCCAGTCACAGATCTGGGTTAAATCCATTGTTTTTTTGCACGCCATGCCATTCCAGTTTGGACTGAGCCATATGCAAATCAGTCTTGACCCTGCTCCCCATGGGAGCAGTCCAGCCGAACTGCCAGGTCAGGTCCTCCCTGGACTGAAAACAAGCATCCTGCTTTGGGGTCAGCTTAGGCATTTCTTCTCATAGTGCCCGGTACATATGTGAGATCAGTTTGTGCACTCCCGTAAGGGACAGGAGTGATATTAATATCTGTGAGGGTTCTTGTTCCTCTGAGAAGCAAACCCAAATCTCCAGGGCAGTTGTAGATAACTTCATGTATTGTAGATATTTCCCCTTGTCTAGTGCAAAGGAGTCAAACACATCGTCCCGGGTTATGAATTGTCCCCCCAAGTATAAGTCTCAAAGCACATCACAGCCGCCATCTTTCAATTTTTGTAGTGACATCACCTCTGCAATTTGTTTAGGGTCCCAAATCGGCAAGTCTCTTCTATAAGGGGCACTTCCCAGTACCCTCTTGAATGTCATTTGCCATATACGAGACACCAGTCTTACTATAAGGGGGGGAACCTGGCAGCACCCACGCCCTCATAAGCAGAGTGGGGAGTGAGTCATCCCCATGGGATCCCTTCAGCAACTGTTTTTCCCAGTTGTCTTCTGGGTCCAGCCAGTGGATGGAATGTTGTAGGTGTGCTGCCATGTAGTAGAGTTCTAAATGGAGGGGGCTCAATTCCTCCTCTCTCCCAGGTCTGTCTGAGCATAGGTAAGCTAATTTGTTTTCACTTATTAGCCCACAGGAGATAAAAAATCAGACGGTCTAACTCAGTAAAATAATGCCTAGGGAGGTCATGGAGTGTACCCTGCAGTGCATACAAGAACCAAGGGAGCACCACCGTTTTTATGATTGCCGCACTGCCCATAAGGGATAAAGTAAGGTCCTACCAAATCGAACTAAGTCTCAGAGGCCCTCTAATACCCGGCCACAATTGGGTTCTTGAAAGGTCAGGTCTGTATGAGCCAGTCTGATTCCTAGATACCGTACCCCCTCTGACATCCATGGGAGGCCTACCAAAGGGCGGGCCTCAGTCACAGTATTGGCCAAACGTCCCAAGGGGAAAAGTTGGGATTTAGTTATACTAACTCTCAGGCCCGAGGTATCCCCAAATAGTTATAGTACGTTCAGAAGTATAAGTACTGAACATTCCGGGTTCTGCAGATACACTACGACATTGTCCTCATATAGAGATATCACATGGGTAGTATCCCCCACCCTAATTCCCCATGGTTTCAGGCATTTTGCACCACCACTGTCATTGGCTCCATAGCCAATGCGAATAAGCATGCTTGTAGGGGGCAGCCCTCATGCATACCCTTAGATAGTTGGAATGCACTAGTGTTCTGTGTGAGCCACTCACTTGAATTCCCGGTGTTCCTATGGGGCAATGACAATTCCCCAATCCCAGTGAGGACTAACGTGTCCGAGATGAAGAGTACATTGCCCTCTCACAAGTCCTCAGGGGAAGGGGGTTTTGGGAAGAGAAAAAGAGAAAATACCAGCTTCTGCTTTGTGGACTGCAGAATCGGACTGCTGGACCCTTGACTGCATGTTGTGTTCGGCGTCAGAACTTTTGATTTCTCAAAATACTGAGTTCTTGGTTTTTAGGGTTCTGGGCTGCAAAATCATTACTTCATTAAAACATTGGACTTGTATAAACTATTGTACATTGCATAATGTCAGTTATTGTTGACACATTGTGCATACGTTTCCATAAGGCTGAACAAGTCTCTTCCTCTTTCAGTGTCTCTGAAACAATGTCCAAACTCAAAAACAATCAACTTGACTAAAGGGCTGTTTTGTGTTCTGGCGTAATCTCTTGCCAATAATAGTTTTGATAAACTTGCTCTATTTCCGATCTAATTCTCAGGGGAGCGCTTGTTACAGGAAATATGTCTTTCCTTAATGCCTGTTTAGCAGTATCTTGGATTCCCACCCAAGCAATAAATCACACTGGTTCTTATTGTCATAAATTATTTAAAAGACAGAGCTCTGTTTTGTTTCATTTAAGCGATTAATCTTTCTTAACCTTTAAATTAAGCTACTTGCTTGAAACTTTCAGAAGAACCCAAACTGTGTTTTTTCACCTTTCTTATTTTCTCTCTTTTACAGGAAATACAGGATCGTCGGCAGAGGATGGAAGAGGAGAGCTGGGACTCCGCAGGAAGCCGACCAGAGGGCGAGGATAACCTGAACTCAACTGGAGGCTGTCCGGAGGACAAGAAATGCTGGAACTCAACTAGAAGCTGGTCGGAGAACGAGGAACACTGGAACTCGACTGGAGGCAAGCTGGAGAACGAGGAACACTGGAACTCAACTGGAGTCAAGCTGGAGAACAAGGAACTTGACTTGCACTGGAACTCGACTGGAGGCAGGCTGGAGGACAAAGAACTTGACTGGAAACCGGTGAGCAGAGCAGATCCAAGCAGGACCTCAGACTTGCAAGCCTCCTTAAATAATCAAATGTGCACATGTGCCTTTTGGCAGTTGATTGCTTGTTAAGGAAATGAGCAGTTATCCTCCTGATTGTGGCACATATTCAATACAGATCACATTGTTAAGAGCACATGTTTTGGCAGTTAGAGTTGAAGCAGATGGAAAGGCAGTTGGTTGCTTGTTAAGAAAATAAGCAATTATCCTCCTGATTGTGGCACATATTGAGTACAGATCACATTGTGAAGAGCACATGTTTTGGCAGTTACAGTTGGCACAAGTTTTGCAGGTGGGATACAATGTGCATAAATCAAAAAGCATTGGTTATAATAAATGAGACATTTAACAAACATTGGTTATTGCAAACTTGATAGTCAAAGATGTAATTAATATACCCAAATAAGTCTGAATGCTGTAAGCAACCGCACCTTACTGTAATTGAGCTCCTGGGTGTGCTAGTGTACCCACAACAACTAGAGACCAGTCCACCCGTGCAAACCCTGGCTCTTGCGTCAATGTATAATAGTTTGATCCAGACTTTGTGGGTCACCGCCGTGGAGGTGACCATCTGTTCGCCAGATTATGGACACTGCTGAACGTCCGCCACACTTAGGGTGGAAATCCAGCAGCAGCCATGCTTGTGGACGGTGAAGTCCTGGCGGTGCTGCCACCTGCACCGCCCCACCAGTAGGACGCCGCCAGACGTATTAAGACCTTTAATATGGCCTGGCGGTGTCCTGCTGGCAGGACGCTGCTGCCGGTAGCAGCACCTCTTCCCGTTCCCTGCCGGACAACCTTCTCCCTGGAACAAGTGAGTTGATCGTTCAACAGGGGAGGGGGGTGGGAGGGTGGAGTGTGTGTTGTGTATGAGTGTGTGGTGTCTGTGTGTGTGTATGAATGTGCGTGTGTGAATGTGAGTGTTGTGATTTATGCATGGTTGTATGCGTGTGAGTCAATGCATGTATGAATGTTGAAGTGAGTGTGTCTGCATGTCCGTGTGTATGTGTGTGAGTATGCGTGTTTGGATGTCTGTGTGTATGCGTCCCTGAATGCGTGTGAGTATGTATGAGTGAATGCGTGTATGGATGAGTGTGAGTGGATGCGTGTTTGGAAGTGTGGGTGAATGGGTGTATGCGTGGTGCGTGTTGGTGTCTGTGTGCATGTATGCGGGGAGGGGGCGTTGAGACTGTAGGGGGTGATGTGAATGTGTGTGGTTGTGTGCGTGCATGGCTGTGGGGGCAGTTGTGTGGTTGGTGTGTGGCTGCGTGTGTATGAATGATTGGGTGGTGTGAGTGTGTGCGTGTCTACGTGTGTGTGTGTGAATGGGTGGTTGAGGTATGTGTGAATGGATCGGGGTGGAGGTGTGTGTGTTTGCATCGGAGGGGGTGGTGGATGTGTGTTTGCATTGGGGGTGTGAGGGGTGAGTCTGGATGAGGGTGGGTGGGAGGTTGAGTTTGGAAGGGGGTGGGTGGGGGGTTAGGTGCTTGCTGGGTGTGGGGGAGCCGTTTACCAGTAACAGGGAAGGAATTCCCTGTCACCGGTCGGCCCTACCACCATGGTTTTTGTGGCGTTGCTACCGCAGCGGAATCCACGGTGGTACGCCGGCTCATAATACCGCCGGCAGTAGTCTGTGGGCCATGGAGTCGGAGATGGACATCTCTGGCCCGGCGGTTGGTGATGTGGCGGGTTGGCGGCCGCCAACCCGCCACACTCATAATGTGGCGGTATACACCGTCAGCCTGTTGGTCAAAAGACCGCCAGGGTCAAAATGAGAGCCAAAGCACACGTTTCCCAGAACCTCCTAGAGGTACTCCCAGTCTACAGAATCAAAAGCTTCTTTTATATCCAAAAAAGACAGGGCACAATCGCCCTCTTTTCATTGTGTGGCATGGTAAACATGTGACAAGCGACAAAGATTGTGCATAGTGCTCCTCTATAAAATAAAACTACACTGGTCGCTATGTGTCAGTGTGGAAAGATGTGGCAACAAACACGCTGCCAATATGCCACTGAGGATTTTGACAACATTTAAAACCAAAATCGGCCTATAAGAGGATGCATTCAACTGGTCTTTCCCAGGTTTAGGAATCAGGACTGCTTGCACATAGAGTCAGGCAAGCAGCCCAGCTAAGGGGACTCCTGGTACATTTCGAGCAGCTTCTCCACTACCTGGTCTGCATATTTTTGGTAAAACTCAGCTGGGAAGCAATCATTCCCAGTGATTAAGCGGTGTTCAGATTCTTAATGGTGGCCACGACCTCCTCTCTGACTTCTCCAGTGTGGCTCTGTCCTCTGCCATTAATCGCGGAAGGTCTATCTTCGGCTAAGAGGTTAGCCCATGATCATGTGTATTCCCCCTATTGTGCAAAGGTGTGCCTGGAAAATACCACTGAAGGCCGCCTAGGAATGAACCAAGTTTCCTGCATCGTCTCAACGCCAGCACAGGTTACGGACCATCCTGTTGCTTTAGCAAATATGCCAGCATTGCACCAGTTTTATTGCCTTTGGCATGTAATCTTTGGCAGTTTGATGTATACATGTGTTTCTGAAGCCTGTGCCAATTGTCTACCAGACCCTTGCATGTTTGACCCCATTCTGTGAGTTTAGGCAGCTGGGTTGGGAGTTGTTTTTCTAGTTCACCTAAATGAGTCTCTTGGCAGCTCAGGCCCCTCTCCAATTGCTTCTTAATGCCATAGGAGATCTGAAGGTAGCCTCCTCTAATGACCACTTTCATTGCCTCCCAGTCAAGGTCCCTACTTCTTGCACTACCCCAATTTTCAACAAAGTAATGTGACAGCGCCTCCCCTACTCCCATTGCAAAGACAGGGGGGGGTCTGTGATGGACTTCGCCCTAAGGCGCCAGAGCAGGATCGCCAGTCGTTCGCGGTCCTTTTGTAAGCCCATTGAAACTGGGAAATGATCTTAAAAATAGCAGGCCAAATAGGAGATGTCTTTCACATCACTTGCCAAGGCGGATGATAAAAAAAACAGTAGTACAACCAGCTACATGCTCTAGTTGCGGGTGTATAACTGGAGTACGTCTTAGTGTCAGGGTGCCTACCCCTCCGAATATCTGTCAGTCCCAGACCCCCCATCATGTCAATTAGTGCGCGTGTCATGTTAGGTTTGGCGTGAGCTTTTGCTGGTGTGCAGTCTAGTGACCCATTAACCCCTTCTGTGCCCAGGACGTAATGGTTACGTCCTGAGGCACAGTGCTGCTGTGCCCAGGACGTAACCATTACGTCCTGTGCACAGAGCCCAGAGGGAGCGCTCTCGCTCCCTCTGTGGGGTTCCCCCCCACCTCCCCAAGTCAGGGATGGAAGGGGAAGCCCTTCCCCTCCCACCCCCGACCCCCCCAACCCCCCCTGTGACGTCAGCGCGCGAGCGCGCGCTGATTAGTCACAGGGTCTCCCCCATCGCGCTGGAAGCAGAGCTTCCAGCGCGATTGAAAAAGAAAATGCTTTTGCATTTCTTTTTCAATCCCATGGGGGAGGCCCCGAGAGGCTTCAAAGGGAAGGAAATGTATTTCCTTCCCTTTGAAGTCTCTCACAGGTTTCAAAAGCCGGATTGCTTGCAATCCGGCTTTTGAAACCCCACTAGACACCAGGGATTTTTTTTTTTTCAGTGAAATTGGCAAAAGGGAGCGACCCCTTGGGCAAGGGTCGCTCCCGGGGGGGCATTTTTTTAGGAAGGCCTTTTCTGCCCCCGGGGGGGGCAGAAACCTCTAGGCACCAGGGACCTTTTTTTTTTTTTTTTGTGATGATTTCTTTTTTTTTTAGGTGGGGAGCGATCCCTTAGGCAAGGGTCGCTCCCCTACGTGGCAATATATATTTAGGCCATTTCTGCCCCCCTTGGGGCCAGATTGGCCTATTTTGATGAGGCCAATCTGCCCCCAAGGGGGGCAGAAACCATTAGACACCAGGGAGTTTGTTTTTGCGCGCGAATTTCACGCAACGGGAGCGACCCCTTTGGCAAGGGTCGCTCCCAGGGGGGGCATTTTTTTGGAAAGGCCTTTTCTGCCCCCCCTGGGGACAGATCGGCCTATTATTAGGCCGATCTGCCCCCAGGGGGGGGCAGAAACCTCTAGGCACCAGGGATCTTTTTTTTTTTTTTTCTTTTTGTTATGTTTTCTTTTTTTTTTAGGTGGGGAGCGACCCCTTAGGCAAGGGTCGCTCCCCTAGGGGGCAAATTATATTTAGGCCATTTCTGCCCCCCTTGGGGGCAGATTGGCCTATTTTGATGAGACCAATCTGCCCCCAAGGGGGGCAGAAACCATTAGACACCAGGGAGTTTTTTTTTGCGTGAATTTCACGCAAGGGGAGCGACCCCTTAGGCAAGGGTCGCTCCCTGGGGGGGGGGATTATTTTAGGCCATTTCTGCCCCCCTGGGGGGGTAGATCAGCCTCTTTTGATTCGGCTGATCTGCCCCCAAGGGGGGCAGAAACCACTAGGCACCAGGGATTTTTTTGTTTTTCTGTTTTACAGATGGGGAGCGACCCCCTTGGACAAGGGTCGCTCCCCTGGAGGGGCAAAATGTATTTAGGCCATTTCTGCCCGCTTTGGGGGCAGATCGGCCGATTTTAGGTCAATCTGCCCCCAAGGGGGGCAGAAACCACTAGGCACCAGGGATCTTTTTTTTGCGCCGTCACACAAGGGGAGCGACCTTGTAGTCAAGGGTCGCTCCCCGGGGGGGTGGGGGGTGGGGGAGGCCAAATTATTTTAGGCCATCTCTGCCCCCCCTGGGGGCAGATCGCCCTATTGGTATTAGGCCGATCTACCCCCAGGGGGGGCAGAAACCTCTAGGCGCCAGGGCAATTTTTTTTTTTTGTTTTTTTTTTTTGTTTTTTTTTTTTTTTTTAGAGATGGGCAGCGACCCATCAGGCAAGGGTCGCTCCCCTGGGGGGCAAATTGTATATAGACCATTTCTGCCCCCCTTGGGGGCAGATTGGTCGATTTTAGGTCAATCTGCCCCAAGGGGGCAGAAACCACTAGGCACCGGGGATTTGTTTTTTGGCGCCAATGTCACGCAAGGGGAGCGACCCCGTAGGCAAGGGTCGCTCCGGGGGGTGGGGGGTGGGGGTGGGTGTTCGGGGACAAATTTATTTTAGGCCATTTCTGCCCCCCCTGGGGGCAGATCGGCCTATTATTAGGCCGATCTGCCCCCAGGGGGGGGGCAGAAACATGAAGGCGCCAGGGCAATTTTTTTGTTGTTGTTTTTTTAGAGATGGGGAGCGACCCATCAGACAAGGGTCGCTCCCCTGGGGGGCAAACTGTGTTTAGACCATTTCTGCCCCCCTTGAGGGCAGATTGGTTGATTTTAGGTCAATCTGCCCCAAGGGGGCAGAAACCACTAGGCACCGGGATATGTTTTTTGGCGCCAATGTCACGCAGGGGGAGCGACCCCGTAGGCAATGGTCGCTCCGGGGGGTGGGGTGGGGGTTCAGGGGGCAAATTTATTTTAGGCCATTTCTGCCCCCAGGGGGGGCAGAAACCTCTTGTTGCCAGAGCAAATGTTTTTTTTGTGTGTTTTTTTTTGTTTGTTTGGTTTTTTTTTAGAGATGGGGAGCGACCCATCAGGCAAGGGTCGCTCCCCTAGGGGCAAATTGTGTTTAGACCATTTCTGCCCCCCTTGGGGACAGATTGGTCGATTTTAGGTCAATCTGCCCCAAGGGGGCAGAAACCACTAGGCACCGGGGATTTGTTTTTTGGCGCCAATGTCACGCAGGGGGAGCGACCCCGTAGGCAAGGGTCGCTCCGGGGGGGAGAACGGGGGGGGGTGTTCGGGGGCAAATTTATTTTAGGCCATTTCTGCCCCCCCCTGGGGGCAGATCGGCCTACTATTAGGCCGATCTGCCCCCAGGGGGGGCAGAAACCTCTTGTTGCCAGGGCAAATTTTTTTTAGTGTTTTTTTTTTAGTTTGTTTGTTTTTTTAGAGATGGGGAGCGACCCATCAGACAAGGGTCACTCCCCTGGGGGGCAAACTGTGTTTAGACCATTTCTGCCCCCCTTGGGGGCAGATTGGTCGATTTTAGGTCAATCTGCCCCAAGGGGGCAGAAACCACTAGGCACCGGGATTTGTTTTTTGGCGCCAATGTCACGCAGGGGGAGCGACCCCGTAGGCAATGGTCGCTCTGGGGGGGGGGTGGGTGGGGGTTCAGGGGGCAAATTTATTTTAGGCCATTTCTGCCCCCAGGGGGGGCAGAAACCTCTTGTTGCCAGAGCAAATTTTTTTATTTTTTATTTTATTTTTTTTTAGAGATGGGGAGCGACCTATCAGGCAAGGGTCGCTCCCCTGGGGGGCAAATTGTGTTTAGACCATTTCTGGCCCCCTTGGGGGCAGATTGGTCGATTTTAGGTCAATCTGCCCCAAGGGGGCAGAAACCACTAGGCACCGGGGATTTGTTTTTTGGCGCCAATGTCACGCAGGGGGAGCGACCCCATAGGCAAGGGTCGCTCCGGGGGGGGGGGGTGTTCGGGGGGCAAATATATTTTAGGCCATTTCTGCCCCCCCTGGGGGCAGAAACCTCTTGTTGCCAGGGCAAATTTTTTTTTTGTGTTTTTTTTTTGTTTGTTTGTTTTTTTAGAGCTGGTGAACGAGCCATCAGACAAGGGTCGCTTCCCTGGGGGGCAAACTGTATTTAGAGCATTTCTGCCCCCTTTGGGGGCAGATTGGTCGATTTTAGGTCAAGGGGGCAGAAACCACTAGGCACCGGGAATTTGTTTTTTGGCGCCAATGTCACGCAGGGGTAGCGACCCCGTAGGCAAGGGTCGCACCTGGGCAGGGGGGGTTTGGGGGGGTGGGGGGTCAAATTTATTTTAGGGCATTCCCCCCCCCCCCTGGGGCCGGCTGAGCTAGAGGCCAAAATCCACATGTAGGCACTTTGCAAAAAACACCTCTGTTTTCTGTGAAAAAATATGTTGTATCCACGTTGTGTTTTGGGCCATTTCCTTTCGTGGGCGCTAGGCCTACCCACACAAGTGAGGTACCATTTTTATGGAGAGACTTAGGGGAACGCTGGGTGGAAGGAAATTTGTGGCTCCTCTCAGATTCCAGAACTTTCTGTCACCGAAATGAGAGGAAAAAGTGTTTTTTGGCCAGATTTTGATGTTTGCAAAGGATTCTGGGTAACAGAACCTGGTCAGAGCCCCGCAAATCACCCCATCTTGGATTCCCCTAGGTCTCTAGTTTTCAAAAATGTGCTGGTTTGCTAGGTTTCCCCAGGTGCCGGCTGAGCTAGAGGCCAAAATCTACAGGTAGGCACTTTGCTAAAAACAGGTCTATTTTCTGTGATGTGTCCACGTTGCGCTTTGGGGTGTTTCCTGTCGCGGGCGCTAGGCCTACCCACACAAGTGAGGTATCATTTTTATCGGGAGACATGGGGGAACGCTGGGTGGAAGGAAATTTGTGGCTCCTCTCAGATTGTAGAACTTTCTGCCACAGAAATGTGAGGAACATGTGTTTTTTTTTGCCAAATTTTGAGGTTTGCAAAGGATTCTGGGTAACAGAACCTGGTCCGAGCCACACAAGTCACCCCATCTTGGATTCCCCTAGGTCTCTAGTTTTCAGAAATGCACAGGTTTGGTAGGTTTCCCTAGGTGGCGGCTGAGCTACAGGCCAAAATCTACAGGTAGGCACTTTGCAAAAAACACCTCTGTTTTCCTTCAAAAATTTGGTTGTGTCCACGTTGCGCTTTGGGGCGTTTCCTGTCGTGGGCGCTAGGCCTACCCACACAAGTGAGGTATCATTTTTATCGGGAGACGTGGGGGAACGCTGGGTGGAAGGAAATTTGTGGCTCCTCTCCGATTCCAGAACTTTCTGCCACAGAAATGTGAGGAACATGTGTTTTTTTAGCCAAATTTTGAGGTTTGCAAAGGATTCTGGGTAACAGAACCTGGTCCCAGCCACACAAGT
The DNA here is from genome assembly GCF_031143425.1 of Pleurodeles waltl. Lineage (NCBI taxonomy): Eukaryota > Metazoa > Chordata > Amphibia > Caudata > Salamandridae > Pleurodeles > Pleurodeles waltl. Next base: position 387,438,533 of record NC_090436.1, on the reverse strand, counting down.
CACCCCATCTTGGATTCCCCTAGGTCTCTAGTTTTCAGAAATGCACAGGTTTGGTAGGTTTCCCTAGGTGGCGGCTGAGCTACAGGCCAAAATCCACAGGTAGGCACTTTTCTAAAAACAGGTCTGTTTTCTGTGATGTGTCCACGTTGCGCTTTGGGGCGTTTCCTGTCGCGGGCGCTAGGCCTACCCACACAAGTGAGGTATCATTTTTATCGGGAGACGTGGGGGAACGCTGGGTGGAAGGAAATTTGTGGCTCCTCTCAGATTCCAGAACTTTCTGCCACAGAAATGTGAGGAACATGTGTTTTTTTAGCCACATTTTGAGGTTTGCAAAGGATTCTGGGTAACAGAACCTGGTCCCAGCCACACAAGTCACCCCATCTTGGATTCCCCTAGGTCTCTAGTTTTCAGAAATGCACAGGTTTGGTAGGTTTCCCTAGGTGGCGGCTGAGCTACAGGCCAAAATCTACAGGTAGGCACTTTGCAAAAAACACCTCTGTTTTCCTTCAAAAATGTGGTTGTGTCCATGTTGCGCTTTGGGGCGTTTCCTGTCGTGGGCGCTAGGCCTACCCACACAAGTGAGGTATCATTTTTATCGGGAGACGTGGGGGAACGCTGGGTGGAAGGAAATTTGTGGCTCCTCTCAGATTCCAGAACTTTCTGCCACAGAAATGTGAGGAACATGTGTTTTTTTAGCCAAATTTTGAGGTTTGCCAAGGATTCTGGGTAACAGAACCTGGTCCCAGCCACACAAGTCACCCCATCTTGGATTCCCCTAGGTCTCTAGTTTTCAGAAATGCACAGGTTTGGTAGGTTTCCCTAGGTCGCGGCTGAGCTACAGGCCAAAATCCACAGGTAGGCAGTTTGCTAAAAACAGGTCTATTTTCTATGATGTGTCCACGTTGCGCTTTGGGGCGTTTCCTGTCGCGGGCGCTAGGCCTACCCACACAAGTGAGGTATCATTTTTATCGGGAGACGTGGGGGAACGCTGGGTGGAAGGAAATTTGTGGCTCCTCTCAGATTCCAGAACTTTCTGCCACAGAAATGTGAGGAACATGTGTTTTATTAGCCACATTTTGAGGTTTGCAAAGGATTCTGGGTAACAGAACCTGGTCCCAGACACACAAGTCACCCCATCTTGGATTCCCCCAGGTCTCTAGTTTTCAGAAATGCACAGGTTTGGTAGGTTTCCCTAGGTGGCGGCTGAGCTACAGGCCAAAATCTACAGGTAGGCACTTTGCAAAAAACACCTCTGTTTTCCTTCAAAAATTTGGTTGTGTCCACGTTGCGCTTTGGGGCGTTTCCTGTCGTGGGCGCTAGGCCTACCCACACAAGTGAGGTATCATTTTTATCGGGAGACGTGGGGGAACGCTGGGTGGAAGGAAATTTGTGGCTCCTCTCAGATTCCAGAACTTTCTGCCACAGAAATGTGAGGAACATGTGTTTTTTTAGCCAAATTTGGAGGTTTGCAAAGGATTCTGGGTAACAGAACCTGGTCCCAGCCACACAAGTTACCCCATCTTGGATTTCCCTAGGTCTCTAGTTTTCAGAAATGCACAGGTGTGGTAGGTTTCCCTAGGTGGCGGCTGAGCTACAGGCCAAAATCCACAGGTAGGCACTTTGCTAAAAACAGGTCTGTTTTCTGTGATGTGTCCACGTTGCGCTTTGGGGCGTTTCCTGTCGCGGGCGCTAGGCCTACCCACACAAGTGAGGTATCATTTTTATCGGGAGACGTGGGGGAACGCTGGGTGGAAGGAAATTTGTGGCTCCTCTCAGATTCCAGAACTTTCTGCCACAGAAATGTGAGGAACATGTGTTTTTTTAGCCACATTTTGAGGTTTGCAAAGGATTCTGGGTAACAGAACCTGGTCGCAGCCACACAAGTCACCCCATCTTGGATTCCCCTAGGTCTCTAGTTTTCAGAAATGCACAGGTTTGGTAGGTTTCCCTAGGTGGCGGCTGAGCTACAGGCCAAAATCTACAGGTAGGTACTTTGCAAAAACCACCTCTGTTTTCCTTCAAAAATTTGGCTGTGTCCACGTTGCGCTTTGGGGCGTTTCCTGTCGCGGGCGCTAGGCCTACCCACACAAGTGAGGTATCATTTTTATCAGGAGATGTGGGGGAACGCTGGGTGGAAGGAAATTTGTGGCTCCTCTCAGATTCCAGAACTTTCTGCCACAGAAATGTGAGGAACATGTGTTTTTTTAGCCAAATTTTGAGGTTTGCAAAGGATTCTGGGTAACAGAACCTGGTCCCAGCCACACAAGTCACCCCATCTTGGATTCCCCCAGGTCTCTAGTTTTCAGAAATGCACAGGTTTGGTAGGTTTCCCTAGGTGGCGGCTGAGCTACAGGCCAAAATCTACAGGTAGGCACTTTGCTAAAAACAGGTCTGTTTTCTGTGATGTGTCCACGTTGCGCTTTGGGGCGTTTCCTGTCGCGGGCGCTAGGCCTACCCACACAAGTGAGGTATCATTTTTATCGGGAGACGTGGGGGAACGCTGGGTGGAAGGAAATGTGTGGCTCCTCTCAGATTCCAGAACTTTCTGCCACAGAAATGTGAGGAACATGTGTTTTTTTAGCCAAATTTTGAGGTTTGCAAAGGATTCTGGGTAACAGAACCTGGTCCCAGCCACACAAGTCACCCCATCTTGGATTCCCCTATGTCTCTAGTTTTCAGAAATGCACAGGTTTGGTAGGTTTCCCTAGGTGGCGGCTGAGCTACAGGCCAAAATCTACAGGTAGGCACTTTGCTAAAAACAGGTCTGTTTTCTGTGATGTGTCCACGTTGTGTTTTGGGGCGTATCCTGTCGCGGGCGCTAGGCCTACCCACACAAGTGAGGTATCATTTTTATCGGGAGACTTGGGGGAACATAGAATAGCAAAACAAGTGTTATTGCCCCTTGTCTTTCTCTACATTTTTCCCTTCCAAATGTAAGACAGTGTGTAAAAAAGACATCTATTTGAGAAATGCCCTGTAATTCACATGCTAGTATGGGCACCCTGGAATTCAGAGATGTGCAAATAACCCCTGCTTCTCAACACCTTATCTTGTGCCCATTTTGGAAATACAAAGGTTTTCTTGACAGCTATTTTTTACTCTTTATATTTCAGCAAATGAATTGCTGTATACCCGGCATAGAATGAAAACCCACTGCAGGGTGCAGGTCATTTATTGGCTCTGGGTACCTAGAGTTCTTGATGAACCTACAAGCCCTATATATCCCCGCAACCAGAAGAGTCCAGCAGACGTAACGGTATATTGCTTTCGAAAATCTGACATTGCAGGAAAAAATTACAGAGTAAAACTTAGAGAAAAATGGATGTTTTTTTCACCTCAATTTCAATATTTTTCTTTTTCAGTTGTTATTTTCTGTAGGAAACCCTTGTAGGATCTACACAAATTACCCCTTGCTGAATTCAGAATTTTGTCTACTTTTCAGAAATGTTGCGGTTTCTGGGATCCAGCATTGGTTTCATGCCCATTTCTGTCACTGACTGGAAGGAGGCTGAAAGCACAAAAAATCGTAAAAATGGGGTATGTCCCAGTAAAATGCCAAAATTGTGTTGAAAAATTGGGTTTTCTGATTCAAGTCTGCCTGTTCCTGAAAGCTGGGAAGCTGGTGATTTTATCACCGCAAACCCTTTGTTGATGCCCTTTTCAGGGGAAAAACCACAAGCCTTCTTCTGCAGCCCATTTTAAAAAATTTTTTAAAAAAAACGAAATTTTCACTGTTTTTTGGCTAATTTCTTGGCCTCCTTCTGGGGAACCCACAAAGTCTGGGTACCTCTAGAATCCCTAGGATGTTGGAAAAAAAGGACGCAAATTTGGCGTGGGTAGCTTACGTGAACAAAAAGTTATGAGGGCCTAAGCGCGAACTGCTCCAAATAGCCAAAAAAAGGCTCGGCACAGGAGGGGGAAAAGGCCTGGCAGCGAAGGGGTTAAAGACACAATTACCATCCCCTGCCAAAACAATATCAGCCGTTAAGTAGATGTCACAATCAGCATTAGGGGCATACACATTTATCAGTCACGTCTCCTACCCATCTAATGTACCATGCAGGATTATGTAGCAGCCCTCTGGTTCCAATACATGCCCTTCATTTTGAAAAGGGACGCCCGATGCCACTCATATCAAAGTACTTCATGCATTCCGGAGTACAAAATGGCAAACAATTGCCCTCTCCATCTCTTCTGGAGACTAGGGATGCATTCTTCCCAAGCATGCATTTCTTGCAAAAAGGCTTTAGGGTTTTAAATAGGCATGCACTCCCCGTCGCTTTTCCATTTGGCCCAGGCATCTAATATTCTAGTTCATAAATTTAAACCCTTCAGTCATGATTCCCCATGCAGTACCAAGTTAAAGAGCCCCAGAACCCTGCAGGATGGGCCAGCATTCATCCATTTCACCAAGCACCAGGGAGAAAAGTACTAGATAGTTTCAGTAAGAGAGCAGCAATTAATTCCCGAAACTCAATGAACTTTCAAAGTATAACTTCCCCCCAACACCTCCCACCCGTTGGACAGTAAGGGGAACTCCCCTTGTCCAAAAATAGGCAGGGCGTAAACTGGCATCCTCCACCATATCCCCATGTGTTTGAGTAACGTTAGCTCAAACTCGTAGACCAAATACTTCAAGCTGCCGGAGCACAGCGGGCAAAGCAAGGATACACCCTTGAACAGCACCCAGGTCCCCTAGTGTCTCTGCGAGCCCCGGATTACTATGAATATGTCACTTACAATCATTCCTCAGCAATGCATATCGTGTCAACCTCAGTCTGAAGAATTATGTTTACTTAGAGATTACATAGACATAGAGAATCCACAACAAAATACATAAATTGTCCACTCCCCCCCTGAATTAGTGTGAAACCTTGGGCCTGTGGGGCTCCCCCACCACTGGAGCCCTTTTCTTGTTCCTACCAGACCCCTCTCTCGCATTAGTACGGTACTCACAGTTCCACATTAGTGCTGTCACTTCCCATGCCCGGGCCACTCCTACGTCGCTGGAAAGAGTCCTGGGAGTCAGGTAGCCCCCCTCAGCCAAAGGGGTGCCATTCGGATATACCAGAATTCTGTCTGCAGTGGTGGGGGCAACATGATCTACCTTTTGTCTTGTCCATTTTTTAGATCTGGTGGAATGTCTCCATGTAGTCATGACAACCTCATCTTTTTGTGACGATTCCCAGTCACATTCCCAAGGAAGTCTTAACATTGATGACCACCAAGTCAATCTTGTGGGCTAATTCAGCATGGGAGCCATTAATCGTTGCCATCACATCCAACAATGATTGTCCTTGCTTCACCACCTCCCTGGAAGCAGACTCATATTCTTTAGACATTCCATTGGTAGGTGGATCACCCATTGGTACAACCTGAATGTAGTTAATAATTTTGTGGCCAGAGTGGACTGGTTTGTCTTTCACCGTGGTGTTCAAGTCGGGAACCGTAGGCCCCCGCTGCTACCGCACTGGTCCTGCAGATCCACGGTCCGCAGTCCGTGGCTCGGGGGGGGGGGAGAAACCCCGGATATCATGCTTACTCCCAGCAGAATGTTTCAGAGCACCCCCTCCCCCTGGGTGGTCCCCAGCAGTGCTTCCACCGCTCTCCCAACAGAGGAGAGTCCTCCTAACAGATCACTGGCTGTCCCTCTCTCTAGTGGTTAGTTAATGTACAAGAAGCCATCAAGCTGTGTCAGGCCCTGGCGAAACGGCCAGGCCCTCCCCCAACTTGCAATACAGCCAGTTAAGAATAAGGTGCCAAGAGCTTCAAAGTGGGGTGAGGGTATGGCCCAAGAGGGCAAGCTACCTTATGTGTTCTTGGGGGGGGGGGGGGGGGGGCAGTAGTTATTCACCCACATGACAGTTCAGTCTCAATGAATTTTTTCAGGTATTGAAGGCCTTCTTGCTGACACATCCCCAGATGCACGCATCTATGAGCCACAAGTCAGGGACCCAAAAAGAAATGTTAATGTTCCAGGGATCCGCAATGCAGGAGAGAGAGCCATACCTGCAAAGGTTCCTTCCTTGCAGCTCATTTCGGCCCCGGGGGTGCTCACGGGTGCTCTCAGGCGAGCTCCTCTGTTCCCAGTCACAGAGCGCCTTGTTCAGCCTTCACGTGATGAACTCCTCTGCCCATTGTCGCTGCCGCCATCTATTCATGCGTGTGGCTGAGGCAAGGTGCAGTCAATGTTCACAGTTCTTGTAGGGAACTCCCCAAAGGCCGCACCACTCTAATTTTTGCGCCAATGGCGCTGGCCCTGTCTTCCCGGAGGCCTGACCCAGCACAGCAGGCCCAGGTCCAACGTCACCAGGGGGCCAGCTGCCCGCATCGAGCCAGCAGTCCCTGGCAGGCTCCTTCCACAACGTGGCTGAGCCCGTGGACATCTCCCGGGACCCTCTCCCAGCAGAGGCCCCGTACACCACCCCAGGACCAGGCCTCTCTTCTGCGTCCCAGCCAGGACTGTGCGGGATGACTAGCACAGATCGCAGAATCCTCCACCTACACTCTGGGCCCTTGCAGGCCAGACCTGGACATCTCTGACGCTCACGAAGTGAAAACTGGTTGTGGTGGGGGAGATGGCCTTAGATTAGGGCTGAGGAACCTTAGATTAGGGCTGTGGAATCTGGATTGTGTTGTTGGCCGGCAGGAGCGTTGAGAGATGTGTTAGAGGGAAATCTGTTCATAAAATAGGACAGATCAGTTTTACACAATAATATAGGTTTAATCGATTTTCAGCTGGGAACAACAGGCAGTCTCAACATAGAGGCCATGACTGAAGTTCAAAGTTCTAGTTCACAAGCAGTGGTATTCATACTGTGAAAACCACAAAAAACTATGCTGACAAGTTCAGCATTGATGTAAGCAAGAACAAGCAGTACAGATAAGATAATAGGGGAGAGGGACCTCTTGACAAGAGCAAATGCACGATTACTGGTCACCTCATGGGTGGGTAAGTAACATTGACATCATTCAGCATCTCTATGTTTCCTGCACAACAAGTGATTATATTTTACTTGATGCTCACGGTAGCCCTGCCTTGGGCTAATGCTTATCTGACCATTACACAGTTCCCCTCACCAAGATATGAATGACTTGTGGTTTTTAGGACCCTTGTGCTAAAGCAGGATACACCCTTTTGTTCCACCCTGTTCGTGCTAAGTGAACATTATGAAAGCAACAGTTGGTGCAGCTTTAAAGAAAAACTCTCATTCTAATGTGGCTTGGGCCTCTTGTGTGTTTCAGCACAGCTAACTTAACAATGCAGCATGTGTATAAGTTTCCTAAGTAATAAGTGTTTGTTTGTCCTAAATATGACCTGTCTTTTCTATTGAACCCACAGTCGGTCTTTTTTTTAGCATGTCATGTATTAAGCCTTTCACTACTTACATTAGTTTACAACTATCCCTAGCCTAAAATGTTTGTATTGGGATTTGGGAACTTATGTTTGCATGTATGTGATGTATGTGATGTGTTCCTATTCTTCCTACATCATTCCCCCCTCTAGTTGATTATTCAACTACTTTTCTTACCTTCCCATCTACTAATGAAACTAGGGGGATCACCACATACCCACTACTCTTTCCCTCCCAATTTAGCTGTCATCCTTTTGCAACATGCTATTATTACCTGAAAAGTAAAACACATCAAGAGCAACAACACGATCAAAGGCAACAAGGCCTTGAACAACCCTGACATCCAGGACGGCACCCATTCGAACCAGCCCTCGAACCACCCATCAGGGGCATCCCCCTCATCGATCATTTTCTTTTGTAGATCATGCAATGTCTGAATGGCCTGAGTTAATGTCCCATTGTCCGCATCATTGGCCGGCACATAAGTACAACAGGCCGATCCAATCTTCTTACACACCCCTCCTTCCATGGCCGTCATTAAATCAAGTACATATCTGTGTTGCATTATCATCAGCCTAAGGGCTCGGAGTTCTTCCTTGATAGCATTGAACCCATCTTCGGTTGCATTTATGGTCTTCATCAATTCAAAGCGTGTGATCTGCAGCCAGCGTGCAGTTGCTTTCGTCTGAATGAATGGTAGGATGCTACCAAAAAAGATTTGGGCGTCATTAAATAGTCTATGTTCCTGTGGAACGTCTTTCCACACTTCAGTACCAAAAAACTCAGCAGCGCGTTTTGTCTGGTAATGGTGAAGCAAGGTTGTTGGACGGCTCATGGTATGGTCATGTAACTGAGAGATGTCCACACCTGGTATTACCAGGGAGGGGGTGTGCAAAGTCACTAGGGAGCAGAGGCCATTCCAGTTCAGGGGTAGTTGCATGTGGAGTCGGGCCCCACACATCCAGTAATGATCCATCAGGCTGGAGGTGCCACCCTGCATATCAGCGTTGTAGGTGGTGATGTTGCAGTTGAGGTTACTCCCCACTTCCCTGTCCCATTCCCTCTGAAACAAAGAGAAAACTGTGTTAATTTCATTGGTATTTTAGAGTGTATGGTAGTTCCTGTCCATGTATATCTCTGTATGTTCGCATCCCATATTTCCTGACATTGGCCTATTATCTTATTAAAACTTAGTGGACCTTGTGTCTCAGTGCCATTCCATAACTATATTGCTCTACATATGACTTTGGCCTCGGTATCCCATTTATCATGGGCAAATACTGATCCTGTGATACTAAGAACTGGCCTGCCTGCACAATCAGGGTGCAGGGGTTTAGCTAAATAGTTACTACATTCAGATGATGGGTAAGACCGTCCAAAAATACCTTGATGTAATACCCCCTTTTCCCAATATGGGTGAGACCTTTTTTGCCCTGCTTTCTTCATTTTTTATATCTCTTCCATTAGCTCTTGTTTTCCTGTCAGGACTTGTAGGACTTCTGGGGTGGTGTCAAATCTAGTTGTGTTAACTAGTGCAGTATCAGGACTAACGTGAGTTGGTTGTAGCTGTGCTCTCATTCTGCATAAAAATAGGTGCAGGATACAATGTGTAATGTTTGGGGATACCTCTATTGGGAGATGCAATCTATCTACTCCAGCAGCATGGGGGATGAGAGAGCATACATAACAACTGGTGTTGAACGTGGATGTGCCTATACTATGCATGTGCTGGTACCACATATTATCAAACAAAGCAGTATGGAGAGGGTGATGCTCAATATCATTATCAACAGTTCTACGCATGCGTGTAATAATTAATATAGGATCAAAAAAATAAAATTATCCAAGGGCTAAAAACATCAATATCAGTGCACCGAGGAGGAAAAACAAACATAAAATACATAACTGGAAAGAAGAATTGTCTAATATTGGAGCTTTAGAGGGAGGCTTTACTCCGGTTGCTTCTCCTGTTCTCCCCCCTCTTTTTCCTGCTTGGTGTCCAAAGGGATGGATGGCATGGTTGGGGCCAGGCGGATGTCCTGGAGGTGGTACCATGGTTTGTGGCCTTGGACTTTCACTGCTGTAGTCGTGCTGTCTGTCACTGGGAAGGGTCCATTGAATTTGCAGTCCTTCCACTTTCTGACAAAATTGCGAATATATAGTAAAGTTCCCAAAGGTAATGGTATTTGTTGATCCTTTACAGGAAATGCGTTGGCGTGCTTCTTGGCTGCATGTGTAACCTGTTTAGAGAAGAACTTTGCAACTTTGGTTAGCTCAGACATGTATTCATTCATTTCAGTTTGTACAACTTCAGGTGCACTCTCAGTCTCCAACTTATGTCTAGTTGATGGCACAAATGTGCTCATTGCTCTACCTGTCACTATTTGATGAGGAGTCAAATGGTGATCTGATCCTGGGGTATTTTTCAAAGCAAAGAATGCCAAAGGGAGGCAGTATAACCATTTCTTTTCAATGTCACACATAGTTTACTTATTTTGTTCTTGAGGAGGCTATTAAGGCGCTCCACAATTCCATTGCTTTGCGGATGATCAGCTGAGGACAATTTATGTGTTATTCCTAACAAGGTGGTGAGGTGAGAAAATATATTATTAACAAAGTGGGTGCCATTGTCGGATCTGATCCCCTCAGGGACACCCCACCGCTGTATTACCTCACGGATCAAAAACTTAGCAGCAGACTTGACATCACAGTGTACACAAGGTCCTGCTTCAATCCACCTTGAGAATGGGCAGACTACAACCATAAGATAGTGATAATGATTGCATCTGTCAATCATATCAATGTAATCAATGTGCAGTTCCTTAAAGGGACCTTGTGGGAGAGGTATTGTGGAAGCTATTACCTTAGAGGTGGCACTTGGTGAATACTGCTGGCACACTGTGCAGGTGTGTATGTACATTGTAATCATCTCATGTAAGTTAGGGACAAACCAATCCTGACGTATTTGGAGGGACATATTGTCTCTAGCAGTATGTGAAGGAAGATGTAGCTGGTTTAGAGCTATCAGTAGCAATGCTTGGGGCATGACAGGCTTCCCTGTTGACATTTGTCTGTATAATAAATCTGTTCCTGTCTGTGTGCATCCTCTGGCTTCCCACAACTGTTTCTCATGCTCTGGGGCATTTTCTTGTATCTCTCTTATATGCAGATGAGCTGTCTCATTGTAATGTCTGGATGCATTCAAAGGTTCTGAAGGTGTCAATGTTTCACTAGCTAACAAAACTGTGGTATGTGTGTCACTAAGAGGGCGTGTTGCTGCATCTTTGGCTGCCCAATGAGCCAGAACATTTCCACGGGACACAAAATCCTGACCATTAGTGTGGGCTGCGTATTTCACTACTGCAACTGCATGTGGCAGTGTTAAAGCTTGTAACAAGTCCTCTAAAAGGGGGCGGTGCATGACAGGGCTTCCATCAGACTTGAGAAATCCCCGTCTGTTCCACCGCATAATGCTGGAATGCACTGTTGTAGTGACATAGGCTGAATCAGAGTATACTGTTATTGTGTCTCCTTCCCGTTGTTTGAGGGCTGCCACTACAGCTACTAATTCAGCAGCCTGGGCTGAATATTGAGATGGCAAAGTTATCTGTTCAGTTATCTGCAGTGTGTCTGAAGAGTTGTGCTGCATCTCTCTGACCACTGCAGCACCTGTATGTCTTACCCCTGGGTCCTGGTCTATTGTGGAAGACCCATCCACAAAATATACAACACTACCTGGAATGGGGTTGTGACGGGGTCCTTTATCCCGAGTCGAGGGGATATTGGAAGAAGGTGACAGACGCAGCACTTAAGGGTGTAGTACGTTTATTTATTTCTTCGTTGGGATTGTAGCACTAGCTTTTCCGCCAAAGTGTTATATTCCAAGTCCAAAACTAATATATAAATCCCTTTTCTTTTCAGGGTTCCTTGATGTTCCCGGGACAGCCTGGTCCGGTCCGGAGGGAGAGGTCTTGTTCACCCGGCTCTCATGGCCCCAGGATTTCCCAAAACAAAGAAGGAGAAAGGAACAGGTAAGTGGGGGAATTCATCTATACAGGGTTAATTGGGGTTAGTAAGGAGTGAGAGGGGGGGGGTTTGTGTGGAGGTGGAGGAATGTGGGGGTACGTTTCTCTTGTGTCTTCCTTTCGTTGTGCCCTGTTTGTGACCCCCTTACAGTTTTAACCACTGGTCTGGGTACGGTCCTTGTGGGGTTACCCTTCAGTTAACTGTGGAGCTGATTAAATAGGATCCCCTTCCCTACATGACCTCAGCCCTCTCCTCTTAGCCCCTTTAAACCCAGCCAACCACCCAGAACCCCAGTCCCAGCCCCGGTACGCTTGTACCTGACTTGGCCACGCCCCTCCAGGGACGTGGCCGGCTTGTAGGCGATCTCCCGACTTCGTCTCGACAGGGGCGGGAGGCGCCCAAGGGTTTCCGCTCTCCGTCCGCTGTTCCTTCTCTACGGAGGGGTTTTCCTTCTCTCTTGGTGGTCCGCGGCGTTCGTCTCTCCGGCTCTCCCTGACGTCGGCGTCTCTCTCTGGGTCGCGCGACTCTTTTCCTCCGTCGGTCGTCCCTCCTCCTTCTATCTGACGGATGACGTTGGACGTCATCACGTCAGGAATCCCTCGGGTGCCCCCGGGGTATCCTCTGGCGGTCGTTCGCTCCGACCCGGAACCGGCGTCCGGAGGCGCCCGGTTACAGGGGTCTTCTGTTGCTTGGCTACACTCATCTGGAGTATATGTGGCACAATCATGGGCATCATCATCATTGTCTGAAATGGGGTGTGCAAAGAAGGTAGCAGGATTGACTATGTGGCATTTAACCACCTTCAAGGATTGTAATGATAATATTATCTCATAGCCTGATACTCTCTGTGTTGTTAATGTTGTTTTAGCTTTCTGAATTATTGCAAACACAGCATGTTCAACATGCAGTGTCAGAGGTGCATCCATGACAATGGTGGCACTTTTCTCTACTGCAAAGGCTGCTGTGGCTAGTGCTTGTTCACAAGGGTAATGGCTTTTCATGACAGAATCAAGTAGGCCACTAAAATATGCAATTGGTTTGTGGCCTAAAGGATACTTTTGGGTGAGGACAGCCGTCATCACCTGGCCAATACAGTGGCCTAAAAGAAAGAAGCTCTTTGTTGTAGTCTGGTGTTCCTAACACTGGTGCATTTGTTATCTCTGTTTTTAGCTTACTGAAGGTTTGTTCCATCTCCGTAGTCCCTGTTATCCTGTCTTTCTGTGTTTTCGCCTGTTTGATAGATGCAAGCAATGGGGATATTAAAGTACTGTAGTCAAAAACCCATTGTCTAACATAATTACATAAGCCTAGGAACTAATGCATTCCTTTCACAGTCTCAGGCTCTGTCATCTGCCGAATGGATTCTGCTCTCCCAGGCATAATTCGGCGGCCTGATGCTGACAGTAGTTGCCCCAAGTATTGAACTTCTTCCTGGCAATACTGTAATTTGTCCCTGTCCACCTTGTAACCTCTTTGAGCAAGGGTGCACAACAGGGACACAGTGTCCTTTCTACACTGCTCCTCTGCTGGACTACAGATCAGTAGGTCATCAACACTGTGCTGTCACATTGAAAATTGGTGAGGTCATTCTTGACCGTCCTGTTAAAGACACTAGAGGACTCACAGTACCCTTGAGGTAATCAGGAATGAAGGTTCTGTGAATCGCGATAGGAAAATGCAGTCAAATAGTGACTGTCTTGGTGCAGGGGAATGCTGAAAAATGCATTCTTCAAGTATATGACTGAAAAGTATTTAGCATCTTGGGGTATGTTGGTTAGGATGATGGAAGGGTCAGGTACTACAGGGAATTCTGGTATCACTATGTCATTAAGGGGGTGTAGATCTTGAATCATGCACCACAAATTTCCCTTGGCCTTCCTTATAGGATAAATTGGGGTGTTGCAGGGGGATACACCTGGGTATATGACTCCCTGCTCCACCATGCCTGGATAGAGGGTATTGTCTCACTCTTGGTAGTATTGCTCCTTCCTTCAAAATTATTCTGAATGGTACTGCTGTGCGGACAAGGCCTACATCATAAGGGCCTTTTGTCCACAAGTTGGAGGGTACCTGCGCAAGGTCATTATCTTTGATGGGACTGGAGACATTTATTGGTATCACAGGCTTTGTCTCCAGTGTGGTGCGTAGAGGTACACTGTTTTGAAAAACAATCTCTGTCTTTCTAAGCTCATCAGCAAACAAATGGTCATCTGATATGTCTCCCACCTGCATGTTGGGATCATAAAAGATGACACATGCCCACATCACACCAGTGTGGTCACTTGCCATCAGTGTCTCATAGGTGGGGGACACTTCTAGAGCCCCTATTTCCAGAATGAGGTCTTTGTCTAATATTTCAAAATAGGGGCCCTGTCGTCTAAAGAGAAAGCTCTTGGGTAATTCAACTAACTTCCCTGTCAGTTCCGGTGTTTCTGCTATGATGGTGTACACTGCTCTAGTAAAAGCTAAAATGTCTACAGGTCTGGCACTAACTTGGTTACCATGGGGGGGTGTGTAACCATTGTCATGATGCGTGTACTAGATACTCCAGGTGTTGAACAGATCATAGTCCCATCCTCTTCAAAGTGAATAGTCATGTTTAATTTTGCCATGAGATCACGCCCTAACAGATTAGCTAGTGCATTTGGGGAGAATAAGAAACATCCATCAACATACCTTCCCCCTATTTCCATCTCCACAGGTTCAGTGAATGGAACCCTCATTACAGCCCCTGAGAACCCCTGTGTGTCCATTGATAAATTTGACAATGGCAGTCCCCTCTCACGGATACAGGACCTAGTGGCCCCAGTGTCAATGAGAAAGGTGTACTCCTTGTCATTTATGGCTACCATCACAGTGGGTTCCTCGTCTGGCCTGTGGGTTACCGATAAGACTGGACACATGAGACTTCTCCTTTGGCACCTTCATTGGGCATATCGTCCCATGTAGTTTTGCTGGAATGGGTTTCCTCCCCTGACAGTTACCCCTCCTTGTAAGTTCTGGTGCTGCAAGGTGGGCTGCACTGTCTGCTGTGGCACATACTGTATTTGGGGCACTGATTGCTGTAATGCTGAGGCTGTATCTGTGGTTGAGGCTGCAGTTGTATTTGGGGCTGTGGGAGATATATCACTTGGGGACTCGTGGCAGGTTGTGCTACAATGCCACCAGGCAGTACCATTTGTTGGCCATAATTTGCCCTTGTCTGGTTGCTAAGTTCATCTTCCTTTTTAAACCTACAGTCTCTAATGAAATGTCCTGTCATCTTGCAATAGTGGCATGTCTGTCCACTCTGAAATGTGTTTACTCTATTTCCCCCAAACCTTCCTCGCCCTCCTCTTCCATCATTCCTGTTATTGCTTCTCTGGGCATACTGGTAGGGTTGCGTTGGGATGTCTGAAGGGGGCACTCCTAGGGACACTGCAGCTAACTGGGTGGTGGCAGTGGCAATTCCTTCCTCTGTTTTCTTAGCCAGTTTCTGCTGGACCAATTTAGCTGCTGCTTTCTCTATTTTATCTTTCTCACTCTTTTCCTTTTATTGTCTCTTCTTACAAAAATGTATTATGTGTGCTTGTATCTCTATCCATGGTTTGGCCTCTAAGGCCACTATATTATCTAATTTATCCTGCACTTCAGATGGCAGACCCTTTTTCACTATATTGTAAAATAGTATTGCATTCTGTCCGGTTACATCCCAACTCTCCCCCACTTCCTGTGCCCATTTTTCCTTCATTCTGCTAAGGAATTAGGCTGGGTCCTCATTTGGCTGCATTGTTTGTGCCATAAGGGACCCAATGTCTGGCCTGTCTGGATACATTTTTCTCAGTTGTTTCCAGACAAGTCCCCTTACTCTACTAAAGGGTGCCCCATCACATTTTGGGTTGGTCAATGTTACATCCTTTACTCCTGCTTTTGTGAACAGTAGGTCTGTCTCATTTCCTATAAGGGAACTTAGTAAACTCTTAATGTCCCCTATTGCAAGAGTAATCCCTGCAGTACGTTTTTCCAGAGTTGCTATCCATTTCCCAGCACCCTCAGGAAGTTGTGGCAACTGTTTTTAAAGATTTTCTTTGTCCATCTGGGGCCATGGTATATACTGAGGCGCCCCTGGGCCCTTGAATATCAAGGGAAGTTGTGACAGGACTGGGGTCCTATTGCCAGTAGGGTGACGAGAGTCATACTTACAAGCATATTTCTGCCACACTCTTAGACTTTGCTGCATATAGGGATAATCCCAGTAAGGATCCCCTGTGCCCTGAAAAATGCACATTTCTGCATTAGCCATGTCTCGGGGTTCGAAGGAACCCTCTCGCGGCCATGGTGTCATCTGTGATGCCAATCCTTCTGTCCAACCTGCTAGGTTGTCACTAAAAGGGACAACACTATTTTCATACTGAGCTCCTATTTGATTGGGCATCAAATTATTGCCAGGGCATACAGGGAATGCATGTGCCATGTCTTTTCTCAGTGCCATTTTTCCTGCCATATCAAATGTTCCCTTTCTCTCAAATGGGCGTGCATGCGCCCCATTAAATACTAATCTCTGTAATTCTCTTGGCTTCTTTTGTAAAGTCTGCCCTGTCTTATTGTTTTCTTCTCTCTCACAGGCATATTGTGACTGTTCCTTGTTATTGTCCTCAAGAAGGGACATCTTTTAACATGTTCAGTGATGTCATCTAATGCCCCCTCTGATCCTTTGTAGGATTTTTCTAAATCCAGATCTTCTTCACCTAAGCTGCTATGTGTGGAGACTGTGTCCTCTAGTCCTTCTTGTTCAATCATTTGTGGCCCAGTGAGGGCCCTTGACTGCCTCAAGGGCCCTTCCTTCTTTTACCAAGTCGCTCTTTGGTCTACCCGTCCATTTTCCTGCACTGTGACCCCCTTGCCTACACTATTCTCCTCTGCTCCTGGGTGCATAAACCTCCAGCACTCTGTGGGAGGACTTTCTGGTGTGTAAGCTAACCTTCTTCTCTCATTTTTAATGTTGGTACTTGGTTTTTGCAAAACACCTTCTTTTTTCTAGCCCCATCCATTCTCTGTGCCTCTCTTGACCCCTCATTGGGTATACCTTCATTTTTCCTAGTGGGGGACATCTCGTCCTCTAAATGAAGTGTAAATGTGCCATCTACTGTCCCTATGTATTTAGTACTGTCCCCACTTAACATTTCCCCTGGTGTACTGGCCATTTGAGGGCATGGAGATGAGGGGACATATTCTCTATGTTCAGAAAAAGATTCTAATGGTGGGCTATACTCGGGTCTGTATATCCCACAGCAGGGGGATGTGATGAGGTGGGTAGTGGGTGTGGGGTACCAGGTTGCATCGTATACATGCCCTGTACCTTTGCACTGCCTAACCTTAATTGCACGTCTTGATAGGGGGGTGGAGGAGCCGAAGGGAGGGTCTGAGGCTTTGTCTTTGACTCATTCATATTTGTTTCACAAAAGATCCTCCATAGGTCTAGTGTGATCTTCCTTTTCTCTAGTTTATTTCCCTTGAATTTACTCTGTAGGAAGGTGGCCATGTGTTCTATTGTTGTATTATCAAATGTGCCCTTTTGGGCCAAGCATGTGCAAGTTTTAATTTTGCTTTGTGCCATTCCTTACAGTATTTTCCTATCTTGTCCTTGTCTCCTGAGAACACTTTAACCATGTGTTCTAAAGGAGACCCCATGTCTGTTTAGTGAACCTAGGGCCAGATGTAGCAACCGGTTTGCATGTCGCAAACTGCGAAAAACGCAGTTTGCGACATGCAAAACGGCCATCGCGATGCAGAGTCACATTTTGCGAGTCGGTACCGACTCGCAAAATGTGATTCCGACTCGCAAATAGGAAGGGGTGCTCCCTTCCCATTTGCGACCGCATCGCCATGCTGAGTTGCTTTGTGACCGCGAAAGCGGTCGCAAACCAACTCGCAGTTACCACCCACTTGAAGTGGGTGGTAACGCATTCGCAAACGGGAAGGGGTCCCCATGGGACCCCTTCCCCTTTGTAAATGTCGCTGAAAATATTTTTTCAGAGCAGGCAGTGGTCCAATGGACCACTGCCTACTCTGAAAAAATTAAACCAAATGGTTTCATTATTTTTTGGAATTGCAACTCGTTTTCCTTTAAGGAAAACGGGCTGCAATTCAAAAAAAAAACTGCTTTATTAAAAAAAACAGTCACAGACATGGAGGTCTGCAGTCTCCAGCATGCCACCATCCCTGTGAGTGCAGGGACTCGCTATGTTGTCGCAATTTGCAGCCCACCTCATAAATATTCATGAGGTGGGTCTTTGCGACCCCATAGCAAGTCGCAGAAGGTGTCTGAGACACATTTCTGCATGCACTTTTGCGAGTTGCAATTTGCGAGTCGGTATGACTCGCAATTTGCAAGTCGCAAAATTATTTCTTGCTACATCTGGCCCTTAATCCTTTATACTATATGGTTTACACTCTAAATGGACTTCTATTTACTTCCTGGGGTATTTTCCAGACTTCACATAAACTGTTACTAGGCTGTGAAGGTGAACATCAGATATATATATATCCATAATCTCTGAAGGACTGTTAATTTATACATATATTAGGTAGGTGCATTTATGTGTGGCCTAAGTAGTTTGTTTGCCTGACACAAAAAATAATAATGTTATTGTGATACATATATACATGTTCATAAATTACTCATATCCTAAATCCGACACTGGGAGGTCCCTAATAAATGCATACATTAGGAGGTCTAATACTAAATATGAGTCTGTTGTTATTGCAGGGAATTCACATGACTGTTGCCCATGGTTCCACTGAAAAATTGCAGTGATTTCAATATATTCACTTTCTTGCCACAAGGTGGCACCAGTGTCACACATGAAAAATTAAACTGAATATTTTAGAGGCCTTCAAAGGGGTGCCTCACTATTGGAAAGACAACTGCAACAGGTTGTGTAGATTTTAAAACAAACTCTTTTATTCTAATTATGCGAAGGTCCTGTTCACATCTATCTGAAAGGTAGTTAAATATATTTTTTATGTATAGTAGCTGATAATTCTCCTTCTATTTGTATACCCTCAAGATATGTGTATATGTCCCAGTCTATACTGTTTGATAATTCATCTTGCCTCCAATCTTGAGGCTCTCTAGTTTCATAATGGGGATAATTGTTAGTAGTGTCAGTATTTGTTATGGGGTTCATGAGGCTACTACACTACATTTAACTTGGAGGACAATGTCCTTATATTAGTTCTTTGAATAATTATTTATTATTGTCTAACGGGCATTTCTCTTATGTCAATGTAGGTTGTTTTAAGGCCTAGAGGTGATATACTATAAATACCTAGACATTCATAACTTTTGACTTAAAAATAAATGATTCTATGGTATTGATATTACTGGTCTACTAAGGTCAGTTCTGTTGCAGAGGGTGACAGCCTGACCATTATAAAAAGTAAATAATTAATTCAGGAATGTGGAATTAATTAGTTAACTTTTTTGGGACATTTGCTCAATCCAGTCAATTACTTTACTTTTGAGTATCCTGTTATAACTTAACCTTCATAAGAATAGGAGGTCTGATACTTATTCCTAAATGATACATTAAATAACATAAATTTATATATTGACCTTATTATGTGGCCACATTTCTATCTATACATGCATATACATACACAGTAATTCTTCATTTCATACTAGGGCAAACAAAATACTACTGGTTACTTCCCTCCGGATTCATAGAGGGGACAACTTTTCACTATTTGCAACTACAAATTGTGACTTCCAGACCTAAGGTCTGGGTTAGGTTGACTTGAGTGTTCTTCAGAACATACACTGATTGCTCAGCCCCAAGTCCAACACTACTCTTGACCACTTTTGACTTACTCAGTCAAGCTCCCTGTATCTTTCGGACTTACCACCGGGATCCCTTAATCTTTTATCAATTCATACACAATCTTGCATGCAAACACCAAAATTATATACATTACAGTGTCAAAATTGTAAATGTCTTTATAAAATAAAAGGAACAGACCTCGTACTTTGTCCACCTCACTACCATCAACGGAGTCCTATCTGTCCCCACAAAATCAGAGATTTTTATATAAATGTTGGCATCTCCCTTACCTCTTTAAAAAGTGCGCAAATCACCTCGTGGAGACAGGCAGGGCCCCCAGTCCAGCAGCTGGTGAGATCAAAGTAGAGCTCCTGGCTTAGCTGGCCAATGTGTTAGATGGAAATCTGTTAATAAAATAAGACAGATCAATTTGACACAATAATATAGGTTTAATCGATTTTCAGCTGACAAGTTCAGCATTGACTTAAGCAAGAACAAGCAGTACAGATAAGATAATAGGGGAGAGGGACCTCTCGACAAGAGCACATGCACGATTACTGGTCACCTCATGGGTGGGCAAGTAACATTGACGTCATTCAGCATCTTTATCTTTCCTGCACAACAAGTGATTATATGTTACATGATGCTCAAGGTAGCCCTGCCTTGTGCTAATGCTTATCTGACACTTACACAGTTCCCCTCACCAAGATATGAATGACTTGTGGTTTTTAGGACCCTTGTGCTAAAGCAGGATACCCCCTTTAGTCACACCCTGTACGTGCTAAGTGAACATTTTTAAAGCAACAGTTGGTGCAGCTTTAAAGGAAAACTCTCATTCTGATGGGGCTTGGGCCTCTTGTGTGTTTCAGCACAGCTAACTTAACAATGCAGCATGTGTATAAGTTTCCTAAGTAATAAGTGTTTGTTTGTCCTAAATATGACCTGCCTTTTCTATTAAACCCACAGTCTTTTTTTAGCATGTCATGTTATAAGCCTTTCACTACTTATATTAGTTTACAACTATCCCTAGCCTAAAATGTTTGTATTGGGATTTGGGAACTTATGTTTGTATGTATGTGATGTATGTGATGTGTTCCTATTCTTCCTACATCAGATGCGACTAGTAGGCCATCCTGGTTGTCCCTGCCTCCCTGTGATCTGTGTTGTCTAAACGTTTACCTTTCTGAGCTCATGCTATTAAAAGAAACCCCAGAGTCACAGTCCCTCAGCCTCAGTAACAAAATGAGTTGTGGATGTCAAACTTCACTCCATTTCCATTCACTCCATTTCTTAACAGCATCCATCTGTAATCCTCCTCCCTTAATCTTCCATATCATTATGTGACTGCCCCTTGATCATTCCTAATCTTGCACCTCACCCACCCCATAAGTGTCCTTTACTAGCTTGTCTCCCTCCTCGCCCCATAGAATAAGTCTTATACCTTCATCCCTTTCTGGCACTAATGCCCTGCTCTGCTCCTGGAATGGTTTCTGGGCCTGTGTTGTAAGTTTACGTGACTTGTACTTTGCCTCTTGTATGTCTCCAGGCAGTCCCACTCTCTGGATAGTTTCTGAAAATATGGTAGTGTCCTTCCAGGTCCTTTTCAGCTGTGCCGGATGTGGAATGGTTTAGGTGACACATTGCTTTTGCCTTCACTCATTTGAAATGCCTTTTTATGTCTTGCCTAGACAGCGCATGTACTGTCTCCTCCAGCCATTTTGTTTACTACCAGTGACTTACAGACTGCCCATCACTCACCATTTGTTAGCTTTCTTGTCACTCTCATATCCCTGTTTGCATCCGGTCAACTTGTGATGGCTTCCTCTGCTGACCCCTCCCATGGGGCATGGCCCAATTACTTTTCCACTGTGTCGCCCAAGGGAGATACTTTTTTCTTTATCTTTAACCAGCCTTTGCGAGTGCACTTCAGCCATCCTGTTCCCACCCACTGTACTGCCCCTTTCCACTCCATTGCTTGTTTATTCAAGACACTGTTTCCACTTTAAATATATTTTGCAAAGCTCTCTTGCCCTTTCACAAACATTTCTGCGGGAATCATTGCACAAACATCATGTGATGCACAATACTTTCTATTTGTGGCATTCCAGTGGCATTTTGTCAGTGTTCTTATCACTAATTCTGGTATGCAGCCAGGATATTAAATAAAGTCTGCTCTGCTTGCAAAATGTTTACTTCTACCTTGGTAACCCTGATAAAGTTATACGAAAGAAAGCGCCTGTGGCCGTGCCTTGTTCTTTGACTGCCTTGTGGCTGCAATTATTTAATGAATGTGTTTGCTGTTTTTGTGGAAGGTGCTCCATCAACATATGTCATGGCTTGTTGCTGTACTCATCGGGCAGTGACCTCTTTTGTGTGTGCCAGCAGGGAGCATGGAGCCGGGCTCTTCAGAGCTTGTCGGCTTCTCCAGTTCGTGTTTATGTTCCTAAAGAGGGTCCTGTTTATTGTTGACAGCAGCGATGGCCACACACTTTTCACTTATTTTGCTGGGTTAACTTTACAGGAGAGTCGCACTGGAATCACTGGAGGACACATCACTGAACAAGGAGGCACACGTTTGTTCATTCTCTACTGTAGGAGGCTGGACTGGCTTGTAGTGAGTACCAAGGGGTACTTGCACCTTGCACCAGGCCCAGTTATCCCTTATTAGTGTATAGGGTGTCTAGCAGCTTAGGCTGATAGATAATGGTAGCTTAGCAGAGCAGCTTAGGCTGAACTAGGAGACGTGTGAAGCTACCACAGTACCACTTAGTGTCATATGCACAATATCATAAGAAAACACAATACACAGTTATACTAAAAATAAAGGTACTTTATTTTTATGACAATATGCCAAAGTATCTTAGAGTGTACCCTCAGTGAGAGGATAGGAAATATACACAAGATATATATACACAATAGCAAAAATATGCAGTATAGTCTTAGAAAACAGTGCAAACAATGTATAGTTACAATAGGATACAATGGGGAAACATAGGGATAGGGGCAACACAAACCATATACTCCAAAAGTGGAATGCGAACCACGAATGGACCCCAAACCTATGTGACCTTGTAGAGGGTCGCTGGGACTATTAGAAAATAGTGAGAGTTAGAAAAATAACCCTCCCCAAGACCCTGAAAAGTGAGTGCAAAGTGCACTAAAGTTCCCCTAAGGACAAAATAGTCGTGTTAGAGGAATAATGCAGGAAAGACACAAACCAGCAATGCAACAACTGTGGATTTCCAATCTAGGGTACCTGTGGAACAAGGGGACCAAGTCAAAAAGTCACAAGCAAGTCGGAGATGGGCAGATGCCCAGGAAATGCCAGCTGCGGGTGCAAAGAAGCTTCGAGTGGACAGAAGAAGCTGAGGTTTCCGCAGGAACGAAAAGGGCTAGAGACTTCCCCTTTGGTGGACGGATCCCTCTCGCCTTGGAGAGTCGTGCAGAAGTGTTTTCCCGCCGTAAGAACGCCAACAAGCCTTGCTAGGTGCAAATCGTGCGTTTGGCGTTTTTGGACGCTGCTGGGGCCCAGGAGGGACCAGGAGGTCGCAAATTGGACCTGAAGAGAGAGGGGATGTCGAGCAAGACAAAGAGCCCTCACTGAAGCAGGTAGCACCCGGACAAGTGCCAAAAACAGGCACTACGAGGATGCGTGAAACAGTGCTCGCCGAAGTTGCACAAAGGAGTCCCACGTCGCCGGAGACCAACTTAGAAAGTCGTGCAATGCAGGTTAGAGTGCCGTGGACCCAGGCTTGGCTGTGCACAAAGGATTTCCACCGGAAGTGCACAGGGGCCGGAGTAGCTGCAAAGTCGCGGTTCCCAGCAATGCAGTCCAGCGAGGTGAGGCAAGGACTTACCTCCACCAAACTTGGGCTGAAGAGTCACTGGACTGTGGGGGTCACTTGGACAGAGTCGCTGGATTCGAGGGACCTCGCTCGTCGTGCTGAGAGGAGACCCAAGGGACCGGTGATGCAGCTTTTTGGTGCCTGCGGTTGCAGGGGGAAGATTCCGTCGACCCACGGGAGATTTCTTCGGAGCTTCTGGTGCAGAGAGGAGGCAGGCTACCCCCACAGCATGCACAAGCAGGAAAACAGTCGAGAAGGCGGCAGGATCAGCGTTACAGAGTTGCAGTAGTCGTCTTTGCTACTATGTTGCAGGTTTGCAGGCTTCCAGCGCGGTCAGCGGTCGTTTCCTTATCAGAAGGTGAAGAGGGAGATGCAGAGGAACTCGGATGAGCTCTTGCATTCGTTATCTAAAGTTTCCCCAGAGACAGAGACCCTAAATAGCCAGAAAAGAGGGTTTGGCTACCTAGGAGAGAGGAAAGGCTACTAACACCTGAAGGAGCCTATCAGCAGGAGTCTCTGACGTCACCTGGTGGCACTGGCCACTCAGAGCAGTCCAGTGTGCCAGCAGCACCTCTGTTTCCAAGATGGCAGAGGTCTGGAGCACACTGGAGGAGCTCCGGACACCTCCCAGGGGAGGTGCAGGTCAGGGGAGTGGTCACTCCCCTTTCCTTTGTCCAGTTTCGCGCCAGAGCAGGGGCTCAGGGGTCCCTGAACCGGTGTAGACTGGCTTATGCAGAATTGGGCACATCTGTGCCCAACAAAGCATTTCCAGAGGCTGGGGGAGGCTACTCCTCCCCTGCCTTCACACCATTTTCCAAAGGGAGAGGGTGTCACACCCTCTCTCAGAGGAAGTTCTTTGTTCTGCCATCCTGGGCCAGGCCTGGTTGGACCCCAGGAGGGCAGCTGCCTGTCTGAGGGGTTGGCAGCAGCAGCAGCTGCAGTGAAACCCCAGGAAGGGCAGTTTGGCAGTACCAGGGTCTGTGCTACAGACCACTGGGATCATGGGATTGTGCCAACTATGCTAGGATGGCATAGAGGGGGCAATTCCATGATCATAGACATGTTACATGGCCATATTCGGAGTTACCATTGTGAAGCTACATATAGGTAGTGACCTATATGTAGTGCACGCGTGTAATGGTGTCCCCGCACTCACAAAGTTCAGGGAATTGGCTCTGAACAATGTGGGGGCACCTTGGCTAGTGCCAGGGTGCCCTCACACTAAGTAACTTTGCACCCAACCTTTACCAGGTAAAGGTTAGACATATAGGTGACTTATAAGTTACTTAAGTGCAGTGTAAAATGGCTGTGAAATAACGTGGACGTTATTTCACTCAGGCTGCAGTGGCAGGCCTGTGTAAGAATTGTCAGAGCTCCCTATGGGTGGCAAAAGACATGCTGCAGCCCATAGGGATCTCCTGGAACCCCAATACCCTGGGTACCTCAGTACCATATACTAGGGAATTATAAGGGTGTTCCAGTAAGCCAATGTAAATTGGTAAAAATGGTCACTAGCCTGTCAGTGACAATTTGGAAAGAAATGAGAGAGCATAACCACTGAGGTTCTGATTAGCAGAGCCTCAGTGAGACAGTTAGTCACTACACAGGTAACACATTCAGGCACACTTATGAGCACTGGGGCCCTGGGTTACCAGGGTCCCAGTGACACATACAACTAAAACAACATATATACAGTGAAAAATGGGGGTAACATGCCAGGCAAGATGGTACTTTCCTACACAACCCCCCCCCAAACGAAGGACAATAAGACTAGCCATGACCTGATGAGTCTTCATTGTCTAAGTGGAAATATCTGGAGAGTCCATCTGCATTGGAGTGGCTACTCCCAGGTCTATGTTCCACTGTATAGTCCATTCCCTGTAGGGATATGGACCACCTCAACAATTTAGGATTTTCACCTTTCATTTGTTTTAGCCAAAGTAGAGGTTTGTGGTCTGTCCGAACAATGAAGTGAGTGCCAAACAGGTATGGCCTCAACTTCTTCAGAGCCCAGACCACAGCAAAGGCCTCCCTCTCAATGGCAGACCAACGCTTTTCTCTAGGGGTCAAACTTCTACTAATAAAAGCAACAGGTTGATCCTGGCCCTCAGAATTAAGTTGTGATAGGACTGCCCCTACTCCTAATTCAGATGCATCAGTTTGGACATAGAATTTTTTAGAGTAACAAGGGCTTTTTAGGACAGGTGCAGAGCACATGGCCTGCTTCAGCTCCTCAAAAGCTTTCTGACAGCTTGCTGTCCATAATACCTTTTTAGGCATTTTCTTGGATGTGAGGTCATTAAGAGGGGCTGCAATGGAGCCATAGTTCTTAATGAACCTCCTGTAATACCCAGTGAGGCCTAGGAAGGCTCTCACCTGAGTCTGAGTGGTAGGGGGAACCCAATCAATAATAGTTTGGATTTTCCCCTGAAGTGGTGCAATCTGTTCCCCACCAACAAGGTGTCCCAGATAAACCACCTTACCCTGCCCTAACTGGCACTTTGAAGCCTTGATAGTGAGGCCTGCCTTTTGCAGAGCCTCCAAAACTTTCCATAGGTGGACCAAGTGATCATCCCAGCTGGAGCTAAAGACAGCTATATCGTCCAAATATGCTGCACTGAAAGCTTCCAGCCCTTGCAGGACTGTGTTCACCAACCTCTGAAAAGTGGCAGGTGCATTTTTCAAACCAAAAGGCATTACAGTAAACTGGTAATGTCCTCCAATGGTAGAAAATGCAGTCTTAGGTTTAGCATCTTCTGACAATTTGATCTGCCAATACCCTGCAGTCAAATCAAAAGTGCTTAGATACTTGGCAGATGCCAGTGTATCTATGAGCTCATCTGCCCTGGGTATAGGGTGAGCATCAGTTTTGGTTACCAAGTTGAGACCTCTATAGTCTACACAAAACCGCATTTCCTTCTTTCCATCTTTAGAATTGGGTTTTGGTACCAGTACCACAGGAGAAGCCCATGGACTGTCAGAGTGCTCAACCACTCCTAGTTCCAACATTTTCTGAACTTCTTGCTTTATGCAGTCCCTGACATGGTCAGGCTGCCTATAGATCTTACTTTTGACAGGTAAACTGTCTCCAGTATCCATAGTGTGCTCACACCAAAAAGTGGTGCCTGGCACAGTAGAGAAGAGTTCTGAAAATTGTCCTAGGAGATTTATGCAATTGTCTTTCTGCTCAGCAGTAAGACAATCAGCCAAAACTACACCTTCCACAAGAGCATCTTGTTCTGTGGAAGAGAAGAGATCAGGTAGAGGATCACTGTCTTCTTCCTGTCCCTCATCAGTTGCCATGAGCAGGGTGAGATCAGCCCTGTCATAGTAGGGTTTCAGGCGGTTGACATGGAGCACCCTAAGGGGACTCCTGGCAGTGCCTAAGTCAACCAAGTAGGTGACTTCACCCTTCTTTTCAACAATTGTGTGGGGTCCACTCCATTTATCTTGGAGTGCTCTTGGGGCCACAGGCTCCAAGACCCACACTTTCTGCCCTGGTTGGTACTGAACCAAAACAGCCTTCTGATCATGCCATTGCTTCTGGAGCTCTTGGCTGGCCTGAAGGTTTTTACTGGCCTTTTTCATGTACTCAGCCATCCTTGATCTGAGGCTAAGTACATAGTCCACAATATCCTGCTTAGGAGCTTTTAAAGGTTGTTCCCAACCCTCCTTTACAAGTGTGAGTGGACCCCTAACAGGGTGTCCAAAAAGAAGTTCAAAGGGGCTGAAGCCCACTCCTTTCTGGGGTACCTCCCTGTAGGCAAAAAGGAGGCATGGTAGAAGGATATCCCATCTCCTGCGGAGTTTTTCAGGGAGACCCATAATCATGCCTTTGAGAGTTTTATTAAATCTCTCCACCAGTCCATTTGTTTGTGGATGATAGGGTGTTGTGAACTTGTACGTTACACCACACTCCTTCCACATGGCCTTTAAGTATGCAGATATGAAATTGCTTCCTCTGTCTGATACTACTTCCTTTGGGAAGCCCACCCTGGAAAATATTCCCAGGAGGGCCTTTGCCACTGCAGGTGCTGTAGTGGTCCTTAAAGGAATAGCTTCAGGATATCTTGTGGCATGGTCCACTACCACCAAGATAAACCTATTGCCTGAAGCAGTAGGAGGGTCAAGGGGGCCAACTATGTCAACCCCTACCCTTTCAAAGGGAACCCCAACCACAGGCAGTGGGATAAGGGGTGCCTTTGGAGTGCCACCTGTCTTGCCACTGGCTTGACAGGTTTCACAGGACTTGCAAAATTCTTTTGTGTCCTCAGACATCCTAGGCCAATGAAACAGGGGAACAAGCCTGTCCCAAGTTTTCATTTGTCCTAGATGCCCAGCTAAGGGAATGTCATGTGCCAGTGTTAGGAGGAACTTTCTGTACTCCTGAGGAATCACTAATCTCCTGGCAGCTCCAGGTTTAGGATCCCTATGCTCAGTGTACAAGAGGTTGTCCTCCCAGTAAACTCTGTGAGAGTCACTGACATCCCCATTAGCCTGTTTGACGGCTTGCTGTCTGAGACCCTCTAATGTGGGACAGGTTTGCTGTGCCACACTCAGCTCCTCTCTGGCAGGCCCCCCTTCACCCAAAAGCTCAGCAGTGTCTGCTTCCAGCTCCTCTGGTGTAGGTTCTGCACATGGAGGGAATTCTTCTTCCTCAGAAGTAGAATCCACTGTAGAGGGAGGGATAGTAGGAAGTGGTTTGCTTCTACTAGCCCTAGCTTTAGGGAGCACTTGGTCCATTGTTCCAGGATCCAAGCTTCCCTGTCCTTTTTGCTTTTTGGCCTGAGCCCTTGTCAAAGCAAAAATATGCCCTGGAATGCCCAGCATTGCTGCATGGGCCTCCAACTCCACATCTGACCAAGCTGATGTCTCCAAATCATTCCCTAATAGACAGTCTACAGGTAAATCTGAAGCTACCACAACTTTCTTTGGACCAGTTACCCCCCCCAGTTGAGATTTACAACAGCCATGGGGTGGCTTTGTGTTATGTTGTGAGCATCGGTTACTTGGTACTGGTGTCCAAGTATGTGTTGTTCAGGGTGCACCAGTTTCTCAATCACCATTGTGACACTGGCACCTGTGTCCCTGTAGGCCTGGACCTCAACACCATTTATTAGGGTTAGTTGCTTGTACTTCTCCAAGTTATGGGGGCAAGCAACCAAAGTGGCTAAATCAATAGCCCCTTCAGAGACTAAAGTAGCCTCTGTGGTCTCCCTAATCAGACCAACCCCAACTAAATTACCAAAAGTGAGCCCAGCTACTCCCTTGGATTGGCTATTAGTAGGTTTGCTCCCACCACCACTGCTATTAGTAGGGACACTAGGTGTAGCAGTAGGGGTTGTAGTGGTAGGAGCTGTGGTGCCTTTCTTTGGACAACTGGGATCTGTTGTCCAATGGCCTTTTATTTTACATAAATAGCACCATGGTTTCTTTTCCTTGTTCTGATTAAAGGAGGATTTGGACCCACCACCCCCACCAGAGTGTTTTTGTGGGCCTGATGAAGACTCATTTTTAGATTTGTCCCCACCCTTGTCAGAAGACTTACCATCCTTCTTTTTGTTGCCATCTTTGTCACCCCCTGTATGAACTTTTCTGTTCACTCTTGTTCTGACCCATTTGTCTGCCTTCTTTCCCAATTCTTGGGGAGAGGTCAGATCAGAGTCCACCAAGTACTGGTGCAACAAATCAGACACACAATTATTAAGAATATGCTCTCTCAGGATCAAGTTATACAGGCTGTCATAATCAGTAACTTTACTGCCATGTAACCACCCCTCCAAGGCCTTCACTGAATGGTCAATAAAATCAACCCAGTCTTGTGAAGACTCCTTTTTGGTCTCTCTGAACTTTATCCTGTACTGTTCAGTGGTTAAGCCATAACCATCCAGGAGTGCATTCTTAAGAACTTGGAAATTATTAGCATCATTTTCTTTCACAGTAAGGAGCCTATCCCTACCTTTTCCACTAAATGATAGCCATAGGATAGCAGCCCACTGCCTTTGAGGGACATCCTGTACAACACAGGCCCTCTCAAGTGCAGCAAACCACTTGTTAATGTCATCCCCCTCCTTATAAGGGGGAACTATCTTGTGCAGATTCCTGGAATCATGCTCTTTTGCAGGATGACTATGGGGAATACTGCTGCTGCCACCATGGGTATCTAAACCCAACTTCTGTCTTTCCTTCTCTAATTCAAAAGACTGTCTATCCAAATCCAGCTGTTGCTTTTTAAGCTTCAGTCTGGTTTGTTCCACCCTCAACTTATTGAGTTCCCTCTCTAACATTCTGTCATCAGGGTTGGTGGGAGGGACATTTCTAGAAACAGAGCTATGATGGGAATGAACAGAAGGAGACCTGTCCCTTACAGAAGCCAACTTAACAGCTTGGTTTACAGAAACATTACTACCAGTATGGTGAGAATAAATGCTTTTGCTATGATGTGAGACAACACTATTTATTTGGTGTGGCTCATCATCATTACCATCTATGCTAGATTGTCTAGTAATGGGCAGGCTAGGAAGTTTCTTTCCTGAATCTTTTCCTGGGGGAGTCCCTGAATCAGATTGGGAACTATTAGGTACTTTTTCAACAGATGGGGCACCTATGGCCTTATCGTGTTCTCTAAGCATGTTAAGTAACAGTTCCAAGGAAGGATTCTTCCCTACACTCAAACCTCTCTCTATACAGAGACTCCTTGCTCTTTTCCAGCTAAGGTTGTCATATGCAAGTTTGGACAGATCAACACTTTGGCCTGTGCCAGACATTTTTTAGAGAGAGTTAAAGTGATAGAAAAAGAAAAAAAAGTTTTCAGAACTTTTTGGAAAGACAGAAAAAACTTTTAAAACTTTTAAGAACTTTTTGAAAGTTTAGAAGTACTTTTCAGCACTTTGAAAAGAGTGAAAAGAGGAAATGCAAAACTTTTTGGCTATGTGTATATACACTGACCTTGTTATGTATATTTTTCTCTTATGAAAAGTACAATGACAAGAGTGGTAAGTAGTCTCAAGCACTTATCCCACCACTGCACAACCAATGTAGGAGGCTGGACTGGCTTGTAGTGGGTACCAAGGGGTACTTGCACCTTGCACCAGGCCCAGTTATCCCTTATTAGTGTATAGGGTGTCTAGCAGCTTAGGCTGATAGATAATGGTAGCTTAGCAGAGCAGCTTAGGCTGAACTAGGAGACGTGTGAAGCTACCTAAGTACCACTTAGTGTCATATGCACAATATCATAAGAAAACACAATACACAGTTATACTAAAAATAAAGGTACTTTATTTTTATGACAATATGCCAAAGTATCTTAGAGTGTACCCTCGGTGAGAGGATAGGAAATATACACAAGATATATATACACAATAGCAAAAATATGCAGTATAGTCTTAGAAAACAGTGCAAACAATGTATAGTTACAATAGGATGCAATGGGGAAACATAGGGATAGGGGCAACACAAACCATATACTCCAAAAGTGGAATGCGAACCACGAATGGACCCCAAACCTATGTGACCTTGTAGAGGGTCGCTGGGACTATGAGAAAATAGTGAGAGTTAGAAAAATAACCCTCCCCAAGACCCTGAAAAGTGAGTGCAAAGTGCACTAAAGTTCCCCTAAGGACAAAATAGTCGTGTTAGAGGAATAATGCAGGAAAGACACAAACCAGCAATGCAACAACTGTGGATTTCCAATCTAGGGTACCTGTGGAACAAGGGGACCAAGTCCAAAAGTCACAAGCAAGTCGGAGATGGGCAGATGCCCAGGAAATGCCAGCTGCGGGTGCAAAGAAGCTTCGACTGGACAGAAGAAGCTGAGGTTTCTGCAGGAACGAAAATGGCTAGAGACTTCCCCTTTGGTGGACGGATCCCTCTCGCCTTGGAGAGTCGTGCAGAAGTATTTTCCCGCCGAAAGGATGCCAACAAGCCTTGCTAGGCGCAAATTGTGCGTTTGGCGTTTTTGGACGCTGCTGGGGCCCAGGAGGGACCAGGAGGTCGCAAATTGGACCTGAAGAGAGAGGGGACGTCGAGCAAGACTAAGAGCCCTCACTGAAGCAGGTAGCACCCGGAGAAGTGCCAGAAACAGGCACTACGAGGATGCGTGAAACGGTGCTTGCCAAAGTTGCACAAAGGAATCCCACGTCGCCGGAGACCAACTTAGAAAGTCGTGCAATGCAGGTTAGAGTGCCGTGGACCCAGGCTTGGCTGTGCACAAAGGATTTCCGCCGGAAGTGCACAGGGGCCGGAGTAGCTGCAAAGTCGCGGTTCCCAGCAATGCAGCCCAGCGAGGTGAGGCAAGGACTTACCTCCACCAAACTTGGGCTGAAGAGTCACTGGACTGTGGGGGTCACTTGGACAGAGTCGCTGGATTCGAGGGACCTCGCTCGTCGTGCTGAGAGGAGACCCAAGGGACCGGTGATGCAGCTTTTTGGTGCCTGCGGTTGCAGGGGGAAGATTCCGTCGACCCACAGGAGATTTCTTCGGAGCTTCTGGTGCAGAGAGGAGGCAGGCTACCCCCACAGCATGCACAAGCAGGAAAACAGTCGAGAAGGCGGCAGGATCAGCGTTACAGAGTTGCAGTAGTCGTCTTTGCTACTATGTTGCAGGTTTGCAGGCTTCCAGCGCGGTCAGCGGTCGTTTCCTTATCAGAAGGTGAAGAGGGAGATGCAGAGGAACTCGGATGAGCTCTTGCATTCGTTATCTAAAGTTTCCCCAGAGACAGAGACCCTAAATAGCCAGAAAAGAGGGTTTGGCTACCTAGGAGAGAGGAAAGGCTACTAACACCTGAAGGAGCCTATCAGCAGGAGTCTCTGACGTCACCTGGTGGCACTGGCCACTCAGAGCAGTCCAGTGTGCCAGCAGCACCTCTGTTTCCAAGATGGCAGAGGTCTGGAGCACACTGGAGGAGCTCTGGACACCTCCCAGGGGAGGTGCAGGTCAGGGGAGTGGTCACTCCCCTTTCCTTTGTCCAGTTTCGCGCCAGAGCAGGGGCTAAGGGGTCCCTGAACCGGTGTAGACTGGCTTATGCAGAATTGGGCACATCTGTGCCCAACAAAGCATTTCCAGAGGCTGGGGGAGGCTACTCCTCCCCTGCCTTCACACCATTTTCCAAAGGGAGAGGGTGTCACACCCTCTCTCAGAGGAAGTTCTTTGTTCTGCCATCCTGGGCCAGGCCTGGCTGGACCCCAGGAGGGCAGCTGCCTGTCTGAGGGGTTGGCAGCAGCAGCAGCTGCAGTGAAACCCCAGGAAGGGCAGTTTGGCAGTACCAGGGTCTGTGCTACAGACCACTGGGATCATGGGATTGTGCCAACTATGCCAGGATGGCATAGAGGGGGCAATTCCATGATCATAGACATGTTACATGGCCATATTCGGAGTTACCATGGTGAAGCTACATATAGGTAGTGACCTATATGTAGTGCACGCGTGTAATGGTGTCCCCGCACTCACAAAGTTCAGGGAATTGGCTCTGAACAATGTGGGGGCACCTTGGCTAGTGCCAGGGTGCCCTCACACTAAGTAACTTTGCACCCAACCTTTACCAGGTAAAGGTTAGACATATAGGTGACTTATAAGTTACTTAAGTGCAGTGTAAAATGGCTGTGAAATAACGTGGACGTTATTTCACTCAGGCTGCAGTGGCAGGCCTGTGTAAGAATTGTCAGAGCTCCCTATGGGTGGCAAAAGACATGCTGCAGCCCATAGGGATCTCCTGGAACCCCAATACCCTGGGTACCTCAGTACCATATACTAGGGAATTATAAGGGTGTTCCAGTAAGCCAATGTAAATTGGTAAAAATGGTCACTAGCCTGTCAGTGACAATTTGGAAAGAAATGAGAGAGCATAACCACTGAGGTTCTGATTAGCAGAGCCTCAGTGAGACAGTTAGTCACTACACAGGTAACACATTCAGGCACACTTATGAGCACTGGGGCCCTGGGTTACCAGGGTCCCAGTGACACATACAACTAAAACAACATATATACAGTGAAAAATGGGGGTAACATGCCAGGCAAGATGGTACTTTCCTACATCTACTGGTAGTGCGACTGTGGGATGACTCAGTAGGTTAATGCATCAGTTGCTGGAATCTGCATTCAGCCTATAGGACATAGCTTTGAATATGGCAGGTTCACTCTTCTAGGTCAATACTATGAGGACCAGGCCATCAATGTTATATCACTATACTCATGGGGATTCTGAAAATATAAGACTCACACAAGACCCAGGCCCATTTAGAAAGAGAGTGCAAAGTGTGTAATATGTAGCTGGTGTAGCATTTTGGAGCAAACTCCCACAAAAGTATTAATAAACATGGAGTGGTAGTGCACTGCCATTTACAGGCAGCGCATCTTTCACTGTTATGGCCACGAAATTTGCACAAACATTCTGTTTTATTGTTAAAACTTTTTAGCGCACAGACATTAATGTGTAGAAATTGGGTTTCAGTGAATATTTATCCTTTGCGTATCAGCAAGAATTGTGTCTTGATTTGCTTTGATCCTATTAAAACCCTTGTTTTACAAAAAAGAGCTCCATTTGTGCTTTCCAAACTGTTTACCTATTTAGAAATATTAGTACGATGCTGTTGTGTGTTAGGAAAAAACGACATGACACACCAGGAAGACTGTTGCATAGTTTACTTTTTCAGAATGTGATGGAACGGTGGGAGCTAGGCCCAAGTCTCGTCATCCCCTCAACATCCTGTGATTCTGGGAAAATAACTTAGGGCCTGATTTAGAGTTTGATGGACGTGTTACTCCGTCACAAATGAGAGGAGTAACCCCATCTGCCAAACTCTAAATTTATCCCTTAATCTCCCCGTGTGAACAAAAAACTAATATGTCCTGTGTAAGGTAACGAGTGCTCATGTAAAGCACTCCAAAACCGTTGAGTTGAGTTTGTGCTATGTAAAACTGAAAATCAAAAAAAAAAATTGCAGTCAAAGAAAGGAAACGTGAACACCAATCAATCCCATGGTAAAAGAATATCAGTGGAAAAATGAACAGCAACTTGTCAGAAGATAAGCCTGATATCTGACCTTTCTTTGAACACACAGTAAATGTGACAAGATAAAAAACAAAATTTTAAGTGATCTTTAACACTCACTCGCTGTCAGAACTCCGGCACCTATGCCAATCATCCTACGTGAACAAACTTAAACTCTAAGGCAACCCTTGGAACTCCAAAACAGAAGCCACCTAATCTTGAAAATCTCAAAAGCCGGAAGAGCTAAAGCATTTAAACAGGCTGTCTCCTGCCTAGCTTCCAGATTATAAAACAAACCCCTAAGTGAATTAGACTGAATGCAGTTATCTTAGCCTTCCTGAAAGGAACCAAAAACTCACCTTTCAGAAGGTGCTTGCATAATTACTACATTTTTTTGAACTCTCTTTCTTTTTTTCTTTGTCATCATTTCGTTTGGTCTCAAAAATTGTCTGCTAAATGATCCACTTCCATTGAGGCTAGGTCTGTACTATATAAATAATTTGAATAAATAAATAAATACAAAAACATTTTGTATTCATTTAAGGTGTCATGTCCTAATTATCTAAGGGCCTGATTACTAGGCTGGCGGTCCAAGGACCACCACCCTCGCAGTGGAGGTCGGACTGTTGCAACTGTGGCGCTTGGACCACCACATTACAACCTTGGCAGATGGACCGTCAAGGGACCGCCGTCCCCGCCAGGAACAACGTTCCCCATGGGCTGTCAGTGGTCTGTATTGTTCTCAGCCAGGGCGGCGCTGAACTCAGCACCACCTGCCTGATTACAACTTAGCTTTCCGCCAGCCTTTCCATGGTGGGGACCCTGCCATGAAAAGGCTGGCAGAAAGCCAGTGCCGGGGGCCACAGGGGGGACCCCTGCACTACCCATGCACATGAATGGGCAGTGCAGGGGACCCTTTTCCAGCACCATCGGAATGCGCACTGTCAGCAGGTTTGCTATGGTACTGGCCTCTGCTCCCTTAAAGGAGCTGAGGCCAATATCGTAGCACTGTTCCCGCCGGTCTACTTGGTGGGAGCACTGTTACAATGTTCCCACTGGTCAGTCCGGCGGGAACATTGTAATACCCTTGTGGGGGAAGCCACAGGTATGATGGTGGCGTCCTCCCCACAGCTTTGGCTTTCAGCTTTTAGGACCGCCAAAGTTGTAATGAGTCCCTAAATCTTGTCACTAGAAGACAGCAATACACAACACACATAGGGCCTGATTAAGAGTCTTGCGGTCGCAAGACCGCCGCAGCTGTGGCGGTCCAACCGCCACATTACGAGTTTGGTGGGTGAACCCACCAGAAACCACCGTCTCTGCCAGGATCCAAGATCCCGATGGTCTTATGGTGGTTCTGGTTGTAATCCAGCTGATTACAACCTTGTTTTCCGCCAGCCTTTTCATGGCGATTACCCCACCATGAAAAGGCTGTTGGAGAACAAGTGCTAGGGGCCACATGGGGGCCATGGGCAGTGCAGGAACCCCCGTGCCCAGCACTATCCGAATGCGCACTGTGCTTTGCAGACAGTGCACATTCCGAGAGTTCTCGTTGGCCCCCTGTGTGCTATGAGATAGCATTCGGTTTCTTTAAGGGAGCTGAGTGCTGTCTCGTAGCCCTGTTCCCACCAGTCTGACTGGGAATGCTCTATTTCAAGGTTTTTGCCAGTTAACCAAGTCAGATCTGCAGAAATCTTGTAGTAGGGCGTGGGGGATGGCACCGCCATGGCAGCCGTGTCCTCCCCGCAAGTTTGGCGGTCCTGCTTTGGGACCGCTAAACTTGTACTCAGCTCCATAGTGTTCAAAAGCATTAATATTTAGATCATCCCATGTCGCTATTCCAGTGAAGCTAAATAAGCAGCTTGACATGTTACCTTCTGTGGGACCAAAGTCCTTAAATATTCTGCTATGTGAAGCAAGGTTTTGCAGTTTGCTTCTTGAGTGAAGTTGCTGTTGGTCGTTCATATGCAACTGCTCATGTTGAAATAATTAAATTTAACATTAGTTTCTACAGAGTGTTATTTTATTTCCTACCTTTGTTTTTTTATATGGTAGTGTGTTGCAATATCTGAGTGACCATGTCTGTTGCTTTACTTACCTTTTTGACACCTCTAGGGCTGGAGTATCTTTAGCAGTGTCATTTCGTGTACAGCAATGGTAGTTTTTTTGTAATGGATGGGTGTTTGTATTAGTATGCCCCTCGTTTAACTCCTACTTAAATTTCCCTCAACCTCTCCTATTTAGTAGTACGTATTCCCCATTTCCTAGCCACTTCCCCTCGTCTCTCTCACATATACAAAAATGTATTCTTACGTAGGCGGAGATCTCCACCACGGTCTGCACCAATAGAGATTGAAGAAGCAGAGGGTTAGGTCTTCCATAGTAGCTTTGTGAACAGCATTTTGTATTATGTGAGTAGTACTATTGTAGTGAATTCTGCAGTTTTTGAATCAGGGTCATGTGTGCTGGCACAGGAAAGTTCCTCAGTGAAATCTAATATCCGGCACCATCATAATATTTGGTATACCTGCCTTTAATTGTTCTTTGCAGAGACGAAATATGTTTAAATGCGTTAGTATGATGAAAAACAGGAATAGCAGGGTTTCCAGTTGTCTTGAAAATGCTAGGTTAGGTAACAGTAGCCAGTGAATGCCTTCTTTGACTATACGAATGCTACAAATGGGTACTAATCAGTTCCACTAGATGGCGCCAATCAACTACTTATTGCACTCAATTGTCACGGGATTTCGAAAAGCTGTGTAGTGGATCTGTCCCATAAGACTTTTTGAAAAACTGAACTCACACTCGAACTGTGGTTAAGTGAACAAAAACATGAGCACACATGTTAACTGCACTCTGTTAACAATGTTTTTTTCCTATTTAAATGGATGTTGAACTTAACAGGCATGATTTAGAATTTGGCTGGTGTAAGGTGACGTTTTCGTTTGCCTTTGCCACCTCGGGGGATTTCGAGTTCATTTGACATCAGACGAGCACTGGGGTGAATGAACAGCTTTCGGTTATGTCTTCTCAGAACAAAATGCACGCATATGGACGCACTGTGTATGGGGAAACTGTGTTAACACAGGCACATTAGAAAACATTTGTTGGGGAGCGGGTTGGATTACGAAAGGCGGATTTTTTTTTAGGTTTAAATCCATAACCACCTCTTCTAAAATCGCCCCTTTTAAAAGATATAGTTCATCTGGATATTAATTTAATAATTCTGATTGTAGTGCCAGACTGTATTTGAGTTCCAAATCCTTTACCACCTGTTGGAGTAAGCCTTGACTGCTTGATATTGGCTCCTTTGTAGGTCCAAGTTTACACTGCGGATGCTGCCCGCTTACCATCCACTACAGGACGAGAGAAGAGGAATCAGTTCTACTCCTGCCTTTTCCCCAGGGTGAGGGATGTGTTTAAAAACAGGCACTAAACAGGCAGCAAGGGCTATAAAAAAACATGTTGACAGGACCTTTGCAAAGGTGGGCAATTCACTGAGTAGAGTAGACAAGCACGAACCTTCAACATATGCCCATCTAGAAACACCCTATACTTGAGCGTCTCCAAATCTTCACCCTACGGATCCACTTGCAACACCAATTTGTTTCCTCTCAGTTATTCCATGAAGCTGGTCCTGAAGTCCCCTCTATGTACAACCTTGCATAATGTCACTTGTTGCCACACTTGTGACACTGGGTTTCTGGCATAAGACCTCACACTATTAGACAAATGTCCTAGGCTACTATGCTTTTTCCAAATTAGCCTTGTCAACGTGTTTTTGACCCAAACCATCTGTCTCATTATATGGCCCTTATTCCCTTGTCACATTTCAGCTCATTGACACAATTAGTTGTGTACTTAGTCAGCAACAGTTGTAGCTTTTTCCATTCTGCGTCCCTACCAAGACACTTCCTCTGAATGCCAGGGCTATTGGTACAGCTTATCATCCAACAGCAAGTTCCTTTAAGTCTCCAAAAACCGCAAGAAATGGGCGCACTTACGTTTTCACTGTTTCCTTGAACTCTGGCAAAGAGATTCTGCCTCTCCAAACACTTTTGTATAACAACCAAAATGCCGCCCAGGCCTTCCCGACAGACATTTCAAAATCATCTCCAAAATCACTCTGTGCCACTCTCACAATGACTTAATGGATACTCGTACACATCTGATTTCCTGCCACTTTAGGATTATGTAAGACCACAGGGTGTTCAAGCATGCTATGTTTTCCACATCACAGGCAATTTTTAACAAGCAAGTGACGGATCTCATGCCTCAGATAGGAACAAGAGTGGTTGTGACATATATCTAACACAACAAGCTAAAACAATTAAAGGAGCAAACACAATTAGACTAACAAACTATATTTATATTTTTATGCATCTAGATGGTCTAGGAGGGCTTAGATCTTGACTGTTCACATCTTCAGCGTCAATGAGTAAAGTAATCCGCAAGAGTGTTCTTTTCGCAAGTCTTTAAAAAAATTCCAACCTCTGTGGTAGTTGGAGCCTTTGGTGGTCCTTTGCTAGTGGGAATCCAGTGTCAGGTCGCACAGGAGTTTAGGTCATAATCGTCCACGGAAGTATGGAGAACGCGGAGAACAGGGCAATGGACAAGAGGTAAACCATCAGAACGTGAGCTGTAAGAGCCAGTTTCGTTGCCCCAGGCACAGTACTCTCCCTAACAGGAACATGTCCGGGTCATCAAGGGCAGATAGAGTATCTAAGATCCAAAATGTGCAATGCCAAACTGTCTGGCAACATCAGTTGTTGCGACTTTCTCCCTTTTTGCAATAGTTGGTTCCTAACCTACTCCACTCCTCATCTTTGTTGTTTTCTCCCGCCTTGGTCCCCTCGGTTCCCTTGATGCCTTAGTTTGTTCATTGCACTGTGCATTGTTTGTCAGTTTGTTTCCCTTCTCCAAGGTTCCCTCCTTCAAGTGCTGCAGTAAAGTTCCATTCACACACAGTTCCTGAGCGAGACTCAAGGTAAGACTCACCTTTGTTTGGCTCAGTTGCTGATTTGTGTTCTCCCGCTGATGGGCGACACTGGGTCCGACCGTACATGCATTTAGAGGTGCAGCGCCATGTTTAATCCAGGGCTACAGGATTGTGTCTCTTGCTGCTGCTCCTCACCCCTATCCCCCTAGATGTAGGTCCACTTCACAAACCTTGACATACTTTCACGAGGGATGGATAAAACGCAGGGGTTGCCTTCAAGTATTGGTCACTGAACCCACTTGGACGGATGAGTCTCCGAGAGCAGCATTATATCAAGGCACTTGAGAAGAATTACAAGATGTGATCTCTCTTGTTGTAAGGAGACCCACTCCATCCACTGCACTAATAGATCTTATCTTGCACATCAAGTCAACAAACACAGGAAAGGGGGTGGATTCCACAGAAAGATCTTGTTCCTGTCCAAAAGGAGTCAGCCAAAGAAGAAGGGTGTTCTTCTGATGAACCAATGGTGTTGGAAAATATCCGCAGAACTATAAATCCTGAAGAAAAGAGTCACTGAAAAAAAGAAGGTTTGCGCATTTATTGTGGAAAGGCTCGTCATTCTGTCGAGGGTGTCAAGGATTGTCCAGAACTGATGGGAAACTCCAGGGCTCAACAGTGGACAGTGATCCACAGCTGAGTACCCATTGTACCCCGAGGTTCATCCCAACGAACGCTTGAGTACTATGGAAAGTAGCTCTTTAAACGTCTGATAACGTTATGTACCAGTCAGGACCTCTTACCATTCTTCACCCTAATCAAAGGTGGTGTTTCTGAATGTTTCATGGATGAAAGATTTCACCAGCAGCAACCATTTCCAAAGCAACTAAAGGAGAATTCTGAAACTATTGTGGGAACAGATGGGAAACCGCTGCTATCAAGTGAAGTATGCAGAGAAACCCCTTGTTTGGCAATGGCTTTGTATAATGGATAATATGCAATTTGGCTCTATTGAGATCATTTCTTCTTCCATTGTCCTGGAAACTCTGGGCCTCAGTACGAGTTTGGCGGTACTCTGATCGCCATGTTGGTGGTGGTGGCCAAACCACCAATAGGCTGGCGGAGAAGACCGCCAAATTATGACATGGCAGTATTCACAGCAGAATACAGCCAAAACACTACCGGAACTGCCACTGCGGTCTGGCCACCACGGACAAAGGTATCCCCGTGCAGGCTGGCGGAGACCATGTTTCCACCGGACAAATGACACGTTTGAACACCGCCAAGGTTTCCGCCGTGGTCACACCACCTCGGAAACCCAGGCAGAAACCAACTGCATATAAGGAGACACTCACCTTCTGGAAGCCATACTCGGCTGGAGCTGTCATGGAACCTGACCTACATGTCATGCCGCTGCTCCTGCTCGCCCAAAGACTCTGGAATCTGCTACGATGAGAGCAACCTTAAGTACACACTTTTGCCTGGTACTGTTGTAGATTGGCAAAGTTTGTACACTCACACAAGAGACATTTGGGAAGGTGGTCTGAGGGTGACACACACACACGTAACTGCACACTTACAAGCACACTCACATACAGTCACACACGCACTCGCACATACACAACAAACACAGCATGGGCACCAAACACACACACACACACA
Organism: Pleurodeles waltl; assembly: GCF_031143425.1. Classification (NCBI taxonomy): domain Eukaryota; kingdom Metazoa; phylum Chordata; class Amphibia; order Caudata; family Salamandridae; genus Pleurodeles; species Pleurodeles waltl. Next base: position 387,397,917 of record NC_090436.1, on the reverse strand, counting down.
CGTCACTAACACACACAGGTATGCACGGAAACACTGCACATGCCCACACAGTACCACACAACAACACAAGAAGTCACAAACACAATACAAAAGCACCATCTCCAATCTGTTGGCAGGAACCAACAGAGGACACTACGGGAGACACATCACACATACATCGTAACCTAACACCAACAGGCAAAAAATAACATGCAAATACACAATCACATGACTTACAGACCGACTTACCAAGAACATTGTATCTAACCTTTCATGCACTTAAAGCGCACACAGTCAAAGCACACAAAGCCACACAGTACACCAACAAAAGCATCTCAACACAAAGAACACACAATACCAGCACAGTAAAACCTCTAGGACACACAAATGTACATCACACAACAAATGTCGTACCACCCTAATATTAAAGCACTGCATACAACCTCACATACTGCCTAGACAACACACGTAGCCCAAGCAGAACACACACACACAGACACACAACTAATGTCAGCCAGGAACACCTCCATACTAGGGAAAGAAATGCATGACAAATATGTAACAAGGAACCCAAAAACCGGTTGGTTCAAGTAATTATTAAAATGCAAATATTTGTAAAAAAACAAAGGCCATAGGCCAGTCCACAATTCTTAAAGGCTGTACACACACAGTGAACAGATGTGTGCCCCGACCTTGACTCCTGACTGCCATGTAACATCCACAGAAAGGGGCATCTATGAGGCAGGCAGGCACCACAGGGGTTTTCTGGCAGGAGGTTAGGGGGTGGTTTAGTTTAGGTCTTGGAGGGGGGCCCTTGGGATCTGGCTTGGGACGGGAGGGTTTGGGCTTGGACTTAGGTTTAGGGGAGGGTTTGGTTTTAGGTGGAAAGGTAGACTTCTTGGCAGGGGGAGGGGCATGGGAACCTGCAAGGGGGGTAGGGGAGGACTTGGAGGTGGAAGGGCCAGACTTGGGGAGGGACACAGCACGTTTAGTGGTATCACGGGGTGAGAGGAGTGGGGAAAAGGGCAAACTCTGATAGGAACGCTTTCTTAGACACACAGGGATGGTCATAGCAAAAGGGTTTGGGTGTGGAGGGAGAGGGAGTGGTTGTAAGAGGTGTTGATGTGGATGTCTTGGGTGCATGTTTGTGGGAGGTATGCTTGTGGGTAGTGGGTGTCTGTTGGGTGGGTGGGTGAGTGAGGACATTTATGTGTCTTGGGAGGAGGGGGGGTGGAGGTGCTGGGGGATGTCGTGGTAGATGGGTGAGTAGCTGTTGGGGTGGTGACTGCAGGTATGGTGGATGTGCTGCATATAGGCATGTCTGTGGTTGTGATGTCTGCAGGTGTAGTGACTGGGGTGGATGTCTGAGGGTCTGCTGTGACGCTGTCTGTGGGAAGGATAGGTGTAGTGGCTGCATCTGTGAGTGTTGATGTGGTGTGTTCAGGTGTGTCGTGTGCTGTCTGTGATGCTGGGGTGGTGGGGGTGTCAGGGCAGATTGTGACTGTTGCTGTGTATGCAGGTGTATGTGGCTTGTGTGCATGCCGGTGGTGTGTCTTGTGGTGCTTGTGTTTGTCAGAGCTACCCTTGGATGTTGAGGTGGATGCATGCTTGTCTGTCTGTGTGCTTTGGTTGGGTCGGGGAAGAGGGGTTTGGGTGGGAAGAGGAAATTGGAGGGGGGACGGTAGACAAAGGGTTACTGGCTGTCATCAGTGTGGAGGCCAGAGCCTGAAAGGATCTCTGTAGGCCAGCCAGAGCACTGTGAATGCCCTCCAGGAACACATTACTCTGTTGGATCGGATTTGCCAGTCCCTGGATGGCATTCATGATGGTCGACTTACCCACAGAGATCGACCTCAGGAGGACAATAGCCTCCTCACTGACAGCATCAGGGCTGACAGGCGCAGGGGCAGAGGTGCCTGCGGCAAAGGAGATGCCCACCCTCTTGGGTGAGTGGGGATGAGGGCGGTGGTAGTAAGGCGGATGGCGGACAGAGATGGTGCTGGGGTGGTCCCAGATGGGTCTGCCACCGCCAGAGAGTGTCCACTGGAAGAGGATTCCAAAGATGAAAACCTGGATCCTGTCTCCCCCCATGGCACTCTCCTTGCCCTCTAGGCCTAAGTCCCTCGGTATAGGTGGTATTAGTATTAGCACTCCGGGTCCTGGGCCAGCAGCTTCCCCACTCGGCTGTGCCCCGTCTCCTTCACCTGCCGATGCTGATGCAGAGAAACAGAGAGAGAGAGCGGGAGAGAGAGAGAGAGAGAGAGGGAGAGAGAGAGAGAGAGGGTCAACACATTTTTAACATACACATATGTTACACAATAGACAGCATTCACAACACATCTATGTCTAAAAAAGCCCCGGTTAGGAAACAATTTGAGCCTACATCATGTCACAACTACATTCTTCCAACTATCCAATATGACAACAGTATCACCACAACATCACCATCCCATCAAATCAGCTGTAACACATACTATTCATGCACAAGATGAATTGGCTACACCAAAAGTCTCTCCCTATACAGATCATCACTGTGTATCAACAAATCACCCTTAGAAAATTATGTTAAGTGACAAACAATATCATGCCTTACCTAATCCACACTTGCCCAGTCCATCTCCAATAGTCATGTCACATGAAAGTAAACTCATCTCACTTCTAATACTACACAGCATGTAGCTTTGCAATCACATACTGAACATGTGGCACTGTCCATAACATTCACAATGTGAAATACCTCAGATGAACTCACTACATGTGGCATACCCAAATTGTGAGCCTCATAATTTAACATAGCGTGTCATGCAAACATCTATCAAACGTTACTTAAAAAGTGTTATAAGGAGTTTGGCAACACACAAATGTTACTCATTGATGCATAGACAAAAATGACATGTCCAGCAATAGGGGCCTACTTAGCACAGAGGATATACCCACAGATAACCACATGGAGCATGCCAACACCTTCAATACAGTGAACACTAATCATGTGCATAAAAGACACATACTATTCCTATATTCATGATGAGTATAAACTTTAACATGAATACAGCACAATACCCACATCACTAACAAATGTACATACACCTCAGGACTGAAGTAACACTGACATAATCCACTAGAAATGTAACCATGATTGACACATACGCCTAACGTGCAGCAAATTGACCGACAACATATTCCATTGCATCCAACATGTGTTTGTCAAATGGAACCCCAGCTACACTATGAAGTGAAGCAGAAATGAGCTGATCAATTACAAAATCTGTCTCAACTACCTTAGATTAGCAAAGGTAAGTCTGGCAAAGTAGAGGCCTCAACATAGCAATAGGCAAGAAGTTACAATTGGCACATGATGTAGGCACAAAACAGTGTATGTTGCATCCATATAGGTATGGTATAGCCCTATGTAGCATGGGCAAAATACGTGGCCTAAGGGATCAGCAGGGTGGCCACTTACCTTCTCTACACCATATACATGGTACAAATTGTTTGTAAACACAAGTTAATAATATGTCTAGTACTGTTAATGCTTGATTACCACCATGATTTTCATGATGTAGGATGTCCACCCTGATCAACCATCACAACTGCCAATGTATAGTTCAGACATAACAATGGGGACGTCTCCTCACCTCAGAGGTAGTGTAATAAGTATGCCATGTGACAATCCTGTTTGCAATCACAGCCTCACATGAAGTTCCCAATGATATCAGGACACAGGATAACTTGGCCCTGTTACTCATCCATCAGACCCTCTGTTGCACATAGTGCTAGAGGCAGTGGAATAGGACTGATCAGAGATCAAAGAGCTGGACAACTTACCAACTGGGTATATGGACTGTGGAACAGTAGGTGGGAAGGATGACATTGTAGGTTACACACATGTTTGCCAATTTAGAGGTACACATATTACACTGTCACATGTGCATTACCACATGCTGTCATACTATGTGGATGACATTGGTGACTAACATGCCCCTATACACAATACTATGTCCACATCTGTGTATCAAAGTTGTCAACTGTAGTACTATGTCTCCTTAGGTGACCCTTTACCTGTACCACTTACCACATTGTCACAGCTGAGCTACTCAGACATCATACATCTAAATGGCATAGGCAGAAACATTTGTTAAGTCAGTACTTACCCCCTTGTAGCTGGTATGCTGCCCTCAAACACCCTTCCACTTCCTACAGTGGGTGCTCCGCCGGCTGTGGACTCCCAGAGTCCACACTTGCTTGGCAAGGCACACCAGATTCCCTTTTTTTTATGGACGTTGACCTGCTTGGATGACACAGAAAAAAGCAAAAAGTCAGGTCCACATGCACCATACCAACACAAGTGGTCAGAACACTTAAGTAACAGCAAGTAGGCAAACAATACCATCCTCTCAGTTCACACTCATGCACAATTGATCACCTGCATGCATCAACACCTACACAACTTCACATTTCAGGTACACCATCATGCACCCCAACTCACACACATTGGTATACCATTGGACTCATCTGCTCCTCTGGTGCACCATATCTGTCCATAGAACGGTGGGACCTCCTTTACGAGCTTCTCCAACTCTTCATGGGTGAAGGCTGGGACCCTATCACCTGCAGGACATGGCATGTTAGCTCCCAGAGGCAGTACACAGCAGCTCAGGTAGTGGAGGTCTTGCTGGCATCCGTGTCAGGAGCCAAGTGAGCAATACTGCAGAAGATGGAGGTCACGTCCGCCACGTACAGGACCGTCACCGCTGGCAGACATTGCCATTGGCCTAAGTCCACCACAGGCAGCAATGTGTTCCAATGGCAATTTACACAGTGGTTGTGACTGCCTACCGCCATGATGACATCCACCGTCGGAGTTAGGTCACTTCCACATGTCCAGGACAGTAGGTCAGGTGAGTCCCATTTTGAGCACATTTCATGTATGGTTAAGCTTTTGAATCTGCGTCATTAACAAATCCCTATATTGTGCTAAATATTAGTAATATCTTTAGGTTTTTTGGTCTATTTGTGCATGTAAGTAGTAAATCAGTGTCACAGGGGGATATGTGCTGATATAAATGTACACCTACTCTCAACATACTATGTGCGTTGCTAATGTAAAAAAATGTGTTTCACATAATGTAGGAAGTTGGCTCTGTATATACTATCTCAAAGTAAGAGATAGTGTGCACAGAGTCCAAGGGTTCCCCTTAGAGGTAAGATAGTGGCAAAATTAGATAATTCTAATGCTCTATTTTGTGGTAGTGTGGTCGAGCAGTAGGCTTATAAGAGGGTAGTGTTAAGCATTTGTTGTACACACACTGGCAATAAATGAGGAACACACACTCAAAGACTTAACTCCAGGCCAATAGTTTTTATTTTAGAACCACAAGATTCAAGATTTGAAGTAAATACATAAAATGCAAGGTACTCCACATAGGTAAGTAAGAAATTTTTAATTAGGGCAGTAACACACACAGTTTTAGTTAAAATGGCAATAAGCTATTTTAAAAGTGGACACTGCAAAAATCAACAGGTCCTGGGGGAGGTAAGTATTGGTTAGTTTTTCATGTAAGTAAGACACTTACAAGTTCAAGTTCCTGGGCATAGGCAGCCCACCGTTGGGGGTTCAAGGCAACCCCAAAGTCACTGCACCAGCAACACAGGACCGGTCAGGTGCAGAGGTCAAAGGAGGGCCCAAAACACTTAGGCACCTATGGAGAACAGTGGTGCTCCGCTTCCAGTCTGCCAACAGGTAACTACCTGCGTCTTCGGAGGGCAGACCAGGGGGGTTTTGTAGAGCACTGGGGGACACACAAGTAGGCACACAAAACACACCCTCAGCGGCACAGGGGAGGCCGGGTGCAGTGTGCTTAGCAGGTGTCGGGTTTTCAATAGGAATCAATGGAGGGACCTGGGAGTCAATCTAGCGGTGCAGGCAGGGCACAGGGGGTTTCACAGGCGAGCCACCGACTGGGCTAGGCAGATGGTCACCTGGTGGTCACTCCTGCACTGGAGTTCGGTTCCTTCTGGTCCTGGGGGCTGCGGGTGCAGTGCTTGGTCCAGGCGTCGGGTTCTTTGTTCCAGGCAGTCGCAGTCAGGGGGAGCCTCTGGATCCTCACTGCATGCGTCGCTGTAGGGGTCCAGGGGGGTCATCTCAGGTTACTCACGAGGTCGCAGTCGCCTGGGAGTCCTCCCTGCAGGGTTGGTTCTCTGGAGCTCGAGCCCGGGGGCGTCAGGTGCAGAGTGTGAAGTCTCACGCATCCGTCAGGAAGAGAGAAGTCTTTGAAAGTTGCAAGAAAGTTGCAAAGATGTTGCTGTTTATGAACATTGCCGCTGTTCTCTGGAGTTTCTTGGTCCCTCGGGTTCAGGGTAGTCCTCTGAGGCTTCAGAGGTCGCTTGTCCCTGTCGGAGTTGCTGTGCAGGTTCTTTGAATCTGGAGACAGGCCGGTAGGGCTGGGGCCAAAGCAGTTGTCGTCTCTGTCATCTCTGCAGGGCTTTCAGGTCGGCAGTCCTTCTTCTTGTTGGATCAATCAATCAATCAATCAAATTTCTTAAGCACACTACTCACCCGATGGGGTCTCAAGGCGCTGGGGGGGGGTTACTGCTCGAAAAGCCATGTTTTGAGGTGTGTTCTGAAGGTTAGGACGTCCTGGGTCTTGCCGTAGGATGGTGGGGAGGGAGTTCCGGGTTTTGGCGGTGAGGTGGGAGAAGTATTTTCCACCAAAGGTGGTGCGTTGGATGTGGAGGACTGTAGCGAGGGCGAGGTCGCGGAGCGGAGCTGTCGAGTTGGTTTGTGGAAGTTGATTCGTTAGTTGAGGTAGGCCGGTCTGGTGTTGTGGAGGGCTTTGTGAGCGTGGACAAGGATTTTGCAAATTATCCTTTTGTTGATGGGCAGCCAGTGTAGGGATCTGAGGTGGGCGGAGATGTGTTTGTGGCGAGGTTGCAGGAATCTGATTTCCTAGGTTCTGGGGTGCCCCTAAATACTGAATTTAGGGGTGTGTTTTGGTCAGGAGGGCAGTAGCCAATGGCTACTGTCCTGGAGGGTGGCTACACCCTCTTTGTGCCTCCTCCCTGAGGGGGGGGGCACATCACTAATCCTTTTGGGGGAATCCTCCTATCTCAAGATGAAGGATTTCTAAAGGCAGGGATCACCTCAGCTCAGAACACCTTAGGGGCTGTCCTGACTTGTGGGTGACTCCTCCTTGTTTTTCTAATTATCTCCTCCAGCCTTGCCACCAAAAGTGGGGGCAGTGGACGGAGGAGCGGGCATCTCCACTAGCTGGGATGCCCTGGGGTGCTGTAACAAAAGGCATGAGCCCTTGAGGCTCACCACCAGGTGTTACAGTTCCTGCAGGGGGAGATGAGAAGCACCTCCACCCAGTATAGGTTTTGTTCCTGGCCACAGAGTGACAAAGGCACCCTTCCCATGTGGCCAGAAACTTGTCTGGTTGTGGCAGGCTGGCAGAAACTGGTCAGCCTAGCAGTAGGAGTCGGACCGGTATTCAGGGGGCATCTCTAAGATGCCCTCTGAGTGCATTTTACAATAAATCCCACACTGGCTTCAGTGTGCATTTATTTTGCTGAGAAGTTTGATACCAAACTTCCCAGTTTTCAGTGGAGCCATTATGGAGCTGTGGAGTTCGTGTCTGATAAACTCCCAGACCATATACTCTTTATGGCTACCCTGCACTTACAATGTCTAAGGTTTTGCTTAGACACTGTAGGGGCATAGTGCTCATGCACATATGCCCTCACCTGTGGTATAGTGCACCTTGCCTTAGGGCTGTAAGGCCTGCTAGAGGGGTGACTTACCTATGCCACAGGCAGTGTGAGGTGGGCATGGCATCCTCTCCAGGATACCAGAGGCTACTAGCCTCGAGTGTTAGGGTCCTTCCCAGGTATTTCCTTGGTTAAGGTAGGCCCTTCCTCATCCCCTTTTCTATTGTGATTATTTCTGCAGCGCTTAAGAAGCATATGCAACAGGGATCCAACGCCCTGATGAATGCCCAGAGACCCTCCATAGCTCAATTATAAGGGCAGAAACATGTCGGCTACTTCTTTTAGATAGGTGACCTTGTGAGTCATTGCTCTCACACTGGTTCCCCATTTCTTTTAATCACACCACACAGAACCTTCTATTAAACTCACCCGGGTATCTGAGTAGGTGTTTTTATTTCCCTAGCATAGCTGGATCCCCCTTTCCAGAAATTAAATTAATTTACGCACTCCCTCCTGTTCTTTTAACAGTTAGGTTGAGTCCGCCCAGGTGGCACTGTCCTACCTGGGTGGGGCTAGGTGGTCATATGATGAAGCATGACACTATATAGTGTGTGAGACCACCTAGTCCGTAAAGGAGATTTTCCTTCCCCCCCTTCAGACCTTACACCACTCCACAGTTCACCTACAGTTTACCTCTAGTCGAGGCATACGATTGGTCTAGTGTCACAATTGGCGCACTATCGACCTACTTACAGTTACAAGAACCCCGTACTCTCATTTGTGATTTAGTATTGTGTTTGGGGAGTCGAGTACGGTATGTGTCCTTTCTCGCTCCCACATACTCTCCCTTTGTGTAAAGTTACTCTGAGTGGAGTGCCATGTCAATTGAGTCATTTTCTCCCCACCAGCACACACAAGCTGAGAGGCAGTGTGCATGTGCTGAGTGAGGGGGTCCCCAGGGTGGCATAAGACATGTTGCAGCCCTTAGAGACCTTCCCTGGCATCAGGTCCCTTGGTACCAGGGGTACTATTTACAAGGGACTTATCTGGGTGCTAGGACTGTGCCAATTGTGGGAACAAAAGTACAGTTTATGGAAAGAACACTGGTGTGGGGCCTGGTTAGCAGGGTCCCAGCACACTTTCAATCATAACTGGCATCAACAAAAGGCAAAAGGTCAGGGGGTAACCATGCCAAGGAGGCATTTCCTTACACATAATAAGTCACTTGGACCAACAAACACTGACAGTCATAGAATGATATGCATGTACATTACGTTAGATAATTGGGAGAATGTGCACCATGGGGAGTGTCATAGGATGCATAGCAATTTGTGGTCCTGTAGATGGCAGATGGTGTAACAAACCTCGATGTGTGAATTGTATATGTACATGTTCATTATGTGTGCATTGTTTATGTTACATACAAATGTCATATGTTTCCACATAGTTGCCCTGGCATGAAGAGAGGAAGACAACCTCCAGTGTTCCACCCACTTGTAGACCTGCAGATCATGGAAGAGAGGCATACTGTCCAGACATATCGGCTGAATCGGCATACAGTCATGGATCTTTGTGATCAGTTGGAGCCTCATCTGATACCTGCAATTTGCAAACCATGTAGCATACCTCCCATCGTTCAAGTGATGTCAGTGCGGTTGGCCACGTTTGTGTGGGGGTTCCTCTGCTACAGAGGGTGGAGTGTCTGAGGCATGTCCTTCCCATGGCAGGGACTCAATTCCACTAACAGCCACAGTTGTAGAAGGGCTTGAAGACCCATTGCTAGTGATGTTGTGCTGCAGTCCTACACAAGGGAGTGTTGATGTCCCTCAGCACCCCAGCAATTGATGCCCGGCGGCCATTGTGTGCCTGCCACTGCTGCATGACATCCGGTGGTGGTCCCTCTGTAGCTGTTGGATTTCCCTCATCATGGTGATTATCTGGCCCATCATGCCTTGGGAACGTTGGTATGCTCACAAGACTTGGGATATGGATTCCTGGTCAGTATTGTCCCTTGGAGCCCCCATCTGCTGGCCCAGAACATCCCTCCCTTGCACCCTACCCCCCGTGCTTATGCCCCTGGCAGAGTGTGCCCACTCCCAGTGGGGGTAGGCCCATCATTGTCAGAGGTGATAAGAGGATACTTAGGTACCTGTACTGTGGGGCACACAATGGATGATACAGTCCTTGGGACAGAGGTTTGGGGGTGAATGGTTGCCTGTGATGTAGATGCAACAGGGCTGGGAGGGGTCGATGTGGGCAGGGTGAGGCTGACAATTGTTGACTGACCAGGTGTCCCTGATGGGCCAGCTTCCTCTTCAGTGTCCACACATCCAGGGATGTTGCCCTCACTGGGGCCTTCATCCAGCAGGGGTTGTGGCAGTCTCTGGTACCCTGTCCATGGTGACATTGGCAAGGTTACCTGTGAGAGAAGTGGAATACAGAGTTGCTGTTACATTTAGGGTATAATTGATGTTGTGTGAGATGCAGCCAGTGCCTTATCATGATCACCAGACGTTACAAGGACAGCTGCTGCACAATCTTGCTTAGTATGTAATAGACAAAGACCTGTGACTGAATGTTCTGCATGTGCATCCACTTTGACATCAGGATTTCACCCCAGGTGGGTACATTTCAGTCTTAGGAATCTTTATTCTATGGGCATTGTGATTGGGCACTCAGCTATAGCTGTGTTTTGTTAGTGATGATAGTGGAGTTGCACATTGCATTGGTGTCATTGCCATTCACTGTTTCACACTTGCACAGTCAAAATGGCTTATATTGGTAGTTAGTTGCGCAAGCATGACATCTCACATTTTGTGCACTGTTCTGATTTTCACAATGGTGGGTTATTGTATTCTGGGAATAGTGCCATGAGTTCCCAGCACTTCACGTGCCATTTCCAAGGGCTGTGGAGCCAGGTGAGTTTAGTAGACATGGAGCATGCCAGAGAGGGGGATTGTAATATTGGGACAGATGTATAGTGGGTGCTATTTGAATTGGGGTTACTTCCCAGACTCTCCTCCCTAAGTATTATTATCAGGACCTCAGGATGCAGTATGTCCAAGTCCTTCTCCTCCCAAGATGTGAAAGTAGGGGGAGGAGGTGGGGGCCCACCGCCAGTCTTGAGTACCACCAGCTGGTGTCTGTATGCCCTGGAACGTATCTTCCTCCTGAGGTCGTTCCACCTCTTTCTGATGTCCTTCCTTGTGTGTGGATAGCTGCCTAAAGAATTGACCTTGTCAACTATTCTTTGCCTCAACTCCATTTTCCTGGCAATTGATGTTTGCTGGCCCTGTGCTTCAAACAGGTGTGGCTCTACCCTGACAATTTCATCAGCCATTACCCCCAACTCCTCATCTGTGAAACATGGGTGTTTTTGTGTGGACATGGTAGTGGTGGTGAAGACTGTGTGGTTGTGTTCATACATAAAAGGCTGGAGTGAAAGGTAAGTAGTGCGGTGTAGGTGCTGTGATGTGAGTGGGTGACAGTTGTTGTGGATTGTGTGTAGTAGTAAAATGTGTGTTGTGTATGTTGTGCAGGTGTGTGATGTGTGCGTAGTGAAATGTATGTAGATGCCTAATGTTGGTTTTCCTATTTCTGTGAGCGATTTCGCTTGTCTGTGGCTGTGTGTGGCGTTCAGGTTGCAAAGGATTGTGGGTTGTGGGGGGGTGTTGTATAATGCAGTGTGTAGGTGAGTCATGAGTGTGGATGTGTGTCAGGTGTGGGGTATACATACTATCCAATGTGGTGCTGTGTTCATTGTGCTGTGAGTTGAGACAGCCACGATTCGCACCGCCAATGGTTTTCCGCCATGGAAGTATCACTGTTGTGATTTGTGGATTGTAATCTGATGGATGGATTTCTATCGGGCTGGAGGGGCTGATGGTGGGACTGCCTCTTTTCCATCCTCCAGTGTCCTGGAAGTTTCAGAAATGTAGCTGTTTTTTGGCAGACTTCTCAGCGTGACTCTTAATACGGCTGTCGGGTTACCTCCAAAATGGCAGTCTTTTGCCGGCTGCCACTGTGGCGGTCTTACCGTCAGACCGCCAAACTCGTAATGATGCCCTCTGTGCCTCGGAAAGCACAATCCCTTTATTGACTGAGGTAAACAGAGTGTTACGTTCTCATCTCTAAGGTGCATACAGAATTGTTTTCCTAGGAGGGGGTTGAATGATGTTCTTCTAATAACTCGCTATACCATTCATTAAGAGAACAATTAAACAAACTTACCAGATAGCTATAAGGAGTTCCAAGACATATTTACCAAGAAAGTTACTAATCAATTACCTCCTGTCCCTATGAATATTGAAATGGTTACCAGAGTTAAGATTGATTTCATATAGGAAAATCCGTCCTTTAACTGTGTAAAAAGAGGTGGTACTTTAAGAATACGTAATGGATAATCTATATAAGGGAGTCGTACACCATTCTACCGGACCAGCAGGAGCTCCTTTTTTTCTTCACCTTAAACCAGTAGGAGGATTTATATCCTGCAGAGAATGTAGAGACCTCAGTGCTATTACAATCCAAAAAAGATGTCCTCTTCTGTTAATTTCTGTCATATTGGATCAGATAAAAATCAGTTAAAATATTCTCCAAGTTTGATCTTAGAAGGGCCTGTAATCTAGTAAGGATTCAGCAGGGAGACAAATGGAAGACTGCCTTCAGCACAAGATATGGACTCTTTCAGTATCTCATAATGCCCTTCTGTTTGTGTAATGCCCCAGCTGCCTTTCACCACTTTGTAAATTGCATTTTTTCAGACTGTATACATATGTTATCATGAATTGCATTTTAGTAAATATCAGTGCACACATGTGAAGGAAGTTCTAATGTGGCTAACAAAGCACTCCCACTTTGCTAAATCAGAAAAGTGCTTGGGCTTCAAAATCTCTCAAGAAGGAATACACATGGATCAGAAGAAAGTGAAGGCTGTGGGAGACTGGCCCCTACTGCAAACTATTAAAGAATGTCAGATTCATGGGCTTCTCAGTTTTTCTTCTCAGAAGTTGTAAAAAAAGGTGTACCTTTCAATTGGGTATGGTATACGTGACTGCCTTTCAAAAGATCAAGGATGGATTCATAACGCCCCCTATTTTAGACATCCTGATTGCAACCTTTGATTGTGGAACCTAATGCTTCTTCATTGCCATTAGGAGCCGCCATTTTGTCACAGAAAGATACTATGACTGGTGCCATTCCTCCTGATGCCCATTATTCACAAATTCTAATCTCTTCAGAGATTATGTATACCATCTATGGCAGCTGTTTGCTATAAATGAAGCCTTTGGTACATTGAAGGCATCATTTTTAAAGCAGTTCAACATTATTAAGGTCTTAATAAAAAGGAGTGAGCTAAAAGAGACAATCAACAACTACTGAATCATGGCCAAAAGGTCTTAATCTCTGAAAGAGATCCTCAAAAGCAGATTTTGAAATAGTAACATGATTCCCCTGTAGCAGGGCAATGGGGGATGAAGGGCACTTGAGATTTAATGGCTTGTTAATTACTCATCAATTTTGGTGGCCACAACAAAGAAAAGACTGGGAGCAATATGTTCAAAAGTGTGCATTGTGTACAGAAGCTGAGGTTCCCAGCAAGAAACCTGCATGGTGGATCACTGACATAATATTGATGGATACAATTTTGAAACAGACAAATATCAGAAATAAAATATCAATAACAAATATATTGACTTCCTATACTTAACTAGTAAAACCACAAATATCAAGAACACAAATATCGTTGTTAAAAACACAGATTTTTAACAATGTCAAAAACAAAAATATCAGATTCAAAAATATTGTTAACTTTAAATAAAAATATATTATGTCAAAAATATTGATTTACGCAATATTAATTACAATAATATTTGATACATATAAAAAACAATTTTTACATCAAACAATTACTTTAAATAAACCCAAAACAGTTTATATATGTGTTTAAAGTAAATAAAATATATCATATTAGCTGAGGGCCTAATTACGAGTGTGGCGGTCCTTGGACTGCCACACTTGAGGTGGCTGTTAGACCGCTGCAGTTGTGGCGGTCTGACCTCCACATTACGAGGTTCGTGGACAGCCCCGCCAAACTACAGCCATCTCCGTCGGGATCAGAGATCCTGACGGGTTGACGGCGGTGCAGGTTGGAATCAGCAAGGGTGGCACTGAACTCAGTGCCGCCCTGCTGATTACAACTTGGTTCTCCACCAGCCTTTTCAAGGCAGTTTCACCACCATGAAAAGGCTGGCAGAGAACAGGTGTAGGGGCATGGGCAGTGCAGGGGTCCCCCTGCCCAGCACCCTCGTAATGCGCACTGTCTGCACAGCAAGGGTGCTGGTGACCCTTTCAGATGACAGCATTGCCGCTGGCTCCATTACGAGTTCCTGCTGGGCTGACCGGCAGAAACCTGGCTTTACTCTGGTCAGCCCAGTGGGAAAGTCTTAATGGGATTGGTGGGGAGGTAGCCAGCACAGTGACAACCATACCTTTGAGGGTTTGGCAGACAGGTGTTCCCGTCTGCCAAACTCATAGTCGGGCTGTGAATCTTTACTGTTCACCTCAAACAAATATGTTACTAAAATTCTAACAATAGAACCCCCCAAAAAATATTAACATGAACTTCAAACATTTGAACTGCAACCTCAATATTCATATATATGTATATACATGTTTTAAACATATTAAAAAGTATCAAACTATGTATCATATATAAAAAATAATACCCAAATTAGTGTTTACCATGGAATGACTGGACAAATAAAAAAAAAATCTAACTAAAATGAAACCAAGCAATAAAAGAAAACTATATACAACTTTAACCAATAAAATCAAACAAACAATTAAATCAACAATACTACTTTAAACACACTAATGTAAACAACTAACTACTTCAAAATAACAAACGCTGCAAGATGGGGGAACTTTTTCAGATTTTCTCACCGGATCATTAAAGTAGAAAAATGTACAATTTAACAACTACTTAAACAAGTAAGTAAAGCTTATATTTAAACTAAAACGTAATTGTTATTAAATTTAAAAACATTAAATAACAAATAATAAGATACTTTCTAAATGCTATCTCTTTTCATAAACATTCTAAAAGAAATCGCCCACAACTTGAAAAAGCGATAAACTGCCAGAAAAAAACAACTATCTCAAACCAGCAAAAATATATAAGAAAGTAAGTATACGTACATTAATACAAAGGTATAAACTTACCTAAATAGTGAGCAAAAAACAAACCTAACAACCTAAACCTTTACAAACTACCAATAAATTAACATTTAAAAAGAAATGTATGTTTTTTTTCCATCCAACAGAAAAGAAAGCACCCGCTCCATATTAGAAAACCCCCCAGGGGAAAAACTGCAAAACTATATGAAACATCTTAACACAACATACATGTAAGTATCCAAAATAGAGGTAGTTGCATATTTAACATGTAGATAACAAAGGTACAAATTTAAAAATATTCTATATATTTATACTATTGCACTACTTTCAAGTACAATGACAGAAGCTACAAAGTATATCACTTTGCGAAAGGAAAGCAATTCTAAACATATGGGGCCTCATTGCAACACTGGTGGTCTAATGACTGCCCGGGTCGCTCTGGCGTCAGGACCTGCGCCAATGTGGCGGTCCGACCGCCACATTACGACTGCAGCAGTAGCACCGTGGTCGGACCGCCAGCACTGCCACTTTTCATCGACACAACAGTGTGGCAGTGCTAGCGGTCCTAATCCGCCAGGGCGGCGCTGCAAGCAGCACCACCCTGGGATCACGCCCCCTTCTCCGCCAGCAGCTTCATGGCATTAACCCCCCCCATGAAAAGGCTGATGGAGACGGGGTGCAGCGTTCCCCAGGGTGGCCCCTGCACTACCCATGCACTTGGGCTGGGCAGTGCAGGGCCCCCTCGGCCAACCCCATTGCAATGTTCACTGTCTGCTATCCACTTGCCCAGCGGGAAACTCGTAATCGGCCTGGTGGAAAGGCTACCACACTGGCGGTAACCTGCCTGTCGGGACTTCGGTGGATGGGCTTTTTCGTCTACCAAAGTCATAATAAGGCCCATGGCCTACACCTACAGTCAAGAAAGTGCATCAGCAATGAAATTTGCTGCATTGTTTAGATGTTCTCAATGAATTGTTTATTTGATGTGCTTTTATGATTTACTATGCTAAATCAAATAAAGTAAATTTGCCTGACTGACTGAATGACTGACATCAACAGACGCTATAAACTGGAAATGTACTAAAATATTATTCTAGTGCCTGCTATGGGAGGGCAGCTACAAAAGATAATGATGCAATTCATGTAAGAATCCATCCCTTAAATGTTAACAGATATAGAAGTAAGGGAGATATTGCAGGATATAAGAGAGGCAAGCGCTAGCTTCCAAGAACTCACAAGCAAAATCCTTAAAGATATGTTGCCTAAAGTCCCGGAACACATCAACTACCACCTATCCCCACTTTAAAACGCTTCATTGCACAAACTAAAACGCCACCAGCAATGACCAGCCCACCTCTAGAAGATACCTAGACATACACATATCTGAACATTTGACAATGAATGACACATAATGAGAAACCTTTCCTTTTACATGAACCTAAATAAATAAAAACAAATGCTAGTATTCTCAACAGCAGATAACTCACTAACACGTAGCCAATGTGAAACATGGATGATTGATGGGACTGACAAAATCTATCTCAAACCATTCATTTGAATATAAACCATACATGGCGAATATCAAAACATGGATATTCCTTTTATATATGCCCAAAGTATGTCAGAACCATAATAAACCCCAAAAAGTGTTTAAAAAAAATAAACACTCCAGAAAAACAAAAATAAGGAAATCAAATTAAAAAGCTTTGGTTTATTATAAACCACAAATAATTTCCTTTAAAAAAACAAAAAACTTAAACTCCCAAAGCCCACAGCACACGTTTGTAGACAAAAAGCTGTAAATAAATTAAATAACCCACTGGCAAAACATAACACTCCCAAAAATACTTATACATGACAGTTAATCATCAAAATATAACTAACATAGTTCAATTTAACATAACATACTGATACATTACTAAAATAGTGTACAAAACCGCAAACCTACAAACTAGTGAAAAACAATAACAGTAATACATCTAAATATACAAACAAACTGACAAACACCGCTATAGCAATCTTCTAGTCCTCCCACCTGCACCTTCCTACCCTTGAAACCCTTACAAAATCATAAAACAAAGACCTGCATACCTGTTTCGACAAACAGCAGCACCTGGTTGTGGGAAAATAGACTAAAATAACACTAAGAGAACACAAAATAAGCAGTAGCAGTAAAAGATATACATAATTATTTAATATACAAAGAAAAAACATGTTAAAATGATGTTAAAATATGCATGTAAAACCAATTAAGAAATGTTTAAAAAAACTGTTAAACAATGTAAAGAAAAGTTGAACATGTACAACATAAAATACTATAAAAATATGATGTACGTGTCTTTTTATTAATGAAAAATAAAAAATAAATGTTTTATTTACTTAACGTTATCAAAATATTTGTTTTTAAGGATAAATATATATAATTGTAAAAATATACATTTAATAAACTTTGATACCATAAATAAAATAAGAAAATTGTGTGACGTCTTTATTATATAAAACAATGTAATTAATAATATTATTATTTACAAACATATTGCTATTTTTATATTTCTAATCACCAACAATGCTAATAAAATGTATTTCTAGTACATAAAAAAAAGTAAAATAAAAGATTTCAGAAAAAGTTATTTTACTATTCAAACTCTTATCCAACCATTTTGGTGGAAAATGTTGGACACTAAAAGGGTGACATTTACTATTCCCACTCCTATCCAGCCATATTGGAGGAAGGTGTTGAACACTAAAGGGCTGACATTTACCATTTCCACTCCATTCTACACCAATTTGAGGGAGGGTTTGGACACTAAAAGGGTGAAATTCAATAACCCCTCTCCAATATAAGGCTATTTGAAAGAGGTGTTGGACGCTAAAAAGGTGACATTTCAATATAAAACATTTTAAATAAGGTAATACACATTTAACAATTTAAATGCACAATCAGTACTGCATACTCATACACATTTTATTTACTATAAAAATAAAAACAATCTAAAAACAACTACCCTAAACTACAAACCTATATATACACATTGAAATATTAAAATACAAAAAATATTTTACTATTATTTAAAATATTTTTTCTAACATTCTTAAAATTTAAACCATAAAATAACAAATAAACTATTATTCCAAAATTAACAATCATAAAATATAAAAATATTTAAATCAGTTTTTACTTTTGTAAATGTAAAATATATTTCTCATTATAATATAAAACTAAACAAAAGTAAACATTTCTGCTATTTAAATTGTTTTCCCCCAACATTATAAAATTATACAGTTTTATATAAAATATTTCTATTTTTATTGCAAATGTTGTTATATATTTTAAAATATTATTTTTTTAATGTTTTTTATTTTATACCATTAATATATATCTTAATTAAAATGAGAATTGACAAATCAAAAATGTTAATATAACAAAATACATTTTAAAATTCAAAATTATTAATTTGCATATCCTCAGAAATATTAACATAAAATTTAATTTAATATACACATTTTTTTTTAATTGCCCCAACCTTAACCTCTAAAAAACTAATATCCTGCTTCTAAAAGAAGTATTAAACAACTGTTTAAATACAGTAATGCAACTAACTATACAAATTTCTGCAATTTCATAACTAAAAAATAATCTTACTAAGAACACAAAAAATACCATAAAACGCAGCACAAAAAATGATATACTAATTAACACTTACAAACGATAGCACATACAATGATATTTTCTACATCAATATAATTTAACAACTCTAATAAAAACCACACTAAAAGCTATGGGCCTGATTATGATCAAGCCCTCAAACTGACGGCCTCACCACCGTCATATTACAATGTTTCCACTGGGCTGTCCAGTGGAAACGTCATACTACGACGTTTCCACCGGTCAGCCTGGTGGAAACATAGCGGTGGCATTGGTCTTGGCTCCCTTAGGGAGCCAAGGTCGATGCCGTAGCACCCAAGCACCCTCGAAACGAGCACTGTGGCCTGCAGGACTGGCTTTCATGACAAGGATCCAGCCATGAAACGGCACTGCGGTGGATGACCACGACTTCTACCACTGCCAACCCATCGGTATCCATGATCCTGGTGGTGGCAGCGGTCTCCTGGCAGTCCGACCGCCAGGATCATAATCTGGCGGTCGGACACCCAAGAGTACGACGGTACGACCGCCACCGTGAGTTTTGCAGTCAGTGGCCGTATATATTTTTACCTTCGATATTGCTGTTGATGATATTTTTGATGTCCCGATATTCTTGAAACAATGTTTTTGTATCACAATATATTTTTCAGATATTCTTTCAAAGCATCCTTAAGGGTTACTTCAGTGTCTATCCGCCCTTCTTGAACCTTGGTCCTAAATCTCCATGGACTTTATTGCGGACTGATCTCCAACAGAAGAGAAGTCAGTATTTCTAGGGTGGGTTAATTATCATACAAAGAGTGCCCACTTCTTCACTCAGCAAAGATACCCTAAACTTCTTCTTTGTCAATATTGAAAGAAATAGCAAGGTTACATGGATTACCTTCAGTCATTTTAACCAATATGGAGTCTCAGTTTATTGTCAAATTCTGTAAAGTCCTATTGCAAAGATTGGGGAGTTATGCACTACATGCCTACTAGTTATCATCCCCAGACTGACGGGCAAACAAAGAGACTAAGGGCCCAATTAGAAGCCCCCAGCTGTCAGTGCACCGACCTTTTTTGAGTTGGTGGACCATCAGCTTTCCGTCGGGATCAGTTCTTTCTGCCAACAGAAAGCTTAGCTGATATAGCGGTGGAATGCTGCCTGCGGAGTAAGTGCATCAGATCGCCCGTTGGACCAATGAGGGGATACTGTTTGTTTCTATATGTCACCTTCAAAGAAAACCTGGTGTTAATGAATAGAGAAAACAGCAGAATTACCTTATACACAAAAATAACTCCCTTGACAGGGGTTTATTAGTTATTTGTTTTTTCACAACTAAACTCACAAACAAATTCTCCATTTGGGTTTTCGTTCTTGAAAAACAAAAGGTTTGATGGACACTCATGAAAACCATTGACAGTGCACCAAACGTTTTGCAACTTCACAGAAACCGCTTTGACAGCGGTTATTCTTAAGGTTCAGAGATCACCTCTGGACTAACTGTAATGTTTAAATTTGGCGGATGATAGTGTGTCATGGTGGTGGACATAATGTCCTCCGCCATCTTGACTGATGGAGTGCCGCCAGCCAAACTCTAAATCAGACTCTAAGCAGACTATAGAACAATATTTGAGATGCTTTCCTGAAAATCATTCTAATCAGTGGTCACAGTGGATACCCATAGCAGTGGTTTCATTCTACAGCTCCCACCTTACTTAGGGTATGCCCTGTTTTTTCTGCTCCTCTAGTTTCAACTGCCACATTTGGCCTTCTGCATTTTGACCCTATGCATTTCCTTAATTCAGACTCTCTTGCAAGAGATTAGTAAAATCTAGAAATAGGCACCTAATCATTTGACAAATGCAAAACAAGATATACGATTTTTGCTGATAGACACTGCACCCTTAGCACCACTTTCAGTTTAGAAGAAAGGGTTTTGTTATCCAACCCTTAATATGTTGGTCCATTTCCTATTAACAAATTGGTACGACCACTAGAAAATCCATCCAGTTTTTGATATCTCCTGCATTAGGAAGAACACTCATCCACTCCTTTCATTTGCCCTCCTAACTTAGTGGACGGAAAAGCAGGCTACGAGGTAAAAGCCATTTTAGGGAAAGTCAGGGAAGAAGGGGGATCCAGATAAAAAAATGCTATCACCTACCAGAGACACACACTAATTTTATTATATAGGCAGCGGAGGGATGGTTAAAATGCAGAATGGTACATATGAGGCATGAGTATGTCACTCATGTCCTGCTTAAGTCGACATGTTTCAGCCCTTGGTAGGCCCACTTTTGGGTCCGGGGCATTATTTAGGACCCGAATCCCTATGTAACCCTATTTGTATCCCTATCCATGATGCTCATAGACACACTCTGTGCACATGCATACAATACCAGATCACTAATCTCTGGTTGTATCATTCAGGATGCTTTTTTCTCTTTTTTGGTAAAGGGTCCTATGAAAACGGCATAAATGAAAAGGACAAAATCAATGACAAAAATGTGCGGTAACCAGGACATGTTTTGCATGAATAATAAAGTACAAGGTGAGCGATTCTCAGCTAGTTGGAAGTGATAAAAATCGTGCCACTCTGTCATGCTTGTGTAAGCTCAACATCCAAATCATGCTTGAGCCAAAAAAATTAAAAGTGAAAACGGTGATGTAACACGCCAAACTCATCCGTGAAGTTAATCCTCATCCTAATTCTGGAGTACTAGTACTTCATGTAGGAGTGGAGAGGGGGAGCCTTGTAGTCAAACACTGAAATCAAACACAGATGGAAAAGCGGTAATCAAATTGTGAACCTGTGGTGGCTGCTCATGGTCGCCACCCGGTGAATCAGTTACTCATACCAAAGCTTACTTCATCAAAAGTCAACCCCCGCCAGACCACCTAACTCAGGGCTCCATTCGCCACTAAACTATGGTACAACTGGCATTCACTCTGGTTTTAAGAAGGGCGTGCCAAAACTGACGCAGATGTTACAGTGTCCAGCCACGCATGCTGGGAGGTGTAGTCCTGCTCAGACCTCCTGTGCATCGAGAGATGACGCCCACTCGGGGTCACCTCATTGAGAGCAAAGAGCAAAAACACAAACAGAAAAACTGAACCACAAATAAACACCCCGGGAGGGACTACTGAATGTACAGCCTCCCAGTAGTTCTTAATTGTGAGAGGCCCTTGTAATTATTAACTGGAACAATCAGGCCAAACCACCCCTCGCATATCTGCGCATACTTGGATGTTACTCCAAACCGTATAAACCAATGGCGGGAAGATAATTAAATCGCAAACCTCCCAGGAACCCCTGTACATAAGGAGCGTCCAAGACATTGAAAAAGATGCTAACAATAGCAATGCCCTTGCTTAGGGTTGGAAGAGCCTATTACATCAAAAATGAGTCATGATATAACGTGTACACACCCGGTTCACACACTAGCCAATCGAGGGCCAATGTTACAAGTGCTTGATGAGAAATATGGTCTTTACCCGAAAGGCTCATGAAACTTGTGCCTGGGTTGACAAACAGATTAAGAGGCATATTTATCATTGTGTTGCATCTCCCTTGTGCCACACAAGGTTGCGCAAGGGTGATTAAACAACAAAGTCAGGTCCTACTTACAACACAGGCACCTTTGCACCATGCTGCAAGGGTGCCTGCTTTGGTGCTAGGCAGCCACAAAATGGACAAGCACACGGAAAGGACAGGAATGTATATGATGTTAAATACGTTGTGTTCGTTCCTTAGGTGGTTTGTTGTGTTGCGTTGCGTGAAAGTTTGTTAAATGTGCCCTGAAATCTGTACATATCTTTTGTGACAAATTGGTGAAAAAGAATGCAACACTTTTGCTGCCAAATGCTATATGAGCTGCTGGGTTAAGCAATATGTATTATTTGTAAACATTGAATCGAGATGAATGAGAAAAGGATGCATAAAAGTGTGAAACGAAAATGTCTCAAATATGCTAAAGGTGAGCTCATGTACACTGAAAGTTAGTATGCTATTGCCATGTTAGTAACCAATTCCCATGAATAATAAGATCACTTTCTGGTCTGCTCAGCCAATATCTAGCAAGATAGATCCTTTTTTAAACTAAATCTAGTGCGTCATCCGATTCATGATCCATGTTCTGCTCCGCTCACCAGAGACGGCTTCTCAACACGGAAAGTGATACTCGGAATAACTCCTTCATTGGATCCTTTATACTGTTGGTGATATTTTTCAGGGGTGATTAGTGTTAGTTGTTCTTGGTCCCTGAACTGTACCAAGTTTAGCAAATAACTTATTTGACTGCAGTAATATGTTTTCAAGATGAACTCAGAACATTTGTTGTTGTTCATTTACATAATAATGAAGGAAAATATTTTAATAAGCTCTGAACACATCACTGAGAGATCTGCGTCGTTCTTTAGAAGTATTTAGACGGCCTCTATGAACTTTATGTTCAGTTATTAAATCTGTGTATTGCTCTACGACCCTAACCTTTAGTACAGCAATTCATAATGAGTGGGTAAAAGTCATAAATCATGACTAGTAATTTGCACAATATATCGTCAAGGTATGTAGATGTGGAGTTAATAGCAATTCAGTGTTTACCTATGTAATACCTACCTTTACGATATTGTGGTAGTCAATATTCTGGATTCAGTATTTTGACATGACAATACATGAAATTTGATATAGCAGTTAACACTTGTTCTCTCCCAGTTTTACCTTGATGTCTTTGCTCCAGTCCGTGTTCTGCTCTGTCTTCTCAAGACTCCTGCAAATTCCCCTAACTAATCCTGGCGCTGCTCTCATGCTGGTAGCCAGCATGAGAACAGTGCCAGGATTGGAGGGAGGCGGGGTTTTTTGGTTAGAGAGTTTAAAGTGTGCATGTCTGGTTGGCCATCGCAAGACAGCTGGCCAAAGAAACATGCACACTTTTAAACTAGCGCACAGGCAACCCACCACTCCTCCCTGCTGCCACTCAGCAGGCCCCGCCCCTTCCTGAGACTTGGCTCGGGACAGGTTGATAAAAAATAAAATGGTAATGAATTATCTTCATTACTGCTTTATGTTTTGCCTTTGGGGCATTTCTGGGCCAATTTCAGTGGGGCAATGCTCCTCCGCTTTATTGGAGGAGTGGATCCTGGGCTTTCAGATGGAACAACAAATCACCACGCGTAGCCAAATCTCTCTTAATAAGGAGCCCTGATACCAAACTTTACATCTTGTAAACCTATTGTCTCCGGTTCTTACATGGTGTTTTCCGGATGCAGATAAGCCCTGCTGCCACATAGAGCAGGAGCAGAGTAAGCTCCCTTCTCACCAATTGTTATGGATGTACCCCAGGGTCCACCGAACTCTGTGCACTATGATATGTGCTACTGAAGTGACATTAAAATATTGGAATAAGGCGATCTGGACAAGAGGGACAATGACCTTTAATTCCCCCCAGCTAGGTTGGTGGTGGCCCAAAAATGAAGTGTGGAATATTCATGCAATGAAACTTCTCACAGCAACACTTAGAGATGCAATGTCCCAGTATGACAAGAATGGACCCCCTTTCACACCTACCTTAAAAAAGAAATGAGACTAGCCAGACCCCCAGGGCTGCAGACCAGATACCTTGTGAGTATAATCCCTTGGGTACACCTTAATACCTTGTGGTTTTTCTTTACAGGCTGGACGATCTAAGTCCAGGATCAACCACCCCTTTGAGGATAACTTAATTGTCCCATATGAAATCGACAATACAATGTCAGAGCAGAATGTGAGATGTTGAAACTGAATTGGCCCGATCCTCTTGACACTGCCTACAACCGTACATCATTGTGTGTATGTCATAAGGAAGATCCAAATCAGGTAAGTTGTATTTCTTATATTTATTACTAGTTGATCAAATCTCCGTAATACATCCCAGCCTCCTCTCCATAGCCAACCGTCACTCCTCCCTCTCAGCCCCCGTCTCGACCTCCGTTCCACCTCGCGCCCCCACATTCTGGAACCTCCCGAGGTTCCACTTCTATACCTATTACAACACACCTCCCCCCTTTGCAACATAACCCAAAGAATAGCATGAATTTTTTTTTTTATTTTTTTTTTTTAAATTACAATAACAAAGAGAACACAAACTTCAAAGTCCCAAAATTGCAAGCAAGACAATGAAACATATTATTTCATAACAAAGTTTTTTGAGATGAAAAGGAGTCTTGATACATATCATTGTTCTTTCATCCACCAAATTTGAGAAACGAGAAGAAAAAAAAACATTCTCTTCATCCATATAAGATGTAGTCCTTCAAGTGTGAAGGTGCCTTGACGTTCCTTTCAGATTTCCTCATTCTCATATTATCATCAGGACAGACGTTCTCCTCATGTTGACACTTTGAGGCTTCCAAACTCGTAGCATCAGCATTGAACTTACTTATTCTATTTAAGTTCCAAATTCGGCCATCACTCAGTTTTACAGCATTAGTGAAAAGTTTCACAACTTTTAAAGGAGAATAAGATTTCTTACTACTAGTCTTCAACACCGGATTCTTGACTAAAACCCAATCACCAACATTTACAAAAGTCTTCTTCACAGCATTCCTTCTATCAAAATAACTTTTACTCTTAGAAACTTTCTTTTGTTCCCTGAATTCCCAATCCTTATTAAAACTCTTTCTTCCTTTCTCCTCCAAAAATTCATTGACCCAATGTGGCTCAAGTATAGTATTCCCTCGTCTTCCTCGAAACAAAACAAAAGGAATCTGTCCTGTTGTGGAATGTGGAGTATGTCTATATACTGCAACTTTTTTAATTACTTCTTGTTTCCAGTTAAGACGATTATCTTTAGCCAAAGATATAGTTTCCTTTAAAACTCGGTTGAACCTCTCAACTAATCCATTACACTCGGGATGATATAACGCACATAACTTATGTTTTATGCCACATTTCTTAAGAAATTCCTCCATCTCTCTCGAAATCAATTGTACCCCATTGTCAGTAAGTAAAGTGGAAGGGATGCCTTCTCTAGTAAAGAGAGGTTTAAGGCACTCTATTACAGTTCGTGTATCTATCCCTTTAGTAAAAAAAACTTCAGGCCATCTTGAATACATATCCATGACTACAATAACATAGTCAATAGACCCATCACCATATATGGGACCCAAAATATCTAGAGAAATATCTTCCCAAGGTCCCTTCGGTTTATCTCTAATTATCATCGGTTGAACTCTTGACTTCATAGTCTTCTCATTAGGAGCACACTGCATACAGTCGCGAACAACTCTCTCAACTTGAGTATCCATCCCAGGCCACCAATACGAAGATCTTAACCTCTCTTTCGTTTTAGATATTCCCATGTGACTGTCATGTGCCCGACCAATAAGTAGACCTCTTACACTAGATGGTGGAATTAACCTCATACCTCTAAGTAATAAATCTCGATCAACACTTAATTGATCCCTCACATTCCAGAATTCTCTGCACTCCACACTGCCTTGATTCTTGCTCATCCAACCAGAACACACTAACTTACTTATTTCTTGTAAAACTTTGTCAGACTTAGTATCTTCACGCCACTTTTCCTCAGTTATTATTTCGAAATCCACTGTACAAACTTTATCAAGTTGTTCAAAGTCTTCAACATCTTCAAAATCTGCCATTTTAGGAGATACTAATCTTGACAACACATCTGCAGAGTAATTATCAATCCCAGGAACATACTCAACAAGAAAATCATACTCTTGTAACGCTATGATCCATTTGGTAATTCTGCTTGAGATTGCATCAACACCTTTGGACTTAAAAACTTCAACCAATGGTTTGTGATCAGTTTTCACAACAAAAGGCCTTCCCCACAAAAACTTTTAACATTTCTTTATTGCCCAATAAACCGCAAGAGCCTCTCTCTCTATAACAGAGTAATTTGTCTCCGTATCTTTCAGACTTCTAGAGATGAATGCTATGGTATTCTCAGCACTACGCAAACCTTGTTGCAGAACAGCACCCAACCCTTTACTACTGGCATCAGTTGTCAGTATAGACTGCAATTTAGGATTACAATTCTTCAGTTTGGGAGCATTACACAAACAATCTTTTAATTTGATGAATTCCTTCTCACACACCTCATCCCACAGAAATTCTTTACCTTTCTTTAATAACTGTCTCATATTAAAGCATGAGCTAGCAAAATCCTGAACGAATTTACTATAGTATTCAGCCATCCCCAAAAATCTCATTAGCTCTTCCTTGGAGATTGGAGAAGCCAAACTTTTAATCGTGTCAACCAGATCTTTCTTGGGAACCAAACCACCACAAGATATGGTGTGTCCAAGGTAGTCAATGTTCTCCACTGCAAATTTGCATTTCTCCACCTTAATAGTCAAACCATGTTCAGAAATTTTCATTAACACCTTTCTGAGGATTTCATCATGGGCATAACTGTTCTCCCCATAAATTAGAATATCATCCTGATATATACACACACCATTGATCCCTTTTAAAATGCGTTCCATTGCCCTTTGAAAAACAGACGCAGCCGAGATTAAGCCGAAAGGCAATCTGATGAATCTGAACGTACCAAAAGGTGTAACAAAGGAGGTTAGATCTCTTGAAGATTCATCTAAGATAATCTGATGATAAGCTGAAGTTAAGTCAATCGTAGAGAAAACCTTAGCACCCGAAACCATGGTTAGTAAATCAGAAATGTTGGGAAGTGGATATCTGTCAACCATTACACATCTATTAAGTTTGCGAAGATCAACACAAAGCCTGATTTTACCATTAGGTTTTTTAGCTACAACTATGGGAGACAACCAATCAGTTCCCTCCACCTCTTCAATTATCCCTTGATCTTTTAATTTTTTGAGTTCCAATTGTAACTCATCTCTTACCGCAAACGGAACATTCCGTACTTTACTACAGAACGGTATAGCATCAGGAAGCAATTTGATTTTATGAGAATAACCTTTCATACAACCTATTCTGTCACTGAAAACATTCGGAAATTCTTTACATAATTTCTCAGTGAGATTAGTTGTAGACCTTATATCCACTCCATCTATGTCTCCTGAATGTTTTATTATAATAGAAGGTGAACTGTTGGGATCAAGCATCACTCCAAGATCTTTCTGATGCCACCAACTTATGATGCTGTCTCCTTTTTTAGAAACGTAGACTTTTCCAGAAGTAAAACGTTGATCATATTCTATCAAACCAACAAAATAACCATGTAAATCAATGGGCTCACCACCATAACCACAAGGTTTGATATCAGGTTCCAATAGATTAACCTTACCCTTTAACTCATTCTGATAAAACTCATTAGACACAATGGAAATTTTTGCCCCTGAGTCAAAAAGAACTTTGGTTCTTTTACCCTCCACAGTAATAAAATCTTGAGGGCCAGATAATCCGTCACCAACTTGAAGTATTATTTGACCACAGTCAAAATCAGATTCAACCTTACAGACATCAACATCATTATCCACCACTCTCACATGCTGTTTTGTTCTTTTCAGATTACACACAACTGCAAAATGACCCTTCTTTTTGCAGAACAAACAAGAATTATTAATAGCCGGGCAAAGTTTACTATTGGCTAGATGTCCCCCTCTCCCACACCTAAAACATTTCTTGCTAGCAACGCTGGAGGGTAATTCTTTATCAAAAGTTTTGATTACTTTGAGTTTAGCATCACCAACAACATTGACATCTTTGGAATCACAGTGTTTCACAACATCAACACACTTAAGGGAATGTTCAACCCTCTTAGCTAAAGAAATGACTTGGTCAATCTGAGGATCATCTAAAAGCCATAGTTCACTTCTTACTTTTTCAACGTTGCACCCCAACATGAATTGGTCACGAATTCTTTCATCTATTGTGGACCCAAATTTACATGATGAAGCTAAACGTCTCAAATCCGTGATATAATTTTCAATAGATTCACCTTCCAATTGAAAACGCTTTCCAAAATAATACCTCTCTAGAATTGTACTAACTTTAGGAAGATAATGCAGATCCAACTTTCTAATACATATTTCATACTCATTCAAATTGATCGCTTCATTGTCTGGAAGATCAGGAAGATGGTCAAAAACCTCCTGACCTTCTGTTCCTAAACAATGAAGAAGTAAAGCAGTCCTTCTCTCATTGCTCAACGATGTACCACACACTCTAGAGTATCTTTCAAAAACTTTCTTCCATTTAGCCCACTTAATTGGGGGTTCACCAGGAGTGGAAAGAAAGAAAGGCGGAGAGGAAACATTCTGCATATTGATAGAATGAGTAGACACAAATAAAGTATTTAAATCACACTGTATATATATAAATACAGAAGTGACAAAAAATAAAAGTTTATACCTAGTGTTGCTTAAAGACGCCTTTGTGATACGTTTAAAATTGTTTGAATAAAACTATCTCAACATATATATATAAATAACAACAAAAAAAAACTAAGATTAATCACATGAATACTATAAATCTCGAGAAAATGTTCTGGAAGAGTTTCCCAATGAAATATGAAGAACTAATTCTGTTTGGTGATGAATTGCAGAAAAACGTCTCCAGATTTCTCAGAGAAAGTGTGAATTGCAGCCAAAGATGTCTGAATAATTGAGAAAAAAAACACTGAGTTGACTTTGTGCCAGCGTTGCTAGGTAACAACACGCTGACCACGTTGAGCGCGGAGAAACTGTGAAATGCAGCCAACGATGTCTGAATTTCCAAGAAGAAGACGCCGAGCCGACGCCTTGCCGGCGTTGCTAGGAAACAGCACGCCGTCCTCGCTGCGCGTCTCCAAGAAGCAGAAACACAAACTGTGAAATGCAGCCAACCACGTCTGAGCCGGAAAATCTGAACCCGTCTCTGCCTCCTGAACCGGAAGAGCCGTTCCACTCTCCAGGTCCTGATAGATAGCTGCTCACAGAAACACCGAACTCAACAAAAGGAGTTGGGATGTCACACACACGAAGTTGACCATCCTCGTCGCCAGTGTCGTAAGGAAGATCCAAATCAGGTAAGTTGTATTTCTTATATTTATTACTAGTTGATCAAATCTCCGTAATACATCCCAGCCTCCTCTCCATAGCCAACCGTCACTCCTCCCTCTCAGCCCCCGTCTCGACCTCCGTTCCACCTCGCGCCCCCACATTCTGGAACCTCCCGAGGTTCCACTTCTATACCTATTACAACAGTGTATCAACAGTATGCTCTGACCGAAGGAAAAGTATAAATAAAGTTATTATGGTTCAAATCTATTTTATTATTCCAGTGTAAAATGATACAGAAATACAGTACATAGGAAGGCCCCGTCTCGCGGAGTGCTGCACAGAAATAATTTAAACATAAACAATCTAAACCTTGCCCCAACTACCCTGTCATTCTTCTTCCTTCCCCCTGTCCTCACTCTGCAATAATGCGTTTAAGCGTGGTGTGGCCCGTCTGTGCCCGCGCAGCCGCAGACTATCATCTTCCCGCCCCGTTTGCACCTTGTCAATTGACGCCGTCAATCACAGCCAGCATAGATACTTAGGGGAGGTCGATTCCTAAAATTCTGCAGAAGTTGTTAAAAAAAATCGACATCACACAATATTACAACCCCGTTGTATCACTATTGATTTATGAACAAAAATCAACACACTAAAAAACATAGAACAAAATGACTTGCAAACACAGCTAAAGTGAAAACATATGCGGTACAAAAATATGTAAGCACAACCAAAGCAGTGCTCAACCATATAATCCTATATAAAAATCAAAACTAAAAAATCATAGAGAAAAATAATATTTAGACAAGGCCTGGTAGAGGGCAAAAGCATCTCACGAAGTAAAGCAAAATAAATTAATTAAATGTCTCCTTCCATGTTATTAGTGCAATGTGTGTCGGTGGTACATCAATCTAGTCTTGGTTGACATTTTGTCTCCATCAGGATGCAAAAATACTTTCTAACTGTGAGGACTTGGCCAGAGGGGAACTAGATGAAGATAGACCCTGACAGTTTTCCACCAATCTCCTCCCTGTGAGGGCAGGCCAGTAGACATGCATATATCAAAGGAGGTTCACTTCCACCACCGCAGCCTGGGTGGAAATGGGGATAGGGGAGAAAGTGAAAGACAACACTCCGGCAGACACCTCTCTGAGTGGAATGCGACAGGTAGGTATAAACGGTTAGTCAATTTACCTCCCACACTAAAATGGTGGAATCTTGAAAAAATATAGAATATACTTCAGCATACGATAATGTATTCTTTAGGGACACAGCAATCCCAAGCAGTCAATGACTTAGCCCATTCCCCAGATGATGTGCCATTGGCTAATTCAGACAGAACCAGGAGCCCCTTTCAAGGGTTGGGAGAGCAGGTGGCAGCAGTTTGGATGGCATATGCTGGTGCTAGTTGGTAACTCGTCACCGAGGCTGTCGTGAAACCTATAAATAAGAAGCACAAAGGGGGAAAGGAAAAAATAACAAAGGGGCAAGGAGTGCTGAATGTGACCGAACTGAGACGAGCGGGATCTTTACAACACAGCAAGCTGTGAGTCTCAGACTGATTCATGCCGCTGCTGGAGAATGTCACCTGAAAGAACCTGCCCCATGCTTGGCCTGGGGGGTGGGGGGGGGCAGTCTCTCCTTCTCAGGCCCACTCTCCATAGGCTTTCTTCTACGATTTACAATCCCACCTAATTCTGTATTCCCTGAATGTTGATGTCTGTTCATGAGTGATTCTTTCCTTCCTTTTGCTAATCTCGGATACCCTGATTAATTGTTTCCCGGCACAAACATTTTTCCCATTACACTGCTTTAGAATCATTGTTAATAATAAAGCAGAAAACACAATTATTATCAAACATTATGTACTTGGGGGGAAACCGTTAGTCAACGCATAGGAAACATCAATACCTGTGCCTTACTACCTTGCATCACAATGACACATGCTTTGCTTAAAATGCAGCTGCATTTTATTAGGTGTTTTATCCAAATGGAGTATTTTTGTGTTATTTTCCACCTAAAGATTTTTCACAAATCCTGTCTGGTCAGAATATACCAGCTTGGGAAATACTTTTTCTGATGTAGTTGCCAAAACCTTAGTGAAGATCGTCTGAATCCAAGGAGACATATTCCGATGGATCTGCTCTTTTCTGACTGGAAGGACCCAGTCAGTCAGCCTGGCCCGTGACCGCATCTGCAGAGTTCCTCAAGGATCCTCCCTGAGCTCGACTCTGCAACGCATAAATGATTCCTCTAGCCAGCAGCATCCATTCTCACAAAATCAATGTCCACTCCTTTCCTGATGGCACACAACTCATTCTCTCCCTAACCAAGACACCCAGTATCCGGATTAAGTTCAATACCCTCATGACTGAAATCGCCCACTGGTCTAAAGTTGAACACCTACAAGACCAAAATTGTGACCTACGGGAAGAGCACTTCAACGTGGGACTCTACATGATGGGCAACAATGATAGGACTGACAGCCACCACCACCACCCAGGCCAAGAAACTCAGGATCATCACCACCACCAAACTCAACATGACTGCCGAAGTCAACGCCATCACCACCTCATGCTTCCATGCCCTGAAGATGCTGAGGAAGATTTTCAAATGGCTTCCAATCAGCACCCGGAAAATCATCATGCATGCCCTGGTCACAAGCAAGCTGGACTACAGGAACACTCTTTATGTCAGGATCAACAAAAAAACTCCTCAAAAGGCTGCAGACCATTCAGACCTCACTCAACAACAATGGTTCTTTCAGGGTTACTTGCATGAATAACTTTAGAGTTCGGGACCACATGATTTTTTTTCTGAGCAAGTATTACTCAGTCAGAAGCATTTACAACACAAATATCATTGATGACTTAGCAATATGTGATGAAAAAAAAAGAAAAGGAAATAACAAATATAAATTTGGAAGCAAAGATGGGTGCTACAAAAAATGAATAGAAGACAGAGGAGTGTTCAAGTGATCATGATGTTCAAAAAAGTGAAAGAATAAGCACATTCAAAAGCATTTCAGTGACTGCATCAATTTGAGAGTTGAATAGAAGGTGGGTAATTGTTAGCCCTTTCCTTCTAAATGCCCTTTCTTATAGTTATTGTGTTTGCATGGCAAACCTGAGGGGTTTGTCGATATTTTGGCACACATTGCATTTAAGGTGTCATCATCAGGACAGCAAAATTAACTGGTAGCAATCCTTTGGGAACCAAATTAAGGGACTATGCAAAATTATGGCAATGTGGGTGGTGATAGGAATCAGAGTGTTTTTACCACGTAATTATGCATTAGGTGGGAATATACCTTAATGGCAAAGCCAGTCTGTTCAATAAAACAATCTAGCGGACAGAATGTGCCCCAAGTGTTAGTAAGCCAAATGAATTGGTTAGTGAAACCACAAGGCAAGCTTCAAATTCTTACAAATGCAAGTGAAAATGTGCAATTCCACTGATGCAAATTAGGATTTATAGAGGGTGATTAAAGCAAAAGAATGTACATTAGTCTAACCCGGGACCCCATTGCACCTCAGTTAAAATGGGGAAACACCTAGTTTACAAAGTGGTTCCCTGGGTGACTACCCAAAGAAACTATGCACCAGCTTTGCAATTCTTTAAGAGTAAATTGAGAGCCATACAATGCCATAAGATGGGAGTAATGTGGTAATAGATTCACTCCCCATTACTAATATACATAGCTGCATTCTGTACAATATGAGGAATGGCATTAATGCAGCTCAGATAGCCCAATAAAATGTAAATCCCATAATCTGGGAGGACTGACAGTAGCTCTTTTGTATCATTACCTCAACACCAATTGCTGGGGATAGTGATTGAATGTATAGACATCCAACATACACTGTCAAAATACATTGTTCCCCATTTGATACTGAGTGCTGCTGCCCTTTGTAGCCACCATGTAATAATTATACTAAGTTTGCTGATCGTAAGGAGCTTAATTCCAACTTTGCCTCTCAATCAGCACTGGCTACAAAAAGCAATTACTAACTTATCAAGCCTAAAGTGATAACAGTTTCTGTGTGAAACATCCATGAATGTATTGCACATCTATGGTAGTCTAAAAGAGCTTATTATCAAAAGAAAAATATATTATTGGTGAATCACATTCGGCTGGCCAGGGGATCCCCAGCAACCATATGCAAAGTCAAGTCACAAATGTATAGGATTTCACATACAAGTTTTCAATGGGAATCACTTGACATCATAAACCAAAAATAGAACATAGATGCCAGAGTCTGAGTTTGTGAAAAAGAAAGAAGGTGACATTTGGTTGTTAAAAGAATATAAACTTTTTCGAGTGGCAAGCTAATCAATATTTTCTCGTCATCAGAAAGAGGCTTGAAATGTGATAGATGAGTACTTGCTTTGAGCAAGGTTGAGCAAGAAAATATAGCTGCATTGGGTACACTTATTCTAAGCAAGGTTGTGGAATTCCTATACCCAGATGAAAGGACAAATTGCTTGGGGTCAAGGGCAACAAGTTTTCGTGTTCATTTGTCCCTGGGACAAATAGGCCCAACCCCCTGCAGCACAAACCCTTTGGCCAGTTTAGAGTACCACATTATGGATCAGGGAAGTGCATTGTCTCCAGTTAAAGTAATATTTTTGCCCATATGGTAATACTGTTTGAACTTGTATTTATGGTTCATTAATGCAAAGTATTTAGCATTCTAAAGACATGTTGTAAGCTCGGACTACACTGCTGACAGTGGTTCCAGTATAAAAATGTGTGCACACTTGCAAAGTTTAACAATATGAGGCTACGTGTACTGCTTCCGGTATGCTCTTTTGTTTGATGTAAAAAAGTTGCAGAAGCTTAAAATAAAGGTTGATGATTCTTTGCTTTCAGAATAAAATGTTCACCAAAAGATGCAAGTAGGGGAAAAAATGTTTTGCAAAACTATTGTGAAACTTAGGTACCATTTCTTTAAAGCATCATTCAGTAAAATGTGTTGATACATGCTAGTATTTCCTGAAAAAATTCATAGTGGAAAAATCAGTGTAATCAGTTCCAACAAGAGTATTGGAAACACGAAGATAAACAAGCATTGGCAAAGCCAACAGGTCTGACATTGATGGTCAGCGTTTTGGTTTTGTCAAAGTGTGTCTTGTTTTGACATGTTTTTATAACACTTTATTGTTAGGGAAGCTAACAAACATTGGCAAAAAACAACAATAATTTTGGTCTCAAAAGGCGTTATGGATGTGCTGTAACTTCTTGAGGTTCTTCTGGGTGGTACCGGCATAGAGGGCATTGCCATAGTTTAGTCTGCTGGTAACCAGAGCATGGGTTACTGTAGCTCATGGCACTGAACAAAACTACTTTATGTGCCAATATGCTCCTTGTAAAAGGGTAGAATGCTGTCACTCCCAGTGAAGCCACCCGATAAACAGAGAGAAAGAGAGAATTTGAATACAATCAAAAGATCTTGGATAACCATTAAAGGGGCCAGTTCTTAAAGAAAATCACAAAAATGCACACATAGTACACGTCCTTGCATTATTGTAGATTTATGGCTTTCATGAATTCACGCTAATTTGTACTCTTAGGAAATATTTGTGAACCGTTCATTAGCACGAGCAAGTATGCATGTGTAGTTTGCTCATGAGAAAATCTGTTGAGTGTTTACAAGTTCACTTTCCCCCCAACCACTTTTTCCCAACCCTGGAGGAAGTCCCTTGTCAGAAATAAACTTCCAACTTTTCTCTGTATGGAAAAGATTATGGAAGAGCTGGTGTAAACCCCTAAATCATGCAAGTTAGTAGATTTGCACAGACTCAAAAGGGCATTCCAACTCTAGAACTATTGCTTACTCCTATCTCCAGTCTCAGGATGTAGATCTGCTGAAATGTGCTAAACTAAGGAAATTGCTAGTATTCAAGCCCTACTATAGTATAAGCCCTGGCATGATCAGAGATTCTATTATCAAAGCTCTTATATAATGAGGTTGCTGCCATAATTTGTCACCGCAATACCTGCCACCAAATGGTAAGTGGATTTTTTTTACAGGACAAGTAGATCTATGAAGCAACCTGTCCAATGGACAAGTAGATATTTTGTAAAATTCCACACCCCTGGCTAAGGTTATAAATTACATTTACCAGCTCTGCCTTATTATACTATTTATTTGTGCTACTTAGGACACAACACTGATCATCAAACAAATCACTTCCAAATCCATATCAGGTTCACAACATTGTACAGAACCACGCTCAGGTTTCCAATTCATGAGTCTAATTCACAAAGGTAACTTGCAATTTTTGAGTAATTTACACTACTGTTGGCTGTTCTCTTTTTTCACAAGTTTTCTAATTTTCCCCATACCTTGACAAAGTATAGTATAGGCAGGCAGTCCTGGGTCCTTCACAGTGGTGTTTGTGGTGAACATGATCTGGTAGGGACCTCGCCAATGGGGTTGGAGTGCCGACTTTCATTGAGGAAGCTGTACATTAACTCTATTACCAGGCTGAAGATTATGACGAACTTTGGTCGGACAGGTGGTTAGTGCACCTTATGCCATATTTTTGTGTGATTGCACCTGAATGCCAATGGCACATTAATAAACTACTGATTCACTGTCTCAAAAGCTGCCATTCTTACGTTCCTGCTGCACTGCCCACCTTCCCTACTGGAGCTTATCATGGACCACAGCACGGATGCTGCGAAAGTCAGTCACCAGTAAAAATCAGAACTCCATCCGCATTAGAGGGGGCCATCCCAGATCTTGATACCATGAACACTGCTGTGGACTGCCTGCCTAGTTTCACGCATTGCACTGCAATTGGACCACAGAACCAAAGCCTCAGGAACTGCAACCAAATATGTACCCAGATAAGTGATACAAGGCACTTCTGCATCTGCTCATATAAGCAACTATGCTCATGGAATGTGGAGAGGTCCTCATTTTGTTTCAGTCACTTTGAGCTATAGTTTTCCTGCTTTTGCAACTGCTGGTACCTCTCTTTCTGCTCCAGTCTCTCCTTAGTCACCTAAAAGTGCCTCTGTTCCTGCTGTTCAGCTGCACAAACTCTATTGTGATGCAGCTCCTCATGCCACAGCTGCAGCCCTTTACCATTATAGTGGGAAGTGTTCTAGCTACCAGTACCTCGACTTGTATTTGCCAGGCACAACTCACCTGAATGCAACAATGCCACTGTTCTCATTCTCCTTCACCTAGAGGATTCCATTTTCCTGACAAATACATGTTAACCTCCTGCTGTTCATCTTGTGGATGCTGCCTAAGGACTTGCCTGTAAAACCAAATATGGCCAGGGGCGTAGCTTTGGGGGGTGGGGTTACACTCCCCTAATAAATGTATTTTGTGATAAATAGTTGGGTACAGGTGCTTTCAGTTGGGTATGGTGAGGTGTCTATCGGATTTCACTAGGAATTTTACACACACAGACAAAAACGCACACACACTCTCTCCCTCTCTCTGTTTAGAAAGACTATCAAATATGGTTATTTCACAAAATAATGCGCTTTCTCTCACTTACTGGATCTACCAATCAGCATTCATCTCCCTTTCCACTGGCTCTTAAACCCGCCCTGCTCGTCGTATAATGTATTTTAATATCATATGCCAGCACAATTGTTGGGAAATCTGAAGCTAACACTCCTCCAATCATACTGACAAAGCTACGCCTCCGAAGATGGCAGAATCTTGTGGGCCATTTTGATTGTGGTGCTAACGCATCCCTTTATGACTAATTTACTCACTTTGGGACTCGTTTTAGGCCAATTAATCTTTTGACCCTGATTGAAGACACCTTAGGACGAGATAACTAATCAGCATGTCAATCAATAAGTCAATAACGTCATCAATATTTGTCATAATAAGACAATTCAGTTTAGTCAAAGACATTACTAAAACTCAGAAACCACCATGACCTTGCAGTCATGAATAACCATACCAGTTTAGTTTGAGTTTTTGATATTTATTCCCTATTGATTACAATTCTATTAGTAAGTTTATTAATCTCAAAACCAAGAAACACATTAGCAGAGTCACAATATGGCAACTCTGATAAGATTTCATCAAAGCAAGAATCACGAATATTAGAATATAACACGGCGTCAACATAAGTTATCCTTAGAAAAGCATCATTATCACGTTATTCAAAAAAGCATAGATTCAGTCATTTGTCCATTTGCGTCTGTTTAGTGAATCCCTCATCTAACCTCGAATTAGCATTTGCATGTTGGACTTCATACAAAACAATTTGGCAACACTAATTTCGAAAAACATCTAACTATGGTCTCTGTCAAAAGAAGCAGTTGGGAGGCGGGCCAACCAACATGGCTGATTGGACGTGAGCTCCGTCGGCTCCGTCTAATTTCCCCTAGGCCCGATGTAGTGAGGCGGTGGGGAGGCGTTGATGGGCCTCCTCTGAGTCTGGAATCGGCCGCAAATCCCCGGGAGAGGCAAAACCCGGCGAGATTGGACGAGCGGGAGCCGGCTGGAGCCGGAGAGGAGCTGCTGCCCCGAGATGGAGGACTGACGGCGCGAGACCCGGAGACGTGGGGAGATCGACACCCCCGACGCCAGAGACGCAGATGAGCGGCGGTGGGCCGCACGGAAAGGACCACACCCAGCCCCGATAAGGTCGAGGTGAGCATGGGGAAGGCATCCCCTTCTACATGCGGGGAGGCGCGGCCGGGGGAGGCCCAGTTTGGGATAAGTGGCTGGAGCATGCGGAGGCCCCCCACCCGCTAGAAGATGAAGCGACAACGGGAAGGTTCCCCCCCGATGGGTGACGGTAACTAACACCTGAAATATTCTCCTGGCTGGGATGGCGAAGCTGTGCATTTTGGGGTCAGAGGAGGACTATTGGAGGCCATTTTGAGAGGCACTGAGTGGTAAAGCCTCCTCTACAGGAGACTCAGAGAAAGTAGAGTTTGCAGAGGCGAGTGCGGGCCCCGACTGGCGGGTCATTGTCACAGGGGGCGAGCCCACAACGGGGGAGAGAGCCCACCGAGGAGAGAGGACATAGCTTTCAGACAAGGGGGACATCCCTGCCCCCCCCCAGAGGTGTGCCGCGACAGAAGAGTGAGGACCCAGTGGGGGCCCCTGCAGTGAAGGAGTGTAAAGCTGAGAAGAGGGTGAGATCCCAATGTTAACACCGGGGCCGGGCCCTTAACAGTTTCATATGCCACGACGCAAAATCCAGGCCAATCGGGTCTCCAGCTATTTCACGCCGGCTAGAGTGGAGAGTTCTGACCAGACACAGGGTGAGGAGATGGCACTTATAAAGGAGGACCTCATGTCCTCTCTCCGTGCCTTTAAAACCGAGTTGTGTGAAGAGCTCACAACAGATATCAGAGCGACACTAGAGGCCTTCCAGACGGATGTCAATGGGAAGCTAGCCACCCTCCAAACAGATGTGGACTCAGTGGGGCCCGCACACTGGACTTGGAAACACACATACAGAACTTACAACAGAAAGTGGCCCCGGTGGAGATTGATCTTGCAAATGTAAAATCGTAACTACACCTCACCACAATGAAGTGCAAGGACTTGGAAAATCGCGCACGCCAAGATAACATACGGGTGAGAGGCCTGGAGGAGGGAGCAGAGGGGCCCGACCTAGAGGCCTTTGTGGTGGGGCTGTTTTCCTCACTACTGGGAGAGGATCAAACGGAGGTACAAGTGGAACGAGTGCACCGCGTGGGCAGCAAAGTCTTGGGCGACGGGAGGAGACCGAGAGATGTTCTGGCTCAATTAAGCTCATTTAAAGTGAAGGAATGGATACTTCTAAGTGCGAGACACCAGGACCCCGTCTCCTTCCAGGGTGCGCAATGCTCACTCTTCCAGGATATACCGCCAGCAACTCTAGCTCGATGTCAACAGTTCCGACCAGTGACGGAGGCGCTGAGAGAGAAGAAGATAAAATATCGATGGACCTTCCCCTTTGGCGTAGCGTTTGAACTCCATAATAAAGCGTGCCATTTCTCAACGGTGGATGCGGCGGCTGCTGCACTGGGTCTAGAGACTAGAGGAGAGAGGGGTGCTACCGACTTTGAGGCGGGAGGGGGGCAAGGAGGAGATGCCCCTCCCGTTTCGGCGGACCAATGGAAACAACAGAGGAGAGGTAGAAAGACCCCTAGAAAATGAAGCTGTGTGGTAATCCGGTACCGACTCGGACGTGGGGACGGCCCCAGTGGGGGCCCCCGGGAGTTCTATAGAGACGGGGGAGGTTCCCCCCCTCGTCGAGAGGGGGTGGAGCTGGTCTGCTCGCTCCGGATCCTGGTGTCGCTTGCTACTCGAGCATACTTTATCTCTCCTAGTCACCGGGGGTGCGGGGCCCCTGCCTTGCGATGCCCGTTGGTGTGATTGGGCCTGGGGGGAGAGATGAGACGGAACTGAATCCTGTCCACGACATGAAGACTGTAAGACACCTGGCGGTTGTGTGCTGCCAGGATAACGTCTGTATTTCTTTTAGGAAATGTTTTTTCAAGTTGTTTGATGTTTACCATCCGTGTCACTGTGCAAGGAGTCAGGGGAAAGCGTCACAGCTGATGGAGTATTCCTGGACAGGGAGGGTGAGAAACACGATGAGGGGCACTGGAGATTTTACTGGGGGTCTGGGTGAGAACATTGATGCTACACAGAGATAATGCTGGAACTACTGACATGGAACGTGAAGGGCCTCAACTCCCCCAATAAACGGTCTCAATTGAAAAAATACCTTGAGGAGCATAGGTATGACATAGTGGCCCTACAAGAAACACATTTGAAGAGGGGGGAGGGACACTGTCTTCGTCACAAACACTATTCTCAAATTGCTCTAGCATCAGCTCCCACAAAACACTGTGGGGTGGTGTTACTATTTAGCAGATCAGTCCACTTTAAGGAAACAGGGTCCAAGAAAGATAAGGAGGGACGATTTCTGATGTTGAAAGGCAGCCGGGACGGGAAACTTTGTACGATAGCTACTGTCTATACTCCTAACAGTGGTCAAACCCAATATCTGTTACAATTCCTGAGCGAGCTAGAGGGCTTTGCGGAGGGCGAAGTTGTCCTGATGGGGGACTTCAACCTGGTGTGGGACTCAACATTAGACACAACACACCCACAGAGATCACAAACGAGTGCCTTTGCCAAATCAGTGAAAGCCTCCTTTCGCCATTTGGGGCTGTTTGACTCCTGGAGGGCCCTGAAGCCTCTGGAGAGGGATTACACCTTCTTCTCACACACTCATAGCTCATATTCAAGGATTGACTATGTGTTTTTGAGCAAACCACTGAGACAGATCCTTACGACGGTAACTATTAATACAATTGTCATCTCAGACCACGCTCCGGTGGTGGTAGGTTTAAATTGGTCACTAGCACGCAAACCATCCAAGTGCTGGTACTTTCCAGGGGTGATTACCCGGGACGCAACATCCCGCAAAGATTTGCGATTAGGGAATATTTCCAACATAATGGGTCGGGTGATACTAACCCCCCTATCCTCTGGGACGCCTTTAAAGCGGTTATAAGAGGTAAATGCATCGCGCTCGCCGCTGCCATGCACAGATTAAAGATTAAAGACCAACTCCTTTTGGAAAGCGAACTTAGGGTGGCTGAACACGAACATAAATCATCCCTGTCCTGGCAAGCTCAAAGGAAGGTGGCGACCCTCAAGGGTAAACTACAGGCTATCTATACGAATAGGGCAGAGATGACCTTGTTGAGATTGCAGACAGCCCACTACGACAAGGGCAATAAAATAGGCACCCTCTTAGCTAGACAGTTGCGAGTCCAACAGGCCCGCGACTACATTGAGCAGGGCAAAGACGAGCACGGGGAACACTTCACTGAAGAGGGAAAGGCGAGGGCATTTAGACGATTCTATGAGCGTCTTTATCAATTGGAAACGCCCAAGAGTCCTATTTGCGCTCAGTCCACCTACCGCAGGTCTCCCAGGAGACGAATGACATGCTAGAGGCACCCTTTACAGTGGAGGAAGTACAGGCGGCCATCAACGCCCTTCCCCTGCATAAGGCTCCAGGTCTTGATGGTTGACAGCCCTTTTTTATAAGACCTTCGGGGCAGAACTAGCGGGCCAACTCGCGATACTGTTTAATTATATACGGGGAGGGGCGCGGTGTCCACATCCATGTGGGAGGCTCTGATAACTCTCATACCTAAGGCCGGAAAGGACCCTCAACTCTGTGCATCATTCAGGCCCATTGCCCTGCTGAACCTAGATGCCAAATTATACTCTAAAATCCTGGCGCAGAGGATGGAGCATGTGATGCCAGAGCTGATACATCCAGACCAGTCTGGCTTTATTAGAGGTCGCCAGACTCATGACAACTTAAGGCGTGTCATACACTTAATGGAAAAGGTACAAAAGAAAAAGGTCCCGGCACTCTTATTGGCTTTAGACACGGAGAAGGCGTTTGACAGGGTTGAGTGGTCCTTTCTAGTATCAACCATGAGACAGTTTGGATTTGGGGAACAATTTATTTCCATGGTGATGAGCAACTATGCCTGCCCCAGATCCCGCGTGTTGGTCAATGGGGTAACTTCTGAATTCTTCGATCTATCCCGAGGCACGAGGCAGGGATGCCTCCTTTCCCCTCTGCTCTTTGCGCTCAGTGTTGAGCCCTTGGCGGTGCGGGTGAGGGGGTGCACGGAGTTCCCAGGCATTACATTTGGTGCAGACTCCCATCAAATTTCCCTATTCGCGGACGATATTTTATTATTTGTTACTGAGCCCCGTACATCCCTCTCAGCCATAAAAGAAGAATTGACTCGGTTTGAACAAGATGCGGGGTTCAAGGTAAACACGGGGAAATCCTATCTCCTAAACCTGACACTGCCCGAGGGTGTGATGACCCAGATAGCCTCCCTGACCCCATTTCCTTGGGCTAAGAATGATATTACCTACTTAGGCATTCGGATTGTTCCCCAGGTGGCTGGGTTGTTTAGAACAAACTACCCCCCTTTGATTAGGTCTCTACGAGAGGACTTCAAGAGGTGGTCCCCGTTATGGATATCCTGGCTAGGGCGCATCAATAGTATTAAAATGACGGTGCTCCCCCGATTACCATACCTCTTTCAGAGCCTCCCCGTTGAGATCCCGCCAGATGTCTTTGCGGAGATTCGAACGCTTTTCACGAAATTGATTTGGCAGGGTACTAGAGCTAGGGTTTCATACAGGGTACTGACGTGCCCCAGAGAGAGGGGAGGGTTTGCGCTCCCAGATCTCCTGCTATATTATAGAGCAGCACAATTGCACATACTAGCTGAGTGGTCCCTCCGAGAGTCAGATAAGATTTGGCTGCACATGGAAAGAGCGGTGACAGGCAAATCCTTGTGGGATATTCCATAGAAGCCCAAGGGGGCACGACCACCAAATGCATACCTTAGCACACCCACCGCCACCACCCTCAGAGTGTGGGACAAAGTTACTAAACTTTATGGGCTTATGTCCTTTCCCTCACCACACACCACTATCCACCTTAACAAAGCATTCCCACCAGGGGAACTACTGGGACCATTTGATCGATGGAGAGAAGGGGGCTGCATTGCAGACCTATACCATGGAAACCAACTTAGGACCTTCAATAATTGCTGTAGGGACTTCCAACTCCCACAATCCGAACATTACAATTATACACAGTTAGTGCATTGGGTCACACAGCCACATATAAAGGAAGCAGCTACAAGGGATCTTCTACCAGTGGAGAGATTTGTGCAAAGGGGAGGAGCGACAAAAGGCAGTATCTCTACGCTATACTCTATATTAGCTACAGCACAAACAGCACCGACCCCTTGACACATCCCCTTTTGGGAGAAAACCATGGGTGTCTCGGTGGAGGAGGAGGAGGAGCAATGGCGCTATCTTCATCACGATATACACAAGCACAACCGCTCCATGGCAGCTAGAGAGGCTCACTATAAACTACTCTATAATTGGTACCTGTATCCTGAGAAACTGAAGAAGCTTTATCCCCAGGTGTCAGATAGATGCTGGAGGGGCTGTGGCATGGTGGGAGACTTTAAACACATATGGTGGGACTGCCCATCGATCTGCCCCTATTGGAATGAAATTCTGTCTCATTTGAAAGAGATGCTGGGATATCCCATTCCGATCACGATGGAACATGCCCTCCTGGGCCTTCGAGACCAAGAACTACAGCATCAAACATACAGGGACCGGGCTATCATGTGGCTGGCTTTAGGGGCGGCGAAGACAACTCTAGCTTCTTTCTGGAAAAAAGCGGACCCACCGCCTATAACTCTGTGGCTCACGCGATTATGGAAAAGCCTTGCCATGGAGCGTCTGGTTGATAAAGGGGAGGGTACACGCAGAAGTTTTGATTATATATGGGATCCCCTGGTCAGGTTCCTTTCCAGGGGACTTCCCCTCTCGACTTGTAGCCCCAAACTAAGGGCCTTGCACCTCTTCCATATATAGAAACCGGAGTCTGAGACGGGGGAGACTAGAGAGGACCCCACATAGGCCAAGAGATGGGGACACGCAACACCGACTTCTCTTAGCTACTCTTGATTTGACCAGAGACGGATGGTTTGTTGTATGTTAACTTGTTTAATGTTGAGTTTTTACGCTGTTTCACGTATGGTACGAGCTGGCTATACTTACAACCTTGCATGATGATAAATGTCCCTTAAAGTAGAGTATTCTTAGTGCACAATGTAACACTTACTCCAGCTGAGGACAAAAGACAAAGGAAACTGAGTTCTATGGAATAGTCTATGATGCTTCTTGATTAAGTATGCTTATACTGTATCATAAACTGTCAATAAAAAGAAGATTACAAAAAAAAAAGAAGCAGTTAGTACCTAGAAAGGAAACGCAGACAGACAATCACAATTTCATTGTCATATAGTTACCCTCCGTTTGAGTCAGCACTCAGGTTTGGTCTTCGTCCTCAGCACATCAATTGGTTCGCCATCAGCCAGGAATTCAGCAAGTCAGGTAAAGGGGCACTTCCCTCATAAGGAGGTAAAGTGTAAAGGGGCAATATAAGGCAAGAATGGTTTTAAGAACCAAACAGCAAAGTCTCTATGTAGAGTGACAAAGTGTCTGGGTCATAGCAAATCGCATCAGCAGCTCCCTAACTAACTCATTTCCTTGTGTCAAGGGTTTTTATCCCTTTTTCGTTGTACAGTCCCCTAATTCTTAATTGGTTGAGGGGTTGCACCCCACTATCT
This sequence comes from Pleurodeles waltl, assembly GCF_031143425.1. Classification (NCBI taxonomy): domain Eukaryota; kingdom Metazoa; phylum Chordata; class Amphibia; order Caudata; family Salamandridae; genus Pleurodeles; species Pleurodeles waltl. The sequence goes on along the minus strand of NC_090436.1, from coordinate 387,353,256 downwards.
CCATCCAATAGATTTTCAAATTAGCTAATCGATTTTGTCACCCCATAACTGTTCTCACGTAGTTTATTGGTCCTTATGATTGACGTCTTCAGCGGGTAGAATGTCCAGTATGATTTCATACTCTTGTGGTCTTTTGCACATCTTCAGTCAGTGGCTCCATTGTCTGTACCGGTTCAGGCGACCTTGTACCTGCGAGCAGTCTGCACTGTTGCATTCAGCAAGAATGTTTCACTAAGCAAGTCGAAATTCATGAGAACGGATCTACTACAGTTACATTCATCTTCTAGCTTTAGAAAAACAAGAGTTCATGTCCTTCAGTAAGTCAGCACACTGCACGTTAGAAAAACACATTTTATATGAAACCAGGCAGCTAGGCCTTGACTTATGCTAACTAAGGGCTAATGATTTATTATCAGAACTTTAATATATAACCTTTTAATATTAGTGCAGAATCATATGTTAGCATAACATTTCATTATTATCAGTCAGTTCCATTAGTCCCTGTATAATCTGGCGGCCACTCCCCGTGGGCACATTTCAAGCATACGTTTAGCAAAAATACATTAATACATTTTCTATGCGGCATTATTACATATTAGTTTATAAACATTTCATGTTAATATTTAAGTATATAAGCTACGCTCTCTCAGTGGCAACATTTCGTTTGATATCATTGGAGAATAGATAATGTGATGTCACATCCTGTGAAGTCATAAGGCGATGATCAATTGATATGTGATGCCCCTACATTTTGGCAAATCAACACCGACTGAGATGTATTAGCTTCATTACTGCTTGTTTTATTTTAGTTTGATTACTATTCATCCTTCCATTGTAAAGAGTCTTATACAAAGCACTCTGCTGTCAACCGTTCCTTTGCTTCCTATCTGACTTTCATTCACTTTTCTCATTTTCTTTTTTTACCCACCATGGACAAACTTGCAAAGCTGGCAAACTTAATTTTACTTGGTCAAGTGACTGACTAAAGACTCTTCCTAAAAGTCTTTCTTATATGGTTTTGGTCCAAACGTGGTTCCTGAGATATAGCAATTTGACACTGTGCTTGGGGTAGTGGTTAAAACGTTCAACTTTTTTTTTGATGAATTGAGGATATAATATTTTTTCATAAATTCTGCATGTCTTCAGAAAATAGTTGAACACCATTGTCAATGGCCAGTTTTCTGGAAATATTCCTTGCAGACAACTTTCATCAGAAATTCTAAAACTGCTTTGGAGTTTTATTTTCAACAAACTTTACTTAAAGCCATTTGGGATGGTAACCTTTTATTTATATGTCCGTGTCATATTTCTTTATTGATTTTTTCACATTCAGTTTTACAAAGGCTATGTCATATGACAAATATCAAATAATAAATAACCAATTGTGTACACAAAACCTGTATGCAAGCATAAATGAGAGATTAAGGATCATTGATGTCGCCAAGTTGGCATCAGTTAGTTCTTCCATCATTTCTAAAGTCTTAAGGACAAGGTATTCACTGCAACCTTGCTAGAGCTGGTGAAGCAGAGGTGATTTTCCAAATATGTACCCAGGATCTAGAACAACATCCACAAAACTACCAGGACCGTCCCAACTCTACTCTAATTTTGGAAAAAGTTAATGACTCACCTCTTTAAAGAATGTATTAACCATCCTCAACTTAGCTCTATCCCCAAATATCCGTTGACTTTTTGCATACCTTTCACCATGTACAGAGCTCTGCTGCCTTTTGGCTGTTTGTGCTATAGAAATACCATATACATTCATTCATACATGCAGAAAGAAAAGGACAGAAAGAAATACAAAAAGATTGTAAGTATGATTGATATCAAAGCTTAACTTGAAAAACCTAAGCTGCCTACACGTTTTCACTATTGAAGCGAACTTTCTCTCAGCACTTAAATAAATACAGTTAATTTTGTTTTCAAGGATTTCATCTCTGTGGCGTTTCTTCCTTCTTCCTTTATTATTCCCAAGTTCTCTCTTCCATGGTCTCTCTCCTCTACTCTGCATGTCCTCTGTGCCCCTTGCTCCTTACATTTCCCACACTCCTCCCTCAGTCCCTCACCCCACTCCTCTCTGCTTCCCCCACAGCCTTTCTTCATTCCAGGAAGGAAGGTTAAGTAATCTCACTATGTTCTGCAGGCAAATACTTGGCTGGGCGATTAGACTTTGCAATGTGTACTTTGCTCTCCCTGAAATGTGTATATCCAGGCATATGATTGTTGCTTCAGTTTATTCTAACTGTGTTCTCAATAGGTGTTAGTACCTGGTGGCACTTACTGCCGACTTCTAGTACTCTACGAAGAGCTAGATGGAATAGTATTTTTTTAGAAATTAAGTGAACTCTATTTGTGCCAAAAACATCAAAGGGCCTGAAAGGTCCAATGCCAGTTTTTGAGCAGTGTATGGTGACCTTTGGACCAGCACTGTAGGTGAGGAGGCGGTGTTCAGACTTGTCATTAGCTACCCCACACCAATGTCACATAGTCTAACCCATTTGACTGTATCACAATCCATACTGGGTCAGATAGATGTTCACTCTTAACAAATTCTACGAGGCAGACATGCCCATGTGCATTATGAGCACTCTTAAAAGGTTTTATCTTTTTGCTTTTTAAGGTTTTATCTTTTTGCTGCTGAAGGTATGCACTTGTCATTCCTCATAACAAAATTCCCTTCTTCCCGACAGTTCATGTTCAACAGTACAGTATGGTCATAAGTGACCTTGCACAGTTTAACTGGTGACCAATCCCCCAATAGGAACCTCAATACTGTTTTCAAGGTTTCATCCTTTTGCTCAGCTGCGATCCAGCCTCTTTAGACACACCCCAAAACAACTCATACTCTCCTTCATGTATGGCAGCAATGGTGTCCAATGCTTCATTCTTCACATCAGCAGATTGCGCCTGTGTGATGGGCCACATCCGGTAGCACAATACAGTGTTAATAGACTGGTACCTGGCTGGAGAGCTGTTGTTAAAAAATTAGCTCCTCACTTGAGCATACAAGGTCATGTCTAGGCTGCCTGGAAAGCACTTCACTTGTTCCTGTCGGGTGTAAAATTCACTTTTAAGGTGGGCTGTTTATCATTCAAAACCCAGCGTCAACAATGCCAATGTTACCTACTGAATTTATCCATACGTTTGCCCTGTGAGTCCTTAACACAGTCATAAGTTGCACTTTTTTAGTTTGTGTTTGAGGGGTGCATGTACATATGACTCCAGACACCTCTTAATTAGAATGGTCTCTGGCTGTTAAGGCAGTGGCATTTTAGGAAATTTGTGGAATCCGTTTAAGGCCAAAAGGTGAACAATGACTAGACATAGTTTACTCTGTTAGATGCTCCAAATAAATGCATTTACTCATTTACTCGTTTTAGCAAGAAAATCAGGCCCAGGCAGAGTACTGTGTTGTGGTTTCCAATAGGTGGTTGGGATAAGATGGCTTTTCCACCTGTGTGAGAGCATCTGAAGGTCTTACAAATGTGTGTTCAACACTTCAGACACCCCAAGGTTGATTTGGATACACCAGGAGATAAGTGGAAGGTCTGCATTGAACTAGTGATCTTGAGTGTATTTCCTTAAGGCCAAACACCCAAGACGTAACTTTGTGTCATTGGTTTGGTGCAGTGATAACTGGGGGCAAAGGGCTTATTCTCAAACCATCTTTAATAAGTCACACTGCAACCGGTGACAGATCCTGATTCACAGAAATGAGTAGGTGGACATTTAGCTGCAAGCAACATGATACAGAAATGTCCAGCACTGCAAGTGTTATTACACAACCGAAAGTTCATATTATACTTTCTTAACTTGATACTTGTATTATAGCAGCCATGAATCACAGCAAACTGCACCTCCCAACAAACCCTTGGTCACAAACTACAGGTTGAGAAGAAGTAAAAGCCCCGACCAGTCATGAGTTCAGTGTATATACAAAAGTCACCCATAAGTAACAGACTCTTTTCTTGCTGCTGGGCCATGGGTAAGTAGTTCATATCACTCCTTTCTGCATAGTGTTGCAGGAAATGTGTTTGACATGTGCATATGTGATAGTGTAATATGGCTGTGTTTTCCACAGTTCTGCTTCTCATTTGCTATGTTTCTATAAATTTTTATAGATCTTCGGACATTGCTTTCCCTTTCCTGCTACTTTGGATCCCATTACTGGCACACTATGTTTGATGCATTTGTATGACATGAACATTAAAATGACCAACATGCATGCTGAATCATAGATTCGACACTTGAGCCATTTACTAATTATAGGCCCCATGACTGCTTACATGCATTTATAACTTGCACCTGGGACACCTGTTCATGCCTTTCAGAGAAAGTAGTGGTGAAAAATATATGAAGGGGGGCTCGATGATGGTATTATGCATATAGATGTTTGATAGTTTGATGCATGGCATAAACAGTAAAAAAAGAAAATTACATCTTACATAATGTATGACCCTCCTTCATTTCTAAACCTGGGGTTGAAATGTATTCATGCAGTTGGTATTACTGTTGGTTTTTCGTGCAAATTTGAGATTATGATAGCAATAGTTATAAAGGGACTGGTATTTTTCCTATGGTTTTGATTGTTAAGAGGAATAATTCATAAAACATAATCTATATGTGTTAATCAATATTTCTGTTTTGAAGTTCACAGCTTAAGAAATTGGCTCCTGGGCCTGCGCAACTACTGAAAACCTCACCTCAACTGCTGTTGGTAGCAGACTGGGCACATCCCATTCTGAAGGTGCACACTCTTTTGGTGAGTCTGCCTTTGTAGTCAGAAAAATTGAGACTTCATCTAAAAGAGCTAAATATTCTTTAAATCTAAACATGAGCATTCTCATAAGGTCCAGGAGCCTTCTATACAATGGATTTCTGACTTTGTCAGTATTATGATTTGTGATTTTCAAGTGCCAGAAGACGATGACACTCCCAGTCAAATCTTTGACCTTCATGTCTGGAGGTAGAATGGAAGATAAAGAAATGAGTAATGTTCTTTTGGGAAATGAACAAGGCGCTGATAATTATAATGACAATAACTGAGATGATTCCAGTACTTTGGGTATTGTGATTAGCATGTCTCAACTACCCTAAAACATTGACAGTCAATTCTTTGGTCCTCTTGCCTGGTGGTAGGATATAAGAAATAACCTATTGTTGTGTTGGAGAATGCACAAAAGTATTGTTAGGATAATTATATCACCACTGATTCTGATAATGGTAATGAAATGATTGCAATTCTTTCTGCTTTACTCCTGATCTGTCAAAAAGGAAAGATGTTCCTTGTCTCTTTCACTAAAGATAGGACTTCCCCCAAACTAGTGTTAGTCATTTTAGATGCCAATGGTAACTTTATATTAGTTCTATCTTATTCAGTACCCCAGTTCCATAGCTACCCCTATATTAGATCCTAGAATGGTTACTTTTTTCGTCCAAAGTGAGAGGGTCACCTGTGGCCTAAAGGCTAAGGTGTAATACTCTCAGTCTGAAGGTTAAAGGATTGAGTCCTGGTGTTTCATTGGGCATGTATTCACATCATTGCAAAGAGTTTCAAGGTTCAACAAGTTAAAGTTATTCATTTTTTTGATCCAAAGAATAATTTGAAAGTGTCTGTTTGTCCTGCCAGAACAATCTTTTAAATGTGCTGGATCCAATTACTAAAATTGTATAACTCGCAGACGAAACCAACGAGTCTATGAATCCAGTTTGTTGTCTTTTCTAGTTGGGCTCAATGTGCTTTGTGTTTTGCTGGTTATACCAATGTGGTTTGCTTGCTGCAAGGACACATAGGGCCATTTTAGAGTTTTTTTTTATGGTATACTCTATCACAAATGTGGTGGATGTCCCATCCTGTGTATTACAAGTGTGTTGCACCCTATTGTAATATGGGGAATGGGATATCTGTCACATTTTGAAAGAATGTCCTGTCCCCCAAACTCCAAATAAGGGCCCAAAATCTTTTTGCTTGCTTTTTATCTCAAACTGTGGGAACTTGCAATTCATTTTGTGTAGAACAATCAGAGCTCATGTGGAATATAGGAAAGCCTTGTGGAGGCATAGAAGAGCATGCACTCCATCCTCAGTGATTGTGTGACCAACTGTGTTCAAAAAATGAAAAATGAAAGAAAAAAAACGCTCACTTCAAAATGGAGGTGATTGTTCATGTCAGGGATGTTCTTTTTCCAGGATATTGGATGGTGAAACTAGAACTCAGGTTCGCCTAACTCTCTGTTCTAATTTGTCTGGAAAACAAGAGGTTCCTTTAATTTCATTGGTACACCGTGGTTTACTATTTTAAGTCTTATTGCTTTGATTTTGTCTTATGCACCAAGTTTTTTCACCACATTTCTGTATGGAATCCAAAAAAGAAATTTTATAACTTCCAGAGTCCGAGATGATTCCTATAAAAAATAATTGAGGATGCCACGCTCTCAGACTTCCCTCAGGCAACTATCCAGAATGATGGGGCTTTTGGTATTGTCTATTGAAGCCATATTTCCAAGACTTCTTCATTACAATGCACAATAATGTCTAAAGATCAGAATTTATGGAAGGGTCTCTCTATAGAGGCCTATAACCCTGGGGGAAAAAAACCCTCAAGAATAGACGACATGGTAGCAAGACTGTTTAGTTTCTTGCAATGGTTGCACCATCTTCACCAGGATGCCAAATCTGATCTTAGTTGGATGGCACTTGAGGTCTTTGGAGTGTTCGGTTATCAAATAATGGGATGTCTCCTGTAAAGTAATTGTCAAGGCATATAAATTGTTTAGATCTTTTGCAGGTTAATGTGCCATTCAATTACCTAGTTAAGGCATGTTTCACTGCACTTTCGCAGATGGACAACTTTTCAGTACATAAACCATCTCGGAAAAGCTATGTGTATACCCCTGGTAGTGTAAGCAAAGGCATTTAGGAAGTTCTGTCCCTGTGAGAAAATTCAGTTTGGGCGGAATTTCTCCCAGGTATTGACACGCTGGCAGGTTGGTACTCCAGGTACTGTCATGTTAGGAGACTTCATCAAGTAGTCTTCCAAAACTAAATCATCACTGGGGCCTGTTGTCGATTGATCTTTGTCTCATGTCTGAACTCAAAATTGCTCCCCTTTTTCTGTATCCTCTTGCTGTAGCAGCACACATGTTCTTGCAAGATGGTCAAACTTACACTTTTCCTCCTTTTGGCGGAATCTCCAGGTGCCTGGCTCGAATTCTTAGACATAAGGTCTTGGTGGTTCTTGTTTCCCCACTCTGGAAGCCTTACACTTGCTTCCGAACTAGCCTCGAAATGGCCCCAGATATTCCTTTATTACTTCGATGTGATCATCTCCTCATTTAGGAGCCACACAGCAAGAGTCAGTCTGACCGTATTGGCCAACCTACAGCTGATGACTGCAAAACGTTCTGGAAATCTTTGTCACTGGCAAGCATTTTACTGTCATCTGCTAGCCTCATAAATCATTCTGAGCCCCTAGTCCCATCAAGACTTATTTGAAAGTTTGGCAAACTTGGTCTTGGTCAGTGTGTGGAAAGGAATCACAAACTAATTTTAGCAAATGCCCCATCAGGTTTGAATTTTCTAGCCTCATTGGCATCACAGAGCAACTGTTTCATGACTACTAATAGCTGCAGATAAGGATGAGCTATTGTGCTGGCCCAGAGCTTTTAGAGGACAAACTCACAGGGAACATTATTTAATCTGTAAATTGCTAACTGACATCAGATATGCCACCCTCCAAACAATGTTTTTCCTCAACATGTGATATTAAAGTAATTCAGCAATTGTTCCAAATATGGCCTGAAAATGACTCCCTTTCATTGCAAAACTAACTTCACTAATCTGCTTGATTTTCTTTTGAAAGTGTCGCGAACGAAAGAGCTCCAGAAGTTTCTACACTATAGTTCTGTCTTTCTGCTGCCCTGTTTTCTGTTACCAGACTCATGAAGAATTCCTCTATTGATAGTGAGTATCCTTATTTCCCTTCTTATCCAAAGTTCAGTGTAGTATGGCCATAAATGAAATTAAGTTACTTCTCCTGAATGAAGAATGTCTTCTCATTTGTTAATCTTTCTAAAAATCCATGCTCCTGTATCTTCTCCAACTGTAGCCAGATGAGCTAGGGCTATGTCTTTGGCGGAGAAAGATACAGAACCTTTGGGGCACATTTTACTAGAGGAGATGTGACGTTCAGAGCCTTTTTGGTTGAAAGAAGGTTAAATAACATACTTAGTTCTGATGACTGGTCTAGAGGATTGATATTCAGGACGTTTCATTCAAAACCAGTGGCTCATGCCTATTTTTGTAGCAGTGAATGTACTTTAAACAAGGATAACATGAGTCTCTGGTCTTGTAATAAAATAGAGTGATATATTATCCCTCCACTATCTGTGTATTGTCAGATGTTTTGTTTCCCTCACATTCAAAGTTCTATACTACAAATGTGCTTGATTATTTATTTCAGCTTTAATTGCTACAACTGTTGATTCTTCCTAAGGCTTCGCCTGAATGGGGGACATATGAAGCTCAAGTGTCCAGGCATCTGGATATTTGTGACAAGTCATCTGGAGATTCACAAGGAGCTGTTCTGTTGTTTCTTTTGGGATTCTTGGGATGATGTCTTTGCATTTCCTGCATGGAGTTCAATTTGACTTCACATGAAGAAAAGAGGCTGTTACTGCTGATATATATCTATATATATGCATACATGTATTTATATAGATATATATATGTATTTATATGTAGCTCATGAACCTATTGTCTGTGACTGAGGGTTAGCAGGAAAATGTAGCTTGATGTGATCTGTGACTACTACAATAAATGAAGCAAGTTAATAAAACATAATATTCGCCTGCGTGTCTTACGTAAAATAGGGACTTTCCTTCACTGTTCTAGCTAGGTAAATCTGCATTCCCTGTTGCTCCTTTCCCTGTCAGAGCTGCCTTTCCACAATATCACTTGGGAACTCTGGAGTTGGGGGCAGTGGGGTGAGTGATTCCATGCCTACCATAACCGAGGTTAAGCGGTACAATGAGTCTTGGCATGTTCTCCAAAACCCATCTCTTCCCCCGGTTTTTCAGGGTCTGTGGAGGAAGGTCCTTCTTCATGCCAAAAGAGTTTTTGTCATCTCTAGTTATAACTACTGTGGAATGTGAGCGGTATTTACTGCAGCTGGTAAATACCAATCACCTTAAACCTCTGGATATCCAAATAGTAAATTTTCAAGTAGATGAAGGCATAGATGTCATAAATGTATAGCACGAATTTCAGCCTGTACAGACTTTGCAGTGCTGGTAGTTTGACAGTAAAAGTCAATATTATAATAGGACGAAGAACCATTTAAACGTAAATCCTTCTAAACTATACCATATGCTTTTAAGCAACGCCCATTGTTAACATGAACTTGTTTCTCCTAATGCCTTCTCCGCTGCAGGTTTGTAGCGCTATAATAACTTTAGTTACTATTTCCCAATTTAATGGTGTGCGAGTTATTCACTTCTGATGGGCATAGAGCCGAGTCAGCCACTCCCAGATTCCTTCTTATTTCCTGCAGTTGACACGCCCAGATGCAAGCAGGTCACTCCCTGACTCCTTGAGCAATCTTGCTGGCACATTCCTGTGTATTAGCAAACATATGTTTGTATGTAGCTGCACCCTGGCCTGTTGTCCAGCTTGTTTTACTGTACACCGACATACCACACTCACTTGTATTCTTTTGAATTGTATTAATCCTGTATAATATTGGACAGAAAGTTAAACCTATTTATGCCTAACCTTTGACTGTGAACTAACCTATTGATGGATGTTACAGTATGTACTTGTCGCAACCGGATGTAATCAAATGGACTTAAAACACTCTTAAAACGTTTTATGGTAAAGCGTGGCGGCCTGTGGTTGGTGTGTTGGTTTGTGAGATCCCTGCCCTTCTGCCAGCTGACAGCACGGCTAAGTACACTGCCAGAGCACAGAATGTACCACGGACAATAGTCTGAAACTCGTAAGTAACACTGGTTTCTGTTTGCAGTCTTTCATGCACCTTCCTTGGTCTGGTTTTCATCCACCCAACACTTTGCTTGTTGGTGATTTTAGTTGTTTGATAAAAATAAGCATCTTTTGGTATTTGGTAGCTGGCTCCAGTCTCATCATTTCTGCACTGCATTGTAAGAGGGCTCACATGTTTCCAGCTGCACTGCCTCAGAACACCCAAACCCAAGGGTGGTCTCAGGAAAAATACTTAAGTTCCCACCTAGAAAGATATCTTGAACCTGCTTCCCTGAGTGACTTTTCTTCTTTTGTTTGATTCCAGCCCATTAAATCCTGTGTCCTCCTGGTCACCATGTTCTTCTTCAGCTTTTTCTTCTCGAAGGCCTGCACCCTTTACCATGTAATACTTCTAAACCTTTGGATTCCATCTACCTCAGCAGCCTCCTACTTGTCATTTGTTTTTCTGTTACGAACAAATGTTGCGACAGGTAATATCTTGCTTTTGATATTTCAGTTGTGTTATTGCTTGCATATCTTACCTTCTCAGGCAGCTGTCATGAAATAACCACCAGAAGAGCTGAGGTAGATAATGTTACATGTGTAGTGCACATAAGGGGGCATCATTATATAATATATTAGTGAACATTAGCTCCCCTCTCCCTTTAATTCAAAAGTTTATTCAAGGTGTGTGAGAAAATCTACTTACTCACTGCTGCAAGGGCAGAAATTGAATAAAGGAAATCAGAACATAAGGGAAATGAACACTGTAAATTTGGTGTAAAGATCAGCAATATGTGACTTACGTTGATGTTGTCTGACAGGATCCACACCAGATCCTTCTTTACACCACTGACGGCAGCAGATAACTATTTGGCAAAATTACTACCATTGCCTTATGCCCTTCTTAAGATGTAACGCCAGTAATGTGTTTTTTTTTCTGTGTGTTCTCACCACACCGGCGAACAGTTCCATCATTGCCCGTCGTCTAGGTGAATGGCAGAACCTTTCACACAGACCACTCCATGTGTCTAAATTCACTGCTACCCATCTTGATTCCATGGCCTCTGACACTCTCACTCACCAAAACCATCATCTCAACAACCTGCTTGTGGACATTATATTGTTTTTTTATAAGCATCTTTCTTCTTGTCCCACTTCTTCCATGATTTGGACTTAAGTTTGAAATTATTAATTTATCCCTAAGTAACTTGAAGGGTTTTGCCATGGAGTTGTGGAGGTGGAATATGGTCTCCCCAAAGCTCGGCCTACAGTGCTTCTTTAACGGGAACACCACCGACCTGAGGTAGTTGAAACTGTTCTTTACCTAGCAACTAGCCTGTTTGTATGCTCTACTTGGCCATTATACTGGGAGTGGGGTAACAACGTTTTAACATGGACTATACTTCTTCTTTAAGGAATTCTGTCATTTCATTGGATAAAATGTGCACTCTGGTGTTAATGACTGATTGGATGGGGAACCCTTCCCTATGAAAACTCACCTTTAGGAATCTAATAAGCTCATTGGTGGTGGGTTTGACTGCAAATTTTCATTCTAACTACTTAGAAATCCTGTTAATGAGGACATCATGCCTACAAAGTAGGTACTTACCTTCTTTCGTGGTCTCTTCAGTAGTGGGACAGAAGTAAAGGGAACTGCCTACATTTTAAGTGTTTTGTCAGCAGGACTACACATCTGGCAATCAGTGATAAAGAACATTACAGTCCCTGGTAAGCGAGCAATACACCATCCTCAATCTCTTCCTGGTACCGCAATGCCCAGCTGCCTTTCTGACATAGGATTTTAACACTATCCCCACCTTATACACTTTTGGGGTAGCAACTCTGTTCTCAAATTGCAGCTGGTCTGTCGAGGATCCTTTCAGATTTATTTTATGCCCTCCATGCGCTCCAGGGGGTATTCTTGTACACATACTTTTTCTTTGCATTGTAGCTTTGAGGATGTTTCTCTTCATATTATGGTGCATTATTTATTTGCACCACACGTTGGCTAGCTGTCGTCCTCTTCTTGATCCAGTGGTACTAACACAGGCTCTCCAATATATTCTTCAATGTCTAATGCATCTTTTTCTTCATCCACAGCATATGTATTATTTACGTTAAATGCCTTGCAAACTTTGGTATAGTGTCTTTTTCACATTTTCTTTATTCCTTGCCACTTCGATGAAATTCTTGTATTTTATGTTATGGAAGGATGCATTCTTATTAATAGAACTATTTTTTTCCTTGTTGAGATACTGCTTCAGATCTTGGAATTTCCTTCTTTTTTGCATATCATATTTACTTTGGCTACTACTTAGTCCAGCTTTTTAATTATTTCTATTCTTTTAGCCGATCGTTGATCGTGGTAGCAAAGCAGATGTTCTCATGCTTTGACACAGATCGTGCACATGACACTTTGGGGGTCATTACAACCCCGGCGGTCGGTGTAATAGTGGCAGTAGTACCGTCAACAGGCTGGCGGTACATACCGACACTATTATGACATTGGCGGTTTGGCCAAAGCCAAACTGCCAAGTTAACACACAGTCCGCCACGGCGGTAATGACCGCCAGGCTGGAGACTACAGTCTCCAGCCCGGCAGCCATCGCTAGGCCACCCATGGAATTTTAACCCCGCCCACCGCCATGGTTTCCGTGGTTTCTGTACCACCACGAAAACCATGGCGGTAGGCACTATCAGTGCCAGGGAATTCCTTCCCCTCCCCAGAGTTCTCCCCGACATATACCCACATACACGCACATACATACACACCCATACACACGCATACATACATTCACCCATGAATGCATACATTCATACACACTCATGAACATACATCCAGGCACACACGCAATCACACGACACAACATGCACGTACACATACGCATTACACACGCATGCAACACCCCCCTCTCCTGATGGAGAACCTGACTTACCTGCTTGCAGGGGGTCCTCCGGCAGGAGACGGAACGCAGCGCTGCTGCCAGCAGCAGCATCTGCCAGCAAAACACCACCAGGCCGTATCATGGGAGATGATGCGGTCGGCAGCATTCTGCTAGCATGGCGCTTCTGATGGCAGCAGTGCCGCCATGACCATAGCTGGAATTCTGCCAGCCTTCTGGCTGAATTCCGGCTACGGTCATAATTTGGTGGATGGTCGGTAGCGACGGTATGTTGGCAGCCGTCGCTGTGGCGGTAGGCGGCATTTGCCGTCAATCATATAATGAGGGCCTTTGATCGTTAACCATCTTGTCAGTGTCCTTAAATGCACATCTTGTGCCCAGCTTTCTTAAGATTGCTGCATATGCTTTTACTGATTCTCTAGCTGCTAGATACATGTAAAAACTATTGCATTTCCATTCTGACACTCATGTTTGTGTCAAAATACCTCTCTATGCATTTCTTTTCCTCAACAAGTCCATCCATTCTGCTGCTCGTTTAAATTTTTCCAGTGGTGAAGTAACAACCTTCTGTCCTTTAAACCCAAGGAACTCTATAAAATGGCCTGTTGTCTAGCTGTCCTGTTCTCAGTCCCATTTACAATTACCCCTTGCATTTGAAAAGTATACCTTTATGGCACCTTATATATGTCTTATAGGTCACTTATGTAGCAGAATCTGAGGTGCACTAAACCTTGTCTTCAATGCGCTGTTAGCTCCCTATACTGTAGATGCCTTCTCCTGATTTGCTCTGGCTTACAGCAGCTGGAGCAATGTGCTTTGTTTCCTCCAATCCTGTCAGGAGGTGAGTCGGCAACAACTCGACTCCCGACTCCTGTCAAATACCAGCATGGGGCGAGATGGTGAAGCTATTACCCAGGATTATCAATGAGAGAGCAAAAAACTGCTTTATTAGGAAAGGTCCATAGCTAGATCTCAAACATTACTTTATGCAATCCCTACCTCACTAATTCTTCGATCTACCTATCCCACACCATCCTTAAGCCTCAATGCATTTGTGAACTCTCCCTACCAATCAACCACGTCCTCCAGTCTAATCATACCTACTCTCCAACTCCAGCCTTTCACTTTACCAAGCCATTGCTTTCTATGGGCCTTCTTTTTGCCTTTCCGAGAGAATAAACAATTGCTCACTATCTGACACAAGGGATAACCAAAAAAGCCAAAACTAACCCCTAAAGTACACAGAAACCTTCTAGTCACCCTCCCTGTACCCCCTCTTCCCTTCCTGTGGCATCTTAAGTACCATCCTAGTTGAGTACGTCTTGACCATTACTATTTATTAGCATTCTAAAATTTTAAACCTACACCCCCATCATATGTGTTCCAGGTACATGAGTCTCACACCCTTACACACCTATGACGTGACCTCTTTGAATTCAGCAAACAAGATTCTCAAGCAGAGTTTCCACATGTTTAGGTGCTGTTCCTGTCTCCAAGCCGTCGCCATTTTCTCCATGAAGCCATGTCCTATAACTGGGCACTTCTATCAGGTACGCAGCACAACCTGCTTGGCCAGTTCCCTCTTTTGATGTCCCTGTCTGCCTCCCCCCACGCCTTTCTAGTTGCAAGCGTCTGCGCAACGACACCCCAGCTCTTTTAGACCAGTACATCATACCCTTCTATTTCTGCCAATCAGGAAACTCCTGCATAAGAGTTTTCATGCCTCCAAACCCCCGAAAATATATTTTTCAACAGAGAGAAACTGCTGCCAAACCCACCTCGCTCCCCCGCCAACCTCCCCAGTTAAACATTCAGCACCAGAACCTGAGGGCCAGTCCACCTGCTGGGGATTCTGGAATATCCAAAAGATAAGGCTTATTTCTGAAGAAGGAACCGTCAAATCTAAATAGGTGAAAGTCATCCTTCACTATGCCACTATGCTGTGTAACACCTACACATTTGTTATCACAAAATGCGACATTTCTCTGATCACTTTGAACCTTGCTATCCCCACCACATCATGCTTCATTGCCCTGCAACACACGTCTTTGCACCAGCTCTGTCCACATTTTTCCCTGACCACAAACGCCTTAACCTTTCCAAGTCAAATGTCATTGTTTTCAAAGTCACAAGAGCTGAAAGTTTCACGAGACCATTCGACCCTAGACGCATTAGAGGTAAATCCAGGCACTCTATACCTGATCCGTACCAGAAAAGTAGGGGTTAAAATCCCAGGCATAGACACAGTTGTGCAATAGAGTAAAGTCAGATAATCAGTTCATCCTTTAGAATGGAAGGCCCCTAACCTATTCACACACCGTACACTTGAAGTTGTTAGGATACACCTGATTTATGTAGTTAATAAATCCAAAGGTGATCCCAATCATTGTGAAAATTACAACAGTGTCCCGAAGTAGTGCGCAAGTTTAAGTTGTATTTATTTCAGTGCAAGTGAATCCTTTAAAATTGACAAGTACGAACCCCCAGCAATGGTCAGCCAACAGGTGTTTGGCCCCCTCCTGGCACGGAAGCCTGGGGCTTTTTCAAGGCATAGCTTGGGATTGGCCGTAGGAGATCATGGCGTTTGGACAATCTCAAGTGAGCACCATACTTAGATTAATATAATAAAGACGCTGTCCAAAAGTGTGGCAAGTTTGATGTTCCCCCAAATCTCTACGGTCAGACAATCGTGTGCGGTCCGGCGGTAACACCACGGTCAGTCTGCTGATGCTGGGTCTAGAAACCAGCAAAATATCAAAATCAACAGAATTCCCCTTGTGCATTAAATAAATCTATTAATGATTTAAACCCTTATTTGACATCTTGTATTATAAAATACAAAAAGGAAAGGAAAAAAAGGTTTTGATTATTGTATACTTTAATTTGTATATGAAAAATACTTTTATACAAATATCCTATCTATATTCCCTTCAGTGTGGAGTAAACAAACCCAATCACAACGTCCCTCTAAAAAACAGAACACTAAACGCATAGACAATATTAAAAAACACCAAATAAAGGAAAGAAGTCTAAGGACCAAGGGATAAGATGTCATGGAAGTCCAGCCTTTTTAGATTTTCAAAATGAAGCTCCAGTATCTTCCATCATCCCAATGCAATACTGCCCTCCAGAGCTCATTCTCTGTCAGTTTTTCGGTCTTCTTTTAGCCATTCAATTAAGTCCATCCTCAGGACTTGATGGAGGTTCGACAGTTACAGCCGTATAATGCCACTTGCTGGGAATTTATATAATATAACCTTTGTTGCAGGCAGTTCTGAGGATAAGGAACTAACTAGTGACTAACTGGGAATTTTAACTCCATGTTTGTATAAATTTACAGCAAGTGGCACCGTACGGCTGTATAGCGTTAGCCTTGTTCAAACTTCTGGATAACTATAAACTGTCGAACCTCGATCAAGTCCAGCTTGCTGTATCTGCCCGAGAGTGTCCTTGTTATGTTGTAGAGTTCTTTTAAGTTTCCATGGCTTGCTGCTTCCTGGTCTTCTGTGGCAATACCATGGATGAATCTTCGCTTGTCTGCTCTTAAGCTTTTCTTTACTTCCATTTTGGTTTTGGTGTATTTGCTTTGAGCTTTTTCTGCTCTTGTTCAGCTGGTGTTAACTGCATATTTCTGTCTTTCTCTCTTGGATTTTCTGGAGAGTCTTGGTAGAGATCCATTCTTTATGTTGGTGTTTCTTGGGACCCAGAACCCCCTGGCAGGTTTCTTTGATCTTCTCCCACTGATGTTCTACTGAGTCTGTCATCCGGTAGTTATTTCAGGACTTGAAACTCTGTTTCTGTATATCTTTGAGGACGGTGGTGTGATATCGCTGCCGTTGGTTTGTGTGTTCCATCCATGCTTCTTTCAGCTTTAGCCTGGCCATGACAAGGTGATGGTCTGATGCTAGGTCCCCTCCGCTCATAATTGTGACATCCTGCAGGGACCTCTGGGACGTCTTGGTAATGCAGACATGGGCGATCTGATTTTCTGTTGAATGGTCTAGTGAGACCCACATTCAATCAATAATATTTATAAAGCACGCTACTCACCCATGAGGGTCTCAAGGCGCTAGTGTGCCTTGTGTATTCTTCTGTGTGAGAATACACTACCCCCAGCACCAAACTATTCAGGGCACAGAGAACTGTGAGTCTTCCACCATTCTCATTCATGTCGGTAAGGCCATTGTTGCCCAGGAATTCTTCGTTCCCAGTGTTCTCGTTTCCAATCTTGCCATTGAGGTCCCCCATCAGTATGGTGGCATCTATCTCAAGGCCTTTCTCTTGGATGGACTGGGGTCTGTTGTAAAATTGTTCTTTTTCCCCTTTAATCATATGTAGGTGCAAAGCACTGGATAACATTCATGTTGATCCTCTTTTTCTTTGTGCTGAAGGTCACTGTGATGTTTCTAGGATCTTGGGCTTTCCCTTCAATTAGGGCTCTGTTGGCTGCTGGTGTTAGCATCAGTGCTATTTCCTGAGTATATAGGGCGTTCTCTTCCTCGTGTCCAGAATACAGCAGCATTTCTCCTGGAACCAGACTTTTCTGTCCAGACTGTGTCCATCTGGTCTTGCTGATGCCAAGCAGGGCAAGGTTGGATTTTTTCATCTTTGCTGACACTTGGGCAGTCTTGCCTGTCTTGCACATGGTCCTAATGTTCCATGTCCCTATGGTGATGGTCTTGGTCAAAAGCAGGTGGATCAGCTTTGTAACTTCCAGAGATTTCTAGCTTTCACCACAAGGCATCATAGCCCTCCGTGAAGGAGATTCCCCCCCCCCTCAGCAAGGCCGGGATATCTTTTGGTTGTTTCTGTAGCTACCTGTTCACTCCTCTCTTCAGGTTTCTCATCCTTGTCACCAATACAGCTTTAAATTTACTAACTCCTTCATTCCTACCCTTGTTTACTCCCCCGTACCCTTTCCTGGGGTTGACCACCCCGCTCTTCTGTACTCACTACTCTGTCCATATACCTTACCTTAGGTGGTGTGGTCCCATTGCTTTTATCTTCACTTCATTGCCCCAACCCCAGTTGACTGTCTCTCTTTTTGTTTTCCCTCTCACCTTGTCCCCTCGCTCCTCCCAGCAGGCCCACCACTGTGTCTTACTCTCCTGCAATCTTGCTCGGTCCCCAACTTACACTGTTCACTTCCAACTTTCTGGCTCTTTCTTCACTCTTCACTTCCATGCTGGTCTCTTTCTGCTGGAATGCTATGCAATAGTCTTCCTGTAAATTATGATGTCTCTTGGACAAGAAAAACATATTCCCTAGCTTTTTTTCTCTTTTTCCTCTTGCTTGTGCACACACACACACACATTTATATTTATACAACCTATGCTGATGTTTGATTTGATATCAATGGCTTGTGTCCCCTTGTCATTGGTAGGGGACACACTCAAGACTTTACAAGTTTTAGTTTTTGTAAACCATGCCTGGCCATGTTTGACCCACTAGCTTAAGGTTGCTGCAATTCTGTGAGCCCCCTAAGATGCACTAGTCTGTCTGGTGAGACCTATACAACTGTCCTCCAGTTGGCACCCAAATTCAGTCACCCTTCATACCCAGTTGGTTTCCCCCCCATTCTGATCCCACAAGTACCTCTCTACAAGTTCCCTCTTATTCTGTCCATGTTCCCCAAGGTGTAAATCATAGCCTGGTCTGATCCTTTGCCTGCCACTCCAAATTCCTTTGTCCCTGGTGCTTCCATTTAAAGCTGGCTCATCAATAAACATATGCAATATTTACTGGGCCCTATTTACAGGTGGTGCCTGTTGCCCTTTTCTTTCCTACCCTTAACTCTTGCCTTTGTTCCCTGCTCCATATTCCTATTTTTGACAAGGGGAGTGCTCTTCTCCTCTGGGCCTTCCCCGTTTGTCAAGCCAGAAGCCGCCTTCTTTGTGACTGAAGGTGCACACTCTGGCGATGCCTGCTGGCTGTCCTCCTGCACCACTTTCTTGTGTGTTGGTAGCAAGGTGCCACACCCATGCCCCAACGCAGCGCCTCCCTGCTCTCCGCTACTGTGCTCCCAGTGCAGCAGAGCTCAACTGTTGAGGGGGCATGCATTTCCATGTTGGAGGTGCCTGATTCGGGGAGATGGTTTAGCTTCCTGTCTTCACTCAATAAGGAGAGTTTATTTTTCACATTTTCCATTTGGGAACCACTTGCTCCTCCATCTCCATCTCTCAGCTCAACGGCCTCTTGCCTTACAGCCCTCACAGTACCCTTTCTGCAGGGCAAAATGGCAGCCACTACACAACCAGCTACCTCTCTCATAGGCCTTGTCAGGCCCACACAAGCTGTGGTGAGGATTGGAGGCTTAGTCAAGTTCTCACAGCCTGCATCATGCAACATGTGCAGGGCCTCTCTTACTGAAGCTTTGGAATGTATGTCCCTACCTGACACTACCCTTCATTCTATTAGAGACCACATAAAGAAAAAGAAACACTAACACTCCCACTGGATTGCTTCTAACCCAGGGAAAAAGGATCCCTTGCCCCTGACCTCTGACTACTGCCTGCTTCAACCCCACCCCAAGCCAGCCTGACCAATCATAGTCCACCCTGTCCTGGGCTGCTTCACTTGCCTGAAGCACCCTGGGGTAAGATGTCTTAATGGTGGCCCCATTCCAAAGCTTGTGCTTGTGTAAGGAATGTATGTATAGCCTAGTGCACAGGAGCCCTACAGAGGAAAGAAATTCAGAACATAGGAGATGGGCATAACAAAACAACATATTACATATGTAGAACCATACAACTCAATGAGTATTCTCACGAATAACACTCATGATCATTGTTTAAACTGCATTGTTAGCACTGTGATCCTGAACTTTGGATTTCAATATGCCTTGGGTGCTCTGGTCTAAATTTATGCCACTGGGCATAGTGCCCTTGTTCGTTCCCCTGCGCCTTGAATGACTATTACTTGTTCTTGTCATCTGCTTGCTTTTTTGCCCTAGTGAGTCTTTTTATTTTTAGTCAGTTTGCTCACAGGTCTGCTGTGTTGCCCAATGAAATGATAGACACAAAGAACCACTCCAGGTTTTGAAGTTATCAGCACCTGGATCTTTGAAACCTATTCTTACACTTGGCTAAAACTCAGCACTGAGTGATGGAGTCACACACAGTTGGCCACCTTACTCCACAACATCACAAACACTCTCTCCAGTACTTTTAAACTGCAAATGATTGAAATTCTGTGCTTTTTGCCTCATTAGGTCAATGGAAGCAAAGACATCCAGAAGGCATTAGATTTTTATATGAAATCCAGGCCTGGAAATAGTGTAATGAGGTGTGCAGCCTATGTCACACACTGCATGGACCATTGAGGGGCAACATGGTAAACGAGCACTTGGTGGTGTTGTGCTTTCCCATCTATAGTCGCTGCTGTCTTTCATTTAACCTTCTTACCACTTTCTGCTGGAAGTGCGATGAGTGTCAAGACTTGGTTCAGTTAATCAGACTTTAGATTTTTGTTTTCTGTCTCAGCTTTGGGCCCTGGCCATGGTCAGTTTCATCTCCAGAGCTCTCAAGTTGTCACTTATTCCCTGTCCTGAGTGAGTAGCTTGTCCAACCCTGATTTTATTCTTTGCACTCTTGTACTGGTAGTTTAGTTCTTCCCATTGCAAACTGAGGACAAGAATTCAAAAGATGCAGAGAAGAAAACAATGGAGAATGGATGAGCTCTTTATGCCTGAAGACTGCTTGAGCTTTCTGTAACTTTTTGGGCAGGAATACCCTCTGCACAGGGAATAGTGTGTACCTTGCCCTAAGTGACTCAACTACAAGTGAATCTGGTATCCTGTCTATTTTGGCTACAGCACACACACCTTCCCATGTACGCACTGCAGGCTAATGCCCTGAATTGAAATTGAGGCCATTTTGGATTTCCGCTGGTCTGTCATGGTACAAGATGGAGATTGCAAAACCACCATTCAGAAAATGGAAGTTTATTGCCTGCATTGCTGAGGAAGAAGGTGTGGAGGGCTGAAGACTGAACTGCCTATGTGACCATTTAGCAAGGGACTGCTGACTAGTCCTTCCAGAGCACTGCTGTTTGGTTAATAGCGGGGTATGCGGGTGAGTCAGCAGAGATAGTTGGAAGGCTGATAAGAGCCAGATGCAGAGCTTCACACTTACTGTGCTCATGTTCTGAATACTCCTGCTTGGAACCAGCATCAGCCCTACCTGCTGTGAGGAGCCATTGCCTTGCACAAAGAACCTGTCCACGTTGCAGAGGAAAACTTTGTAACCAAACCAGTCCAAATCGCTTTTTAAATCCAGACGGTAGATTCACATCCTCTAACTGAAAATACAGTAGAATAGTGGCTCCCAACCTCCCCACTTTGTTCCAGTGAGAGTTGCTTCACTGTCTAGGAAGAGCTACTCTGTTTCAGGACTGGTATCACCGGTAACTAGTCTCATGAAGCCGAAGGACATCGCCTGGTTTGTTCAAGACTTGAGTGAATACACTGTTGGTTCGCTAGTGACCCTGGGAGCTGTCTGTCTGCTTAGAAACGAGAGGGGAGAGCATTGCACTGCAGGAGTCTGCAGGCCTGTAGAAGAGAACCTAGCTGCCTAGCTGCAGGACCTAGTGTGAGGAGTAGCCCAGAGGGCACAAAGGAAATATGGGAGAGTGAATCAAAATTCTATGAAGTGCCCAGAATCCCTCAGTTTATGTGCCCGACCACCAGGTCAAATCTGACAAAGGGGAGGTTGTGAAATCTGACCAAAGAGAGGTTGGGTCCAACGAAACAGTGTCAATCTCAAAGTAAAAACTGCATGATTCATGGAGAAAGACACAAACGTCCTGTGCTGACTCTACCTTCGAAGCACTTCAGTGAATGCACCAGCCACCTGGACTGAAGGGGGAATATCCTTCCACTGTAACCACTGGAGCACACTGCTTGTGGTAGCTACGTTCCGTGCTACTTTAGGTCCCAATGGTGAAAACAATCTCTGTATCAGCTTCACAACAGGTGTGCAATTCCAACTTGAGTTAGGCATGTTGGTGCATGATGGCAGTGAACTTTTAGGTGTCCTGGTGGCGAAAGATTGTGGTCATCAGGGCTTTAGAGAATAAGCCTCCTTCAATAAACTAAGCAGGGCAGCCTTACTGTGATTGCTGTGAGATGATGCAAATAACTTGATTGCCACAATGGAGTGAGCTTGCTGCAAGCAGGCACTTGGGGGCCTAGAATGTTAGTTTGTGCAGGTTTTAACCACAAACTGCATGATTTGCAAAGCTATTTGCAGAGATCTGATTCTTAAAGCCCCATCCAATTTAACAGACCTAACTAATTAGAAATGCACTCTTGTACCCCGCTTCTGCAATATAATTTTTATAGAGCCAGGCATGCAATTGGTGCCATTCAGGGCAAGGAGTTGCGGGAACCACCAAACAGCCCCTCTTTATGATTATTACGGACGCACAACCCCGACGCTTGGTGTTAAAACTCTATGTGCATGTGCAGAAGGCACATGTGGATGAGCTGATAAAGGCCAGAATCGAATGGCAGAGAGATTTGGGAATACAGTTAACAGATGAACAGTGGCAATACTGCTGTTCAATGACTCGCTGAATCTCCTTGAATGGCAGGCACCACCTGATACACTTTAAATACATAAATAGGGTATATTATACACCCCTCAAACTTTATAAATACAGATTGCGAATGGAGGCCACTTGTCCCACATGTGGGGAAGACCAGGCAGGTTTTTTCCCTTATGTCATGGTCCTGTCCAGGCATTCAGCGGTTCTGGGGTCAAGTATTTGCAGAACTGGAAGGTATAGGAGGGCACCAGCTGGAACGCGCTCCGCCCTTGGGCCTGCTCGGCTGGGACAGGGAGGTGCGGAAGACAGTTTGGTGTTTGGTATCTATGGGGCTGTTGCTGGCTAAGCGTCAAATAGCAATGCACTGGGATCGGGGGTCATTGACGACGATTGAGGAATGGCACAAGGACATGGTATATTGCAACACACAAACAGATGTATATAACGAAAAGGCTCCCCCACCCAGCAGACCTGTACAATATTGGGAAGCTTATGAGAAACACCTGATTGGCAAAGAAACGTGTGAACCGGAGGGAGGTGGGTATGGAGAAGCGGAGAATGATAACCCATACGGGCTTGCTGCAACAGTCTTATGGTTCCTGGAGGCCCACAGACAGCTGAGGCATACTATTTGCCAATGTAGGAGGGCAGGGGGGGAGATGGGGGAGGGTCCAACTCAAAAGGTACTGTTATGGTTCGGATTGATTTCCCTAGTAGGTGAAGATACATATAATTCAGTATTTGAGTGTGCAGGATGCGTAGAAATTGTACTGTGAGATGATGCATTTGCGCTTTGTATTGGAATTGTGTTAAAAAGCATAAAGAAAGAAAATTAAAAAAAATAATAATGAAATAAACAGATTTCAACAAAATACAAGAACATACACATTTGAATAAAAAAAAATGCACTCTTGTAAAGGTGATAACGTGGTAAGAATGATGAGAAAATGGGCACACCCGAAACATTTGGCGGGGGTATAGTGAAAGGGTTTTTGTTAGGGAAAATATTTTCCACATGGAGAACAAAAATACAAAACATACAGAGTATACAATTAAGCCAGTGGAAATGTCAACAAACAGGCAAAAGTAGGAATTCACAACCTTTTTTTCTGAAGCCTGGAAACGGTGACTGGAGCTGCTATTGAAGCGTGCGTTTTTAAAAAGTTTTGTGACTTGCAAAAAGCCTGAAAATACGCCCAGCAGGTTTACTGCTTGTTTGAAGAAACAAGCGCAGAGTGTCTTCACTGAAAGACTGTTTGTAGGCTTCTAGTGCTATCAGGGACACAGGGCAAAGGTGGGCCAGTTGTGCAATGACAATCTGAATAGTAATTCTTTGAATTACTAACAACTGAACACAGTGTGTAGGAGCAGGTGGCCTGCACCCTCCAACTCTCTTCCTCCCCATCACTCCAAAAAAGAGATGATCGGTCGCCCCTGAGCACTCCCGGGTAGAAATAAGGAAAATGCAAAGCTCTTGAAGTCTCTTACAGATATAGGCCCTCATTATGACCCTGGCAGTGGGTGATAAAGTGGCAGTAATACCGCCAACAGGTTGGAGGTAACTACTGCCAAATTATTACCTTGGAGGTGATATCTCCGATAGACAGCCAATGTACCACACCGACCACCACGACAGAAACAACAGTCACCACGGCGGTAACCGCCTACATCCAGGTGGAAGACAAAGTACCGCCCACCATATTATGACGCAGGAAACCGCCAGGATTTCCGGGGTGGTACCAACATCATCAAAAGCCTGGCGGAAACAGAACACAAATGGCAAAGGACTCACCATGGGAGACACAGGGAAGAACCACGCTGTCATGGAACCAGAACTGCATGTATTCTTGATGATCTTCTACGTCATGCTCCACCACAAGCACCAATGCCAGCGAAGACGACGACGGTGAGTACAGCCGCCTAGCACACAAGGGAGGGGGGAGGAAAATGAGAGTACACACCCCACACACACACACAAACCATTCACACAACCAGCTGCATAAGATAATCAGTTTGTCCACGATAATCAGAAAAATAATGCAAGGGCAACAAAAATTGACTACAGTGATTGTAATAAGATCAACATCACAAATAATAAGTCGATGTGGCAATGCTACAGATATGTACAAATGTACAAAAAAGGGACACTACCCAGTTCACAGGGGCCACATGGCCACAGGTCAAAGCCCAAGGCCACACCCTATTCCTGCACCAATAGGGAGAGAACACTGCAGGGGCATCAAGTGGCAAATAGGCAGGCACCTCAGGGGGAAGGGGGCACCTCATCCGAATGCGAAAACAAGACCACTGGTTCGGTAGGGGGCAACATGCCCATTGCTTTGTCCTGGGGAGTGCAAGGCCACAGTCTCTCAGGTGGGTGACTTGCCCACTGGTTCTGGAGGGGGCAACATGCCCATTGCTTTGTCCTGGGGATTGCAAGGCCACAGACTCCCAAGTGGGTGAATACCCCACTGGTTCTGGAGGGAGCAACATGCCCTGTGCTCTTTTTCCTGGGGTGTGCAAGGCCACAGTCTCTCGAGTGGGTGACTTTGCCACTGGTTCTGGAGGGAGCAACAAGCCCTGTGCTCTTTGTCCTGGGGAGTGCAAGGCCACAGTCTCTCGAGTGGGTGACTTTGCCATTGGTTCTGGAGGAGGCAACATGCCCTGTGCTCTTTGTCCTGGGGAGTGCAAGGCCACAATTTCTCAAGTGGGTGACTTGCCCACTTGTTCTGGTGGAGGCAGGCTGCACAGCAGCCCATGGAGGCTGGACTAGATAGCGTCCGCCGGTGGTGGCGGCTGCAATGTGGTGGTGGTTGTGGGAGGCTCCTGCTCAGCCCCTGCACCCTCCGATGGCTGCACTGTGGTGGTGGTTGTGGGAGGGTCCTGCTCAGCCCCTGAACCCTCTGCTGGCTGCACTGCGGTGGTGTTTGTTGTTGGAGGCTCCTGCTCAGCCCCTGCACCCTCCAATGGCTGCACTGTGGTTGTGGTTGCAGGAGGCTCCTGCTCAGCCCCTGCACCCTCCGATGGCTGCCCTGTGGTGATGGTTGTGGGAGGCTCCTGCTCAGCCCCTGCATTTTCTGATGGCTGCACAACCACGGCTGGCAATGGAGGCTATATAACAGCTGCTGGTGCTTCCCCTTCTTGGTGGTTTGTGCATGCTCCTTCCCCTTCCTGGTGGCTAGTACAGGCGCCTTCCCCTTCTTGGTGGCTGGTGCAGGCTCCTTCCCCTCCTTGGTGGCTATTGCAGGCTCCTTCCCCTTCCTGGTGGCTGGTGCAGGCTCCTTCCCCTCCAGTATATGTGGCATGGAATCCTTTCCACCACAAGTAGGTGCTGCAGAAAGTGGGCCCATGGACTGTTTGGCTGAGGTGCTTGGCTGGGTCATTGATATCCTGACCATACATGCATGACCGGGGAGGTAGGGAAGAGGTCAATCTGGGAAAGGAAAAGCTTTTTAGGGACATTGGGGTGGAAAGAGGGAGGAGTAATGGGAGTGGAGGATGAGGGAGAGGTTGTTGGAGGTGTTTGCTGGATTTGGGTGCAGGTGCATGGGTTGTATGCTGTTGTGAGGTGGATGGCTGTTGGGTGTCTGAGTGCTTGCGTTTGTGTACTTTAGGAGGGGGGGCAGACACGTTGGTAGGGGACACAGGAGACGTGTGCATGGATGTTGTGGAGGTGTCTGCCAGCGAGGTGTGTGTTCTGCTTGGTGTGGTGATGCTGGTAGTGGATGATAATGTAGTGCATGCAGGTGTGAGGGTGGACACAATTGGGTGGGAGGTAGAGGAGGAGGGGGAGACAGTGGAAATAGTGGATGTTGTTGTGTGTGCAACTGGATGGTATTTGTGTGAGTGCCTGTGGGATGAAGTATGGTGCTTGTGTTTGCCTGTCACACTCTTGGGTGTTGTCTTGTGTGCATGCTCGTCTGCCTGTGTGCTTGGGATGGGTTGGGGTTGAGGAGAATGGGACTGGGAAGTAGTAGTTGGAGGGGGGGGTGGTAGAAACAGGGACAATGGCTGCCATCAGAGAGGAGGCTAGAGCCTGAATCGATCTCTGTTGGGCCGCCAATCCACAGTGAATGCCCTCAAGGAATGCATTAGATTGCTGCACCTGGGCTGCCAGCCCCTGGATGGCATTCACAATGGTTGACTGCCCTACAGAGATGGATCTCAGGAGGTCAATAGCCTCCTCACTCAGGGCAGCAGGGCTCACTGGGGCAGTGCCTGAAGTGCCTGGGGCGAAGGAGATGCCCACCCTCCTGGGTGAGCGGGCACGGACAACTCGCTGAGGGGCTGCTGGGAGGGCGGTGCTGGTACTTGGGTGGTGGCTGTACCTGTAGCTGGGGTGGTCACAGAAGTGTCCACCACCACCAGGGAGCTCCCATCGGAGGAGGTATCAGAGTGGTGCTCCCCTCGCCCTCCGTCCCACTGGTGCCCTCGGCGTCGGTGGACTCTGCCTCCAGGGTCTTGTGGGATGCAGCCCCCTCTGTTGCTGGTGCCTCTGCTCCTCTGCCAGATGATGCTAATGAACATAAGGACAGGATGACAAAACAAGAAAGGGGGGGAGAGACAAAGGATACACTGGGTCAATGACTGCACCAACACCACTGTTGGCGTTCACAGCACCCTCACACAGGTCTATACACTATGCATTGCACTACCAGTGATATTGCTAGCCACCAAGGCATGACAAGGAGCACGCACCGCCAACTGCAGCACTCCTGGGACCCACGCAACCCTGACCAGTAGTGGATGCTAACAAGCTAGGTAGGCAGTATTTCCCCTTCAGACCCTTAGCCATCAGAGGACTTGCGCTGCTATGTCTGGCCTGGCTAGGGGCACCCACTGACACACAACCACCACCCGGATACCACCCCTCCAGCCGTGAGCTTGGCCACTGTACTCACCCCCTTGTGGCTGCTGTGATTCCTTCAAGCGCCCATCCAGCTCTGGATAGGCCACTGCCAGTATGCGAGCCATCAGAGGGGTCAGGGTCCAACAGGCACCCCTTCCTCACTGGGAGGCCATCCCCAGTTGGGCCTCGGCAGTCTTCCGTGCCCAGCATTTCAGGTCCTCCCACCGTTTCTGACAGTGGGTGCTCCGTCTGCCATAGACCCCCAGGGTCCGCACCTCTTTGGCGATGGCACGCCATATACCCTTCTTTTGATGGGCGCTGACCTGCAGAGGCAATACAGATAGGAAAACACCATTAGACAAACAGTCTAGATGGTAACACGAATGGCCCACCATACCCATTTCCATCACCATTGGTACACACATAGCCCAGCACACAACGTGTACCCAGCCAAGAGGACATCCCTTCCCCCTTACACGATGCCTTCACACACAAATCCATGCATTCATGCCACATGCATTGTGCCCACAGTGTACGCACCTGTTGGTCTGGAGGCCTACACAGCTGTCCGTACTGGGGTAGGACCCCATCCACCAGTCACTCCAACTCCTCAGAAGTGAAGGCTGGGGCCCTTTCCCCAGTCACACGGGCCATGGTAGGTTCCAGACACAGGTCACAGCAGCACATGCAGCGTAGGTCCTCTCCAACAGAAGGTCAGGAAAAAAGTGAGGAATATGATAGAAAATGGCGGTCACGTCCGCAGTTGTGCATACCGTCACCATGGGCCTTGATCACCAGTGGCCACTGTACCCCATAGGGCCCAATAATAACCAATGAGGAGTTGCGCGGCGGTTCCCGACCACCTACAGCCACGGCGCACAACGTCAGCGGCATTACCTCACTTCCACCTGTCCCTCCACACAGGCCAGGCGGACCCCATTTCAGGTGGGGAACAGGCCTATGGAATAATGCTGCGTCACAGGATAAATAGGCACATATATGACAAATTGCACTGTCCCATTACATGTTTACAGACTGCGGACTACTATTGTAGCGCCATTGTTCAGTTTGTGACAGACTACTCACTCTTTTTTCCCTTAGATACCTACCGCTGCGGATGAATAGGAGATGGAGATATACCCCAGTGCACAGACCCCTGGTGGACGTGGCTACACTGGAGGGCAGGCAAGTTATCCTCACCTATAGACTGGACAGGGCCACAATTGCAGAGCTGTGTATCCAATTGGAACCTGAACTGATATCTGCTATCCGTCATCCCACTGGGATCCCCCCTCTTGTGGAAGTGCTATCAATTCTCCATTTCCTTGCAACTGGTTCATTCCAAGTGACAGTGGGCTTGGCAGCAGGAATGTCACAGCCAATGTTCTCAGTAGTGCTGACAAGAGTGTTGTCTGCCCCAATAAAACACCTGTGCAGCTACATTGCATTCCCCCATTTTGAGGATTTGGCCACTGTGAAGGCCGGGATTTATGCAATGGGACATGTCCCCAATATAATTGGGGTGATTGACAGAACACATATAGCATTTGTCCCCCCACCCGCCAGAATGAACAGGTGTTCAGGAATCGTAAGAGTTTCCACTCCATGAATGTGCAGATGGTGTGCTTGGTGGACCAGTACATCTCCCACGTCAATGCTAAGTATCCTGGGTTGGTGCATGATTCCTTTATCCTAAGGAATAGCAGCATCCCAAATGTGATGGCCCAACTACAGAGGCACAGGATGTGGCTAATAGGTGAGCTCTGGTTCCCACCCAGTATTTGTTGGTGTATGCCTATAGTGTTGGCCATATAGGATAGTGTGCGGCTAAATGTTGTCCCTCAATATTTGCAGGTGACTCTGGTTACCCAAACCTATCATGGCTGCTGACCCCTGTGAGGAATGCCAGGACAAGGGCAGAAGAACGTTATAATGAGGCACAATGGCTAACCAGAAGGATCATTGAAAGGACCTTTGGCCTCCTGAAGGCCAGGTTCCGGTGCCTCCATCTAACAGGTAGATCCCTGTGGTACTCATCCAAGAAGGTCTGCCAGATAGTAGTGGCATGCTGCATGTTGCACAACCTGGCCCTCAGACGACATGTGCCTTTTCTGCAGGAGGAGGAGAACGGAGATGCCCATGTGGCAGCAGTGGACCCAGTGGACAGTGAGGATGAGGAGGCAGAGGATGAGGATGTGGACAACAGAACATCTGTGATCCATCAGTACTTACAATGACACAAAGGTGAGACAGTGCAACTTTACATTTCTATGACTTTGGTTGTATTCTGTGTGGCATTGGCATGCTGGTATTTCCCACTTCTATGCCCACTTACTGTTACCTCTGGCTATTCATTTTGCAGATGTTGGTGATTTGACAAATACTCCTGGTGTGATCACAACAGCCAGCTACAGGTCATTGATTCTATGCTCATTCTATGTACAGTTCATTTTCAATTGTTGTACCTGTTTCAGTCAATACATATTTGAAATACGTGACATACTCGAAATCGATTCATATCCAAGGGTGTTTATTGTAGTGCTAATATATAGAGGGGAAAGTTAAATGGGAGGTGGTGATGATGGAGGAAAGTCCAGGGTATTGTTCCAGTCTGTTCGTAGCACAGGTGCATTGTCCAAGGGGACATAGGAAGAGGAGCAATGGCAGTTCAGGGTGGACAGGGTGACTGAGTGGGACACAAGGGGGACAATCAGGAGAGTCTCATTTCCTGGCGGGGGTCTTGGCAAGTGTGATGCTATTAATTGTGTTTGACCAATGACTTTGTGTTTCACCACTGTGTATATTAGTTGCTCGATATTCACCAGTAGCACATTATATGTTTTGTTCAGTTTAGCTGCCTATTGGCTTTGACATGGCGTTAGCCATTACATTCTGTATTCAGGCCAGCTGCCTATTGGCTTTAACATGGCATTAGACATTACATTTGGTATTTAGGTTAGCTGCCTATTAGCTTTGACATGGCATTAGACATTACATTCTGTATTCAGTTTAGCTGCCTATTGGCTTTGACATGATATTAGACATTACATTTGATATTCAGCTTAGCTGCCTATTGGCTTTAACGTGGAGTTAGACACTACAGTTGAGACATTGCAGATGAGCTGTGTTTTTCCAGGCTGTGTTTTTCCACATGATAGACCAAGCTGTGTTTTTCACACCAGACCCTAGCTGATAAGAGCACGTAGATTTTGTGTTTACCTCTCAATCCAGTCTGAGAACGAATGAGGCTCGGAGAATTGGCCACTCTCCAAGTTTCTTCGGTTCTCACACTGAGTTTGCCTTTAAGGATGGCTCTGGACTACAGCAGAGTTAGATTGAAACTATCTTGACTTCAGACAGGAACAGAAGCGTCAGTTGCCTGTCTCCCGTTTGGGTAGAAAATCTCTTTCTCGCAGTTGAACCGGAGTCATCAACTTGCAGGTCCCAGAAAGATTAAGCTGAGTTATAGGCCCTATAGCCTTGCCCTACGGTGATGCAATTTTGACTTTTATGCTTTGCTTTGAAGTTATGCTATAATATAATCACATGTATTTGCTGTGTACATGGCATCTGAGAAGTACTTTGATATATTTTGCTTTCATTGCAGCGACTACTTTTGAATGTGTGCTGTCAATCTACTAATTTCGTCTTTCAGGAACCTCGTGGTGAAGTAATAATAACAATAAATGCCTTCTTTAAACTCAGAAGTGCATTCCAGAGAGGTTCTGTAAGCTTGGTCGTGAGATAAGAGAAGGAAAGCAGAACATTTTGGCAAAGTTGTCAGTTTTGGGAGTCAAATTGGAGATTGGAAGTGCACGATTTAAAAGTGTAATTGTTTTTTTGTTGTTTAGAGAATTAAAGAAGCACGGCAGACCATGTTTGAAAATGCATGTGAAGTTAAACTGCCTTATGGTGCTGTGAGAAACATGTTTTCTTGTTTATCAGGACTGTGTGAGTCTTGGGATGAGTGCTGTGATAAAGCATATTTAGAAAATGTGCCTTTTGAAAGAAATGATGTTCCTTTTGTTCTTGACAGAAGGATTTGGATACTTTTATCTGCTTACAGAAAAATGCAGGAAAGATGTAGGCAGTTAGAACATGAAAATAAGAATTTACGTGAGCAAATTAGCCAGAACACATTCATGCAAGACAATGCTGAAATCTATAAAACTGCTGTTTTAGAAGAATCTGGCTTTTCCCATTCCAGTAATGAGGGGGTTAAAACAGCTGTGTGCCAGTCTGAGCCTCAGTGTGAGCAAAACACCTCACAGTTTTTGGTAGTTGAAGAGCATTCCTTAACAGATAACACTGAGAACAGAGCTCAGAATGTAATTTACAGACCGCTTTTGCAAAGTAAAATTAATTCGGACAAGGCAGAAGTACTGTCGCAAAATGTGCAGTTACTGGGAATTCAGTGGAACCCAGAAAATAGACAGATGCTGTCACAAGTAAAACAAAAGATTTTAGAGTTTCTTACTATTTGCACTAAGCAAGAGACACAGAGTTTCATGAGCTTGTTTGATTTATGGAAACAGTATAGCCCTCATCTGAGTGAAATCTTAACACTTTGGTACAAAGTAACTAGGAAAAAACATGAGCAGCTGCGCGCTTTTGATTTGGCAAATGAAATAATTCAGACTTTAGGTTTCTGCGCAGTGCAAGAGGGAAACACTGATTTACATGTAAATCAGGATCAGGGGAGGACAAGAGTGCCCCTGGAACTTTGGAGTAAGCTTTTGACTTGTTATCAGTGGGTGAGGAGTTCACCTAACTCTCACAGTTTAGGACAGGCACAGGAGGCTAATATCATACACTGGATCTGGTACATGCAAGACAGGGCTAGAGTCACTGCAGTCCTACGTGAACAAGTGTCACAAGCCCCTTTTCAGGATGTGGAGAGGGTGCAGGGAGTACCACAGGTAAAAGAGTCACCAGTTAAATTGGGTGCACCATTTGAATTTGTGTCCCATGAGGATAAAAAGCATGTTTGTTTGACTATTGATTCAGATTTGTACAATGTGTTTCAGATTTTAAAGCAAGAGCTGTTTGAGATGTGTCATTTTTACACTGATTCTTGGTTCACTGCCAGTGGTATAGCCGTTTGGTTTTCCACATGACTTGTACATAACTGGTTCAATTCCCTTGCAGATGTTAAAGAGAAAAATTCAGAGTTTGAAGTGTCCACCCAGAATTCTGACTTAGTGGGGTTGGCTAAGTGGGTGCACCAGAAATGTGGACATCTGGGAGAAAAAGCCACTTACAGGTGGGCAGAGATTAGAGAGATGCACATTCCCCTAGATTTGATAAAAACTGTGATTCCTATTTGTCAGCACGCACAACAGCAATCTGTCCCACAAACAGTCACAGAGCAGTTGGGGAGAGGAAAGTTACCAGGACAGATAAGGCAAATTGATCGGGTTTCAGGGGGAGTGATTGCTGCAGATTACCAAGGAGAAATCAAAATTATGCTGATAACTGGAAAATAATCTGATTTATTCATACAGATTGGAGACAGAATTGCCCAAATTGTCAAAAGTGCAGTGAATGGAGGTTTGGTAAAGAAGGAGTCTGCCGCAGCCTTTCTGACAGTGCAAGAAAAGGGAAGCTGTGGTGCAGCAGATAAAAACCTCAGTGCTGAGGTGTGGGTTGAAGCCCCAAATGACCCTCCAGAACCTGCAAAAATCATAACAAAGGGCCCCAAAAACGTCCTGCTGATTATAAAACAAGGAAAGGAAGAGGAAGGGCACATTTCAGATGACAAATGTTATTTGCAAGAAAAGTCATACTTTTTTCTTTTGCAGATTCTACAACGTCTCGCCACTGACCATGAGTGTGCTGTGTGGTCTCCCTTCGGGTATGTGCGTGTGGGGTCGGGGGAGGGACCGAACCCCCAACCTGAACCTGATTGATTAAAGTACAAACCCCATGGATCCATTTTGCACAACTGGCTCCTTCAGTTCAAGATCAACTTGTTTGATTACATTCTTCCACTGGAACTAAGCAACCTTAACAGTTAACTGTCTGTGTTTTTTCGTATGGAACTCTGACTTTCGCTTACATTCCAGCAAACCTTTCAGGTGGACTGTGTACCTTTACATGAGTAGAACTCATGCTACATCCACTCGCTGTTTTAGAGACACTGTTCAATCAGTTATTATCCCAATCAGAGTATATAAGTTTCAGTCTTTTCTGTGTAGATGTATCTGATGTGAAAGGTTATGAGATCAATATGTTATTCCACTTCCATTGCTTTACAGTGATTGCTTTGATCATTCAAATCTAATTTTGCTTATAATATTTTTTGTGTTGATGTTTTTGTTTTTTGTTTTTGTTTGAAATAAGAGGTATGTAAACAAAAATTCATTGGTCATAGGGTGGAATGTGATGCTATTAATTGTGTTTGACCAATGACTTTGTGTTTCACCACTGCGCATATTAGTTGCTCAATGTTCACCAGTAGCACATTATGGGCCTGATTACAACTTTGACGGAGGGGGTTAATCCGTCCCAAATGTGACGGATATCCCGCCCGCCGTATTACGAGTCCATTTTATTCTCTGGAACTCGTAATACAGCGGGCGGGATATCCGTCACATTTGGGACGGATTAACCCCCTCCGTCAAAGTTGCAATCAGGCCCTATGTGTTTTGTTCAGTTTAGCTGCCTATTGGCTTTGACATGGCGTTAGCCATTACATTCTGTATTCAGGTCAGCTGCCTACTAGCTTTAACATGGCATTAGACATTACATTTGGTATTTAGGTTAGCTACCTATTGGCTTTGACATGGCATTAGACATTACATTCTGTATTCAGTTTAGCTGCCTATTGGCTTTGACATGACATTAGACATTACATTTGATATTCAGTTTAGCTGCCTATTGGCTTTAACATGGAGTTAGACATTGCAGTTGAGACATTGCAGATGAGCTGTGTTTTTCCAAGCTGTGTTTTTCCACATGATAGACCAAGCTGTGTTTTTCACACCAGACCCTAGCTGATGAGAGCACGTAGATTTTATGTTTACCTCTCAATCCAGTCTGAGAACGAGTGAGGCTCGGAGAATTGGCCACTCTCCAAGTTTCTTCGGTTCTCACACTGAGTTTGCCTTTAAGGATGGCTCTATACTACAGCAGAGTTAGATTGAAACTATCTTGACTTCAGACAGGAACGGAGGTGTCAGTTGCCTGTCTCCCGTTTGGGTAGAAAATCTCTTTCTCGCAGTTGAACCGGAGTCATCAACTTGCAGGTCCCAGAAAGATGAAGCTGAGTTATAGGCCGTACAGCCTTGGCCTATGGTGATGCAATTTTGAGTTTTATGCTTTGCTTTGAAGTTATGCTATAATATAATCACATATATTTGCTGTGTACATTGCAACTGAGAAGTACTTTGATATATTTTGCTTTCATTGCTGCAACTAATTTTGAACGTGTGCTGCCAGTCTACTAATTTTGTCTTTCAGGAACCTCGTGGTGAAGTAATAATAACAATAAATGTCTTCTTTAAACTCAGAAGTGCATTCCAGAGAGGTTCTGTATGCTCGGTCATGAGATAAGAGAAGGAAAGCAGAACAGCAAGTGTCTCTGGCTTCTGTCTGGATTGCAGGGAATGTTTGTGGGGTAGTTCACCTCCTGCAGGTGGAGGGGTGCTGGTGGCCTGTGGGTCCTGTGGCAGGGCCTCCTGGCCACTAGCGGCAGCAGAAGTGGAAGGCTGTACAGATGACTGGCTAGTGGCAAGGGCCCGCTGGTGTGACACTGCCTCCCTCATAATGTTGACTTTGTCTGCCAGCACTCCTGCTATGGAGATCAGGGTGTTGTTGATGGCCTGCAAGTCCTCCCTGATCCCCTGATACTGTCCATCCTGCAGCTGCCTGTTCTCCTGCACGTTGTCGAGGATCTGGCCCATCATGTCCTGGGAATGTTGATAGGTTCCCAGGATCTCTGAGAGCGCCTCCTGAAGTGTCGGTTCCCTGGTCCTGTCCTCCCAGTTTCCCTGTTGGCCTGTGCCTCTGTCCCCTGAACCATGTGCCCACTGACCCCAGGTCCCTGATTGTCTTGGGGGCGAGGTGTAGCCTGGGTCCCTGTACAGGTAGCCACTCTGCTGATTGACGTGTCCTGGGGACAGAGGTTTGGGTATGCTGGGTGGGTGCTGTGGTGTTGTTTCCTGATGGGGGAGGCTCTGTGGTGGTCTGTGACTGGGCTTGGGTAACCAGCTGTCCAGTGGTCCCTGATGGGCCAGGTAGATCATCCAGATCCTGAAGACAGAAGTTACTGTCATCACTGTGGGCCTCTTCTGTTGGGGGACTGGATAATGCTGGCACGTCCTCTCCAGTGACATTGGCAGGGGTACCTGTGGGGAAGTAAATGATGTGTTCTGGTTAATGTGTATGACATACTGTACATCCCTGGCTTCCCCTCTATGGATGGTGTTGCCCTGCCAGCTTTTACTTGTGTATGTTGGTGTATGGTGTGTTTGTTAGTTTCCCTATGCTGTGCATGCTTTTATGATGAGTGTCCATGCAGGACTGTGAGGGGTGTCCATGCATTGGTACAGCATGCAGGGCTTGGCATTGGGATTAGTGGGATGTGATGGTGGAGTGTGTGGGGTGGAGTGGAGTGATGGGAGTGAGGGTGAGGTTATGTGATGGCATACAGGTATGGGGGGTGAGAATTGATGGAATTTGACTTACCAGAGTCCATTCCTCCTCCGACTCCGGCCAGGCCCTCAGGATGCAGTATTGCCAAGCCTTGCTCCTCCCATGTTGTGAGTTGTGGGGGAGGAGGTGGAGATCCACTGCCAGTCCTCTGGATAGTGAGCTGGTGTCTTGCTGCTATGGAACGTACCTTCCCCCGTAGGTCATTCTACCTCTTCCTGATGTTGTCCCTTGTTCTTGGGTGCTGTCCCACACCATTGACCCTGTCAACAATTCTCCGCCATATCTCCATCTTCCTGGCTATTGATATTTGCTGCACCTGTGCTCCAAATAGCTGTGGCTCTACCCTGACAATTTCCTCCACCATGACCCTTAACTCCTCCTCAGTGAAACAGGGGTGCCTTTGTTATGCCATGGGTGTTCTATAATGTGTGTTGGTGAGGGTGTGTTGGGTAATGTATTGGAATGTGTGAAGTGTGGTGCGTGAAGGTTGTATGGGTGTGAGTGGTGTGTGACTCTAGTTGTCGCAGTGGTCATGGTGTCAGTCTTGTGCCAATGATTTGTATTCGTAAGGGGTTGTGGGTAATGTGGGTGTGTGTTTTATAGTGGTGTGTGTATGGGTGTCAGGTGTGTGTTGTTTGAATTGTCCAATGTGGTTTTGTTTTGTGTGTCCATTGTGAGTGCGGTAATATGTACCGCCAATATTTTACCGCAGTTGAATGTCCGCTGTGGTGATTCGTGAGTCATAATGTGGTGGGCGTTGTTCTGTTGGCGTAATGGTGTGTGTTTTGGGACCGCCAATTTTGCACTGACCCTTGGGCTGGCGGATTTGTGTATGTGGCTGTATTCTGTCAGATTGGTGTGTGTGTGTCATAATATGGTGAACGGATATCCACCACCGCGGCGGTAAGTTGGCGGCCGTCAGCATGGCGGTAAGCGGGATTTACTGCCAATGTCATAATGAGGGCCATAGTGTGATACAGAAAATAACACACACTGTTAGCACACGTCAGATGTAAAGGCAAACAAATTTCAGGACTCCCGGGCTAAAGACAATGCAGTGCAGGCCAATGAGATCTTTAGGATTTGTTGGGTCTCATGGACAATGTATTCTTGACTCCCTATTTAAAACAACTTTTAATTTATTACCCCTTTTTCGGTTCATTCACACCTCATTATACCAAACAATAATGGTAAACTTTCAGAAAATTGGGTTTGCAAAAACAGCCAAAAGCATCCACCAGCGAAATAGCATCAGGGGTAAACTTGAACACGCCTTGATGAAGCTCTTACTTTATGACCTTGATCTGGAGTTTTTTATTTACACTAAAAAGATTTTCTGTGGAATCCTGTGCCTAAACTCCCTGAGTGAAAGACAGAGTGAGTTGATGGTAGAGGAAAAGAGACAGGGGTAGAAAAATATCCATATCCAGAAAACAATAAGATAGAAAAGGTGAAGAAAAAGGAACAGAGGTAGAAAGAGAGAAAGGGGAGGTGGAGAGGTAAGATATTGATTTAATGGGGAGGTCAATTGAAAGCTTAGGTACTGAGAGAAAGAGAGAGTTTTAGGGGACAGAGGTTAATGAGGGAGATGTGAGGTACAGAGGAACATGTGATACGGAAGTGTGGGGGGGGCGGTGAGGTAATGAAAGGCCTGAGAGAGAGGAAGAGAGGTAGAGAGGGGTAAGGTAGTAGAACAATGGGGCTAGAGATAGAGGAGGTAGAGACGGGCTTGTATGAGCAGTGAAGTAGAAAAAAGGAGAGATACACGGAGGTCAGATGGAAAAACAAAGTGATGTGCAGATAGAGGGATGGGATACAGAGAGGGGATTGAGCGTGATAGATATATAGAAGTCGGCTCAGAGAGTGATATGGAGGAAAGACCATTTGAGAGAGATGAAGACAAGTGAGATGTATTGGGTATATGGCGGCATTGGTGAGCCAGAGTAGGTACACAGATATAGAGAGAGACGTTAAGGCAGATGGGTAAATTAGAAGAGTTGAGATGAAGTAAGGAGAGAAATGACACAGGAAGATTATTTTTCAATTTAATTGCTACCAACTGCAGGATATTGGAATGGTTACGTTTGGGCAGGTCAGCCATACACACTAAGGGCCTGATTATGATCTTGGTGTACGGGGTTACTCTGTCCCAAACATGATGGATATCCTGCCTGCCAAATTACAATTTCATTATATCTTCTGGAACTCGTAATAGGGTGGATGGAATAACCGTCTTGTTTGTGACAAAGTATTCCACCTGCCAACCTCATAATCAGGCCCTAAGTTTCTATTAGGAATGAATACTTCTCAAATTAGGAAAAAAAATAGTTTTTATGAGCACCATTATCATGGCAGGAATTTCATATGCCCGCTCACTTTACCCGGGAGCCCCTTGAAAGGTGGGGGCCCTGGGCAATTGCTCACTTTGCCTATGCCTTAAAACGGTGGTTCCCAACCTGTCGTCTGGGGACCCCTGGGAGTCCGCAAAGCATTCTCAGGGGCTCTGCGACTGCTTAGAAAATTAAATAATACGAACAGATTAGGTCCTCGGCTTCCAATAATGACTCAGTGGGGGGTCCCGGGATTCCAATAAAGATTCAGTGGGGATCCCCGGGCTCCAATACGGATAAAATGGGGGTCCGCTGAAGTCAAAAAGGTTGGGAACCACTGCCTTAAAACATCTCTGTGGCAGGCAGCTTAACAGATTCACACCTACGTAAGGATAGCCTTATGTCTTTAGAACCTGAAAAAAAAACAGCTTTTGCCTCCTAAAGAGCCCTTGGAAAATATCGTAATCCCCTGGACACAAGGCCCAGTATATCCTGCTACCCCTGTAATGACTTTAAAGGGGAAGAGTGAATACC
This sequence comes from Pleurodeles waltl, assembly GCF_031143425.1. Classification (NCBI taxonomy): domain Eukaryota; kingdom Metazoa; phylum Chordata; class Amphibia; order Caudata; family Salamandridae; genus Pleurodeles; species Pleurodeles waltl. The sequence goes on along the minus strand of NC_090436.1, from coordinate 387,314,455 downwards.
CAGACACAAAGCCAGGAGAGCATACAAGGGGATTGTCCTCCTGGTCTCAGGTGGGATGACTGACAGGGAGTCCCAGCCAGAGCCTCTTAACCAATACCCCTCTTAAATCGTCCACAACTGTGAGGACTTAAATTAGGAATGTAATCTAAATAGGACCGCACTACTCTTGGCAACAGGGTTCCTTCCATATGTGACGCAACCAGCGTGAAGGGCTCTTCTGCAACTTCAGTGCACACCCTCCAAGGGAGGACAGCACAGGCCCTCTCCCCCTTGCTCTCTAGGGAGGAGGCCTGTTATCCCGGCCAGCACAATGACCGGTGAGGGATAGCGGACTTCATCCATGGGTCTGAAAACCACCAGAGCGTGGGGCGTGAGTCTCACGACTTTTTTGTCTCCCTTCGCTTTGAATGACTGCAGACATTGTGCTTTCCCTCCCTGTGCATGCAGTCCTGCGCTCGTGCCCGCCCACAGCGAGGAGATGGCAGATCCCAGTGGAGGCCCAGTGGCAGTTAGCCGCATCCCTGGACGCGGGGCGCCACTGGAGGGTGTTGGATAGCTGGTGTTGGGATTGTGTTGTGATTGCGGTCTCTTTCCGGCTGCTTCTTCAGCCTCTCCAACTCTCTCGCCCCAGCTCTCTCGGTACAACTGTCGCACTCCAGCTTGTGCTGCCGGCTTGTGTGTGTCTGCGGGGGCCTGCAGCAGCCTTCCCCTGCTTGTGTCTGGCGTGTGCCCGGCTCTCCGCATAGCCCCGTTGCAGAGCCTTGCTGCGGCATGCTGCTCAGTGCTGCTGGTGCCCTTACTTTGTCCTGGTGGCTGGATACAGCGATGCCTCAGTCTCGTGTGGCTCTCTGCAGATTTGCATAGATTTGGCAGCGGTGCCGCTGGACGTGTGGAAGGGGTTACTGGTTGGATGAAGCTCTTTGTGTATCACGGACCAGCATCTGCATCCTCATCCTAGTTCAGTACTTGTATTCGAGGTTGAAAAGGAAACTGAATTGGAAATGACATTCCAAGGCACATATGAGCCATTAATTTTTTTTAATCAATCTTTTGAACTAACTTTGAATTCATTTCATGTTTGAGCTTATGAACCTTTCTGCAGGAATCCACTATCCCTGCCGTACTGTAGTGCTCTTGGGAGCCCCTGCACCCCCTCTAGGTGACGGGCGAGGCACTAGGAGGAGAGGTTCCAGGAGGAGTGATATTAGGAGGAGAGGAGAGATACCGAGGAGTGCAGAGTGAAAAAGAGCAAGAGAAGAGAAGAGGAGCGGAGAAGGGCTGGAGTGGTGAGCGTGAAGGGAGAGGAAGGAGCAATCGTACTGAGCATTAGGCATCTGGGCTCAGGTGTACAGCTTTTTTGAAGTCGCAAACGGTCCGATTCACAGAATTGACTGCAGAAAAGCGTTTCTGGACCTTTGCAACTGGAACTGAACTGAAATGAAAGAAGCAGCCCTGACATAAGGCCTGATGTATCAAAGGGTTTTACCCCTTCTGTGTCCATGGGAAAATGCTTAAGGCACATAGGGCCAGATGTAGGAAACGTTTTGCATGGCGCAAACTGTGAAATTCGCAGTTTGCGCCATGCAAAACGCGCATCGCAATGCACAATCTCATTTTGTGAGTCAGTACCGACTCGCAAAATGGGAATGCGACTCGCAAATAGGAAGGGGTGTTCCCCTTCCTATTTGCGATTTGCATCGCTATGCAAAATTGCTTTGTGCCCGCGAACGCGGTCGCAAAGCAATTCGCAGTTAGCACCCATGTGAAGTGGGTGCTAACCCATTCGCAACTTTGTGAATGGCTCTAAAAATAATTTTTCAGAGCAGGCAGTGGTCGTATGGACCACTGCCTGCTCTGAAAAAATGAAACCAAATGGTTTCATTTTCACGAGTGTATTGCAACTCGTTTTCCTTTAAGGAAAACGGGATGCAATACCAAAAAAAAAAACTACTTTACTGAAAAAGCAGCCACAGACATGGTGGTCTGCTGTCTCCAGCAGCCCACCATCCCTGTGAGTGCAGGGAATTGCAAGGGGGTCGCAAATTGCGACCCACCTCATTAATATTAATGAGGTGGTTCTTTGCGACCCCCTTGCGATTCGCTGATGGTGTCAGGGACACCATCCTGCATATGGGATTGCGACTCGCAAATTGCGAGTCGCAATCCCATTTCTACCTACATCTGGCCCATAGCTCTTTGTTTGCGTTGGTTTATCAGCCTGGCTGTGGGTGGAGGCTGCAGTCTTTCCAAGCAGCCCTTCCCCGTTAAAATGTGGGGATAAGTTGGATTTCTTCTCTCTGTTTGACCATCAACTCCACAGGGTAACAAATAGTGGTTGAAGGTAACCAGATGCCAGGTGCAGTGCGGACAGATAGGTAGATAAGCCCACTCTTTCAACTGGCCTTCTTCACCCTGTACTCGTCTTGTACTCCGAAACTCTGTATTATCAGCACCATGATACCGCTATATATAATATCTAGTCTGGTAGCTCACTTTCCTTGTTACCATGGGGAAGTATAAGGCTACTCCTGTTACCCCCAAAATACTTTCAAACTCCTCTTTGGATTATTTTATCAAGAGAACAGTAGGCATCATAAACAAGGAAATAGAGTTGGTCGAGCACCGTTTGTCCATCAGATCTGAGTTTGCTTCTGAACTACACAATCTTGCAGGTGAGTTCCTGGGAGCAGCCTTGCTTTACTCCAATGTGACTGCTTTGACCTCCACTGATCAAACCCGCACTCATTCTGATGGTCATTTACCTTTTACACATAATGGACTCTATTCTGTGGAGTTATCAGGTCCTGGGGTTGCTGGTACTGACTAATTGACCAGTCCCATTTCCATGGATTCATTGTTGAAGTCCAGTACCCTGCAGTACAGTGCCACCTTGGACAATGGCTCTTCAGTGAAGTGCAAAAGGTGAATTCCAATTTCTTCTACTAAGTCTACTCTTTAATGCCACTGCTTATTCATCTGGTCCTGGCTCTGCTCCTGTCCAGTTGATGTCTGCTGGTACTAGTACTAGAATTACTTGGCTGACGGGCACTCAATCTCTAGATAATACCTCCTGGCTTTCTAGATAATCTCATGGCTAGATTTGATGATGCTTTGAAGTCTCTCTTGTCACCAATTAATTATCGTCTCGGGGCTATCAAACAGATTGTTGATCAATTTGACTAATGCCCATACTCCTAGTGAAAGACTCTTTGATGGGCACTCAGCTATAACCAGCAGGCCCAACAATGAGTTGAGGGCAGAGCTGGGTGAATTAAGGACTTCAGTCTCTGTGGCTGCACCTATACTGAGCTTGAAAGGGATGGGTTCCTGCCCTCCCTCGGGCTTTGTTGCTCTTCATTTTCATGATGCTCACAGGTCAGGGACAGCTGATAGTGAGAGGCCCTGGTACATTCCACCTTGTGATCTTCCGGCTCCTGTACAACTGCAGGCTATAAGAGGCAGAGGTGCAAGTATGTGGGTAGTACCCGGGCCCCTAAACCCTACAAAGTTGTACTTAGTCTTCCGCCAGCATCCAATCCATACACAGTAGTCATGATGAAAATTCCTCTCCTCTCACCTAATGTGCCAGAGTCATGCTCCCAGCCCAAAAATCAGGTAATACATTGTCTCCACTCTAAAATCAACTTTTTCCTTTTGGAGGCCCATAATATCCTGATGATCCATAGCGTTAAATGTGTTGGTTCCTCTATCAAGGATTTGGAGGGCAACTGTGTTGGAATTAATTTTAGATACAAAAGTTTGACACAGGATCTTCTAACCAAACACAAACTGATGAATGGTTCACGGAGTTCCATCAAGTTATTACCCCTAGGGTGTTTCTACAGGCACTTACGGAATAACCACAGATCAGCCCGTGAATTTTCTAGTGCTTTTTATCCTCATGCCCTTTCCCAACTAAGAATCGGTATGCCGTTTTTTCTAGTCTTTCTGATGTTGGCTGACAACCCATCATCATCCATTCTAAACTAGCTCAGATTGGGCCATCGCCCATGTCTCTGGCCAAAGATCCTTCACTCTATAGCAATAGAACAATGGACAGCACAACCAACAACCCTATTGTAAACGGCAGTCCCCCTGCTGATGAGAAAAATGTGGTCATCAAATCCATTCTGCTTACTGGTTTTAATTCTGTTTTCACTGATGGTGTTACAAAACCAGACTGAGGTCCCTACTGAACTTCCTAAAAGTGTAGGTAATGTAGTGGGTTCCCCTAGTTGCCATGATATTTCCTTTTTAGATCCCTATAACCAGCACATAAGACTACTATGACTCCAACCCTAATACTACTGGTTTTCTTTCGCCCCCCGTAGTTGTCACCCAGCCAATCTCATCCATGTAATTTCATGGAATGTGGCAGGTCTTAGGAGCATGTTATCATCCCCTGACTAGTACAGCGTAGCTACAAAAGCCTAAAAGAAACCTGGGCCCTGAATTATATGAATACTGAAGGATTCTACTCAGTAGTTACTGCAGCTACACCCTCCAGGTCAGGCAGAGCAAAAGGGGGCTTAGAGGCATATTTACAAGAAAGTGGCACCATTTTTCTTGAGTTGAGGGCTCCATCTAACAACACCATGTATACACCATATTTATAATATGGTGCACCATGGCAGTCGTTAGGACAATAGCGTCAACATTTTTTACGCTATTGTGGTGCTTTGCTGCGTTAAATTTTTTTGACACTAGTGCAGCAAAGCACAGGGAGGCCCATTGATTGAAATGGGTGCATCACTTTAACACCTGCTCTGAGCAGGCATTAAAAATGACAGAATAAATGGCACAGTGAAATATTGTAAATTTCACTGTGCCATTTTTTCGGGCCTCCCCGCGTCGGAACTAACTCTTGCATACATTATGCCTGGCACAGGCATAATGTGGTGCAAGGGGTTGCAAAGTGGTTGCATTGCGCCACTCTGTAAATACGGCACGGGGGAAAAGCCACCTTAGCGTAAAAATCAATGGCGCTATGGCCATGCAAGGTGGCGCTAGGGCTTGTAAATATGACTCTTAGTTTTTATTATTGTGATCTCGGCTCCTTGTAGACATTACTAAGACGTTTACAGGCTCTCCATATTGCCAGCTCATTTTGATATCTGCTAGGAAAGGACAATATTTGTTAATCATTAATTTTTACAACAACATTGTTGATTCCATAGCTAGTGAGGTGCTGACAAACTTGGAGGAAGACCTGACCAAATTTGTTTGTCCCTGCAAAGGTGACCCATTACACGCTCCTTTCAGTTGGCGATTTCAATATTTGAAAATGTACGCTATTCTCTAAGAATGAGTGTGGCATCTCTGACGCTTTTGGGTCAGATCACTCACATTTTTCACACAATGCATATGCCAATGCACTGATTAGTATGCTGTTCAGGCATAGTTTAAACCTCCTGAATGAGGGTGGTACTCCCTTTAGTCAACACTATGGCCCTAATTATAACATTGGCGGTAGGTGCTGCCTACCGCCGCGGTGACGGCCGACAAAAGACCGTAGCCGCGGCTAACATCCATCCGCCATAATATGATCACAGCTGGATTTCCGCCACACGAAGGGCGGAAATCTGGCTGTGACCATGCTGGCGGACGGTGTTAAGGTGGCGCTGCTACCACCAGCAGCGCCACCCCAGTAGGTCGCCGCCAGCCATATTATGAAAAATAATACAGTCTGGCGGTGTTCTGCTGGCAGGCGCTGCTGGCGGTAGCAGTGCCCTGTCCCCTGCCGGAAGCCCCCCTGCATGCAGGTAAGTGGGGTTTCTGATGGGGTGGTGTTATGTGTGTGTGCGTGAATATGAATGTGTGTGTAGTGTTGTTTGTGGGTGTGTGTGCATGTGTGAGAATGCATGTATGAATGGAAATGTGAATGCGTGTCTGCGTGTCAGTATGAATGTGTGTATGGATGCTCCATGAATGAATGGATGCATGTGTGTATGTCTGTGTGAGTGAGTGTGTGAATGTGTGGTGTGTGCCTGCGAGTGTGCGTGTATGGGGGGTGGACTGGAAGGGGGGAGCGTGGATGGAGGGTGCGGGGCGTCTGGGGAGTGTAAGGGGGGGGTGGGTGTTTCTCCTACCAGTGACAGGGAAAGAATTCCCTGTCACTGGTAGGGCCTACTGCCATGGTTTTTATGGCATTACGAACGCCACGAAAACCATGGTGGTAGGTAGGGTCAAAATGCCGCCGGCAGTACAGTAGCGGCTGCCGGGTTGGAGTTTGCTACAGCAGTGGTGGTCGGTGTGGTATATTAGTGGCGGTGTGTACTGTCAGCCGGTTGGCGGTACTACCGCCACATTTACACCGACCACCAGAGTCATAATGACCCCCAATATGTTCATAGGTAGGGGAGCCAAGACCAACATAGATCATATCATATCTGATATACTCCAATTGTTTACCTAATTTAGTTAACCTTGTGATAACACCTGACTCCATTAGTGACCATAATCCCTGGTCCTTACATTCCAACTGCCTGTTAGTAAGAAAATCATCCCTACCATTAGAGGAAATATGGGCATATCAGCATTAAATGGGCCAGGCCTGAAATGGGCAGGGCATCAGACACTCCCAGTTCATCAAGAGACTAATTAACAACAATAAAGAAGACTTTGAGTCCTGTCTATCTGAGTCAGACAATTATGTGGCCATACTTACTGCTTTTGGATATATAACTTCTGCTGTTAACGCCTTACTTTCATGAGGATCTAGGGCTTGTCAGCAGGCCAAGTTGAGCTGGTTTGACCAATGCTGTTCAAGAGCATCAAGGAAGTTACATCTGAGACAGCTCCACGTCAGGCATCCGGAAGCACGGAGGTCTCATATCGAGAGACTGGTCACCTGAAGACTTTGCACCGTGGCCAGAGCACCTGAATCCGGATGGCTCGAGCAAGCGGACCCTGCATCAACAACCCTTGTGGCTCAATGCGAGACTAGGATGTGGTCCTGTAGGCTGTTCCTCTGAGACGTCTTTGCTGGGCCTGAGATAGGCAAGCACAGTCCACACAGTCCCGTGGAAGCCTGTGAAAGGGCCTCGAGGAGACTCCTGCTTGATGGAGATCTGGCACGAGAGGGAAGACTGCTGCTTCTCTGCCGCTGGACTCCCAGGCGCCCCAGGCTGTCACGTCATCTGCAGTCTTAGGAGGTAGACAATCTCCAGAATCAGAATGCCGTCCAGAACTGTGTACAGTGGACTCCCCACTGCTCCAGATGCACCCGCATCAGAAACTGTAAATAGACTTTGACCACATGAGCCCAGGCAGGACCCGATCAACAATATCCAGCGAACTGTGAGGTCGTGGACAAGCAACCGAAGTATCTGGACGTCATCCACACAGTGTTCGTGCCCAGCTGTACCTGGTTAAATTATGGACTCGTGCGGAGGTGTCCGGGTGCTCCCAGCTGCACCATGTCCACTGCAATTCTGCAGTCTGCCTTTTCGAGGCCGAGAGACAGATTGTGGTGCTTTGTTATTGTTTCTTTTACAGGTTGGACTTTTGTTTGGTTCCTCAATAAAGTTTGGGAGGGATGTAGAGTCCAGTTGGACTCATTCTAGTCTTTCTGCCAGCCACTCTGCTGAGGGCTGGTCTTACATATGTAACACACACCCACCCAACACAGGCGTCACCAGTCAGGTGACCCTGCCAATAAAAGGGGCCGGGCGCACGTGCCTTTGGCCAGTTCAATACCACCCTACCACCGTGTCTGCGTCACCTTCCTTACAAGCATGAGGGCCTAGGGCCCCACATTACATTGTGGCAAATACGGTATGGGAGCGTCTTCTATATTACCTCAGTTTCTTAATGCATCCATCAACCCAGCATTGCTGCATCTGAGTAAAGCACACCAGCTTTTGTAACTTTGTTGGATGGGGAGCAAGCACAGAATGCTATTCAGAAGTTTCATGGATCTTTGCTGCGTGACAAGGAGATTTCAGTCCAGCTCCAGCCAACAGATGCTTTGTTGTGTGTTACTAATCTGCCTCCCTCTTTCACGCTGCAGGAGTTTGAAGAACTAGTTTGTTCTTATGGTAACATTGAGCGATGTTTTCTGGTCTACAATGAAGTGACTGGCCATTCCAAAGGCTATGGTTTTGTGGAATACATGAAAAAAGACTATGCAGCAAGGGCAAGGCAGGAACTAATTGGTAAACAGTTACAAGGCTTTACTCTGTTTGCACAGTGGATGGACATCAATCAGTTAACCCCATGTCTTATTCATTCCAAGTGCCTCTGCGTAGATAAGCTTCCAAAGGAATATGGAGATTCGGAGGAGCTGACTCAAATTTTTTCCAATTTACACCCACCGGTATTTTGTCAGTTGGCTAAGGATGAAGGCAGCTCTTTTGGTGGGTTTGCAGTGATTGAGTACGATACAGTGGAGCAAGCTATGTTGTAATGTGTTCGTACATTCAAGCACGTGAGCTCTTGAGAAGCGCGAGCTCTTGACGGTTCCGATGCCGGGTTACCACGGATACGAGTCTGAGGTGCAGTGGCAGTTACGAGGAGCCGGCAAGAGGGAGGCGCTGATCTTTGACACTGGAATAAATATTACAACTATGAACTACGGCGGGATAGTGTTGTTATTTACAACATTTTGGCGACGAGTTGCCGGTTCTGGAAGCCAGTGGCAAGGCATCAGCAATTTTGGACTACGCGTGTGGCAGCACATCAACGGCGCTACGCTTACTGTAAAGGTAACGCAGGCTGTATTCCTTACTTCTACTAGTTGCTGAAGTGATATCGGATGTCTCGATCTTTTCAAAGACAAGGACTGGTATTAGAGGAAAGTACCTAGCGAGGTACTTCTCTAGTGAAAGGAGAGAAGGACTAAAAAAAAAGAATTCAGTGAGAAATTAGAAGAAAGTACACAAGGAGGAAACTTGAATGTCTTGAACATTTTTTATTTCATCTATTTGGTCATTTTAATGTGATTAAAAGGTACAAACTGTGCAATAAACTAAATATAATGGATAGGCCGACAATCACAGCACCTCCTCCATTCTTGTCAATACCAGGGCGGCCAGCAATAGAATGGGAGGAATGGCTGGACATTTTTGACAATTACTTAGAAGCTTTGGACGGACAAAGATTCCGCCCTAGTAGGAAGAAAGCTATTTTATTAAATGCTTTAGGAAAAGAAGGTCAACACATTTATAAATACCTTCCAGACTTACAAGTTCAGGGTGACGAAGTAGATGTGGATGTGTACGCAGATGCCAAGAAAAAATTAGATTTAAGATTTGCTAAGGCTGAAAATGAGGTGATGAGACAACACAAATTTTATACCCAACCTCAAAGAGATGGAGAATCTATAGATGATTTTATTTCTAGGTTGAGAGAGTTAGCGGTCAAGTGTAAATTTGGTCAGATGGAAGATGAAATGATTCGTGATCAATTGATTGTTCAATGCAGAAGCAGGAAAATACAAGAGAGGTTATGGGCAGCAAGGAATCCCACTTTGAAGGATGCAGTTGATTTGGCCAAAGTTGTGGAAGAATCTGAATATTGTATGAGAGCAATGGAGAAACGGGAGACAAAGGATGAGGTAGCAGTTATAAGCAAGCGACAAGACAGTTTTTCAAGCAAAGTCAGGATTGGCAACAGTAAACCTATAAGAGAAGCAGAGAATAAAAGATGTAACAAATGTGGAAGTTTCAATCACATGTCGGAAGCAAAGTTTTGTTTCGCTATAGGGAAGGAGTGTAGGAAATGTGGGCTCAGGGGTCACTTTGCAAGAATGTGTCAAGGTTTAAGGAGAAATAAGAACGTGGCAACACTCTTGCAAGAAGAGGTGAATGATAGCTTGTGTGAGACAAATATAGGTTCAGACAGAGTATTGGCTGTTGGGGATGAAGGATGGAAAAAACAAAGACCCAAGGCACAATTTATGATTCGAGGAAAACCAGTTGAATTGATGGTGGATTCAGGATCCTTATATACCATTATTCCAAGAAGTTTGTTCACTTCTGAATGGCCACAAGCAAGATTATTGCCTAGAGATATAAGTCCTGGGGGATATCAAGGCGAGAAGATAGATCTCATTGGTTATATGATGGCTGATATCAAATTTATAGGAAGAAGCACTAAAGGAAAAGTGTATGTAGCCGAATCGGGTCCACCAATCCTGGGATGGATCCATCAATATGATCTTCATATCATCATCAACCCTCGAGCTAAAACACAAATATTAGTTGTAGAAGAAGTAACGTTACAAGATATTCTCAGAGAGGCGGAAGGTGTTTTTCGAGAGGAAATGGGGCAACTAAAAGGGTATTGTCACAAAATTAACCTCAAAGACGGTGCAATTCCTGTACGACATAAAGTTAGGAGAATACCGATATTAGCTAGAGGACAGGTCAAAGACTTGATAAGAGAAATGCTATGTTGTGGAGTCATTGAGCCTGTCGAGGCATCAAGTTGGGTATCTCCAGTTGTGATAACGAAGAAGTCTGATGGAAAACTTCGTTTTTGTGTTGATTTGAGAAGCTTGAATCAAAATGTGGTAATGGACAGTTTTCCTCTAACTAACATCAATGAGCTGGTTCTGATGCTGAAAGGAGGAAGGTTTTTTTCAAAACTGGACTTAAAGCATGCGTATCATCAAGTAAGGTTACATCCTGAGTCAAAAATCTTGACAACATTTATCACAATGGAGGGCACGTTTCAGTTTTCCAGAATGCCTTTTGGTTTGTGTTCAGCCGCAAGTGTCTTTCAGAGAGTGATGAATGACTTACTCAAAGACATTCCGAATGTTATATATTTTCAAGATGATATACTAATTTTTGGAGACACAGTGGAAAATCACAATGTGACTTTGAGGCTGGTTCTAGATAAAATTTTAAAATCAGGTTTAACGCTGAGAAAAGAGAAGTGCATACTCTTAGCTAAGGAAGTGGAATATCTGGGTCACACATTGTCGCAAGATGGGGTGAAGCCAAAGAGAGATCTATTGAGAGCCATCAAATTGGCACCATGTCCTGTGAATAAAGACCAGTTGAAGTCGTTTTTGGGTTTAGTGGAGTACTACTCCAAGTTCGTGGAGAATTTTGCATCGAAGACGGAGGAACTTAAAAAACTATTGAGAAAAGGTGTGCTCTTTGATTGGGGCGCAACACAAGAACGGTGTTTTGAATCAATCAAGAAGGAAATTTGTGAAGCTGACATTCTAGTGCCTTTTGATGCGGGAAAAGAATCGATAGTTACAGTAGATGCTAGTGCCACTGGTATTGGTGCTATTTTATCACAAAAACATGGTTTAAAAGAAAGAGCAATTGCCTTTGCATCACGTTCCTTGACACCGACAGAGCGCAACTACTCGGTAATAGAGAAGGAGGCATTAGCTGCGACATGGAGCCTGGAACATTTCAGGATGTATATTTGGGGAAAACGATTCAAGTTGCGAACTGATCACAAACCTCTGGTGAAGGTGTTGACCCCAGGTGGAGCTGAAAAAGGTTCTTCTAGACTGATAAGACTTGCTGCAAGGTCTCAAGAGTACAACTATACTGTAGAGTATATACCAGGATGGAGAAATGTACAAGCTGACTGTCTTTCACGTCTATCACAAGATTGGGAATTGTTGGATGAAGAGTATAGTAGTATTCAAGATTGTGAGGAACTAGTTGCAAGTGTCGAAGATGTAGTGCAATGGTCATCGGGAGCATTGAGTAAAGAGGAATGGTGTCAAGCCATTGCAGGTGATGAGGAAATGAGGGAAGTGATCAGAATGATAGTGAGTGGTAGACGTAGAGAGAGTACACTGCCAAAAAATGTATGGACCTATGGTAAGGTATTAGATGAACTCTCATGTGTGGGTGATTGTATTGTTGTTCGTGGTGAAAAATATGTTCCGCCTGTAGGGGTGAGGAGGAAAATTTGTAATATTGCACATGAGGGTCATTTAGGGCAAACGTTGATGAAGAGGAGGCTCAGAGAAAATGTCTGGTGGCCAGGGATGGATGACGACATTATACACTGGGTGGAGAGATGTGATGTGTGTGTACGCAGTGAAAAAAGTCTGAAACTGGGCAAACAATCTTTGATGGGTCACATTGAGGATCCTGGTCAAGCATGGCATACTGTATGTGGGGACTTCATTGGTCCTTTAAGTGGAGTTAAACACATGTCTAGGTTTGCATTTGTTTTGATGGATGTTCATTCAAAATGGATAATAGTGAAATTTATGTCAGAGATAACCACAGCATCCACAGTGAGAGTTTTGTCTGAAATATTTAGGGAAGAAGGATGCCCGGTATGTTTGGTGACGGATAATGGTACACAACTCACCTCTTATGAAATGAAAGAGTTTTTATTATTGATGGGTGTTAAACATTCAAGGACAGCACTTTATAATCCGCAAGGAAATGGAATGGTGGAAAGAGCCAACAGGATGGTTAAAGGGGCCATACAACAAGCACTGGCTAGTGGCATGGATGTTGAAGGTATGGTTGCAGATGTTGTGTGGGCATATCGCACCACTGTTAATGGTGTTACTGGACGTTCACCGTTTTTCATGATGAGGGGTAGAAGACCGAATTCTAAATTGACTCCGTTTTGGTTGGGAGAACTTGTTAGCAATAATATAGGAACATTTGAGGGTGAGAATAAATGTGGAGAGTCTGCAAATGGTAGTAAAGATAAGAACAAAATTTGGCCGGGTGATTGGGTGAAAGTTAAGTCTGGGAGAATTGTTAGAGGGTTGAATAAATTCAAAGGGCCATTTCAAGTCAAGGAAGTTCATCCTTGGTAAGTGATATTGAGCAATGGTGAGCGATGGAATCTCAGGAGAGTGGCAAAGTGTAATTATACAGAAGATATGATTGCAGAAGATAAAATCAGTGATGGATGCAGTGGATGTATGTTTGACGAACTGGTAATGAAACCTGTTGCACAGCATTCTAGTTGTACAGGTGATATGCTGCATGGTTTTATGGAAGATGGTGGGGTGAGACAACGAGAGTTTAGTGAATACGGGAATGAAGTTATGAGGGAGAGATCACATAGAATTAAGAAAGCACTAGCGTATTTGGCTGATTATGTAAAGTAAAAAAAAAAAAAAATGTAATCTATTTTTCTTTCAGGAATGGTTTGGGTAGTATCTGTGTTTCAGTGAGTTTATGTTGTTAATTTATGCAGTTCAATATTTGATATTTTAGTAATTCTGCTTAAACAATGAAAGGAAGAAGATATGTTTTAATGTGTTCGTACATTCAAGCGCGTGAGCTCTTGAGAAGCGCGAGCTCTTGACGGTTCCGATGCCGGGTTACCACGGATACGAGTCCGAGGTGCAGTGGCAGTTACGAGGAGCCGGCAAGAGGGAGGCGCTGATCTTTGACACTGGAATAAATATTACAACTACGAACTACGGCGGGATAGTGTTGTTATTTACAACATTAACGCCTTACTTTCATGAGGATGTAGGGCTTGTCAGCAGGCCAAGTTGAGCTGGTTTGACCAATGCTGTTCAAGAGCATCAAGGAAGTTACATGTCGCTCTCAGTGCATTTCCCAGAGATTGTCTTTTAGAAGCAGTGTATAGGAAACAATACAAGGAGGTGCTCTCTGCTAGGATAAAGGAGCTACAGGAGGAGGCTTCGTCTATTTTGAAGGAAGCCGCTGTCATGAATAACTACACTTTGTTTTGGAAGGCAGTTAACTCTCATTTTAAGAGAAACAACACAAACACAGCTCCTGATCCTCATTCACACACACCAATTCATGCCTGGGTCAATCACTTTTCTAGCACCTTTAGTTTTCCTTCTATACTTGACCCCGTGCATAAGGATTTATCCCGATCTGGCCAATTTAATATCAACCATAAGCCTACAACGTTCATGTTAGATGAAATTATAAGGTCAATCGCGATGAGTGCCAGCGGAAAAGTGTTAGGAACAGTTGGTTCCCCTGTCGATATGTATGAACACCTGCTTACTTATGGGCACCGATCCTGCACAACTATTGAATGGGGCGCTGATGGTCATATTCCTACAACCTGGGCAGAGACATTGGTAATCCTGACTTTTAAAAAACGCTCTAAAGGTGACTCTAAACGCTACCACCCAATTTCCCTCCTAGACTCCTCTGCCAAGATACTGGGTAGAGTAATCCTGGAAAGATTAGAAGATTGGGCTGAGGCCAACAGTGTGCTCAGAGAGTATCAATGAGGGTTTAGGAGGGGATTGGGGCAGTAGGGAAATACACAAGTGTCAGGCCTGGTAACCTACATTTATGTTTTTTTGCTTTGTCAAGTGCCTTTGACCTGGTCAGTCACACAATGTTGTGGCAGACCATGTCCTCCATGGTTGCACCTTCTGAAATTGTGTCTCTACTATCCCAACTTTACAGGAATTTATTAATAAGAGTGTGCTTTAGACTTAGCAGGGAATGTTCCCCACCACTGAATATTCGGAGAGGAGTCAGGCAAGGGTGCATGTTGGCACCCTTCCTGTTCTCCCTGTACATAAACTGAGTGTACAGATTGCTTCAGGGCCTGGTCACTGACCCTCCACGTGTCAACAGCGGGGCAGTCGCAGTCGTCCTTTACGTGATTGATGCTGTCCTATTGTCTAAGATCACTCCGGGGAGCATGGAGACTGGGTAGGTCAGATGGATCGTGGTGTTTCCGGGAGCAATAAGTTCACTAGAGAACGACTAGCGCCCGTGTTTTCCCAAAGGGGCCTGATCAACTGAATTTAGAAGGGTCCCTACTTGTGTTGCAGTACTATTGGAAGGAATTTGGTATTTTTCACATAGTTGGTAGGGAGTACTTTTACTCTTTTAGTGAGGAATAGGAGTTTTGTGGCCCTGACAAATCACCACTAGATCTTTTAGATTATTTGAACAAGAAAAATGTTGACCATATTTTTGGGTTCCGTAGTGTAGGAAGTATCCTCACAAGACCTCCACATGCAGACACCAACAGTTTGGGTGTTAAGCTAACACTAGGCACAGGTTTGAGGGACCCAGATCATTGTACCCTGCTTTCCTGCTTTCCTGGTCTTTGTTTTTAACATTGACAGGGATGTAAGATTATAATAAAGATTGGCTTTTTTGGCACCCTTAGTCAATTTTAACTCACCTCTTTGTCCAACCCCTCACTTTTGCACTCACCTCTGGCAGTTTTATTAAAAAGATCTCCGGTAAAGATCTCTCTAGTGGGGCCCATCAGGCATTGCAGCGCCGGCCTGACAAGGAGAATGGCCCAGTGATGAAGCATGTCACATAATGTTGAGTGAGAGCTGTTGTTCTAGCAAACAAATGCTAACAGGGATCCCAAGACTTCTGCCCTAGTAGGTAGCGTGGAGTCTCATTTCTTGGAAAGGTGCATTTCATTTTATTTTTTGATTGTATTTAGCATCGCTAATGTCCTGCATTGTTTGACAGTTTCTCTGAATTCATGGAGGAGAGGGAACTTAAAATAAACTTGAAGAAAACTTATACAATGATTAGTGTAGTGGAAATCTAAATCACGTAGTCATTAATTTATGGACAACCAGATCATGAGGGTTACATTGTTCTCCTACCTGGGTACTCTCTTCACTACTAGCGGCTCCTAGACTAAGCACATCAGAAACAACAGGTTAAAGATAATGCAGTACTGTGAAGGTATCTTCTGGTTTACCTCCAACTTAGGCTGTAAACCAATCAGGGAAATGGTTGCAATCTGTGGAGCCAAATGGATATCAGCAGCGGCCTTTGGCAGCGGGTTGTGGGGCTATGCAAAACATACCAGCCTACAAAGTCAAGAGAACATCTTTTTACGGTGATTACTCACTGTCACTCAATCCTCACAGGCTGTTACAGTACATATTTAGATAGGTTTGCCATATTTTAAAGACCTACTTTTATCGAAGACTGTACATCTGTAGCACTCTATTTGGTACAAAGAGGAGTCTAGGTTCACAAACGCAATCATATCTGATTGTCTAAGTCTGGATGGGGTGAAGAGAATTATGTGGCTCTCGTATATCTTCAGAGAGTTGTCCCAGCTTGGTGACACCCTGTCCCTAGGTTGTCCAGACAGTGTATCACACTTTAACAAGAGGGAATTGAAGCTTATGCTTCTTAACAAAAAATATGTTGTCAGACGTGCCAATGTCCTCCGAAGGCGCTCTGCGGCTGCACATATTTCCATAACCCCAAATGAGAGACTACAGCAGTTTTTGCCATTTGCAACCAACATTCAACACTGCTTTGTCATGATGTGATTACTCTTGAGCATAGCCCACGTCCTGGTGGCTTTCTGTAAAACAAAGTATTGGCCGGAGGAGATGCTGAAGTGCCAGTGTGGTGAAAAATAATCCCAATCCACTTTGCATTTTATCCTATTTTGTAGTTTTTACACTTATATTAGGAAACTTAACTTAAAACCTTTATTTATAGCACATAACTGGAGGCACCAGGATGCCTTTTTGTCTTTATGCTCTTTAGGGGACTCAAGTATGTGTTTCTGAGTTGACTCTTTCATATGAAGAGCAACCCACAATAGGAAACACATTAGCACTATGTAACAACATTTTCAGTCTCAGGTGACCTATGGATTCTCACAGCCTTAGTGTTCATTTTTTGATACTGTAATAGCAGGCTAATCCTCATCTTTCATGTTAACATAGCAGAACCTAGTCAGAGGTTTTTGTTTTGGAAATATGGAGGTTTTCCTGTCTGTTTTTCAGGAAAGCTAATTAGCATATCATCTGCAGAAAGGGATTTCAAGCGCCTTGCATTTTATGGTCGCCTTTTCCAAATTAGCTTGGCATGCAACAAGCTGTGCTGCGCACCCACAAGTGGATCTTCTGCACAATTTATCCTGCACTTTTGTCACTTTATACACTATTTTTGATTTTACTATCACCTTTAACCCCTTCGCTGCCTGGTCTTCCAGATCCAACAGTTCTGAACCTTTTTATGGCTATTTGGGACAGTTCGCGCTTAGGCCCTCATAACTTTTTGTCCACATAAGTTACCCATGCCAAATCTGCGTCCTTTTTTCCAACATCCTAAGGATTCTAGAGGTACCCAGAGTTTGGGTTCCCCTGGAGGAGACCAAGAAATAAGCCAAAATACAGCAAAAAGCTCTTATTTTTTTAAAGAAATGTGAAAAGTACTGCAGAAGAAGGCTTGTGGTTTTTCCCCTGAAAATGGCATCAACAAAGGGTTTACAGTGCTAAAATCACCATCTTCCCAGCTTTCAGGAACAGGAAGACTTGAATCAGAAAACCGCATTTTTCAACACAATTTTGGCATTTTACAGGGACATAACTCATTTTTACTATTTTGTGTGCTTTCAGCCTCCTTCCAGTTAGTGACAAAGATCGCGGACAGCATTGTTTTCATTTTTCTGAAACGTAGACAAAATTCTGAATTCAGCAAGGCGTCATTTGTATAGATTCTACAAGGTTTTCCTACAGAAAATAACAGCTGAAATTAAAATAAATATTGAAATTGAGGTGAAAAAACAGCCATTTTCCTCCACGTTTTACTCTGTAACTTTTTCCTTTGATGTCAGATTTTCAAAAGCAATATACCGTTACATTTGCTGGACTCTTCTGGTTGTGGAGATATATAGGGCTTGTAGGTTCCTGAAGACCCCTAGGTACCCAGAGCCAATAAAGGAGCTGCATCTTGCAATGGGTTTTCATTGTATACCTGGTATACAGCAATTTATTTGCTGAAATATAAAGAGTGAAAAATAGGCATCAAGGAAACCTTTGTATTTCACAAATGGGCATAAGATATGGTGTTGAGAAGCAGTGGTTATTTGCACATCCCTGAATTCTGGGGTCCTCATACTAGCATGTGAATTGCAGGGCATTTCCCAAATAGTTGTGTTTTTTACACACTGTCTTACATTTGGAAGAACGAAATGTAGAGAAAGTCAAGGGTCAGAAACACTTGTTCTTCTATTCTGTGTTCTCCAAAGTCTCCTGATTAAAATGGTACCTCACTTGCGTGGATAAGCCTAACGCCCGCAACATGAAACGCAACATGGACACATCACATTTTACATTGAAATTGAATTTCCTTCCACCCAGCATTCCCTCAAGTCTCCCGATTAAATGGTACCTCACTTGTGTGTTTAGGCCCAGTGCACATGACAGGAAATGCCCCAAAACACAATGTGGACACCTCACATTTTCCCAAACAAAATGGAGATGTTTTTTGCAAAGTGCCTAGCTGTGGTTTTTGGCCTCTAGCTCATCTGGCACCTAGGAAAACCTAGCAAACCTGGACATTTCTGAAAACTAGACAACTAGAGGAATGCAGGTTGGGGAAACTTGTGGCGCTCTCACCAGGTTCTGTTACCCAGAAGCCTTTGCAAACCTCACAATTTGGCAAAAAAGCACTTTTTCCTTACATTTTGGTGATAAAAAATTCTGAAATCTGAGAGGAGCCACAAATTTCCTTCCACCCAGCATTTCACCAGGTGTCCCGATAAAAATGGTACCTCACTTGTGTGGGTACTTGTGTGGGCTAGTGCCCGGAACAGGAAATGCCCTAAAACACTACGTGGACACATCAAAATTGTCAAATACAAAACTACCTGTTTTTGCGGGGGCACCTGCGTTTTTGGTCCTGGGCTCAGCAGCCATGTAGGGAAACCTACCAAACCCAGACATTTCTGTAAACTAGACACCGGAGGAAGTCCAGGGAGGTGTGTTTTACCTGGATCCCCCAGTGTTTTCTTACCCAGAATCCTCAACAAACCTCATATTTAGCTACCACCCAACATTACCCTCATTCTCCCGATAAAAATGATACCTCACTTGTGTAGGTGGGCCAAGTGCCTGTGACAGGGAAGAGCCAAAAACAGGTCGAAATTGAGGGTGAACCAAAGCGGGCCCAAAAGGGCGGTTTGGAGAAACACGTTTTTAGTCTGACAAGCGGGGCAGAATTTTTATTGATATAGCTGCAAAACAGCTGGGTGGTAGGAATTTTGTCTATTCCTGCAGATTCCAGAAGGTTCCATCACAAAAATGTGGTAAAAATGTGTGAATTCAAGCAAAGTTGGAGGTTTGCAGGGCACTGTGGGTAAGAAAATGGTGTGAGGTGCATGTGAAGCACACCACCCTGGACTCACCCAGATGTTTAGTTTTCAGATGTGTCTAGGTCTCGGAGATTTTTCTACATGGCAGCGTCCCAAAGTGCAGCCCTCACAATTCCAAGTGGGACGATTTTGAGAGTTAGACAAGCTCTCATGGCCCAAGTGTAAAACCAAAACCGAAAATAATCAAATGTCCTCTTGCTTGCCGTGGGATAAGATCTTTTAGTGTGCGGGGGCGAGCTGAAAGACTGTTATCCCCTTCAGTTGGGGTGGGGGCATGACCATGCCCATACTGGCTGGTAGC
The DNA here is from genome assembly GCF_031143425.1 of Pleurodeles waltl. Lineage (NCBI taxonomy): Eukaryota > Metazoa > Chordata > Amphibia > Caudata > Salamandridae > Pleurodeles > Pleurodeles waltl. The sequence goes on along the minus strand of NC_090436.1, from coordinate 387,295,101 downwards.
CACCATCCCACTATTTTTTTAATTTTATTCCCTGGCATCTACTAGGCGTTCTGCCCCCCTCCCCCAGGGGATTGGATCGGGGGTAATTGCCTCATCTGTCCACAGGTGGGCAGAACAACTTTGTCCCCATTCATTTGGAGTGGGAGTATAGCCATACTGCTCCTTCTTTAATTAAAAACAAAAATCTTCCCTGGTCCCTGGTGGGTTTTCTGACCCCCTTGAGGGCAGATGGGCCATACAAAAATAGGCCGATCTGCCCCCACGGAGGCCCAACAGTAATGTGCCCACATGGGGAGCGAGCCTTGCCCAAGGGGTTGCCCCCCAAACAAAACACACACCAATCCCTGGTGCCTAAGTGGTTTCTGCCCCCCGGGGTTGGATTGGCCTAATAGAAATAGGCCAATCTGCCCCCAAGGGGGAAGAAATGGCCCAAAATAAATTTGACACCCAGGGGAGCGACCCTTACCTAAGGAGTTGTTCCCCATCTGTCAAAAATAAAAATCCTAGGTGCCTAGTGATTTCTGCCCCCCTTGGGGGCAGATCGTCCTAATTAAAATAGGCTGATCTGCCCCCAAGAGGGGCAGAAGTGGCCTAAAATAAATTTGCCCCCCAGGGGAGCGACGCTCGTCTAAGGGGCCCCTCACCATGCGTGATACAGACAATTCCCCGTCCATCCCTGCACATGGGAGGAGGGTTGGGAGCTCTCCCCATGAGCCAGTCCATGTTCGTAACGGTTACGTCCTTGGCGCCTCAGCGCCGCAGCCAAGGACGTACCTGTTACGTACATGGTAGGGATAGTGTTAAGACAAGCAATTGTTAGTTGATCTAGCCAGCCGTGCTGCCTACATCATAGTTTTAGTCAATGTATTAGTGGCTACTATTGCCAATAATTATACAATGGCTTGCGTTACTTTTAGAGAAAGCCCCTGTCTGTCTGTTCATTTGCTGCATTTTATTGTAATTTTATGGTATTTTATTTTTTCTCTAATTTTTTGTGTTCTTTTGAATTTGTTTAAGCAGTTATTGACTGCATGTTTTCACTTGTTATAGTTATATGCTTTTATGGGCTTTTTGATGAATAAAGTTATTTGATTGATTGACTGATGAGGCTTTGTTCACTGGTGGTGGTGTGATCCTCTACCCCTTTGTGTGATTTGGCGCCAAGAATTTTAATACTAACTGTAGGAAAGTGCGCCTTTTGGACATGGTTACCCCCCACGTTTTGCTTACTAGTACTGAGGTTTTTCAACTCAGGTGCACTGGGTTCCTGCTAAACAGGTCCCCAGTGCCAGTGCTCTTTCCCTAAAAAAAGGTAACTTGTGTACAATTGGCACACACTCTTGTACCTCTGTAAGTCCCTAGTAAATGGTGCCTCTTGTGCTAAGGACCTGGATTCTAGAGAGGCTCCCTAAGTGCTGCAGCATGTATTGTGCCAACCTCAGGGACCCCCCCCCCAAAGATTGCACACAGTGTGCCATTACAGACTGCGTGCCATGGTGCCATGGTGCCAGCTATGAGCAAACACAACATTATACACAAATTGAGTGCCATGCCCCACTCAGTGCATATAAATATGTGTAAGTCACCCCTACAGCAGGCCTTAGAGCCCTGAGGCAGTGTGCATTATGTTTGATGTGAGGACATATCCGCATGAGCAGATATGCTTCTGTGATGTCTAGTTCGTTTACTAGATGTTGCAAGTGTTGCAAGAGAACAGGTAAGCCATCTTAAGATATGTACTGGAAACTCGTCATTACAAGTTCCCCAGCTACATAATGGCTTCGCTGAAACCTGTATTTTGTAGCAAACACCTTCTCCTAATAAATCCAGACTGATGTCAGACTTGGATTTTTTTTTACATGCACCCAGAGAGCACCTTAGAGGTGCTCCCTGAAACCTACCAATCCTCTAGTGTGGTGGCTGACAGGTACCGACCAGCTTGCCATCACAGACATGTTTCTGACCCCCTGGAAGTGAGAGCCTACACTCTCAGAGGCCAGAAACAATGCGTGCTCCAGAGGAATGCCTTCTACATCAGTATGGCTAGTGAATCTGCATACGAAGGCCAGGGACTTCAAAGACCCTTCTGCCATTGGTATGCTGCCCCTGCTTCCCCCAGACCTGGGAGTTGCCACCACCTGCCCTGAGGCCCATTTGGCACCAGGACCAGTGTAAAATTAGATTAGTTATTCAGTTGGCGGGTCCCCCCTTTGGGCTAGTCACACGCCTAAGGTGGGCCAACCGAAGTGGACACTCGAGGAAGGGTTCCACCATCTTAGTTTTGGTGGAACTAGGAATTCTGGGACTGGATTATGCCCACTTCCCAGAGGAAGTGATCATATAGGGGGTGCAGTCATCCCAGGGGTAAGTAGCCTTTAGCTACTACCCTACACTCCTCTAAACACCCCTAAATTGAGTATTTAGGTGGCTTCCTGACACCAGGATCTTACATTCATATGACCCAAGAAGAAGATAACAAAGAAGAATCAAAGAAGTGAGTACTGTGACCTGCTGGTGACTTTTAGCATGAAACCCTGCCTGCCTACCTGCTCCTTTCCCAAAAATCACGACAACCCGACTCGTCCTGCAGCAGTGGGACTCCAAAAGCCTCAGAGGATCTCCAGCACTTCACCAAGCCGTCAGCATCTCCCTTAAAGTGGAGGAGCCACTTCTCTGCGGTCTGCAGACACCAATAGCAACATCCAACATACTGTTCTGTTGACCACCGGAGTCAACGATGCAGCAGCCACCCAGGAGGAGGTCTCCGTGCTCCAAGAAGCTGATCCTGTCTCCCCACCAAGTGTGACGATACCAGGACCCACCACAACCGTCGTGCATCAACCCCCGGGGTATTAGACCTCTTGCAGCAAACCAAGGCTTGTTTGTAGTTCAACCTAGACTCTAATGCCATAACCGAGGACCAGCCATCAAGGGACATCAGCAACACAGAGGACATCAGCAAGAGTAACCCAGCTGCCCTGCTCTGTCCCTCTTTTTGTAGGTCCACCCAAAAACTGTCGGCGCCTTTACGCAGGAGTATCAATGACAAAGACCAGCTGCAGCAACACAAAAGGATGATGGACGGAGTGCTGAACAATGCAAACACTCACCCCCAGTCACAGATCTGGGTTTATTCCATTGTTCTTTTGCTCACCATGGCACCCCAGTTTGGACCCAGCCATGTGCAAATCAGTCCTGACCCTGTTCCTCATGGGAACAGTCGAGCCCGCACTGCCAAGCTAGGTCCTCCCTGGACCGGAAACAAGCACCTGGGACCGGTTTCAGGGTATCACCCTTCATCAGCCAGGCTAACTTGAATCCAGTGGCACATAGAGCAAGGGACCCACGTCTGGGCATACCCTTCCCACATAGGGCAACTTCAGCAACACAAAAGACCAGCTGCACCCAAGCTCCTCAGCCCGGGTACATGACATCTGATGGAATCCCCTTGCTCCCATGACCTCCCCCCACCAACCAAGCCCCTCATTGGGAGCTTCCAGACTTGTCCCCAAGTGGCAGTCTTTTTCTCGGTTGCCCTCTTTGTCGCCATCTATGCAGTGCGCAAGGCACTTGACTCGACCTACACCACTACACCTGAATGCCCCAGGGCAGGTAAAGCTCTATTGCTAGTGTTTTTAGTTACCTTGCCTCCCTAGCACTCCTCAACCTACAGGGAGCCCCCGATAATTGTCCGCAAGGACCCCTGTGCAGTAAAAGTACTTTCAGGTCTTTACTGCTTAAACGCGTATTTGATTAAAAGTGTTACTTGCAAAATTGATACAACTGCAACAGTACTTATCTTCTTTGAGGTTTTCTGGTGTTGAAACATTATATAAACAAAATACTACTTTTCTAAACATTGATCTCTAGTACCTTCTTGAGTGTGTGTCTCATTCATTAACTCTGTGTGTTCAACAAATGCTTAGCACTACACTCTGATAAGCCTAACTGCTCGTCCGCACTACCACAAAAAGAGCTTTTGGGATTATTACTTAACCCCTTTAAACCAATAAGGGTCATCTGTACTATTTGCATAGTGTACCCCTACATTTGGTACACTGCATAGCTAGCTAGCTTCCTTCCTACACTAACCCAGTGGTGAATCTGACTTTTGGCTTGTAAAACCGAGCCACTGGCTTTGAGAGTATGGGATTGCCTCATGACTGGGCTTACCCTTCTCATCTCCCACAAGAGCTTAGCTGGAGCTTAGATGCTGAATTGGGGCTATAGAACTGGCATTGGGGCTGTCAGCCATCCCACTTCCTCCATTCTAACCATGGCCTTCTCCAGGAAGAGAGAATATAGTTGGTTTCCTTTGTAATGGAGTGCAGAGTGGCATAATCTCCACAGCAGTATGGACCAGCACCAGCTACTGTAGCATCCATAGACTCCTTGACATAGAAAATCTTTGTAAGATAACAGGTTAGCAGCAGACAAGGAAGCCCCGGAAGCTGCAGGGCTGAAAGAGAGCAGGTGCAGGGTGATGAAACTGGCACTCGTGGATTGGGCACACACCTCTGGAAGGTAAGGCTTTCATGCTACGGACACCTGTGTACCTGTGCTTGGCTCCTTGCTCTCCTTTGTCTCTCTATCTACAGCTACCTCTCTCGCACCTCCGTAGCATATTTCCTGTATCCACCCCTCCAGGTTTCATTTTAGCAGATAGAAATGAAGAGATTTCCCTTGTGTGTTGCTGCTCACACACCTCATACAAGGTGCACCCCTTCCATAAATTAATATGACAAAATCCTTATATTTTTGAGTCATATAGCATGTCGCGTTCAATTTACTAAAGATGTCTAATCCACTCTACGGATACATTGCAAATTTTCTATTAGACAATCACAATGAGACTTATTTTCACCCATCTCTGAGTAGTAAAATGTTCACGTGATGTCGCCAGGTTTTGCATCTATGACACTCACAGTGGTGACAAGTAGTAACTTGTGCTTTAGGCTATCTTTGGATATGTTTCTTGGCAGTGACCTTCTGTTTATAAACTGCTGTCCAAATAATGAACATTTAATGTGTGTCAGTAGTTGGATATAATTGCAGGCAGTTGTTAACTATTTTCTGTTAGATGCATATTTTGGCATGGATGGCGTAGCATCATCACGAGGTCTGAGATTTAATGCAGCATACATTAAAGTACGGGAAGCAACCATTACTTGGGGTGGCAGACATTGTGGTCTTTGAGTGCTTTTTCCCATAAAATCACCATGCTTCCTCCTCACATCGTAAGGATATTTACCATAAAGAAGCTATCTATCTTTCAATGCACAACCATCTTAAAGATTTATGGGGTTCGGGCACAGTTATATTTTGGGGCCATCAATTCCAAACAATTAGATTTAATGGTTGAACTTTATAGTAGAGGAGCATAAATATAGTTTTCAAATTACCCTGAACAAGCGGGCGAAGGAAGTGAGCACAACTTTGTTTAGGGTGGTTTGAGTAAGCTGAGCCTTAAGCACATTTTTAAACAAAACAAAGCCTATTTAAGCATTTTAGAGCACACTATTCACATATATTTGCTCAAAGTCAGGGCTTCTGAACCACTAAAGAAACATGTTGATACTCTTGTGGTTCACTGTCATGATACATTGAAGGAAGCCGGTAAGTCTTCTGTAAACAGGTGATGTTAATTCATCAACAACCCTGTGACACCTTCAGGGACAGGCACCTGAGCTGAAACTGACAAGCATGCCTCCTTAGCGAGCATTCACCTGGCTGAATTTGCAACGCATCTCTTTACCTTTACAAACATCACTGATTAAATAACAGACACAGCATGCACACACCCACAAGGAAGACAGGAGGAAAAAAACACAAGAGGGCAAACTTGATGGGAAAACAACACGACTTAATAACACCATACAAACAAGACTTACAACTTGTACTTGAAGAACACATAGCAAATTCAACAAGTTTGTATGAGTCAAATCAACCCACACACAAAGCCCACAGGTGCTGACACATTGGACCTCCAAGCACTATTTGATGTCCTCTTCCAGATTCAGAATGTTCTTCCATACCTTCTCCCATTATCCTGAAAAACAGAGTCCTTCATAATATACTACTCACTGCAATCCCATTCATCTCTCACCACCTATCTACCTTCACCACCATTTTGAATCAAAGCTGCATGTCTCAAATTCCATGTCTGGCCATTTGCCAGCTTTAACCAATTTCCTCCCAACACTCTCACTTTCTAGGCCTCCCCCAAATTTAGACAATCCATGACCAACACCTCCTGGGTTGACTTTTATCCAATTGCCCAGGTTTATTCAGCATATTATTTGAAGTTATCCCTGACTGTGATGATTTGTATGCATCCTTGAGTCAGGAATCCTAGTAGGAACCAGACTTATGCCTGCAGAACTGCCTCTGAAAAAGTGATTTCCCCGCACTGGGATTCACAGTTGTACGATGATCCCACAACATATCTTTGACTACTTCTTGCAAGTATAATTATGGTTTATCCTTCATTTCCAATGTTCCTTTTGTAGTGTTGTTGATTCTTTCTACCTGACTAATTCCTTGCAGGTTGTACTGGGAGGTGTATCCATGTTTGATGTCAATCCTCTGCAAGAAGTCTCACCTTTCCCACAAAGTTAGTTTAGTGCCATTTTCAGTAGCTAGAGGAGAATGCATACCTTCCCTTCGAAACATCTCACCCAGAGCTTTAATTATGTAATCAGTAATTTGTTTTTCATAAATACTACATCAATGCATTTAGATATGGCAACCGCCGCTACAGCAGCATATCTTTCTTGCTTTGGTAGATACGAAAAGGGGATGATAAAATCCATGCCAACTTTTTCCTACATGTTAATCTGCATCATAAATATGCTGATCACCATCTAATGTACTCAAAGTAACCGTCAAATATTTTTGGCCTGCCTACACACTTTACACTCCGCCTCCTGCTTTTTCACTTAAACCTCAATTTCAGGTCACTAAAACTTGTCCTTCAGCCTTTTGATTGTCATAGTTTTGCAAAGTGCCCTTCATGAACTAAATCTATCACACCAAACACAGGTATTGTTACCTTTTATTATTACATTGTTATGACACAATGATAAATCATCAGCTACCTTGAAAAAAGATGAACCAACACGAAATACAATCTTCCTATGTTATCCTCCCTTAATTAAAGTAACCACAGTTTGCCGAGTATTGTCTTCCCCATGGCCACATCCAATCTTCCTTGGACATGGTACTCCCTAAACTTTCAGTGGTGTGCTTGACAGGGTGACACCGACTTTAGAAAGGAACAGACTGCTAGGGCATAGGCGCTGGAAGTGGATATGCAAACTGACCATGCTGAAGTTCAGAAGGTGAAAGAGAAATAAAGGTGCCTTCTTTTTTTTTTGTTTTGCTCGTTTTTATTTTGACACGTTTGTAATACGTTTAACTGCAGAGGTCAATGTCAGGCTCGTCTCTTGACAAATTGCTGATTATTCTTTTAACACGGAGAATGGTGTTTATTTTTCTTTCTATAAGTGCAAAGTTAGAGCATTTTGCAAAGTAAACTATGGCGATTTTGTTGAGGTTCTGAGAGTGAAAAGAAACAAATCAGAATGTCATTTTTTCTAACACGCAACACAATTTAAATATCTGTAAATAAACCCCACAAACATTTCAAAATATGCCTGCAATTAGGAAACAATGAAAGTAATTTTGTATTTTTTGTAATTCTGAGTTGTGATAAAAATATAGATTTTAATAGGGATCAAAACAGATGAAGACACGTAGTGATGTGCAAATGGTAAATATTTGCTGAAACCCAATTTTCACACATTTTCATTTGTGTGCTATAGTTTTACACTGCATGTCAGTAAATGTTAAAGTAAAGAGCCTCGCCAAGGTCTTGCCCAACAGATTGGTAAAGGTAATTTGGACTTTGGTGGGAGAGGATCAGAACGGGTCCATGCCTGGGAACAGCATTTCCTTGTACGCCCGAATTATGCTTTGGCTAGGCATCACCAGCTCGAGGGGCCCTTGGCCTGGTCCCTCTAGATTATGAGAATGCTTTCGATTCGGTGCACTGGGAATTTTTATTCCAAGTCCTGTAGATGATGAAGTCGGGCCCCCGATTTAACAGCCTTGTTTGAATACCCCATGACTCACCCTGAGCACCAGTGAGAGTGAACGGGGCACTGTCAGATTCCATTCAGATTGAGAGGAGTACCCAGCAAGGTGTCCTCTCACTCTCCCTTACAATTCACCCTGACAACTGATCCACTGTCCGAGTGGATCTGTCGATACCCCTGGACCTAGGGGTTCAGATGGAGGGAGGGGTTGGAGGACTGTATTTCACTATATGGCGACAACATCGTGCTCTTCCAAAGCAATCCTGCAACTACCAGGGAAGTGGGTGATAAAAGTTCAGAGCTTATGGCCTACGATCTAGTGTCTAACTGGGATAAATTGATGGTGGTGCCACTAAGTGCTTCACTGTAGGACTGGAGCAGGCTGATGCAGCTACAGTGCTGCAACAACAGGTTTCAATACCTGGGAATGTAGAAATCCCTGGATAAGTCTTCTTACTGGGAACACAATAACATTCATCACAAGACCAGGTCAAATCAAGACCTTTGTACATTATTCATAGAAATTCCTTGTGTAAGATGATGGCACTCTCATGCTGGCTCAACACTCTTCAGAACTATTCTTACTAAAACAGGTGGTTCCCTGTGCTACTCACCCAAGAAGGTCTGCCAGATCATTGTGGCATGTTGTATGTTGCACAACCTTGCCTTGCATCGCCAGGTGCCTTTTCTGCAGGAGGATGAGGGTGGAGATAGGCGTGTGGCAGCAGTGGACCCTGTGGACAGTGACGAAGAGGAGGCAGAGGATGAGGATGAGGACAACAGAACAGCAATCATACGACAGTACTTCCAGTGACTTACAGGTAAGACACTGTAACTTCACCTTCCATTGACAGTTGTGTTGGATATTGTCACTGGCAGGCTGATTTTCCCACTACTATGGCCACTTACTGTACCCTTTGGCATGTCTATTTTCATTTCTTTTGGGAACTTTCTGGGGCGTCATGTCCTATACTCCTCCAGTGTGAGATGTTGGATAAGAACGTGTTACTCATGAGAAAGACAAACTCATCATTACATAATTAGACAACCAGGAACAGCAGGAAGTGGCTGACACAAATGAGGTGATCTGTTTCCAGAGACAAGAGAGGACACTTGGGTTGTTGGATCCACCCACCATTGTGTTGGATCCTTTAGAGTCCCACACTTAACACTGTAAATGCCATGTTGCAAACAGGTTCTCATCTAAACCAGCTGAAGGACTAACTGACAGCTAAAATGGTAAGTAGGCAAGAAAGAACCAAAGAGTCCCCTATCTGAACAGATACTATGGGACATGACATAAGTGGCACTGGAAGTGGGACTCGGGAAGAACTTGGCTGTGTCAAGAGGCAAGTAGGACCAGTCATTGAAGGACACGCTGCTAGCAAGAGAAACCAGGGACAATGGATAGGTAGGTGCCCACAATCCTGCAGGTCTTCTCCAGACAGTGAGGCTTCTTCACCCCTGCAATCTGTTATCTTTCAGTAATTCCTGCAGTGCTTTCTTCAGGAAATAAAGGAGGGCCTAAGGGCCATCAAAATGGGACCTGAAAATATGCCTTCAAAACAGAAAATCAATTGTCTGGTGGTTGAGATCCTCGACATTGGATGAAAGCACAGTAGACCGTCACTATCTTGGGAACAGAATTCTGTCACTAGAGGAGAAGTATAAAGATATCTTATTCAAGCAGAACAATTTGGAAAATAGGCAACAACACAAAAGCATCCAAAAAAGAGGATTACCATGAAATGCAAAAAAGGAAAGACACCCAGGACTATGTTTGCAGGCTGCTCCATGCTGGTACGGGTTACCCAAAGATACATGCATTGGATCATATGCACTCATAGATTTCTGCTTATGGGCTGCAAGAAGGAAGTACCTCCAGACATACTTACTAGGGTCTAATACTTTGAGGAAAAAGAAGAATACAATTGCAGAGATACAAATGATAATTTTGCTTTTCACTGACAAGAGCTGTTGTTTTTCCAAGACCTTTGATGAGACATGCTCAAATGGTGGAGGGATCTCAGGGCAGTCACTGATTACCATTCATTCAAGAGCATCTCATATCAATGGAGTCGCCCGTTTCATCTGATCTTCCAGGACTGGAAGAAGCTCATGATCTCAATAGTGGAAGAAACCTGGAAGGCGCTCTCGTTACCAGATAACAACAGCAGCACTAGCCCTGAACAATGGAGATATCGAGCATTGAAATGGAGGAAAGTAGGCTAACAGAGGAACAGAAAATCCCCATCAGCTGCGAATACCACTCAAGCCAAGTCAACTGCTGTCCAGCAGATCCAGAACTTCATGTAGATGCTGAAGTCAGCGGCCTAGAAAGCAACCAAGAGGGATGAGAGATCAACTGGATAGAGAGATGTATGTGGACTCCCTGTTCTTATTCAGATAGATAGGGCAGTTTATTGCTGGACTAACATTACTGATGGACAAACAGGGAAGAAAATAAAACACATGGTTTCATGGATGGAACATACGATGGACATGTAAGACTGACCAGGGTCCAGGGAGGTGTTTGGCTTTTTTTTTTCTTCACATTAGGAGGTTGCAGGATGCACTATTGGAAAGGTGTTTACAATGGGTAGGGGAGAGGAGTCATTAAGGAGCAAACCTAGTGGTCTTATGAACATATTGTCGGACAGAGTGAGTGGGAGGTACCTAATCTGACTGGGAATGGAGTGAGAATTATAGAGCAAACACCTACTGGGTCACAGATAATTAGCCTTAATGTAAAGGGGCTTAAGGCATCTACTAAACAACTGTCACTGCTTACCTACCTCAGAGACAAAAAGGAGACATCTCCTTCAGGAGATGCATCTTCAAAAGCAGGATTGGGCTAGGTCAAGATCATAATGGTACCCAATACATCACTTTTCCTGAGGCCCTGCAAGAAGGTCGGTACAGCAATACTCGACAGTCCTCAAACGGGTAAGATGAAGGGCGTAGTAGATCATGGTGCCTAGTTGTGGAGACTGAAGGCCATAGACTCACAAAAGCATCCGTATATGCCCCTAACAAGAACCAGGAGGCTTTCTTGTAAAGAGCTATATCTAACATACTGGAAGTAACAGAAGGAAAATGGTGATGGGGTGACTTGAACGTAGCCATGGACGCTGCAGGAGATAGAACCCGGAGACCATAAATTTCTCTTTTTATCCGGTGGTGCATCTATCATATGCCAGGCTAGACTAACTGCTGGAGGGGGAGAGACTGAGGCACTCTGTTGCAGATGGTGAGGTATCACTATCCGATTATGCACAGATCTCACTGTCATTGAAATTAGGAGTGGTTCCATCAAGGTAAGGATAAGAAGATTAAATGATAATGTCCTATACGACACAATCTCGAAGAAGTAATTGCAAACTTTATGCATGATAATGATGTTAAATGTCATTGATTGGTCAGGGCTGACTCCATGATGGAAGCAGTTATATTGGTAATTCCCAATGCTGGGAAATACCCCAATCTCTGCATTTCTATCAACCCATCTTGCTCTTCATATGATGCCAAGATTTTCATGGTCATCTTGGCCAACAGATTGGCACCACTGCTGCTCTCCTTTATGGACTTATACCAGTTGGGCTTTATCATGGGGCGGCAATATGGAAAACATTGTCGTAAAATTGCTAGGTGGCGAGAGGCATCTGACCGAGTTAATTGGCCTTTCATGATGGTGATGCTCAAGTCATTTGGATTGCGCCCACGATTTAGGAACTGGGCACTACTGACCTGTCTATGCTCCAAGGCAAGCTTTAGAGTCAACCAGTGGTTAATTTGTGCTTGTTGTTTCCGGTGCTGAGCACCAGCACTTATTTTTGAAGGCCGGCGCTTACTGTTCTGCCTCAAGCATTTACAGAGAGCTAAAGACACATTTGGGAAAGACGGAGGAAGAGAAACACAAAAAATATTCACAATGGGAGAAAGCAGAAAGCTGCAAGAGTGAGCTGAAGGGACACGTAGGGGCTTTAAATGGATTGAAGAGGCCAGAGATGGCTTCGGGATTACGCTGCCTCAATATTCCATATTCGCACATTCAATTGCAGCAGGCGCATGTTTAAGAGGAGGGCTTTGAGCACCAGCACATTTTTATTTACAAATTAAGCACTGGAGTCAACAGGACAACATCTGCCCCATTCCCAAATCAGGGATGCCCCTTGTTTAGGGTGACCACCTGTCCAAAAGTTTCACGGACTGTCTGCCAAATAACATTAATCTCCATTGTCCGTGATTAAGAGTTTAACGGACAGTATTTGTCCGTAATTTTAACATTTGTGTTAAAAGACTTCTGTTACAAATGAAATGCCTGGCTGATGTGGAAGGTCTCCTGTGGTGTGAATCAAGCCTTTTCGCCAGGGTGCTGGCTGCCTGGCAAGAAATGTAGATCTGAGCATTTGGTTAATTTGTAAATGTAAAGGATGCTTGGGAGCAGGTAGAGGTGGCATTAATTGATGGAGACACTTTATGCTGCCTGAAGACAAAGATTTATTCTGAGAGGTATTGTAGCGGGTGTTCCTAGCTGAATATTGGAGTGCGTGCTTTAATGGACATTTGTAAAACTGTTTGCACTAGGTGCAATCGACATATTATTAAAATGTACACTTTGAAAACTTTTTCTTTATTTTAACCAAATTTACGTCCACATTTTGTGGTAGCCTATCTTATACTGTGTGCAATGCAAATTTAAAATAATGACTTACACAATCACAGTGCTCTCTGTCATGGGCAGGGACCTCCTAGCACTAAGAATACACAAGTCACTATTCCCTGCTGAACCAAACAGAATTCATTTCTGTGTGCTTCTGGATGCACACACATACACCTGCAGTGATTAAACCAGTGGTCTTCAAACTTTTTAATGCCGCGCCCCCCCAGTTGAAAAAAAAAAACATTGGGCCCCCCTCAGAATTTTTCACAATTATTTTAGAAAGATGGCATTGTTTAAATAGGTCTAGCCCTATTTAAACATTTCGGTTAAGTACTGTTACCTTTTTAAAACTGCAATAACATGCTTCTGCTTAAAACAAAGGCATGTTATCTGTATAGTATTTCTTTTGGCCAGAGTTTGGCGCCCCCCCTGGGATCACTTGAGGCCCCCCCAGGGGGGCCCGCCCCCCAGTTTGAAGACCTCTGGATTAAACCAACCAAGAGGTTTCATAACATAAAATAATGTATTTGCCACATATTGTTTCAAACTTGCATTTACATTTCATTTTATGCAGTTACCTGATGATGATAGATTAAAAAATAGTCACAGAATATTTTAATCTTTTTAGCTACGCCTTTGATTCTGTCTCCAGCACACTGACCTCATCCCCTTTGCACTCAAAATCACGATATCCATACTTTTTTAATGCCCTTCAACCACTGAGTAAGCCAGTAATGTTAGCATCTGTTCATTATGTATGTTTTGTTTTTTAGACACTGTGTCAAATTAACCTGTGGTCTGAATTTACATAACATAGCATACTTACTACATATCCGGCAGAATTGTACAAAACCACTGTCCTCTGGTGCTAAAGGGGATTGAGAAAAAGAAAGTAAACTAGTCAGTTGCTTAATTGCACTATTTGTGACCTGAAAACCTGGGTTTAAGTCCTGGCTCACTTGCATGACTAAATTGACTTAAGTCAAATTAATTAACTTCATGTGTCTAGTTTACTTACTAGTGACGTGAGAACACATTCAATTAATTCTGTTCAAATAAAATCCTGTGTATAAGCCTCACTTGTATATGCTTCAATAGCCTGTAATATTTCTCCCTTCATAAAAAATATTATTGGCGATGGCATAAGGGACACATGACAATTTGTATGCATTGTTCACTCATGGGTTTTATAGGATGGAGGGTTAATAAATGTTTTAAAGTTCATGTTTAGAAACTTCCAATACAAATAAATGCCAATGCAATGTTGTGATCTAATATACTAGACTGAATCACTTCGATGTGTTAAACCCTTTTTAAATTTTAAAGTCTTTGTTATGTTCTTTTATTTCGTTTGTTGTGTAATTTGTTTCTGAAATATTTTGAAGATTCTGTATGCTTTTTTGCACTTAGGGATGACCCAGACCACTGGTTCAGGCATAGCTCAACTGCAGACAGACAGAGCTCAACTGCACACAGACAGAGTGGGCAATTGGCCTGTTCCCAACACTCCAACGGGCCTGGCTCCTGCCTGTTCTCCACCATCACTAGCACTGGACCACTGCACTGGCAGAGTTTGCCAGGGAGGGATGGTCCTGCTTGTTCAACCACTTGACAGTGCCTCTTCTGCTTCTGGCCTCTCTGCTGAGACTACTCTCCAGGTATACAGTACTTTCCAGTACTCATGGGTGGTCTATCTGATGTTAGGAATTGTCCCACCTTGTTCTTCTCTTTCCTATTTATCTGGTTCTTAGCAATGCCCCTTTGAATCAGTTGCTGCAGATTTCCCATCTGATCTTGACTTCATCTTGCTCTCTAATTCTCTGTCTGGTAGTTGGGCTACCAGTTCTGAGATAAATATGGAGTCCCTGACCCACACTCTAATGCAGCAGTTGGGCCTTCTTGGTGCTGTGAGACAAGTTGTGGGTACCTTGCATCCTGACGTTTGGATTGAGACTCTTACCCACACCATCTGCTTTGCCTCATTAGTTTTTTGATGTTTGACGTCCAGTGGAGGGTCAGGTGAGGCAGATGTGTTTGTTAAACTTTTCTGAACTAACAGGAGGTGAAAAAGTAACTTACCTTAATATTTTCCAAACTGTTTGCCATGAGTTTTGAAATGTTTAGAAAAATATTCAAAATGTTGGTGTTGCTTTCTCTTCAAGAAAGATTGGATATATTTGGGTAGGAGTGATGCCATGCCATGCTCAAGGGCATCAATTTACTATCAAACAAGGACATAATCTGTCATCTGAATGTAGCTTACCTAGAGGAAATCACATACACAGCACAGTGAATCATTAGTCTAAAAAAAAAATGTGTAAATTAATCCATTGTTAAACCAGGTGGGTGTGGCCGCTCCTCCTCTTGTCCTGGATTTTGAGCCTTTCTGTCATTAATTTTTTATAGTCCCATCCTAAATTTGCCTCCATGCCAGGTAGTCACCCTACCCTTGTTCTCTCTCATCTTTGCCCTGACTATGGAGGACTTTGCAGCACGTTTGCAAGAATAGGCATCCGGTGTGTGCATACAAGTAACAATAACTTCAAACTTAGGATGTTCACATGTGATATCAGGGACTCACTCTTTTTGTAACAGATTTTATTGGGGTTTACATAAACAAATACATCTAGTATTACATGCCATGACAGGGGGAAATGCTGTGTTTCACATTATCACCATACAATCTGCACAAAAGCAGTGACAAGCATACAAGGCCGTAACTTTGTTAGTCGTTAATATGACTTTGTGTAAGGCGATGATTGTGTTGGCATGAAACAGCCGTGTGTATCGATAAAGCTACTCCCTTTACCGGAGGTGCTGCCCCCTAAACTGTCAGAGGAGGGAGAGGGTTCAGGCTTGGAGGCAGGCAGGTCTGTGGCAGAAAACAGCATCGGGGTATCGTTGGAGCTGAGCTCCAGCCCTGACCCTGATGCTGCAGGGGGCAGTTATGGGCTCGCTCTGAGGCCCCCTGCGGTCGCTGCTGCCCCCTGGCGAGTTTGTGAGATATCAAGCATTAGCTGGCTCTAAGATAAATTTATCGAGTCTGAGGCCCTGTTGCTGTACATCCTCAGAGAACATACTCTGGCCCTCATTCTGACCTTGGCGGGCGGCGGAGGCCGCCCGCCAAAGTCCCGCCGTCAGGTTACCGTTCCGCGGTCGAAAGACCGCGGCGGTAATTCTGACTTTCCCGCTGGGCTGGCGGGCGGTCGCCTTCAGACCGCCAGCCAGCCCAGCGGGAAAGAGGCTTCCACGATGAAGCCGGCTCGGAATCGAGCCGGCGGAGTGGAAGCTGTGCGACGGGTGCAGTTGCACCCGTCGCGTATTTCACTGTCTGCGCAGCAGACAGTGAAATACATGTAGGGGCCCTCTTACGGGGGCCCCTGCAATGCCCATGCCAGTGGCATGGGCACTGCAGGGGCCCCCAGGGGCCCCGCGACCCCCCCTACCGCCATCCGGATCTCGGCGGTCCGACCGCCGGGATCTGGATGGCGGTAGGGGGGTCGGAATCCCCGCGGCGGTGCAGCAAGCTGCGCCGCCGCGGAGGATTCAATGGGGCGGCGGTACACTGGCGGGACCCCGCCAGTGGTGCCGGTCCGACCGCGGCTTTACCGCCGCGGTCGGAATCCCCATTGGAGCACTGCCGGCCTGTCGGCGGTGCTCCCGCGGTCCTCCGCCCTGGCGGTCAAAGACCGCCAGGGTCAGAATGACCACCTCTGTCTCGTCAGCAAAATGTCCCCTGCAAATGGGCCTCTAAAGCAGCGACATATTTATCCAACTCCGAGGTTATGACACTGTTACCCCCCAGTCCTGCAGAGGTGCACACTAATGTGCGTGAATCCCTCCCAGGCCTGGGACGCCTTCTAAAGCTACTGTTCCTCGTTCAGACTATACCACTTCCGACCCCTCAGTCACTGTTTAACATCTTTGTCTGGGTGGGGAAAAGGCCGTGGGTGGTTCTCAAAGCCGAATCTACGAGTTGGAAAAGGTGGCTTGGCTCTTCCACTCCTGGCTTCCTATTAGCAAACTGTTAGAATGGGATTAAAAAGAATCAGAGATACAACAATGCTTTGTGGACCTTTTAATAGCTGGGCCCTCCTTATGATGGTGGAATGGCTTGAGAGGAAACACAGAAGCTGGAGCCTTTATTCGCCCCTCTTCACTAGGACAAGACTTGGACTATTGGATAGAGTGGACATCGATAAGGGGTTTACCTCATATGCACCCCCATTTGCTGATGGATGAGCGAGACTGCAAGACATGGCAGGATAAGAAATGCCTCATAGTGGTGGGAGACCACATTTTGGTGGTGGGGGCATTAAGCGTTTTGAGGAACTATGGAAAGAATATATATTATTGACAGATTGAGAGAAGTTTTGATAATTTCAAGTGTGACACTTGGTTCTCCAGCTCCAGATACGGGGATAGGGGTGACACAAGGCCTTGGATGATGCTCGGGCATGGATCCAGGTAGGCAGTAATGTTTTCCCTTTATGAATTGCTGACCTCCTGTCAATAGGTGGAGGAGGCAGCGGGCCAGAGACAGTGGGGAAAAGAACGACACTGGTGAGTTGACGGGTGACGAGTCCAGCTCAGGGCACTCCGTAGTACCACGGGTGGGGGAGACCCTGTGCAAACTGGTAAGCAAGCCTCGATATGTTCCAGTTTTGGCCTAGCCGTCCCTGCTGAAATAATTGTCAAGACACCCTCCCAGAAAGAACGGAGATGTGTTTACAATGAAAATATCCCAAAAGCCAGCAGGTGAGTGCTGGCACCCGAGACAGTTCCGGTATAGATCTCACTGAGTTTATAAATGGGAAACTAGGCTGTATGTGCATGTTCAACTGGATACATTTAAAATGTGTGTTCTGGGAGACCCTCTGAGGGTATTTCAGTGCCTTCTTCCATTCTTATCGATATAGAGAAGCCCTCAGCATTCTTCTCATGGATCTTTGAGCGACAGGAAGGATTTCCCTGTTTGTTTGAGTATGGCTGGATAGAATCACGTATCCAGCCTGCGCCCGTGGCTGATGGTGTGTAGTGTTTGTAGGACACAGTGTGTAGCAGGCTCTGCATGGTTCACTTTCCATAATGCCTGAAGTGTATGTGTGATCCTACCATACATCAAAAAGTGACCTTCTGACAAACTGTGTTTATCAATCAATGCATGCAATTCCTGGAAAGTACCTTCCTCAAAGATCCCCTGGTATCATCCTCTTCCCATGGAGTCAGCTCAAGAGGCTTGAGCGTACTGTTTCTGGTGGGGGGGGAGGGGCAGCAAATGGAACAGTGGGTCCATAAGGTAGTGTTGGACAGGTGTATCCAATACACTCTCTTAAGGTATCTTCTCTAGTGTAATTGCACATTATGGCTGTACTTGGAGGAGTATTGTGAAAGCAGAACTTGATTTTGCCAGCAATCCCGAAGTGTATGCTGAGCTATCACCCAAGTTTTTACTAAATGTATGCTGCATATTGTTTCAGTCTGTGAGCTTCTAGAGGCACATGAATTACATCAGTGTGTCGAATCATAAACATATTGGTTCTTACCAAGTATTCCCTTCTGTTGGAGAAACACAAAATCATGAGAGCCGAAGAAATGCAATCAGAGATTAGATTAGGGAACTGTGGAATCAGGAAACTGACACAGTCCAGATTGTTTTAGATTAAGTTGTGGTCGTCGGTGGGGCCAAAGGGCCAATGGCCTCAACCATGGTGGATGAGGCTGTTCAGTGTGCAAAACATGGCTCTGGAAGAACTTTACCTGATGACCAAATTTCAACAATTCACCTCTACTTGCTCCTTTCATTCCTCTAACCAGAAAATGCTCTGCAATTCATGCAATCATTGTTATTGAAAGCATGGTTGCTTCTTTCACACCTGGCTTGCAACCTTTAGAAGAGTCTTTGGGCCTGATTACGACCTTGGCGAAGGGGATGATACCGTCACAAACGTGAAGAGTATCCCTTTTGCACTACTACAAGTTCCATAGGATATAATGGAACTTGTACTACGGCGGGAGGGATATCGGTCATGTTTGTGACAGAGTAATCCCCTCCGCCAAGGTCATAATCAGGCCCTTTGTCTGCGACTTGCCCAGGGCATGTTCTACTATGGCTCTGCAAACTGGGCCAAGGACATCCTTTCTGAAATAGATTCTCAGGATAGTGATGGCGAGTAGTCACATGGGTCTCGGGAAAGTGGTGTGAGGGAAAAAAGGTCAAAACTCAACAGCCAACTAACAGACACAGAAACATATTGTCCTGGCCAATGCTATTCTTTTATGAAGAAAAAAGTACTTTAATCAGACAGCATAACTAAATGCGACACGATTGATGGAAGAAACACACATTGTGGAAAAGTTTGTTGCAATGCACAGTAAGGCATTACACCCCTTACTTCTCGTTATCCTCCCTTTTGTCCTACTATGGTCCAGACCCCATATCTATAATCCCCAACATAAACGGGTTTTCAGGCAAGGGTTAGGCAGAGGTGCAGAAAGCTTAAGTTGTCTTGCAGGTGAATGGCACATCTTTAGTTCAATGTCTCTTTACCTGTTCTTGGCAAAGGGTCTTAACAAGTCCTGCAGAGCCATCCGTGCACGCTCAGTCTTTAATGGCTTGTGCAAACTAGGCCCTGCGTTTCTACCCGATGGCTTCTGTAGCAATTCAGGCAGCATAGCATGAGTAGACTGGCTCCTGCTCTCCCAGCAGTGACTCTTCTCGAGTCTCGCCTGCATCGGCTGCCTCGCTCAGGCTGGTTATCTGGAGGAGATCAGTGGGATTGGCCTATACAACAACATCCGGTATCAGCATCGAGGGTGTTCCTCGAAAGTCTTCCTGAGCAGCTACAGCAACAATCTGGGGTGGCAGTTGCAGCCTCCAGATCAACCTCCTTGCAATAGTATACCCTAGCAGGTGGGACCCCTGGGCCAGATAGCGCTTGTCCCTCAGAGGTGACATCCACCTTTCTTACCTGTAGGCAGGTGGCAACATGAAATGCCAGCGATCACCACTGATTCTGAGAGATTGTGCACATTAGAGGATGCCTGTTTAGTATGACTGTCCAATATGCATATTTTCCCCTCCTCCCATTTCCCCCCTGATCTCACCTCACACTTTTCCGACCGTTACTGTGTTTGTCATAGATAAGGATAGCACACCCTATAGTTTCTATTGTTCTGATAGTAACGTCACATCATTGCCTCATTTACTTGGTGTTTTATGAAATAATACAAATATTTCGGATAAAAATGGAAATCCACTAAGGGCGTCAAAGGGTGCAGCTAGCTAGAGTGTTCAGTAAAGCCCTAAAAGCAAATATATTTGTTTGCTAACTTCTTTATTTAACATAGGGTCTACAAGCCACGTACAGGCAGCTTCAGAGAACTTGGGAAATTCATATACAAACAAGGGGTTTGTAAGGTCAGAGTCACAATCAGTTCCATCGAGTAAAAATGACATCACAGATGTCTTAAGATTTCATTCACTCTTTCATTGGCTAACTCGTCCTGTCAATCTTGGATCCAAGGAGGTCCATAATTAGAAGCATCCTTTAGCCATATGATTAGTCACCCAGGTCTGGATAAATTAAATCTCCTTCTGATTGCAGCTGAGTGTCTTCATCTGAGATTTTTGGTGGGGTTTTAAAACCGCTGTTCTTAAAATAAATTGAGCTGGACAGTAAGACTCATCACCATGTCTGACATTTTGGTTGAGTTTGTGTATATGTTTTTCTGTACAAATGGATCGCTGAGTTATTTCTTGACTGTGTGAACATAGTGCGCCAGAAAGTGTCCTGAAATACTCGTACCTCCACCGTGGGTGGAATCCTTCCAGTTAACATGTACCTTTTAGAGGGTGTTCTTGTGGCATTTGCGAACATTAGTCACCTTGTTCCCCTGCACTGCCTTCCAGCAGAATATTTAATTGTGCAAAACATGGCTCTGGACTAACTTTCCCTGCTGACCAAGTTTCAACAATTTACCTGTACTTGCTCCTTTCATTCCTCCAACCAGAATTTGCTCTGTGATTCATGCTATCATCGTTATTGAAAGGATGGTTGCTTCTTTCACATTTGGCTCACAAGCCTCAGAAGAGTGTTAGTCTTCGACTTGACAGTGATCATTCCTACGCTTCCTTCAAAAATAGGCTGACAACTTTGCTCCATCCATGTTAGCTCTGACTCTCTACCTGTGTTATTGGTCAGCTTCAGAAGGTCATCCTTAGTGGAGAGCAACCTTAGGATATTTGTGCGCTCTATAAAAAATGTTTACATTGAATTACCCTTTGAAGCCTTTGGCACAATAAATAACCTTGTTATCCAGTTTCTAAATTCCTGTTTCTGTCACAAATACTTTGTTATTTCCCATGGCACTCTATTAAATCAGGGTTTTCCACTTCTGCCCAAGCAGCACATGATCTACATGAAATCCCCAACCCTCCCCACAATCCTTTTCAGACCTTTTCCTTCAGGCCCCTCATCATCACCCAATACCATAACGGGGAGCTAACCTGCAGCACTATCTGTTTTTGTGGGCTTCTCGCAGCCGGTGTTCCTCGGCCCGGCTGTTCCAGGCAGGTCCACCTCTCTTGCGGTACAGACCTCGCTACGAGGGTCTTTCTGATGCTTCTGGGCCCAAAGCCCTTCCCCAGATTATGGCTGATTTCCATGATGCCCTGATATTATCATATTCTCTTTAGGCACGCCTGAGCCAGTCAGGAGCTTCTGTGGTTGAACGTTGTCTCCTTGAGTTTGACTATGGATGAGTCACATCTTTGATCGAAGTTTGAATAACAGCCATGACGTTAGCATCCTCGTTTGTGTTGACAGGCCTGCTCCATCGAGTGGCTCCTCTTCCGTTACAGTGAAGAAAGTATTTAAAAGTAGACATGCAGAAACGTGGCTACAATGTCCAGTTCAGAAAGGGAGAGAGGTGTGAGTACCACATGAAGCTCATGTACACACAGATACTTCACACTCATGAAGTTCATACTCGGTGACGTGGAGGGGATGAGCGGTCCTGGTCCTTAGTGACCAGTGAGAGCCCGTAGGCAGTCTCCTCAGTCTAGCATGCAGATAAAAAGGATTGCAGTCAACCATGATGTAAGTAGGCTCATTTTGGGTGCATCCCTGTATCCAGCAGTTGAGTGCTGAGCTAAATCATGTGGGGCATCTCTCGGGGCATAACCCGTGAGTCTCCTGAACCCGGCAAGCATACCAGCTATTTCACAGTTGGTGAAATCGGGAGCACAGTGGCACTGTATGACTGTGCTTGGGAATTTCAACCTAACACAAAAATACCCTGCCTTCAAGAGCATAATATGCAGCATACTTTGCTTTTCTTGCCACACAATTCAGACAACCTTCACATTATTAGGCCCTAAATAGCTGTATTTTCCCAGTGAGTGTGATCTGGGCAATATATTGATCCTTCCACTGCATTTGAATGATTACGTTAATAAATGTAGGTTGGGTGCCTAATAAAGAGTCAGTCCCACCTTTTACAGCTTGAAAAATGAAAAACGAATTAACAGAAAATGTGTACAGAAAAAAGGCTGGATATTTGTTTGGGTGTTGTTGGTTTCAGCCTGAGTAATTGGCAACTACGGAACAGACCGTCAATGCAAGATTGCGTTAAATTAGCAATTCCAATTTAGAGGCCCAGCAATAATAATGCTCGTTGGGCACTTCATTCGTTATTGCTGGGCTGACTGACAATTACAGATGCAGATAGGCAGTGCCAGTAAAAGCCTGGCACTCACAAAGAGAAGCTGCTGTTTCTACAGTCAAAATAAAGATGAAATCAACATTTCACAAGTTGAGCCTTTAGGGCTTGTTATTTATAACAATAATGTTATGCAACAAAATAATTAAATAAAGCGCTGGAAAGTAGCTTCTGCTGCCCTTTCTCCCTAGAAATGATCAACCAATCCATATGCGTTTACATACTGCTGAAAAGGTAACTTTTGTTCTGGGCCTAATTTCTGTTGTGGTGGAAAGGATAATCTGGTGTAGGAGACATTTTTTTTTTAAATTTTCAAAACAAAATCTTGAAATGTTGTTTTTGAAAATAAAAAAGAAACAACTTGAAGACTTGGCATTCAGCTGCTTCCTGCTGAAGGAGCTGTCCATGAAACCTTCAGAGCATTTCGAGTAACATCTGTGGCGATGGTTCCTGGAAATGCTAGATAGAGCAGAGTAACCTCAGCATGGTGGTCGTCAAGTACTCCCCCATGCCGACAGATAACAATTCATCTGCTTATTTATAAATTGGCCCCCCTATCTTTCCTATAATTAATTACCTGAAGAGTGAAGAAATAACAATGTTGCTATAAATATTATTACAGATGAGCAACTATGTCCTTTCTTTGTTACAGGAGACTAGGGACATCACAAGTTGCCTGTAATAATGGAATTCGAGATTGCGGTTCTATATGGGGCTTGCGTGCTCCCATGTATTATAATGTTGATAACGAACAGTGACGCAGCTAGAGTGCAGGGGGGCGATAATGCAGCACAAGGGCCCACACTCCTTGTTAGATACTGAATTGGAGCCATAATGGCGCTGCAGCGGGGCAGAGGGCTCGCTCACACCACAGTACTCTGGTGGTGTTACACCTGCTGCTCTGCTACGCTCCTGATAACGAGGAGAATGAACAGGGCTCCGGAGTTTATGGCCTTTCTGTCTCAATATCTTATTATTTATTCTTTGTTCATGGTATTTTGTGTTCTTTGAAAAAATAAATTGCTAGTAGTGAACTTCAAAATGTGTTTCACTGGTAAAGGTGACCTATGTGTGGCTTTAGGGTTTAAGTGCCATATATGTCCAGAAAACTGGATAATACTCACCTGAAAACATTAACTTTGAAATATAATAGCACGTGCATATCCGAATTTGTCTCAGCTTCTTAAATAGCCCTTGTTTCTTTTTGAACACCCTATGTTGTCAATCTGCACAACCATTGCCCTGGCATTCATGTTTGACAGCATTGACAGTCATGAAAAAAATACCAACCTTCGAAATAATGCAGACAGAAAACAGATTGTTTTTTTTATTAATAAAAAGGGAAACTTCTATGCATTAAATTTAACCAATGAAATATACAAAAAAGTGATGCATGGAATGCTTGAATTATTTTCAGCCACTGATAATTGCTCGGAGCGCCTCCTAGTACTTTGTCAGTTTGTACACCATGCTACCTCAGTTGGGCCCAGCCATGTGCAAATCAGTCTTGCCCCTGCTCCAACAGGAACAGTCCAGCCTGAACTGCCAACCTAGGTCCCCCTGAACTGGAATTAAAGGAATCCAAGACCAGTTTTGCCTTAGCTAGGGCACACCAGCCAGGTATAGCTTGATTCCAGTGACCCAGTGTACATGGGACCCACGTCTGGGCATACTCCCCCAACTTAGTGCGACACACAAAAGCAGGGGTCTCCAAACTTTCCTGTAATAAGAGCAACTGACGTTCACTGAAAATCTTACTGAGCTACTAATAATGTTAGAGTTGTAATAGTGACCACATCAGCTAAGATTACAATGATGGCTTTGCCATTCAAGGCTATCAGCAGTGATCACCTCAATGCATCCGGCAGGGTCACTAGCAGTAATGTGACAGAGACTATCAATTTGCAGTAGCTCTAAATGGGTAATGTTTAACAGCTGTAGTGTAGTGCCCCCGGCACCATTGTAATAGAAAGCTCCCCCAATGCCGGATGATTTATCACTCAAATATTAGCTTTAAATATAAAATAAATTATGTATTTGTAAAGCAGATGTGCACATTTAAGGGTATGTTACGTATTTGTAAAGCAGATGTGCACGTTTAAGGGTATGTTACCACTGAAAAAACACAGGTTTATTTTTGTCCTACCAGGTGGCTGGAATAGTTGAATTGTAAATTCAACTGGAAATTCAGTTGGCATTCAACTATTTTTCTCCAAACATTAGCTCATGACTGAGAATACATACATGTTAATCTCAAATACATGCTTTTCAATTTTGGTATTTGTTAGTTCAACCAAGAAAAAGCTTCTAATGTAGTAAGCTAGGCTGCATACTGGAGAGCTACTTACATATATATGGAGAGCTACCAGTAGTTCACAAGCTACTCGCTGGAGAAGCCTGCACTAAAGTATACAAAAAAGTGATAGAGGAATGCTTGAGCTGATCTCAGCCACTAGTAATAACTTGAAGCCGCATCCCAGTCCACTTTTATTTTGCATGCCATAAAACCTCAGTTTTGATCAGCCATATGCAAATCAGTCTTGACCCTGCTCCAATAGGAACACTCTAGCCCAAACTGGGAGTTTGGGCCCGAATGTTCCCATTGGAACAGGGTCAAAACTGATTTGCATATCGATGGTTCCAAACTGAGGTGACACAGTGTGCAAAATAACAATGGATGTGGATGCAGCCAACTACTGATCTACGAGTGAGATTAACTCAAGCATTTCATCCACAACTTTTTGTATACTTAACTATAACCAATGCATCCAACTGTATTTTGCATTATGAATTTGACCGGATTTCATTAGAGATGGCTTTTGTCTCAATTTATTTGCAACAGAAAGCAAAAGGAACTAACATCACCATACTTTATTTGGTTTTGGGGTATTTCATGCCTTAATAAAGTTTTAAATATACACTGAATAATTGAAGAAATACATATATAGGTACATATATATATATATATATATATCGACACTTCGTTTGGCATTTCCCTCTCTGCACCTGAACGCCAATGGTGCTGGAATGGGACGCGCACCACCACGTCTTATATGAAACACAATACCTTAAGAATCATTAAGGCAACCAGCACTCTGCGATTGATAAAATTCGTATTTTGAGTTACACTTTATATTTAAATTATTGTGTTGCTTTAAGTGAACTATTGACAGCTAAATACATGGGATATATAAAGGGGGCCAAAATGGCGGCCTGTAGGTTGATAAAGGCGGTCACGCCGAAACGCGTTCCTGTTTTGTTTAAATAAACCTTTGGTTTATCAATCGCGGAGTGCTGGTTGCCTTAATGATTCTTAAGGTATTGTGTTTCATATTTATTTATATATATGTATATATATATATATACACACATAAATATATGTGTGTGTATATATATTATATCTGAATAAATATTAGCTAGTGGTGGTCGCCACTAGGTAGTTATATTTAGGACCGTGTTTCCATAGAAAAAACATTTTTTGACTTGCCTATATCTTTGGCACTATTTATGAATCTTCACATTTTTTTTTTTAAAGTGCCTTGGTGATTCTTGTTGCACACGGAAAGTTTTAGGGTGGTCCATCAAGTGGGGGCCGAGAAAGGGGGGGTAAAAAAAGTAGAATTTCCTATGCTATTTCACATAGTACTTTAGACACTACCACAGCTCAAACTGCTAGACAGAATTACACCAAATTTGGCAGAAAGTTAGCTTTAGGTATGCAGATAACGCTTTCCCTTATTTGGTGTAAATCCATTCATTTGTTTTTGAAAAATTAAAGGGAAAATACATTTGTATATATCTGACCACGACGTCTCATGAATAATGACAAGCTTGTGCAGGGAAATGCACAGCTCTGATTGGCTGCCAACACTTCAGTCAGGAAGCGTTGACTGCTATCTTGGGATTCAGCCTCAGCCGAGCCCCAACAAAAAAGAAAAAAGGCCAGTGTAGAGTCACCCTGATCCTCTATCTCTGGTGCTGGCAATAAAGAGTTGTCTGTGGCTTAATGGTTAAGGTCTCAGGCCTCCACCTCAAATTTTGAGGGTTCCAAGCTAGGTGTGTTAGAGTAATTTCTCTGATTTATTTTCTTTTCAAATTCAAATATTTAAGATACATAACAAAAGGTGATCTCACTCTTTTTAATTGACAAATATATTTTTATTTTCAATTTGTCCAGAAACATTTCATTATAAGTATAACATTCATCAAAGCATAATAACTCTCTATCTCCCTCTCTTTCTCTCTCTCAATTTCTCTTTCTCCCACTCAAACACCCACTCATAGACCCACTGAGATCCTCATGCACCCACTCACAACCCCACTCAGACCCTCACGCACCCATACACAGACCCACTCAGACCCAGTCAGACTCTCACACACCCACTCACAGACCCACTGAAACCCTCATGCACCCACTCACCAACCTTCACAGACACTGACGCACCCACTAACACACTGATGCATGCACTCTCACACCCAGACAGAGACTCTCACAGCCACTCTAAACCCCAGATACGCCCTCCCACACCTATTGTCACACCCAGAGAGTCAGGCTGGTGCCAACTTCCACCTCACATGGTCAAAATGCAATGTGCAGCGTGGAGTTGGGTGGTTAGGGCGGTTGACCGCAGGGTCTGGCTGAAGGCTAGGCCTTGCGGGCAACCGGGGTGAAGGCCGTGCACGGCGGTGGTTGGATTAACCGATAGTAATGAAAATTACTATACAATAAAAAAAGCATAGAAATTCACTGAAAAAAAACAAAGGTTACAGGGATGTTATAGTTAGGCTCACATTTTAAACATACAAAACCATAGAAATTCAACTGTTATGGTTATCTCAAGTAACTATAACTTCTGCCCTAAGGTAACTATAACTCGCACCCTCGTAGTGCACTGCTTATTACCCCACAAATTACGACATGTGCATTACCCTGAGGCGGTTGCTACTGGGTGGTCATAGGTAGGACCACACTTCCATAGGATATGGATTTTTTGGTTTGCTTATAAGTTTATCATCATGTGACAAATCTTTAAAAATAATCTCATCCACCTCAGCTCCTTCCTGGAAAGCTTCAGGTGATCCATCAAACAGGGAGCAAGAAAGGTACGGGAGGTCCCAAAACATGTTTTCTCCATGAACCCATGTACCATAGGAAAAACTGGACACAGCTACAGCCAAAATGGCAGGATTGAATTACACCAAATTTGGCCGAAAGTTAGATGTTTACACAAAAAAGCGTCCTTATTGTGATTTGGTAGTTTTTGAAAAGAACGATTATATATATATATAAATATATATATATCTGTGGATCCTCCGCATCCCTATATATATATATATATATATATATGTATATATATATATATATTAGTCCCAGAGTCCTAAACTAGCTGCTGCTACATCTTTGTTCATGTAATGAGTCTTATCCTTGATCTGCGGATCCTCCGCATCCCTATCCTATATATATATATATATATATATATATATAGGGATGCGGAGGATCCACAGATCCACCAGATCAAGGATAAGACTCATTACATGAACAAAGAAGTAGCAGCAGCTAGTTTAGGACTCTGGGACTAAGTCCCAGGTCCTACAGATCTTACGAAAAAGACAAAAAATATATAGGGGCAGAGTAGGTATATCTGGATCAACCATGCCTGGTTGGGGGGGGATCTTGGAACCCACTTCAGGCCAAAGGCATTTTTGTATTGGTACTGTGGATCTGCAGAGAATTTGTGGATATGTGTTGATGTTTAAATAAAATTGTGAGCTCCATCATTTTTTAAATATAAGACCCGAGGGGTTTGCTAGGGCCTGAGGAGTCAACTAATACAAAATATAGGGGAGGGTGGTGTGTGGCCACCCTCCCCGAGCCATTTTAAGGCCGCAATGACCCCAAACCCTGGGGTAGTTCCACTTTAATGGAAAAGAATGGCCTCCCTCTCTGAGCCATTTTAAGGCCCTGTTACATGATCGCCTGGTTGCCATTTATGGGGAGGGAGGTGTGCGGCCTCCCTCCGAGCCAACACATGACTTAGGGGATGCCATACCTGGTTGTGGCGGTAGCAGGCTGCATTTGTTTGTGTCCACCCGATGGCAGCTGCATCTATGTTCCCTGCCTGCAGGAGAGCTGGCAGGGAGTTTAAGTTCTCCCTGCCCGTGCTTTTGCGGGCAGGAAATAGCAGTGTCCTGGGAATAGGGTCCCAGGGACACTACAACCATTGTGCCCAGGGGATGAGGTCCCCAGGGCTGCTGGATGGATTGGTGAGGGAGGCCCCACACCCCCTCCCCAATTACACAATACATGTGCCTCTGTGAATGCGGTTCCCTGGTCCATCAGAAGGCTTGAGGATAGGGGCTGTATGCACCCATTCCCATTAAAACATTAAAACAATTGATTGTCCCCATTGGACGGGGTTCCCAGGGCCTTGAAAAAGCTCATATTGGAGATTGTGTGTTTACTTTTAAATCATGATCACCACTTTCAAGGAATTCCATGAGAGCCACTCTAAAGACTCCTCTGCGAGCACTTGCCTAAGTGCTGTCTGGAGAATGTCGCACTAAGCTGTGTGACGAAAAACAACTCCACCTAATACATCACAGTCCAATTGAGGTTGTGCACTTCGTGTGTGTTTGCATCTGCAGTGAAATGCGGAATTAGTCTTATGGTTGGTGTACTGTGCCAAAGGTTTGAGCTGAGTGCAAACACAGTCATTTCCATCTGGGCAGGAATTTATTCATGGTTTCTATGAAGATTGTTTCCAAACTGAATAAAGGCAACATGTCTGTGAACAAAGACATAGGGTTCGGTTTATTACCTATAACTTATTGAGCACAGATTTGTATACTTCCATGGGCCCATGACACCTGTGTCACTTTGTGAGACATTAGCGACTACTATGACAAGACTGTTTTTGATTATTTCTTTTAAATAGTTGTGTTAGTGATTTAGTTTAGTTTGTTGTGTTGGCTTGGTATTTCAGATTGCTGTTTTAGCCTGTTATTTCAGAAATATACCTATAGACATGTCACAACCACTCCCATTCCGTTTTGAATCAGGTGAACCTGTATTACCTTGGAAAATGGTGGAAACAATTGTTTGACTCTTATCGTACAGCAATTGGTGGTGAGAAATGTTTACGTGCAAGGAAACAGGGGATTTTGTTGCATAATCGTGGAATTGAGGAATAATTATGAGAGTCTAGATGTGATAGAATGAAGCAATGGGGAAGGTGAACCAAGAGATGCATATGAAGTGTCTGTTTTGATGTTAGCAAAACACTTTGGGTCTCTAATCAGTGTGGTCATGGAGAGCCATACGTTTTTCACAGGGGCTCAAGCAAAGAATGAAAAAGTGGGGAATTACAAAGGATCATTGAAGAGCTTGTCCAGGAGTTTGGGGAGTTGTCATATTCTCTCATCAGAGACCAGTTAGTGCATTGTACTAATGACACCAGAGTTCAAGAGAACTTGTTGGTTAAGAATCCTCCTCTCAAAGAAGCAACGGACATTGTAGAAGGCATGGAACACACATCTGGATGGGTCAAGCAAATACGTAATGAGGTCACACTCGCTGTGAGAAGGGTTAATGTTGTGGAGTCTGAAAAAGATGATACAGACAGTAATATGCTAGTAGCACTAAAAATTGCAGCTAACGCTTCTAATATTCATTCATAGAAGGTTGCAGCCGACATAACAAAGGTGAATCCTAATTTGGTTAAGAAATCTAGAGTGACGTTATTCAAGTGTGGGAGTCCCAAACACCTTTCCAACAGTCCTAATGGTTTTGCACCTAACATTATCTACAGAGTTTGCGGTAAAACGGGCAGTTTGTGAAAATGTGTAGAAACAACAAAGTGCACGTCTGTGATGGTTATATGTTGAATCACAAAGCCATTCTACAAGTGGTACCCTCAATACATGGAGTAAAGTAGACAGATGTTGATGTGGATGGTGGCCGTGTTATTATACCTGAGTATGAATTTGAGATTGGGGCGAAAATCTTATGGTGTTAGCCGATTCAGGTTCCCTGTTTATGTTGATGGGGGGGCAAGAACTAGAAAAATATTTTTGGTTGGGAGAATATTACCCTATCACCACCTGACTTTGTGCCTGCAGTTTAAGAATGGTGAAACATGTATTTGATTGGATACACTATAGTGGATATCAACTTTAAAGGAAGGGAGACTGTTGGCAAGATTTATGTGACCAAAAATGGAGATAATCTGCTATGATGGCATCATCAAAGAGATCGTACCCTTAGCCCCAGTTCTCCAGAACAAGTTCAATTAGTGGCCAATCTTGGTGAGGAGGATTGAATTGTTAAAGACATTCCCGAAGAAATCAGTGATAAGTTAGGCCTGTTGAAAGATTTTAAACACAGAATCATTTTGAAAAAAAAGGAGTGAAGCCAGTAGTGCACTGAGAAAGAAGAGTGCCCAATCTTATGTTCAAACCATTGCAGAATGAATTAGACAGGCTGTTGAAATTTTGTGTGAGCGAGGAAATAGAGGTGTCACAATCGTTAGGACCTGTGTGTTGGCCCCTAAGGATAATGGTACTAAAACAAGAATGTGTGTTGACCTCAGAGATCTCAATAATGGGTGCATTTGGGTAGACCAACAACCTTTGGCTACCATTTATGAGTCATTGGCTTTGTTGAGTGATACCAAGGTGTTCTGTGTCAAGGATTTGTCAGTCATGTACCACCAAGTTTTCTTCATGAGGACTCTAAAGCTCTTTCCTCATTTGTAATGCCACTAGCTGAATTTAAGTTTTTAAGGATGCCTTTTGGGTTAGTCTCAGCGGCGGCATGTTTCCAAAGACTTATGAAGGAGGAGCTAGCAGGTTTAGGGCCAGATGTATCAATGGGTTTTACCCATTCTGTGTCCATGGGAAAATGTGTTCATACATATGGCCCTTAAGGTCTGTGTTGTTTCTTCAGGATGACATCCTGGTGCACGGAAAGGACAGAGAAGATCATGATGCTACCCTGAGAATGGCTTTGACAAGGTTGAAGGATATGTGCTAAAGACTGGAAAAAGAAAAATGTAAGTTTAGAGTGGGGACAGTTTCATATATAGGTCACACCATTTCTTGTGATGGGATTAGTCCTAAATTAGATCTTGCAAATTCCACCATTTATGCACTTGTGCCTGTTAACAAAGACCTACTCAAATAATTTGTGGGGTGGGCAGAGTATTACTTCAACCTTCTTTTTAATTTTGCTTGTGTGGTTCAGCCACTCAGATCTTTGTTGAAGAAAGGGGTGCATTTTGATTGGATAAGGGATTGTGAAAAAGCTATTAATGTTGTGAAGAGGGAGATAACATGGATGCCTACCTTGAGTCACTGATGTCATGAAGAAAAGTATTCTCACCACGGAGGCCAGTTTAAAGGGGTTGGGGCGTGCTGTCCCAAGTTCTGGATGGTGAGGACAGGGTGATAACCTTTGCACAAGAGCTCTCAAAGGAGCTGAAGAAAGGTACTCTGTAATTGAGCAAGACACTTTGGGCTATACATCACTTTAAGTTTTTCTTTTGAGGTCTACCTTTTGTGTTGAGAACAGATCATAGACCCCCTAGTTCAATTGATGGCTTGCAAAGATTTTGACAACACCACACCCCTCATTAAAAGGTGGCTGGAAGGTTTGTATGAGTTCAATTTTAAGGTACAGTATCTTCCAAGAGTTAAGAATGTCCCAGCTGATCGCCTTTCTAGGGTTATGCTGGATAATTCCGTCCTAAGGGACTCTGATATTCCAGCAATGTGGGTGAGAGGCTCATCAATGAATAAGACAGAATGGGATGTAGAGCTAGAAAAGGATGAATTGAGGAAACAAATCTTGCAATATGTGGCTGTAGGTTGGCTTAACATGAAATTGGTGTCGGAAGAAGAATTGAATACAGTGGAGGGGGAGCTTCATAGAGGGGAGTGTGTTGTTCCTCTTGTTGGTTTGTGGGCCAAGATCATCAACCTTGCTCACAAAGAGCATTTGAGTGGTAATTTGACTAAAGCCAGGGTTAGAAAGCGCTACTGGTGTCCGTGGGTGGATGGGCAGATAGAGGGAGTAGTGAAAGATTGCCCGCAGTGTGCCTGTAATTATAAGTCTAAAGCAGTTAGAGCAGCTCCATTATCCCCCAGGAGTGTTCCAGATCATCCTTGCAGCAAATTGGGGTTAAATATTGTTGGTCAATTTGAGTTGTTGCCAGCTGCTGAGAAAGTTGTGCTAGTGTTAGCAGATTATACCTTAAAGTGGGTCACAGCTTGTTGTATGAGCTCCATAAATACCAGGAATGTGATAGAATTTTTAAAAGATGCATTTGCTTATGAGGGGATATCTAAGACTTTAATCACAGACAATAGGGTTCCATTAATTTCACCGGAGATGAAAGAGTTTTTAGAGGATTTTGCTATCACACCTTATTGTTTGGCATTATACTCCCCGCAAGGGAATGGCTTTGTGGAAATTATGACTCGGTTGGTTAGAGCTAGTGCACAGACTGCTCATGATTCAAGAATTCCTCTCAGAGATGTTGTGCGTGACAAACTGTGGGCACATCACAGCACCCCTAACAGCATGATGAATATCTCACTTTTCTGTTGTCTCAAAGGGAGACTGGCAGGATCTAAGATTATCAAGCTGTAGTTAAAATGTAAGTGTTATCCTAATGAGGTGTGTCCTCAGGCGACAAAAATGATTAAATAACAGCGTCCATGCCAAAAACATTTTTATTCCAAACATAGAGTGTGCAAGAGAACGTGGAGCTCTGGTGAAAGGGTGTATGGGAGGAAACCTGG
Source organism: Pleurodeles waltl (assembly GCF_031143425.1). Lineage (NCBI taxonomy): Eukaryota > Metazoa > Chordata > Amphibia > Caudata > Salamandridae > Pleurodeles > Pleurodeles waltl. Next base: position 387,261,819 of record NC_090436.1, on the reverse strand, counting down.
ATGGACAGCTAAAGGTAGATCATGCTACAAGGGACCCAGGAAAATCAGTGAAGAAAGGAACAGTGTGGTGGTACTGGAAGACTGTGAGGTATGGTGTATGTATTTTTTGGCCAAGTGTGTGTCTTGAGGTGATCTTTCTCATGAGACTGTGAACTGTTCTTCTTCAGAGATTCATGTTTCTTCCAAGTGTGAGTCTTGTGGTGATCCATCTCATGAGGCTAGAAGCTGTCCTTCGTCTGAGACTCATACATCTTTACACAATGATAATGCAAGTTCTAAAGGGTTTTGAATTGTCAGAAAACCCTCACATTTCAAGGAGTGTATAATGAACGAATTGTTTTGTATAGTGATTTCCTGCTTGTATTTCTATATTAGTATCTTTACATTTTTCATTACATATAGCAATTTCCTGTTTGCATTTTTAAGTTAGTATTTTTGCATTTTTGTTGTTTTCCTCCTTTGTCCTTCTGTTCCCTTAGGAAGCTGCCTTAAAGATTTTACTAGAGATTTGATTAGTTCTGTTATATTTGTAACTTCTTTGTAAGGATGGAGATGTGCTGTAAAGTTATCCTGGGGGTTCTATAGTCAGTGTTCTAGGTGTCCCATAATGATCTGTGGAATGCTGAAACTGGAACTTGATTGGGGTAGGTGACAGTTGCTTTTTGCTGTGCTCATAGTGTTGGATACTTGAACTTCCAGGAAGATTTGGAGTCAAGACTTATAAGGTTGGACGTAGGGCGTGGCCAAAGGCCAGGCCCTGTACCCAACCCCTTGCCATGCATGGTGAGAGACATCTTACTTTACATTAAAAAAGCGTTTAATTTTACTGAAAAACAAGGGTTAAAGTGATGTTATAGTTAGGAATTGTAATATTATCTTACTTTACATTACATTGTGCCCTAAAGTAACTATACAAATGTGCCCTCGCCCTGCACTGCAAACTACCTCATATACTACATCACTCATTACATGTTCAATGACGTCATTGATAACATCACTGCAACATCTGAAATTAAATACTTGATGTCAACACTGTGCATGGCTGGGGAGCGAGTTAAAGTTACTTTTGTGTGGCAACATTAAAAAAAATAAAGTTTCTGTTCCTTGGGACCCCAACACAAGCAGGACTCGTGGTTTAGGGTACCCCTTCCCTGCCCCCTTAAACGTTTTTTTAGAACTCTGGACTCTGGAACTCTGGACTGAGTCCTGAGCCCTGAGATAGCTGCCACGACATCCTGGTGGTGGAGGTGGAGGTGGAAGCCAATCAGAGGTCAGGATGAGATCTGTCAGCCCCATGGATCCTCTGCAGCATGATATACACAGTTTTTTTAACCTTTGTTTTTCCAAAATTACTGAACGGATTTACACCAAAATACTAAAAGCACTGTTTCTGGACCAAGATCTAGCTTTCTGCCAAATGCAGTGTAAATCCATTCAGCAGTTTGGGTTTTAGCTTTGGCTAAAGTTTCAGTCATCAATGATGTCATTTGAAATACTATCAGAGATGTCATATATAATGTCATAGAACATGTCATGAGTGATGTCATATGTGAGGTCATAAGAAGGGGGTGCAAATTATAGTTAGGGTTGTTAACTATAACTGGTGAATTCCTCTGTTATTTTTAGTTCAAAATGTTGAAGTTGTTACTGAGGAATTCACCTAATTATAAAGTTACTTTAACCTTTGTCAGTGAAAAAAATATGTATAATATATATATATATATATATATATATATATATATATATATATATATATATATAGAGAGAGAGAGAGAGAGAGAATATATATGTACATATATTTATATATATATATATACATATACACACACACACATAAATATATATATATGTGTGTGTGTTGACAGCCATTTTAGGACTCGCCTTCAACTGAGTCCCAAAGAAAAATGAGAAAAAGAAAAAGGGGCAGGTTATGTATATCCTAAGCCCTTAGGGTTGGTCCAGGGGCCCACCTCCCCCTCCCCGCAGGCTTACAAGTATTTATTTTCAAAATCAAAAAGAAATCCATGTCTGGACCTGCGGATCTAAAGGCTTTGGCTCCCAGATGGGCCATGTCCTAGGGGATTTGAAGGGTAAAAAATAAGACGGGGTGCAAGGGCCCCCCCCTCCTAGGGCTTTCAGTAGCCCCAGGTACCACCAACTCTCTGGGGCTATGCTTATTAAAAACGCAGGGGGTGCACAGCCCCCATGCACCCTTGAGGCCACCACCTCCCTGGGCTATATGTTTAATAAAGTAAGGGGGTGGTTCAGGGGACCCCCTCAGGCCCTGGGGACCACCACCCCGTTAGGCTTTGTATATAAGGTATGTGGGGGGGCTGCAGAGCTCCCCCATGCTTCAGGGACCACTACCTAACCAGGGCAACATATTAAAAAAATATAAGGGGGTTTTGCAGACTTCCCTGGCCCTGGTGACCTTCACCTTCCCAGGGGCAACATACTAAGCAAATATAAGGGGGGGTCCTGTGCACCACCCCATGCCCTGGGGATCACCATCTCCCTGGGGCTACAGAATGATTTAGAGAGGGGTCCGTCGGGGGGGCGTGGCCACGGAGCTGAGCATGGCGCACGCTTAACCGCTCGGCTCCGGAGGGGCCGACTTCAAACGTATGCCTAGACGCGCTGGGGCGGGCAGTGTCGCGCTCAAAGTGGAGCGGAACGACTGCTGAAGACGTGGGGAGACGGTGGCGGCGCGGCTTGGCCCCCGGGGTGAGCGCCTGGGTTCCCGGGGCCGATCGGGGCTGCGGAGCGGCTGCGGCCTAGCTGACGGGCGGGGCCGCCCCGCGCTGAATTGAGGTGCCGCTGGCTCGGAGCGAAGGAGGAGGTGAGCGGCGATTGCGGGTGGGGCCACTGGTGAGGGGCCGTTGCCCCGGGGGTGGCCCCCTGCGGATTCGTGTGGCCCGGCGGGGATCGTGCCCGGGGGCCTGCTGGCGGGCTGCGGCCGCGGTCCTGGGACGTGCGGCGTGCCGCGCCGGGCGCGGAGGCTGTGCGCGGGCCCGTCCCGAGGTGTGAGGGGCAGATCGGAGTGCCGAGTGGGGACGCCGGACGGAGTGAAATTGGCCTCCCACCCGGGAGACGGGGCCTGGTGCTTCCCGGCTGCGGGGGCACGGACGGTGAGGAGACAAGGGGACAAGAGGCGCCCCGGGGAGGACTGATAGGGAGCCCGCTTCTCCTGTGCCCCCTGGGGGCCGTACGACTGCCGTTGCCCGGGTGCCCCCTGTATGGTGGCGGGGGGGCCCCCTGTGCCTAGGACGGTTCAAGTTGGACGCTGATCGCCCGTCGCGGGGTGTGGCGGCGAGGGTCCGTGCTGATTGCTGTTATCATCCGAAATTTGAGACTGCGCACCATTGTTGCCCGGGGTTGGGGTCCCTCCTGGCTGCTGGAGACGGCGCGGCCTTGGGGGCCTGCCGCGGCTGCCCCTCCCGCGCAGGGCGGCGCGGTCTTGGGGGAGGCGCCACCCCCGACCCGATCCAAACCACCTTGTTACCGACTGCGCCGCTGGTGGGGACGCTCGGCGGAGGCGAGCTACACGGCGACATCGAGGATCCTGGGCGCACCTGCTTACTGTGGCCCAACGAGCTGGAGATGACTGGCTTGGTGGCTGAGACTCCTCCTAGAGCGACCAGAACCTGAGATCTTGACGGCAACAGATTGGGTGAACGAGCAGGCCAACAGCAGGCAGCATAATTACCTGCGCAGCTCGCCGGCCTCGCTGAGACGCCCTCCTCTGCATATCCAATGCCCTCCAAGGGCAGACACAAGAACAAAGCCATGGAACCCATGACACTGATACCAATGGCGGACAACGAGCTGACCACACAGAGCCAGTCACAAACCAAGGTTCAGGACACCCTGGACAAGATACTGGGTGCCATTGAGGACACCAAATCCACTCTACAGCGTGACATTAATCAGGTGGCGATAGAGGTTGGGCTATTGAGAGCCGACCACCACAAATTGGCCGACAGAGTAAAGGAGGCAGAAGCAACACTAGAGGAAGTTGTTCCAAAACAAGCAGAAGTATCAGCGGAGGTGACCTCTCTGGCAGACAGAGTGGCGAAGCTCGAACGGCGAGCTGAGGACGCAGAGGGCAGAAACAGGAGAAACAATATTCGCGTGGTGGGTCTCCCTGAGGGGGTCGAGGGGACTAACATGGTGGAGTTTCTGGAGAAATGGCTAAGTACGGTTGTGGCACCAGGATGCCTGACCCCCTTTTATTCATTGGAACGTGCACACCGGGTGCCGGCTAGACCGCTTGCCCCTGGCAGACCGCCCCGGGCTGTAATTGCTAAACTCCTGCACTATAGTGACAGAGACATCCTCCTGCAGAAAGCCAGGGAATTGGGTCCGTTTAAAGTGGCCAATGGCGAAGCAACACTGTTCCCTGACTTCACCTTGGAGGTCCAAAACAAGCGTGCCTCCTTCCTGGCCGTTAAAAGAACTTTACGAGAAGAAGGGATACAGTACTCATTGCTCTATCCAGCAAGACTACGAGTGATTGTGGAGGGGAAAACCACTTTCCTCCAGACTCCGGAGGAGGCATGGGAGTGGCTTGAGAGCTCGGGGTCGGGCCCGGCGCGGCCTGCGCCGGGGGGCCGCGGTGGGGGGGGGGTCCCGGCGGGCCCTGAGAGGGAGAAGGCCAGGGGGCGGCCGACGGCTAGCACCCACGCAGGCACAAAGGGAGACTGGAAAGAGAGAAGCCCTAAAAGCGGCAGCCAAGATGGGAGTGGAATCGTCTCCGCCGGCGGTCTCTGAAGAGGAATCAGAAGACATAGTGGTGTCCTCGCCCGAGGGCTCTGGGGGATCGACTAGTGCGCCGGAGGTAACCCCACAAACGGCTGATGAACTGATCTAAACAGAACCCGCACCAGCGCTGAAAGGCGAGTCAAGATAAGAAGTACGGTGGCCCCTCCGGACCTGGCCGCCCCCCCGGACCTGTTTCTCGCCTGTCAACCCTGACCGGCGAGTATTGACTTGATGTGTTTGTGTGATCTGCAGTGTTGTAGGACTTACTGGGCAGCCTACAGTTTTGGAGGCGCCCTGGGGAAGGGGAGTTGGGTTTTTTTGTTATTAGTTATACCGGCTATATGTGCGATGTGGGCTGATCATAATGAAGGTGCAAGCTTCTGGGGGGCTTGGCCGGGGCCGGGGGCGCGTAGACTCCATGTACAACGGGTTCTAAGAATACGATGGGGGGCTACAACACTATGACCTGGAACGTTAGGGGGATGGGCACTCCGAGTAAGCGACATAGAATTCTTTCCTTTTTAAAAAGAAGAGGGGTGCATATAGCTATGCTACAGGAGACTCACCTCGCGCCCGGAGAGGGGGAGAAATTACGGAGGAGATGGAGGGGTCAGGTATTTGCCACAGAATATTCAGCTTACGCAAGAGGAACCCTAATTTGGATTAGAGCGGGAGTTCCATTTGTGCTAGATTCCTCCAACATAGACAGGGAGGGAAGATTTGTCATTCTAGAAGGGAAACTACAGGGGCTCCAGTTGACCCTGAGTTGTATATACGCCCCCAACCAGGAACAAGCATTATTCATGACGGGCCTGTCTGGGCATCTCACTCGTCAATGCACGGGGGAAGTACTAATAGGAGGAGACTTTAACGCAGTGCTTGATATCGACCTAGATAGGTCTAACCCCCCACTGCAGGGAGCAACATCAATTAAAGCAGCAAAAAAACTAGCAGAGTGGCTGGACGCCTGGGGACTGGTGGATGCTTGGCGGCTACAACACCCTGTTGCCAGGGATTATTCGTTTTACTCGGGCCTCCACCAGGTACATACTAGAATCGACAGAATAGTTTGCACAGCAGGGCTGGCCCGAAATATGACCCACGCGGAGTACCTTGCCCGCACAATATCTGATCATAATCCTCTATTGATGACATTGAATGTATCTCGGGACAGACCTCCTATACCGGCATGGAGAATGCTTCCGTCGGCCTTGGAGGACCAAGCGTACAGGGAGGGGGTACAAAGCTACTTAGAGGAACACATAGAGGATAACCGGGGATCCACTTCCTCCAGAGGCATAGAGTGGGAGACACTCAAGGTGGGGACGCGGGGTCATTGTCTGGGACAGTCAGTGGGGATAAAACGTACACTTGAGAGAGAATTAAACGCACTGGAGAAGGTCATCCACGAGGGGGAGTTGAGACAGGGCCCCACAAGACAAGCGGATGAAGAGTACGAGAGTGCGCGTAGGGAGCACTCCCGAATAGAAGAGCGTCTTAGATGCCACAGTGTGCAAAGATACTTGGTATCCATGCAATCAGAGGAGGGGAGATCCGGTAGACTTTTGGCATGGCTAGTGCGCCCGAATGGTGATAGTGGTCCTATTGCAAGTGTATTGGACAGGGGTGGGACACGCAGAATTAGTCCAGAATCCATTAACGACGCATTCAAAGATTATTATACGTACTTGTATAGGAAGCCCACAGACTTGGAGGTGGGGATCCTTGATGGTTTCCTAACTCGGATGTCTCTGCCGGCTTTGAGCCCGGAGGACGGGGCCGGCCTGGGGGGTCCAGTGACTGCAGAAGAGATAAACGAAGCAATCACGCAGCTGGCTCCTGGGAAGACCCCGGGCACAGATGGTCTTCCGATGGATTTTTATAAAAAGTATAAATCCTTATTAACTCCCAGACTGAAGGAAATGTATATGGAGGCGGTAAAGAATGGGGTGCTCCCTTCCACGCTCCGTGAAGCATTGGTTGTGCCGCTCCCAAAAACAAACATTAGTGATCCATCGGTAACAGAATTTAGACCACTATCAATGCTAAATAGCGACTTTAAGATCTTGAGTAAGATACTAGCTAATCGGTTACTGCCCCTTATGCCGACCCTGGTGCACCCTGACCAGAACAGTTTTATTCCTGGTCGCAGCACCTCCTTGAATCTTAGGCGGATTTTCTCTATAATGCATATGCCTGATGAGGCGAAGCCACCAGCCGGGACCTTGCTAGCTGTGGACTTTGAAAAGGCCTTCGACTCGATCAGATGGGATTACTTGAGGGCGGCAATGTTAAAAATGGGCCTGGGTGGTGGCTGGGTTGCCTGGGTGGACCTGTTATATTCGTCCCCATTGGCAAGGGTCAAGACGGGTAGGACGGTCTCAGCTGCTTACCCAGTGCATCGGGGAACTAGACAGGGATGCCCCCTGTCTCCATTGTTGTTCGCGTTGGCGATGGAACCCTTAGCGGCGTGGGTGCGAGGTGAAGGAGCGGGCAGAGGGATTCGGTGGGGACCAGGGGATCACATTATCTCGCTATATGCAGACGACATTTTGATATACCTTAGAGACGGGGCGAGTGGACTCCCCTGGGCCCTGAACGTACTTGAGGAATTTGGTTTAGTATCAGGATTAAGACTTAACCGTAATAAAACATATGTGTTCCCCCTGACGTCTGGATATGGTCGCCCCATAGCGTGCCCGGTGGACCTGAAATGGGCTCGGTGTACATTTAGATACTTGGGGGTCCAGATCTACCATGGTATGGCTGACCTAAGAGAGGGTAACCTAGGTGGAGTGCTTCGTTCGCTGAGATCATCAGTAACATTCTGGCGCTCTTTAAAATTGTCAGTGATGGCTAGAGTGGCGCTATCCAAAATGATCATGCTCCCCCGACTGCTCTATTACTTTGCCAATTTACCGCTGCTAATACCCCGGGCATGGTTCCGTGATCTGAACACATTGCTTAGAGAACTAATTTGGGATAGTGGGCGAAGACGTACCACTCTCGTGACCATCTGCAGGCCTCCCCAAGCGGGAGGCCTGGGGGCACCTGACTTTGAGGCATATTACCTTGCATCCCAATTGCAGTGGATAGCCGGGTGGCTTACGGGTCGGGGCCAATTGGATTTATATACGGCCCAGGGAGTGATTGATACGGCGTGGATTGCGGCAAACATGGCAAACAGGAAGATAACTCTCCCTGGGAACAACATAATGATAAAAGTGGCAATAGGATGTTGGAAAAGATGCACGAAAAGAGTAGGAGTTGGTCACCCGTATTCTCCAGCTCTGCCGCTGGCAGTCCTTGCTATAGAACCCAGGGGGAGGGGGCCGGGAAGTATGGGACTCAGTCATTGGCTAGCAGCGGGAATAGAAGTAGTGGGAGGACTTTTCAAAGAGGGAGTCCTGAGGGGATTTGTTGACTTGATGGAGGAGGGTGTTCCCGGTGGACAGTTTCTACTGTACGGGAGACTGGTACATACCCTTAGGGCTCACTGGGACACGGCAAATGCGGAACCTGACACACACGGGGTCTTGCACTCACTGATGACATTAGGTGAGGAAACACGTCTCATCACCAAGATATATCGGTCCCAGGTTGAGGCAGCTTTAGACCCCCTACGTTCACTGAGAGGAGGCTGGGAGGGCACGGTTGGTCGAGAACTCACAGACTCAGAGTGGAAAAAGATACTGGCTTACCCCCGGATGGTGTCCCGTAATACACGCTTAAGGTACCTTCAATATAATTACCTGCATAGAACATACCTCACACCCCACAGGCTGTTCCGTATATACGGTGGATCTCCAGCGACCTGCCCGAGGTGCGGGGGGGTGGGGCGAATTTCGACCACATGGTTTGGACTTGCCCGGTGATCCAGACTGGCTGGAAGGAAATGTTGACTACCTTAACTGAATTGCTTGAGGTTGAGTTAAGACCCAGCCCCGAGATGTGCTTGCTGGGCCTTGGACCAACGGCACTCCGTGGAAAAGTGAAGGGGCGCTTTTTGGACCTCACCCTGGCACTATATAAGAGACTAATCTCGAGGGGCTGGAAAGCTGCGGGTTGTCCTTTACTGACTGTCTGGGAGAATGATACATTAACGTGGGCTAGAGCTGAATTACAGGTCCTAAAAGCAGAAGAAGCCAGGAGTATCCGCCGGGTTCCCATAGCTCCGGGGTGGGAGAACTTAGTGACGAATTGGGAGAGTATAACTAGGAGATTGGTGAACCCAGCAAGAGAAACCAGCGACTCCCAACCCACGCCGAGGTCGGAGCCAGGCGATTGTAGCACATAGATAGGCGCCCAGAACAAACCCGACCTCCACGTGGCTTTCATTAAGTGTAGAGGCCTGAAGGCAGCTGGGCCGTGGATCCCCACCTCGCCATCGAACATGATAGGCAGTGTGCGTGCCCCTCCGTCTACACGGCGCATCCCTGCGCCCTGGGTCGATATCACCCCCTGCTTAAAATTAAAATAAAAAATGGATCTGACATAGCACCTTCAGTTCAACAACTATAAAAATCATTTGCACATAGCCGCATGGTTGGCCCTGTGTGGCCTGTTCTTTTTTATTCCCGCCTCTTCCTCCTTCCTCCCACACCTAATTGGGTGGCACCTAACCCTCTATATCATTATTCCAAGTTACAAGGAAGAAGGGGTTTAAACCTGTTGCTTGACTATTGCTTATGCAGAACAAAGAGCTGTAACAAAGAAAAGTGATTGAATAAGTAAAAGAGTAACTGGTTGAATAAAGAGAAATAAAACGACTGTTAATAAAGATTGAGCAATAAGCGAAAAAGTACAAAATAAGAAGCAGATATAAAAGTGCATGTGAAATGAATAAATATGTAACGTTGTAATAGCAAAATGTTAATAAAAATATATTCTAAAAAAAATAGAGAGGGGTCCGTCGTGGACCACCAAGGACCACCACTATACACGGCCCTGGTGACTGCCACCCCCCAGGGCTGGCTCCTGTTACCTCCTGAGGTGCCCACCCTCAAGAGGTAGCTATTTGCTTTTGCTTGCAAAAGCAAACACTCCACTTTCAGCAAGTAGAAGTTTGGAAGATGCTTTTGCTTGCTGAAAGCGGAGTTTTCATCTCTTTCCTTGCCCGCTAATTGCTTGCTGAAAGCAGAGTTTTCATCTCTTTCCTTGCCCGCTAATAGAAGAGTGTGACTCTACTTTTTGTTGTGAGGAGCAACACTGTGGTAAATATTGAAGCAATGTGGTCCAGCCATGAGAGTACCTCACCCTGAAGGTCCAAGAGTGCCAACGTTCAAACACATTGGACTCAGCAGAGAGATAATATATAAATATATTTATTCACAAAAAAAACAAAAGTTACAGAGACGTTATAGTTAGGTTCTGAATTTACTCACACAAAACCATAGAATTTCAACAGTTGTAGTTAGAGTTATTTCAAGTAACTATAACTCGTGCCTTAAGATAACCATAACTCGGGCCCCGCCATGTACAGTTTTTTCTTCAATCATTTGACTGCTAATGTTTCATTGATATTTCTATTGACGTTATAAAAGTTATATGAGTGCTGTAATATCTGGGGTAATTAGCTGTGCTAAACATGCAGCTTCCTGTGTGCAAAAGCTTTTCTGCAAAAGAGATTAAACCTCTGCTTCCAGCAGGAGGGAGCTGTCAAATCTCTGCCAAGTCAGAGCTAACCGCTATGTCCCGGGGGTGGCAGAAGCCAGTCCTATGGGCCTTTATTGGCTCCAGTGTTTAAAGAACCCCGGGAGGGGATGGTCCGCGAGGCTGGGGGTCTGCAACGGACCCCCTTTATTCTTTCAATTCAGCCCCAGGAAGATGGTGGTCCCCGGCGCTGCGAGGTGAGGGGGCATGCCGCCCCCCCTTATTTTGTTACGATTGCCCCAGGGAGGTGGCAGTCTCCAGGGGCTGTGGGGGAGGAGCATACGGCCCCTGTATTTTATCAAAAAGCCCAGGGGAGGTGGCAGCCCTGAGGGGGACCTCAGGACCCCTTACTATAAAGAACACATTTTGCCCCACATTTTGGTGGTCCCAGGGCACCGTGTGCCCCCCTCCTTTATTTTTTATATGCCCCCGGGACCTGGCCCACCTAGAGGCTTTACTAAAACAAGCGCAGGAGGTCACAGTTGTTTTTTTTTTTAAATGTGTGCCCCAAATTCATTACGTTGTCATGAATTTGCGTCAACAATTAAAAAAGAAAAGTGCTTTTTTTGCCCGGGGGGGGGGGTGGAATCCCTATGGGATCCCAGCACCAGAGCTAAGGGGTCAGGGCATCCCTACCCTGGCCCCTTTCTTTTATTTTCTACCTTTTTTCTGGGACTTGGTTAAAACCAAGTCCTAAGATGGCTGCCAACAGTTTTTTGCTGAAGTGTTAGCAGCCAATCAGATCGCAGCACAAGATCGGAGGGTTTACGTAGCCTTTAGGTCCCTATATATATACATTTTAATTTTCTTCAATATCTCAAAACCTACTGCACAGATTTACACCAAAGTACAAAAAGGGCACTTTCTGGAACAAGAGCTACCTTTCTTTCAAATTTGGTGTATTTCCGTCTAGCGGTTCAGGCTGTAGACATGTTAAAAAAAACCTACAGGAATTAACATGGGGAAAGCACGTTTTGGGGCTCCCCCTTTTTCTCAGCCCCCACTTGACGGATCACCCTGGAACTTTCCAGACAGCAGCTGAAGTAAGTGTTGAGTGTTTGGGGAAAACTTTTGTGAAGATTCATCAACTGGTGGCAAAGATATAGGCAAGTAAAAAAAAAAACTTTTTCTAAAGAATCTAGGGGGCAGATTTATGAAACGTGGCACTGCACCTGATGCAGTGCCAGTTTTCTTGCACCCCCTTATGGCTCCCCTAATGCCACCATGTGTGCGCTGTATTTAGAATACTGCGCACCATGGAGGTAGTCAGGGGTACTAGTGTCATAGTTTTTGATGCTAGTCCGGTGCTTTGCAGGATTAGCGTAAAAAATGTTGACCCCAATCCTGAAAAGCATCCAGAGGCCCATTGAAAACAATGGGAGCCTTCCTTTAATGCCTGCTCTTAGCAGGTGTTAAAAATGCTGATAAAAATGACGCAAAGAAATCGCTTAGATTTCTGTACGACAGTTTTTCGTCCCCCCTATCGCCGGAGCGCCCCCTTGCATACATTATGCCTGGCGCAGGCATTTTGTGGTGCAAAGGGTTACAAAGTGGTGCAATGCAACCATTGCACCACTTTGTAAATATGGTGCGTGTTTTTGGCCTTCTAACGCCGCATTAACATAAAAAAATTATGCAAATGTGGTGTTGGAATGGCGCTAGGACCTCTTAAATCTGGACCTAGGTTCTAACTATAACTAAACTACCTAGTGATAACTGTGTGTGTAAATGTGTGTGTGCCCATGTGTGTGTGTGTATATGTGTATATATATATATATATATATATATATGTATATATATATATATATATATGACCCAGTGGCGCTTGCCACTGGGTAGTTATAGTTACGTATGCTCTTCCACAGAAAGAGTGTCTTTTTTACTATTAACTTTGTCCCTGTTTGATAAATCTTCGCAAAACTTTCTAAAAAAAAGTACATCCATCTCAGTTCCTTTCCCGGAAAGTTTCAGGGTGATCAGGCAGGCGGGTGCGAGAAAAAATGGTGGTCTCAAAAATGCAAACTCCCCATGCACTTTCCATAGACATTATTAGACAGGTTACAGCTGAAACTGCTGAACGGAATTACACCAAATTTGGCAGGAAGATCTTGGCCAGCAGATTGTGCTTTTTGTGATTTGGTGTAAATCCATTCAGCAGTTTTTGAGAAATTAAGGGTAAAATATAATTGTATAGTTTGGCAGTTGGGATCGCGAGAGTCTCCAAGACACTTGCAGGTGCATCAGTTTAAAAATAGAGATTTCTCATTGGCCCAGGAAGCTTTATTTCCTTTGGACCATCTCGCTCCTGCAGGAGCTAGGCTCCCACAAGAGCGAGGGTTCTAATTGGCTGCCAGCAACTTGAGAAAAAGTACTTTATTAACTCATTGCACTCACTATGCCGTTATATATAAATATATGCATTCATTACACATTAACAGATGCTACTGTGTAGTTATAGTTATAGTTAGAGTTTCCATATGAAGAATATTTTTGTTTTGTAATCACTTTGGTGTTGTTGATGAATCTGAACAAAACTATCCGAAATTTTTTCATTTATCTTGG